>NC_068938.1:120829139-121560016 GCF_016801865.2 Culex pipiens pallens
AAAATTGATCAAAAAATAAACAATCAATCAATCAATCAATCAATCAATCAAATGAAAAATAGGCGCGTGTTTATGTTTACACTGTGGACAGTTGAGAGTGACGTTCGGCGCGGAAGTGTGTGCTGGAACCGATTGGCGGAATCCGGAACACGACGGAAGCGGTTATGAGGTCAGAGGGCGGTTGGGAGGTTAATGATCGTCAGGGATGGTGCTGCGTCCGGAATGTTGAAATGCAAGGAAATAGTTGGAGGTGGGCAAAAAAAAAAGCGAGCCGCGCAAAAAAAAAGCGGTTTACTAAAAAAGAGCGAACCTTTGAAACTCCGGTCTTTTGTAAGTATCGTTCCAAAATGGAAAGATTTTCAAACTTAAGAACAATTCGCCACCAATCCGGTAATGGGGTCCTTCCAAAGTGTATTATCAGTAGCTATTTTTCTTCTCTCTTGTCCTTCCTTATGATTAGGGCTAGTGATTTTTCGCGATTTCACAAAAGCCGCGTAATCCGCGAAATTCGACCCAGTACGTGAAATTTGGGAAATACCGTCAAATGCCGCGAAATTTGAAATATTTATTTGATAAATCGCTACTCAGTGCAACCAAGCTTATTTTTTTTTAATTCAAACATTTTAAATACTTTGTTAAAAGTAGTTTACAAATAAAAAAGTATTTCATATCAGATCTACAACTATTTTTTAAAGATATTGTTCATTAAAATATTCAACAATATGCAGATAGTTTCTTTATTCCACAAAATTCCAAAAAGATTTTAAAAGAACATTAATCAACACTTTTTTGAAAAACATGCAAAAAATAGCTTTTTTATTTTTTTTTGTTAAATTTATTTTTATCAAATAGAGGTATTTAAGCAAATTAATTTTATAAAAACTCAATAAAATTAAATCATTAAATTCTTGACTTTTTCTTTATTAGGTTCTATAAACAAATGTTAACATTGAGTGCATCGCTTTCACACCTTATTTCATTTCATTTATTTCACCGCCTTCATCTAAAAAAAATGTCAATGTTCATTGGAGTAAGCGGGATACACTCAATGTTTACATTTGTTTGTAAGACCTATTAAAAAAATCTAGAATTCAACTGACGGAGATTCTTCAAAATTTTCCAAGATAAATCCAATACTCCTTTTTTTAAATAAATAATTTGTGTCAGGGAGTTTTATTTTGTATCTAGAACTAATGCTAACTTTTCAGACACTTTTCTGTTCATAATTTTACTAAAAGAATACATTTTTACGTTTATTTTGAGCAGTTTTTAGAGTAACGTAAAATTGCTGTGAAATTTCAATGTTTTTGCCTTCCTCACCTCACTGAGGCAAGGCTATAAAATCACTCGAAAAATGAACTTCTTAAATACGACTCCTAGATATACCTTCACGTATACCTTTCGACTCAGAATAAAATTCTGAACAGATGTCTGTGGGGATGTGTGTAGACATGATTTTTTTCCACACGATTATCTCAGAACTGGCTGAACCGATTCTGGCCGGGTCCGCCTTATTCTGTTCGTTTTGGGGTCCCCTAAGACCCTATTAAATTTTATTCTGTTTAGTGAAGTACTTTTAAAGTTATGCCAAGAAAAAGTTTTTTTGTAGCTACAAAAAAAGGTGATTTTTGCATTACCTTAAAGGCCGGGTTTTTTTGCTTACGCGCGAGAGTTGCGTAGCATGCGTATCGCCCGGTTGCCACATTGCTTAAGCAGTATCTGCGTCTCTTCTGGAAAAAGTCTGTATTATTTATGTTGCTGAATACATCATTTTGTCTCAACAATGATTTACACCAACTTTTTACTGAAATATACAACTCATGAGACATTGTTTACTAAGACTAGGGGGACAGCATGCAATTCCATCGCGCACCTAATGTTGGCATATCAGCACTTTTAAATTCAATTACAGCCCCCCCTTTTCTCCTTTATTTTGTAGAGTTGGTAAACAAAGAATTGAAATGCTGTTTTGGTAAAATTAATAATTAAAAAAAAATAAAATAAAAAAACTCAAAAATAAAACTCTTAAATTAATTTGTAAATAAAACATGAATGTGAGGAAGGCACCAACACCCTTAAGGTGGATTAAGTAACGTTTTTAATTAGCATGCCGCGTACTTTCGATTTTTTTGTCGTGAAAAATCACTAGCCCTAATAATCTCTATTGAGGAAAAATGTTTGTTGTCAATGCAAAAGCGCTCTTATCAATAAATATTGTTATGCACATTGTATTCAGTGAAAAGTGGAAATTTATTAGAAAGGGTAGAATTTCTGCGAAAACGTTATCAAATTAATAATAGATTGCTCGTTCTCACATTCTCTGAAGAGAGATCAAGATTATAACATTATTGCGAATTCAAAACTAAACTCCGCCGACTGGTGATATGTTTTAAAATATTTAACTGTGCACATTATCAAAATTTCTGGGAAATAATTTTAGAAGAAAATAATGTTTTTTTATACCATCAACAACTGAATTAAATTGAAATATCAACATTTTTAAGGAGCAGTGCTACAAGAGCACTAGCGTGCCTAGATCCTCAAGGAAGGTGGGGCAACAATATGAGCGTTTTGAAAATTTCGTCATTTATGGACACCCCCTTAGCAACTTTAGAACAAATTTCTGAGGATGGTGGACCAACTGCCCCATGTTGCCCCACCCTGTGCACGCTAACATGAGACACATTTCACCCTACAAGAAGAACGTTAATTATAGATTGATGTAATTGTTATTCTTCCGCAACAAGTGTAATTCACGCCACTAACATTGTAAACACTTCTAGGCACTATTCTTTTCCACCAAAACAGGGCTTCCGCCGCAAGCCGGATTATTTTTGGTTGTTTTTACTTCCCTTCATGAGAATGGCACGTCCAACTTGACTAGTCGCCGACTACCGCCACGCGGATGTATCGAAAGTCGTCTCCGTTTACTTATTTATCGTCCAACAGTCGAAACGAATATTGATGGATGAAGTGGAACACATGATTCTGTTGCAGACAATGTGGGAAATTTGGTAAAGTTCTACTACCCGGCGTGTGCACTGTTAGCGTATGGTTGTGAATATTTTATATCTCGATACCTTTATTTGGAACGAAATTCCTCAAATTCGTGTCTAATTTATTACGATGACGCTCTCATACACACATCTATAGGTATAAGAAACGCCAAACAGTCAGCGATTGTATGATTCTACTTCCATGGTTCTGCGGGGTTTGATGATACATTTGAATGAAAGCCATTCTCTGACGCACATTGACTTGAATCAATTTCTATTCGGTCAGACAGCCAAATTGTGGCAACGTCACTGTTCGATTTGTGCACCATAAATCATTCAGGGCTTTAAAGTGGGTTGCATGAACGAATCTAACTGTTTATGGATGTGATTTAAATATTTGAGAAAAGATTCCAATTAAACATTCAATTACAAAATATAACTATACTAAGTGCAGAATTATACGTAGCAATCGAATCCGAAGGTTATGAAAGAAGATATTTGTTTAGCAAAAATGTATAACTTTTTTTTTGCAATTAAATCCAACTTAAATTCAGTTTAAAGTGATTTATAGTGATTTTCATTTAATTTTACGTATGTAAAATAAATAATATGACTCAGCAAGGACTAGGTGATTAGAACAAAAAAAAAAAACACTGCAAACTGAAGGAAAAAAAAGATTGTGCTTGTCCCGTTCTTATCGCAAAAATACAAAAAAATCTTCCCCAGAATGCTTCAGAAGTTATTTGATTTGAAATGCATTAAAAACAATAAACAATGTTTTCCAAATAGTTTACAGTTAATTTAACAAGTTTTTGCAATGAAAATTTAAATTTTTATTATTATTTTTACCTCTGATCTTTCAATAATTCAAATTGGAAAGCTACGTGGTTTATGCACAAATCTAATAGAAACGCCACATTTTTTTATGTCAAAGAAAAAATTTCCCAGATTAAGTATTTTTTGATTTTCGAGATTTTTTTATAAGTTTTAGGGGATCAAACCCCGCAACTTTTAAGCCATAGAGAAGTATGGTTAAAAATTCTGCCGCTGAGTTATAAAGTTTAGAAAAATAGTGATTTTTGGAAAAAAAATCGAAATTTTATGCATAACATGTTTTTGACCAAATCGTTTAATGTAAAATTTAATTTTCAATCGTAAAGTACTTAACATTTTTTTTAATTTAGGGCCCCGTTTTCAAGATATAGCCACCGAAAGTTGGATTTCAGCGAAATATTTGCAGTCACGAGTGACCATTTCTGAAAATTATGTTTTGAAAAGTTCAGAAAATTTGCTTTTAAATGGTCTAAGAGACTTTGAAGATTACATCTCTGGTTAATGAGATACAATGGCTTGAAGAAAAAGAATCAGGAAAATTGAAGTTTTCTAAGTCTTACCCAGACAACGCACCATTTTCTAATGTCGATATCTCAGCAACTAATGGTCCGATTTTCAATGTTAAAATGAAAAATTCGATCTTTTCAAAAACCAATATTATAACATTTCAAAAGGGCGTAATATTGAACTTTTGAAATGACAGTCTTGATTATAAAAAAAAACAAAATATTGTTTACGAAAAGATCGACAAATTTCACGAATTTTTTTAACATTGAAAATCGGACCATAAGTTGCTGAGATATCGACATTGGAAAATGGAGGGTTGTTTGGGTGAGACTTAGTAAACAACAATTTTCCTGTTTTTTAATCTTTGCATGGCAATATCTCAGCAACTCAATGTCGTATCAACAAAATAAAAAATGCAAAATTAGAGAATTTTCTCAGCTTTTTATTTTTTTTTAAACTGTCTAATTAAAAAATAAATAATAACTGCGACTATTTTCAAAAAAATTACCTAAAAATGGCTTTAACTTGAAAACGGTAAAGTACTTTTTGATTGCAAATTTAATTTTACATCGAAAATGAAGTTGTAAAATGTTTGCGACCAATACTTCATGATTTGAAAAAAAATCGGTATTGATTCAAAAATGCATAACTCGGTCAAAGATTTTTTGCACATTCTGGAAATTTCTGAAAAGTTGGATTATGATATCCCCTAATACATAATAAATAGTGTTTTTTTTTTGCAAATCAAGTCTTAGTGACAAAAAGTGAAATTAAAAATCACCAAAACTTTTTTTACTGTGTATCATTTTTGTTTCAGTGTAGTCCTTATCCATACTTACATCTTTGTCGAAGACACCAAATCGATCAAAAAATCCTTCAAAAGATACAGATTTTTTAATTTCCATTTATAATTTTTGTATGGACAGCTGCCAAATTTGTATGGAAAATTATATGGACAAACTAATGATGCAAAATGGCTTCTTTGGACATACCAAAGGCACCAAAAAAGTTTCAGCCGAATTAAAAAATACAAAAAAAAATCGAATGACGCTTGAACGTCAAATTATTCGCCGTTCCGAACACTGTGCAGTGCTGAAAAAAACTGAGTACCTTCAACTGGGGCGAATCGGGACTACAGTCTGAATAGGGACAGCAGTTTTTAGAGCACTTTTTCATTGGTTGGTGTCTGTTCTATCCAAACCCAATCAACAATGTCTAAATATTTTGCAGTAACAAGGCTAAAACAATTCATCCCATGTGTCCCGATTCGCCCCTGATGACAATAATAACACACACCGGTCATCATTTAGCTATTCTGAAATTGAGAGATCTCCAAAAACAGGTTCGCACAATTTTGTCATCAATCTTTTCAAATCACGATAACGGTTCCATTTTTCACACCTCATCCTTCAACCGCCAAAAACAAGATCTCATCATTATCATCCTATTACTTATCACTGCTCCTCCCCCCCTTTCCCTCACGCCCAACTCACCTGTACTGCTTCCGGTCGGAGAACGACTTGTCTGGCGTGTCCAGATACCGGATGGCGCCGGGACCACTTTCTCCCGTCGCGCCAATCACTTCCTCTCGGGCGGGCATCTTCAGCAGTGAGTTGGAGGAAGAAACCAGTTTCGAGCCCGGAGAAAGAGCCCGTTTTCGTGTCATCAACGTCTTTGGTCCAAACTGCGACGAAGTTGCTGCTCTCGTTGTAGTTCTGCTATAGCCGTGCCGTGCGAAAACCGTCAAGCATGCTATCATAACCAGTAGCACATTACCTGTTGTTGTGTTGATGGCGTTTTGTAGATCATCGACACCGAAAAAGGAGTAAAAAAAGAGAGAAAAACACACGCGGGTGTGAATGATTGAAATTGTTTGCGAATCAATTTAGCAAGCGAATAGAAGAAGAAAAAACTTAATCAAGCGATATCGATTGGAATTGGGCGCGAATCGATTTTATTACATTGTGAGAACCGCATTTTGAGAGCCGCCGCGAAGAGCTGCCCCGGGCACGACGAACAACGTGTCTGAACTTTGCGCGCGTCTAAGGTGGACTGAATTCTGCTGCACCCAACAGCCAGTTTCAGAGCCAGAGCCAGAGTCGGTCAGTCATTCTACTAGTGCCGACTCGTGGGCCACCTTTCTTCTCTCCGAACTCGCTTCTCGGCTGAATTATTTATTCACAATAAACCAATCAATCAGTAAACTATCCATTGTTGGAGGGTCTTTTCCGAACACATCAGTTAGTATGTGTCATTTCCAGTTCCTCTCGACTATCGTCGAATAGAGAATAGAGAATTGCTACTGCAGAGAATTATAAACGTTGAAATTGAAACTAATCAATTGGTCATCACAGGCTGAAAGTTATTAATGGCAGATTGGCAGATTATTTTTACCGAAAAAATTCTAATTTACAGGGTTTTAGAGAATACTTAAGAGCGAGTCCACGAGCAAAGCATACCCTTCTCTCATCGACCTCACAAATCTGCTTGAATTTTTTAGGGATTGTTTGTACATATCAAACTAGCATCTGGCCAAAATATGAGCACTCTAGGTCAACGGAAAGTGTGGCAAATCGGGACACAAAGTTTTATGGTTCAAAAATTTCAAAAATCTTAAAAAGGCCAAACTTTAATTGAATTTCAAATGCATCTGAAAGGGCTTAAAAATGCAACAAAATGAGGGGTGAAGCATCACGGTGGGTAAGAAGGGGATTATTATGCAACTTGCATGCACCTCGGAAATTCCTTCTGGAGGTTGTTGGGGGGACTATTCTGAGTCAGAAAAATCGATTCCCAAAATATTCTGTCGGTGAAAACTGATTTTATCTCGATTTGAAGATAAAAAACCTAATATATCGCCTAAAACCTCGAAAATACGTCTAAAATCTTAGTCTAACTCTGGACAAAGAAGTTAATTTTCATCAAGATATCAATTCTTAGTTCCCAAAATATAATCCTGACATAGTACACCTTAAATCGGTCCATTACATGAGTTATCAGAAGGTGTAAAATAGTGTTATTTGAAAAAAAAAAAATTTCAATTTGCTCCGGTAAATCAACTGTCATGTCTGAATTTAAAAACTAATGTTGTAGCATTGTTGCAAATAAAATGAAGAACAATTTTGCAGAATAAAGTGTGACATTTTATCCATTTTCAGTAAAGTTATGTCTATTTTAGTGGGGAAATTGTAGCAAATTTTCAAAATTCTTCGATATTTAACTCATTCCTGTTATAAACAGCTACTACGATCATACTCAGTAAGATGTAACAAAAACTACTTTTTGGCGTGCATTCAGGGGCTGGTTAAGGTGGGCGTACTGCGCTCAAATCCCAAATATGAGCTTGATTGAACTTAATAGGAGCTATGCATTTGAATTTTACATAGGATTCAACTCGTAAAAAACGTGTTTTTCAAAAATGTAGATTTTTTAGGCACTTTGGCCGCTGAAGCGTTTATTGTCAACATCATTGACGTGTAGGCCAGATCCTTGCGCATGTTTTGGTATATATAACATTGAAGTTTTGAGCAAAATGGAATGGCGCGTCGCCTATCTTTTCTGCTGATCCGTTTTTTCGAAAAATTTCAAAACTTTGAAGGCCTGAGCTCCAGAGTGCGTCAATTCAATGTTATATATACCAAAACATGCGCAAGGATCTGGCCTACACGCCAATGATGTTGACAATAAACGCTTCAGTGGCCAAAGTGCCTAGAAAATCTACATTTTTGAAAAACATGTTTTTTACGAGTTGAATCCTTTGTAAAATTCAAATGCATAGCTCCTATTAAGTTCAATCAAGCTCATATTTGGGATTTGAGCGCAGTACGCCCACCTTAACCAGCCCCTGAATGCACGCCAAAAAGTAGTTTTTGTTACATCTTACTGAGTATGATCGTAGTAGCTGTTTATAACAGGAATGAGTTAAATATCGAAGAATTTTGAAAATTGGCAGCAATTTCCCCACTAAAATAGACATAACATTACTGAAAATGGATAAAATGTCATACTTTATTCTGCAAAATTGTTCTTCATTTTGTTTGCAACAATGCTACAACATTAGTTTTTGAATTCAGACATGACAGTTGATTTACCGGAGCAAATTGAAAATATTTTTTTTTTCAAATAACACTATTTTACACCTCCTGATGACGCTGGGACTTATGTAATGGACCGATTTAAGGTGTACTATGTCAGGATTATATTTTGGGAACTAAGAATTGATATCTTGATAAAAATTAACTTCTTTGTCCAGAGTTAGACTAAGATTTTAGACGTATTTTCGAGGTTTTAGGCGATATATTAGGTTTTTTATCTTCAAATCGAGATAAAATTAGTTTTCACCGACAGAATATTTTGGGAATCGGTTTTTCTGACTCAGAATAGTCCCCCCAACAAACCCCAGAAGGTGCATGCAAGTTGCATAATAATCCCCTTCTTGGGATGCATCCCAAGCAATCCCAATTGGTTAAATCTAAAGCGAGCTATTAAACTCAAATAAAAAAGTGTACTATCCAGATATCAATTCGATTTGACCTGGAGCTTGCAGGGGACATCTGGGACTACCATCTGAGCCTGATAACGCTTTGGATAAGGCAGTTTAACACATAAAATAGACACTTTTACTTGTAGTGAATTTTTCGGTTGTAATTATTTGCTCGGGGGACCCCTTAGATCCCATTTAATTTATTCGTGTTCCTGAGACAATTTCACAATAGAAACATGCATGAAAATGTTTATTTTCATCCATTTTAACCCTAAGGGGTCCCCCGAGCAAAAAATTACCATCAAAAAATTCACTAAAAGTAAAAAGTGTCTATTTTATGTGTTACACTGCCTTACCCAAAGTGTTATTAGATGGTAGTCCCAGATGTACCGGGAAAGTTGTTGAAAATTTATAAAGGTCCTACATCTGAGAATTGATAAAGATTGGACGACTATTGCGCCCTCCACAAGTAAAAAACTGAAACAGTTGCTTTTCTCCATACATTTTGAATGAGATCAAATTTGGAATTTAGCCTCGTGATGGACCAATCTTTGATTTCAAGGGGTAGCCCCGAAAAAGTCCGGATTTGGACCACCCTAGTAGACACTAAGTGCTATGCTATGCCATCATAGATAGTTTAAAAGAAAATCACACTGAATAAAATAATTTTCAAAACTGATTCATTTACAAATAAAAGAGCAGAAAAAAAGTAAACCGCGGTTTAATTCCTGAAAAACAATGCGCCTAATAATTGAAATAAATATTTTGTTAACTGATTTCAATCATACCTGGAGCTTGTTTTCAAAGGGTCAAATAAACCAAACTTATTTATTTTTTGCTATTTTAGTGTTTTTCAAACCCCTTGACTCAAGGCGGTTTCAAAAACACCCAAAAAGCAAAAATGAAAATAAGACTTATTGGACCTTTAAAAAAAACTTAAGATATGTTTCATATTTTGACAGGAATTCCTCAATCCGAAGACAGTACACCAGTTCCATACACTTGAGAGTAGTTCTAATAACTTAAAATATGAGTTTATGCACTTTTTAAACGCAAAATATATATATATATATATATATATATATATATATATATATATATATATATATATATATATATATATATATATATATATATATATATTATATATATATATATATATATATATATATATATATATATATATATATATATATATATATATATATTTTTGCAATTTCCAGTTTCACAGTGAGGACGCTCCCTTAAATCACGAAAATCCTTGGACGTAATATTTGAACAAACCCTTATGCACGATCCGGTTTTTGCTATTGTATGTTTGGACTTGTTTAGGAATATTGAGATGTAGATTTCCATAACTGCCCAAGATTCACTGAGTCGCCGAGAATGTGTATTCAAAATGCTCAAAATGTCTAGAATGCTCAGCTAAACAAAGTCGTGAGAATTTGAAAGGTTACCGTTTACACACTCCGATAAACATTAAATCGCATTGAGGAAGCCGTCCATACCAGCACAAGTTCTCTCTTTTCTCTTATCCTCGATTCATTCATTCACGTGTTGAGTGGAAACATGTACAAACATCACGTTTCGCCAAAAAGCCCCAGCCAAACACAGTTCAATAGCTTACTAATAAGAAGTTTTGCTTGAGTGGGTCAGCCATTGGCAGGTTGGGAAATAATGACCTTGCCGGTTGCATCAATTGGTTTAACAATATCGAACTGAACGGTTATTTGTTTTAAGTGCTTTGGAGCTATGAACGATATGTGTATTTTGTATTCTATATGAGAAACAAATAATGCATCATAAATTATGTTAATTGTTAATAATAGTTCGATTGGATATCATTCAGTCAATTGATACAATTATCTAACTTATCCTTTTTTATGGGAGAAGTCCTTGTTTATCTGGAACTTCGACCGTATTAATCAAGAAGTGTCAGTTATTAACGTCTGTAGAGATATGTTATCAACAACAATTTTTAAAGCAATACTGTGCTATCCCGTTTTTGGCAACACGATTTTTTCAAACATTTTTGTTTGCCAAAAAATAAGGTGAATTTTTAAATTATTGTGTGATGTTTTAGATTGGTTTTTAATCATTCATTTAGAAGAGAAATGATGTTAGTCTCGTTCTTCAGACCTTTTTGACAAGAGAAAATATGTCGAAAATGCCAAGAACGGGAAGGCACTGTACATCTTTAAAAAATAAAAACCTTATTTTATGCCAATAATTTATTGACTTGTTAAAAAACCTTCACAACTTATAAAAACATAAGAAATATTTATTAAGATAATAACAAATAGTTGTATTCTAGAGAAACAGACATGTGTTTATACAACAATTCCCCACGAAATATGCAGGATTAAAAAAAAATGTCCGATCGGGTCGAAAATTGGAGTAGGGGAAATATGTATATTTTAATCACTCTAAGCTGTTCGATCAATTCTCATCACTTTTGCCGTTTTCCGCTATTAAATCAACATTTTCAGATGTATCAACAATGGAGAGTTCAGAGAGAAGTAAAAAAATCTAGTGGGATTGCTGTGATCAAAATAGTCACAACAAAAAAAAAAAAAAACCATAACGCCTCAAACTCGAAACGCTTCATCAAAGGCGTTACGGTTGTACCTTTGGTTGGTACCATGAATTTATTGGAAATTTGTTCCGAGTCCGCGCTCTATTTTCAATACTCTTTGGAGAGTTGCTTCACGTTGCATTCTCAAGGAGCCATTACACTACGACAAACAAACTCGCACTTTTTCGTGTTTGACAGTTTGCCAAATTTGCAAACAAGGCAAAATGTATGCAGGCTGACGTTTGTACAAACAAATCCAGGCAAAAAAACAAAGCAGGAAAACTGGCAAACTGTCAAAAAGTGCGAGTTTGTTTGTTTGTTTGTTTGATTGCCGCAGTGTAATAGAGGGAGCAGCCGTGGCTGACTGGTTACGGTGTTCGCTTTGTAAGCGAATGATTCTGGGTTCGATTCCCATCTGCTCCCAACGAGAAAGTTTAGAACACATAAATTTGAAATGATGAATATGAACGAAAAATCAAAGTCGCTCGAGGCGGGGTTCGATCCTCCGTCCTTTGGATTGGTAAGCAAAAATGCTAACCACTAGGCCATGACGACTTGGTGAGCGTGGACTGGAATTAGGACTACTGTTACAGAGAGCGAGTTGTGGCGCTATAACCACGGCAAATAGTGTCCAGGGCATTCGTGGAAATACAATGTCCCATCCCAGAGGGTCCCGGAGTACCAAACCTTCTTAGCATGGTGCTCCCAACGAATACAACCAAAATCTCGGAGCGTATGGTGGTGTGTCCCCACGCTTCTTCCTCCCCTGTCGATTCAGAATTGTGTTGTTGTTCGAACACTTTGTGCTCAAACTCAACCCAATTACGAGTCATCTCTGCGATACGGCTTTACGCAGTAGGCCTGGCCGCTTTAACGCTTGTGATGTTTCAAAGCATTTCAATGCAATGGCGCACTGCAAATGTTAATAAATGACAAGAAGAGTGCTAGGCGTCATCTAACCTAAGGCACTCTCCAGGATCCCTTCGAAAGATTGGCTGCGCTAGGGTCTGATTAGATTAGATTAGATTAGATTGTTTGATTGCCGCAGTGTAATAGCTCCTTCACTTTTATTTGAGCTATTCATTACGTTGAAACAGTCAAAAACACTTTATGAAAGCTGTAAGTCATGATCAAAGTGCTGATAGTCCGATAATTAAAAATAGCGATTGTCCAAAGTTATTTTTTGTATGGACAATTGTCCACGAAGGGGGAAGGGGAGAGGGGGGGGGGGGGGTAACAGATTCTCAAAAAAGTGTCCACGTGGTTTAGGGATGGTCCCTTACAAACATACCCTTACATTACCAACAGCATTTCGAGTTATGATTTTTCGAAAATAAAAACTAGGTTTTTAGACGCGCTTTTTTCAATAAAACTGCGATAACTTTGAAATTTAAGCGATTTTAAGATTCTAAAATTTTCGTTATTGAAAGACGCAACTGATTTACGGGAGATTGTAGACAAAGAATGTATCCTGCTCAAGTCAGTGAATGTTTGTAATATATGTTACTCCGGATAGCTCGCGCGCAAATGGACTGTATTTTTTTTGTTTTCAGTCGGAGAGAAATAAAAACGCGTCCGTTCTCTTTACACGTTTATTCTCAACTCTTACCGGAAATGGCATCTGTCAAATCAGGTCGCGCAGCGCTGAAGGCGGTGCGGTCAAACCAGAAACTAAAATACACTGGAAGAAATCTGTTGGTTGTTTTTTGGGTTTTTCTCTACGGTTTTTGCAGTAACATCCTCCCCCCCTTGAGCTTGGCTCAAGCCGTCGTCTCCTCCAGTTCCTGGGTCTCGTTGTCCAAAATCGGAAGTACTGCTACCTGCGTCGTTGGTCTCCGGTATTCACCGGAGCTGGTGCGAATCGTCACCACCCTCGTGACGCCGTCCTTTCCGGGGTGGGTGTCCACGATTCGGCCAAGCCTCCACTGCTGCGGTGGTACGTTGTCCTGCTTCAGGATGACCAACATACCCTTCCGAACCACGGATGCTCCCTTGTTCCACTTGCCGCGCTGTTGCAGCTCGGTAAGGTACTCGTTGCACCACCGGCGATAGAAATCCTGCTTCCGCTTCTGGACGAGCTGGTACCGCGTCAGTTTGTTCTCCTTCAGCCCGTCGTACAGCGGTTCCGGAAGCGCCGTCAACTCGCGACCCACGAGGAAGTGCCCTGGGCTGAGAGCACGGTAGTCGAGCGGGTCGTCAGTCTGCTGACAAAGCGGGCGCGAGTTCAGCACCGCCTCGATTTGGATCAGCAGCGTGTTCATTTCTTCGTAGGTGAGATGGGACTCGTTCAGTACCCGGTACAGGTGGTGTTTGGCACTCTTTACACCTGCTTCCCACAGTCCTCCCTGGTGCGGGGCCTTGGGCGGGTTGAAACTCCAGTCAATACTTCGTGCTTGGCAGAACTCGTCTAGCTTCCGCTCCAGCATCTGCGACCGCAACAGCTCTGCTAGTTCGGTCAGTTCTCGCGCCGCTCCAATGAAGTTGGTCCCATTGTCAGACTTCATTTCGCTCACGTTCCCGCGTCGGCTCACGAAACGGTGTAGCGCCGCCAGAAACGCTTCAGTTGACATCGAGGTGACGAGCTCAAGGTGTATTGCTTTGGTACACAGGCAGACAAACACTGCAATGTACCCCTTGACTGGTGCCTTGAGACGTCCTTGCTTCAGCATCACTGGTCCAGCGTAGTCCACGCCGGTTCGCGCAAATGGCTCAGCGACTGTCACTCTACACTTCGGGAGATCGCCCATGAACTGCTCCGTGTCGGTGGGTTTGACCCGGAAGCACGTAACACAGCGCCGCAGCACTCGGTGTATCGCCCGCTTCGCGTTCACAGGCCAGAAGCGACGCCTCAGCGACGCTAGCAGACCGTTCAGTCCGACGTGTAGGTTTTCGGTGTGTAGAGTCTCGATGATCAGCTCAGTGAGGTGGTGCTTTTCTGGCAGGATCATCGGGTGCCGTTGGTTGTACGGCAAGTCGGAGTTGCTCAGGCGGCCACCGACTCTCAGCAGTCCACTGTCCTTCTCCACCATCGGGTTCAACTTGTTCAGCTTGTTGTTGAGCGGCTTGCCGGCTTCCAGGCGCTTCAGGTCTTCGCTGAACTCCTCCTGTTGGACCGCTTTCACCATCACTTGAAGTGCGGCACAGTAGTCTTCTCTACCCAGTCTGCCGCATCGTCGGTCTTCCAGCTTCTTCTTGCAGTTTCCAACGAACCTCAGCACGTAGCCAAAGATCCGCTCCAGTTTCCGAAAGCTGCCGCAGTCCGAGATCACTTCCAGCACTCGGTTCCCGTCCGGAACCATCTTCTCGCAGAGCATCACTATCGGGCCCAAATTCTCGGTGTGGCGAGCCTTCCACCACAAGCCGCACTTCATCAACTGCTTCGGTAGCAAACCACGGGAGATGTGGTCGGCGGGGTTGTTCTTGGTTGATACGTAGTGCCACTCGTACTTGCTTGTGAGCTCTCGGATTCGGTTGACCCGATTTCTGACGAAGACCGGGGTTCCAGGTTTCATGTACTCCAGCCAGCTGAGTACAATCTGCGAGTCGGACCACAGTACGACTCGGTCAATGGGGATGTCGATCGCCTTCACCACCTTCACAATTTGCTCGGCCAGCAGCTCGGCCGCGCACGTCTCCAGTCTTGGCATCGTCATGTCAGCTGGTTCAGCGTCATCCTTCTGCTTGCGTTCGGCTTCCTTGACCGGAGTGACTCGCGACTTCCCGCACAGCAAGAAAAGTTCTTCTGTGCCATCCACCTTGACGTTCCGCAAGTAGATGCTGCAACCGTAGGCCTTGGCGGACGCATCCGCGTAGCCGTGAAGTTCCCAGCTTCTCGCGTCATCGGTGGTCACTCGCCTCGGGATCTTGATCTCGGCAAGTTCAGCAAGGGCGTTCCGCAGTTTCCTCCATCGTGCCATCAGGGGTGGTGGCAGCACGTCGTTCCATCCAATGCCACTTCTCCAGGTTTCTTGCATGACCATCTTTGCCAACGCTACCGTTGGGCCCAGCAACCCAAGCGGATCAAACAGTTTGGCAATCTCCGATAGTACTTGCTGTTTCGTCCAGTTGTCACGGTCCTTGTCCAGCGGCTTGACGCGGAAGAAGAAGTGGTCCTCGACGGGGTTCCACAGAAGCCCGAGCGTCTTGACTGTGTCCTTGGCGTCGTGGTTCTCGAAGTCGAGCTGCTTTTCTTGCTTCGCAATGGGGATGTCTTCCAGCAGCGCCGCGTCGTTTGCGCACCACTTGTGCAGCTCAAAACCGCCTCTTGCGAGTAGCGCCGCCAGATCAGACTGCAGCTGCTTCGCTTTCTCAATCGTCGCTGCACCCGAAAGCACATCGTCTACGTAAAAGCTCGACGACACAACTTTGCTGGCTTCGGGGTAGTCCTCCTTCTCGTCTGCTGCCAGTTGGTTCAGAGCTCGTGTGGCGAGGAACGGGGCCGCAGCTGTCCCGTAAGTCACCGTCATCAATTCGATCACTTGCAAAGGCTTGGATCGATCGTCGCGCCACACAATCCGCTGGAACTTGGTGTCCTCCGGGCTCACTCGTACCTGCCGGTACATTTTGGGCACGTCAGCGGTGAACGCGTACTTGTGCAGCCTGAACCGCAGCAGGATCTCGAACAACGTGTCTTGCACGGGCGGCCCAATCATCATCGTGTCATTCAGGGAGTGGCCAGTAGTGCTTCGGGCGGAAGCATCAAAAACGACTCGCAGCTTCGTCGTGGAGCTGTCCGGACGGAGCACGCAGTGATGTGGCAGAAAGTATCCGTCTTGTGTGCCACACTCCGTTTCAGCCAGCACTCTGCCATGGCCGAGGTCGACGTACTCTTTGATAAACTCGGAGTACTGCTTTTTCTGTGCTGGGTTCTGGTCAAGTCGTCGTTCGAGGTGGTTGAAGCGCTTCTCCGCCTGCTGGCGTGACGCTCCTAGTTCTTCAATCTCCTTCCGAAACGGCAGTCGTACAACGTACCGTCCGTCGGCGGCACGCACGTGGGTCTCCGCAAAGTGCCGCTCGCAATCGTCGTCATCAGGTTTCGGCTCGACCGTTTGATCGTCGATCGTCCAAAACTTCTTCAGCAGGTTCGTCAGCTCTGCGTCCACGTCGGGAGCAGAAATCGCTTGGCACGCTCGAACCGTTGTCACTGCGGCTGAGCCCGCCACTCGCCCGGACACCAACCAACCCAGCGTGCTCTCTTGTAGCACAGGTAAATCAGAGGACATTTTGATCTTACCTGAGAGCAGCATCTCGAAGAAGGCCTCAGCCCCAACCAGCAGGTCGATGCGGGATGGTTCGAAGAACGTCGGGTCCGCCAGATCCACTCCGGCAGGTATTGGCCATCCGTCAATGTGCACTTTCTGTACCGGCAGCGCCCCAGTAACGCGGGGAACAACCAGGTAGTCCAGACAGAACTCGCTTGCCGAGGCTCTGGACTTCGCTCGTACGTGCACTTGGAACTTCACCATCGTACGCATTCCACTGACTCCGATGACGGGGATGTTCACGCAGCGCTTCTTTAGCTGCAGCAGGTCCGCCATCCGCTGGGACACGAAGTTCGCCATAGCTCCGGAGTCCAGCAACACACGGCACTTGTGCTGGTCGCCGTTGTCGTCGTACACGTACACCACCGCGGTCGCAAGTAGCACCTGCGTCGGCGGTTCAGTGGCTCTGCACGGGATCACACACTTCGCCACGGTGGTCGGTGCACTCTCCGTGGAACCAGCAGGTTTCACTTCAGGCACTGACTTTTCCTGGGCGCACTTTTCCTCGGGGTGCAGCAGCACATTGTGTCGCTTGGCACACTTCGAGCACTTCACTTTTTCTGGACAATCACTTGTGCGATGTCCCTTTTTCAGACACGCGAAGCACAGCCCCAGCTGTTTCGCCTTTTCGTATCTGATCTTCACTTCACTACGCTTGAACGCGTCACACTTTTCCACGGCATGCTTCTCGTCACACACTGGACAGGAACTAGCCGCTTTCTGGATCACCGCCGTGTGCGCCTTGCTAGCCGCCGTCGTTTGAGCAGAGCGGGCGGCCGGGTGGGAGCTGCGGTTCTTCTGGATCCCCTTCGCGTTCTCGCAGCGCTCCAAGACATGCTGCTGGTTGCGAAGAACGGAGACCAGCTGCTTGTATGCGGGCATCTGCCCACGCTTCACTGACGATTCCCACACCTTCCGTGTGTCGGCGTCCAACTTCGAAGACACCAACGTGATCACAATCGCTTCCGACAGCTTATCCATCTTAAGCTTGTGAAATTCCAGGGAACTCACACACTTCTCCACTTCGTCAATCAGCGTCTTCAGTTGGTGGAAGGAGTCGCCCGTCATCGCCTTCAAGCTCAGCAGCCTCGAGATCGTCTCGCTAATCAGGGCCGGCAGGTTCTCGAATTGCTCCGTCAGACTTCGCCAGGCTCCCTCATAGTCGTTGTCTCGGATGATCTGAGGATCGATCGCTCCTTGCGCCTTCCCAACCAGGGCCTTGTCCAGGAAGTGCAACTTCGTCGCAGCCGAGTCAGCAGCGCATTTGTCGGCAATGTCCCGGAACATCTGCTTAAACTTGAACCAGCTTTCGTATTTGCCGTCAAAAGTGGGCAACGCCGACTGCTGCAGGACGATCGTCGGGGTGAATCTCGTCATCGAATCTATGCCACTCGTTCCGGGTTGGACCAGCGGAACTGGTAGCGGTTTCACGTTCTGTGCGGCTGCCAGCTGCAGCGCAGCCTTGGCCTCGGTGTGCTCCTCGATCATCTGGCATAGCGCAATCCGCACAAATTCGTATAACTCCTCGAAGTCTACGAACAACGGTTCAAACTCATCTCTTCGGGACGGGGCAGCCAAGTAGATCTTGTTCAGGTATTCGTTTGCTTCAGCGTAGGCTGTGTCCACCGTCTTGAGGTAAGTGTTCAGTGCGTGGATGTTGAATTTCGAGTGGTCCAGCTGCGCACTTTCGATTGCAACTCTTACCCGCTGAACCTTCGCTTGAGCTGCCTGGCAACACTGGCTGTAGGCCTCGACGGATTCATCCACCTTGCTCTTCTCCCGTGCCGCCGCCTGCTCTTGCTTCTGCTGCTTGACGGTTTTCGCCGGCTTCGCACCCGGGGTAGAAAACTTCTCCCGCGGGGTGTAATACCGCAGCTTTTTCCGCAACCCACTGTTCAGCATTTTCTTTCTTCCTCTCAGCTCAATTTAGACCACTCAAAACTCTCCCACTTTCTCGCTCTTCTCTTTTTCGTCGCTTTTCAAATCTTCCTTCTCACTTTTTGCCACAAACTGGCACCACTGGCCTTGAAAAGGCTTTTCTTCCCCTTGCGCAAAAGGCCTTTCGTTCACTTGCACAAGATGGCGTCGACGAAAACGACGAGAAGATTTCTTCTTTGTAGCAAGCCGCAGCAAGCCACTTTCACGACACGTCGCAACGTGTTTCAAATCACTTTTTTCCGCCGAGCCTGGCCCGTTCGGAATCACTTTTTTCTCGGAATTCGACCTTTTCACCCGAGTCGAACCTTTTCGGGATTCACACTTCCCCAGCACTGTTACGGCGGCAGGAACCACTTTTCGGCAAGCCGGAATCTTCCCGGACGCTCCGCTTTTCGTCCTCCGCCACGCAACCACGTGCCAGTTCACTTTTCGGCAAGCCGGATTTACTCCGAACGCTCCGAAATCACTTCACCGACGCGGACAACCGAGCCGGAATCGAATCTTTTCCCGATCCGCGAATCGAGAAATCACTTTTCACTCGCGGTCACGCAAATCCGGATCGAATACGACCAAATGTTACTCCGGATAGCTCGCGCGCAAATGGACTGTATTTTTTCTTTTTCAGTCGGAGAGAAATAAAAACGCGTCCGTTCTCTTTACACGTTTATTCTCAACTCTTACCGGAAATGGCATCTGTCAAATCAGGTCGCGCAGCGCTGAAGGCGGTGCGGTCAAACCAGAAACTAAAATACACTGGAAGAAATCTGTTGGTTGTTTTTTGGGTTTTTCTCTACGGTTTTTGCAGTAACAATATATATTACGCTTAGAAAATAAAGTTTCAAGAGAACATGTAGGTGGATTGATTTTTCATTAACTTTCTATCAAATACATACCAGCAGAGGCAATGTTATACACACTCACTATGCTTGCTACAGATTGTTGTACCACAATTCACACCACAGATAATTTGTTATTCACTGAAAGCAGCTGCTGTGAAATTACTCTGAATTCTCAAATAATTTGGAAATCTATAAATTTTAATGCTTTTTTCGCCGGAAAACCGCACCACATGGACAAAATGCCGTAAAAATAATCTTTTTTGTTACGAATGAAAGGAGAAATGTCAAAACAGCAAATATAGGTCAGATTTTTACACCGCCTTCGATTACACCGATGATGTTCGGCGTTCGGGTTTGGGGACCGGAGTCGAACAGTTTTAAACAAAATTTCTGAAGTCTCTGTTTTTTTAATGGTTCAATTGGGTACTAAAGACCTATGTCAATTTTTATGTACAACAGTAAAAAACACGATTAAAAACCATTTCTGATCACTTTTTTTCATTTAAATGCAAACATTTTTTTTGACAAGACAACATTTTTTCGGTCCTTAAATGAAGCTTTGATTGCTGATATTATTGTTTACAGCGATAAAGCTTATTTTTATGAGTACAATGACCCTTTGTACGACCACAAAGAGTTTAAAATGGATTTTTAAATCAATTGTGAAAAATTAACCTCGCGGTCCTTCTTGGCAGAAAAGCTCCTACTTGACAGCTCGTTCCAAGGGGACCATAGTTGATCCATGAAAAAATGGCGTCATTTAAAAAAAATGGCATTAAAATGAAAAAAAGTGATCAGAAATGGTTTTTAATCGTGTACATAAAAATTGACATAGGGCTTTAGTACCCAATTGAATCAGGGGTATTTAAAAAACCTAAAAAGCAAAAAACAATATGTTTTTGTACCTTTTTAAAATGAACCAATAGAAATGTTGCCGAAAAAAAAGTTGAATAATATCATTTAACAGAAGAAATTGGCTAGTAACAAGGCTCTCGTCACAATTAAACAATCAAATCACAAAGATAGATCGAAGATCTTTCTGGAGCTAGCTTCTATGTTCGGGCGAGGCCAGACAAAGCCCAACGACTTCGTCAATGATGGTTCTGAAAAAATAATCACTATACATATCAGGAGTTTTTTGGTGTTTTTGAAACCGCCTTGCGTCAGGGGTATTTAAAAACACCCAAAAAGCAAAAACTGAGATTTGGTTTATTGGACCTTTTTTTAAAAAAACTCCAGATATGTAAAATGCTTCTACAAACAACACAAAGAATACAATTTTTTGATTGATACATTCTGAATCAAGATTTGAATGTTTTTTTTTTTTTTTTTTTTTTTTTTTTTAACAAACATGGCCGCCAAATGGTCGATTGGGAATGATTTCTTTCAGAGCATTATTTAATGGTATATTGATTAGCAAACTGAATGTTTCCGGTGTAATGTATTCGACGTTACGATTAACCTGGTGCCATTATTTTAATTTATAACCAAGTTTCTGGCATCTCTGCTGGAGCTTGAACTTATTCAGCTCAAGTGTGTAGATGTGTACTTTTTTGTAGCCAATCCATCTATCTATCGGCTTTCCCAAAACTGATTGTGAACAGTTCGGACAAGCCACGTTTAGCTGGAGAACTTAAGTAGTAAGTAGAGATTGTTTTATTACTTGTAACTACAATTAACAACACTGTATTAATACTGAGAAATACATTATTTGGGTTTGTACAATTACAGATATTCAACAAAGATCAAACAACGTAGTTCGTCAAAAACAGCTATCAACGCCGAGCAATGAATCCATCGGAGTGGTTCAGCGAGATCTCCGACGAGCTGTGGCCAGGCCAGTGCTTCTCGGTCAAGATCAAGAAGGTTCTCCACGAGGAACGGTCCAAGTTCCAGGATATCAAAGTGTTCGAATCGTAAGTCATAACTCGCATCAGTTACAAAACCCGAAGAACATAAGCTGTATGAGAGATGGCACGAGACACTGATAACGCAATTTGGCAGGGTCAACGAGTTGATTACAGAAGTTAGATCTACTTCTTCGCGTGTTCTCATTCTTATCTCTAACTAACTTGGCATAGTGATTGTTGTCCGATAATAAGAAGGGTTTTTTTTTTATTTTAGTGAATCTCATGGAACGGTTCTCGTGCTTGACGGCATCATCCAGTGTACGGAGCGGGATGAATTTGCGTACCAGGAGATGATCTCCTTTCTGCCACTGTGCTGCCATCCAAGCCCGAAAAAAGTCCTCATCGTGGGCGGTGGCGACGGTGGTGTGGCTCGCGAGGTGGTCAAGCATCCGCTGGTGGAAGAAGTCCATCAGGTTGAGATCGATGACCGGGTGGTCGAGCTGTCGAAAAAGTATCTCCCGTTTATGGCGTGCGGATTTGAATCTCCCAAGCTAAAGCTCACGATCGGCGATGGGTTCGAGTACATGAAGCAACGCGAGGGAGAGTTCGACGTGATCATCACGGACAGTAGCGATCCGATCGGACCGGCGGCGTCTCTCTTCCAGGAATCGTACTTTGGGCTGGCGAAAAGGGCCCTTAAGCCGAACGGAATCATTTGTTCACAGGGTGGTACCTTTTGGATCGACCAGAAACACGTGCGAGAAACGCTAGACCATTGCCGGAAGCACTTCCCCGTGGTCGGATACGGGGTGGCTAACGTTCCGTCGTATCCGTCGGGACAGATTGGATTCTTCATTGCCAGCACCAACGATCAAACAAAACTGAGCGAGCCAGCCACAACTTTCACCGATAAGGAAGTGGATGACATGAAGCTTCGATACTACACGACCGAGATCCACCGGACTGCATTTACGCTGCCGAGATATGCGGCCAAATATCTGTACGACGAAAAGTGAAGCTGCCTTTATCATTTGAAATGTAACACTTTTTTGGATGATGATTTTTTTTTTGGTTATTATTTACAAATTGTTAAAAGATTCGGTGTGTACAAAGTGCAAAAATGGGTACAAATCTTAAAACATTGCCTTAAATTTATCAAATCAATAAACGTTTGATATCTATTCGCTAAATTCATGTTTTCGATTTCTCGGATCTTTGCAATGAAATCTCCAAAAGGATGCACGTCTCCTGGTTGTCGATCTTCGCTATCTCAATACTGCATCATCCACCGACGATTTCTTGAGTCCTTCCAAGCTGCATAATTCGATGCTCTTTATTCCTGGACATTCTTTCTGACTCGATAAATCTCTTGAAATTCGTTTGTTCTTGTTTGCAGGATTGTCGAATTTTCAATTATGGAGTTCTGTGCGAGACGCGAAGACGCGTGTTTAGAGGGACTTGTGGTTTGGTTGAGCGTTTTAGCAGAATGCATTACTATGATAACAAAAAACGAGTTGTTCCTTTTGATTCCGCTATCAGACCTTCCTTCATTATGTAGATCGAAGGGCACGCCGCCGGTTGAGTTCATTGAAGTAATTGAGTTACAAAATAACATCAGACTAACATTCCTATCCACTTCCCCGTGATCTTATCACTGGTCGTGGCCGGCGCAGTGATTGATCAGCATGAAGTTGGTTCCTACTTATTATCTGTGTTCCATGGAGCAATTTTTGGAGGACCTGGTCAATAACGGAGTAGCAACTACGGGTAGACTAGACACCAATGCTATGCTATGCTAATTGTCGAATTTTCAATTATGGGCAGTGAGGTGGTCCAAAATGTGGAACATAAAATAAATATGCATTTGTGATGAGTGTATTAGTCTTAAAAAACGCATTTACTTATTTGTTCCAGCTCCCTCCCCATGGCCTAATGATCTTGATTATCATCATTTATTATAAACAACGCTGAGAAAATTCAAACGGAAATAAATGAGACTGCACATTTCGCTCCAATCATTAGTGCATCGTTAAACTTCCAAGTGATCATCTCGTTGGTCTCTCTAGCAAAAACCATGGACCGTTGGAAGAATCGCGTTGCAGTCGTCACGGGGGCAAGCGCAGGCATTGGATGGGCCATAGCACAAGCCCTCCTTAAATCGGGCATGATCGTGGTCGGACTGGCCCGACGCGTCGAGAAGATCGAACAGCAAAAGGCCACACTAGCGGCGAATCTGGCCTCGCGGTTGCACGCGTACAAATGTGACGTGAACGACGAACGGGACATTGTGACGGCCTTCAAATGGATCGATAGTGAGTTGAAGGGCGCAGATGTCCTCGTGAACAATGCTGGTGTATTGAAGGACACACTGCTGACCGCCCCGGGAAATACGGACAAGATCAAGGATGTTATCAACACTAACATTACGGGACTTATTCTGTGCGCACGAGAGGCTTATCAGTCGATGAAGAGACGGCAAGTGGACGGACACATCGTTAATATGAACAGCGTCGTGGGACATTCGGTTCCGATTGGGGTGGACACGCTGAGTACGTACAACGTTTATCCCGCAACGAAGTACGCTGTAACGGCGATCACGGAAACGCTACGTATTGAACTGTTGAACGACAACAGCAAGGTGAAGGTTACCGTAAGTACAATGAGTGTCATAGTATAGGTAAACAAAGCTTATGAATAACAAACTTTTTGGTTGGTTCAACTACTTCCAGAGCATCAGCCCCGGAGCGGTCCGTACGGAAATATTCAACGATCCGGACCTGATAGCCTCGAACATTCCGTTTCTGGTGCCGGAGGACATTGCAAACAGCGTCGTGCACGTGATTTCTACCCCGAAACATGTTGAGGTTGGCGCGATCACTGATACTGTGTTGTTTCGGATGATACAAACACTTTTGTTTTGCTTTTCATTGCAGATCAAGGAGCTTACAATCAAACCGCTCGGGGAGAGATTTTAGATAGATTTGCATGGTTTCTAGTGAGAAACGGAAAATAAAAACTAGTGAAATAAACTTTTTTTATGGTTTTAAATTACAGTTCATTTTTCAATTTAAATTTTCCTTTCTGTACAGTTATGTTTTGTTCTATTGATATATCGGAAAGTTTAATTTCGCAATAAATTCAGATAGATTAACTAACAATTCAAAACAGGAGAAACAACGGACAATTTCGGATCCAAATTAAGATTTTTAAAGATTTCTAACTTACTCGGTGTATTCGATTGAATTACGGAACAATTAAACAAGTGTTAAAAACTTACATATAGGCAGTCCAGCCGATGAACATTTGCGCCAGGTTGTCCTTGTTTGTAGCTTCGCTTATCAAGTGATTAACCTGGCCCTCGATCGAAATCGGCAAGTGACAAATCTTGCCGTGCGTCCTCACGTAACCCTTCAGCCGCTCCTCGATGTGCTTGACGTTGTTCATCGCTTGCGGATCGGTCCGCTCGGTCGTTCCGTCGTGTTTGGTGATCTTACTCCACGACACCAACGGATCGTACACGAACGGCTTCAGCACGGACATCAGCGTGGGCGTTTGGTTCTGCAGCACCCGCAGCGTAATTTCGCAACACTTGCGGAAAAGGCCTTCGGCACCGAGCGGCCCCATCGCTTTGACCATGTTGTGCGTGAGGCGGAATGGCACCATTTCTGGAATTTCAAACGTTTCGCCCTTGTTGAAGAGACAGTTAAAGTCCACGTGGACGGTGTCTCCGTTTGTGGCGTCCAGCATAATGTTTTCACCGTGACGATCACCAAGCCCCAGGATGTAGCCGACGATGGAGATCACAGCGGTAGTACGGATGTACGAGCTACGCGCTTGGAACCAGTTGTGCGGGTTTGAGAACCGATCGCGGAACCATTCGCCAAACACCGGCGGATGGCGAGCCAACAGGACGTTGTCAAACGCCTCCCTCTTTTTCTGTAGCGAATCTTGTCGCTTAAAGTTGTACTCGCGGAGTTCCCTTGCGTGCATTCCGACGCCACGTTGCTTGTAGTACGTATAGATGATACTGCGCAGCGTACTCACGTTCTCCACCCACTCGATAATGCCGCACTCTTCGTTCAGCGGAAGCACCGCGTAGGTACGAATTTTAAGCCGCCGATGCTTGGCTTCCGGATCTTGGTGCAGGTATTGTTTCACCACGGCGTTGAACTCCATCAGCCGAAAGTCCTTGCGCAGGTCGTCTTTGGGTTTCATCATCATCATGTAATCGCGACCGTCACTTCCAATCAGCGTGATTCTGCGCGGTTTTTGCAAAGATTGCATAACGGTGACCTGCGTGAGAAAAAATAAGATCTTACTTATAAAACCATCTTGAAAAGAAGACTTTTCCCAGTACTCACCTCTTCCCGTATCCCGTGGATGTACACCTCGTTCATCGGGTATGGAGCGAACGTCGCCGAGCTCTTGTCCAGCACCAGCTGCATACACTTTTGGATGGGCATCATGATCTTAGACAGCTTTTCATCGTTAAACAGCTTCGGCAGGGTCTTCACCAGCGACGAAACCGTCACCGCGACGTCCCGTGGCGTCTTGATGTCTTTGTTGGTAAGTTCGATGAATCGCTCCGCCAGCGCGTTGAAATCGCTGATCATCTTCTGGATGGAGGTCTTGGCGAGCTGTTTGTCGTTGAATATCTCGTGGCATCGCTTGACGCGATTTGCGTACGAACTTTTGTACACGCTCAGCAGCATCCAGAGCGATTGCTGGGGGTAGTTTAGGATGAGCTTGATGATGATGGACTTTAGGACGTGGTACACTTCAACGGACGGGTGAGCTACGCGGCTGATTAGTTGGGAGAAGGCGGTAAAGAAGAAGTACGGCGAAAGGTTTTCACTGAACCGGAGCGCCAGTTTGTTTATGTTGGTGGAATATTTCTTGAAGTTGTCGTTGTTGACGGTTTTGGATGAAAAATCGAACCAAACACTAAGCATTCGTGGCATCGATTGGTAGATGCAGGTCGATCCGTGCATCATCGACTTTCCGTAGTAGGTCAACACGTCCTGCAGCAGTTCCCAACCTTTCGGCGAGTCCTGGTCATCGCTGCTAAAGTTAGCGTACAGCTTGTCCAGATACTGCGCCATGTGAACCAAGCTGACCTCGCATTCTTGATGGGCTTGGACCGCATCCTTGAAGCATCGCGTGTTGACACTGGCCGAGACGTTCGACGCGTCGGCGTTGTAGATGGCGATCAAGAGTTTGCCTTCGGCGTAGATCAGGCGATCTTCCTTCGGCAGCAGCTTCGGGTCGGTTAGGTTCGACTTTTCCAGAATCTCCGCCAGGCCACGATGCAAAATGTTGAACACGTTCGCGGTGTCGCGTTTCTCCCACAGAAGTTTTGCCTTTTTGATAAACAGTCCTTTGGGTTTGTAACTTTCCGCGTGCAGAATGTACAAGTGGGCCTGTTCGTACAGTTTTGCTCTCGAGGCCAACTCCGTACTCTTCATCCACAGTTCGCCGATGTGATTGTCGATCGTTTCGTTGATTTCCTTCTTGCTGATATCCGGTGCGAAACCGTTGAGCAGTGATTTGGTTTCGTTGAGTAAAATCCGACGAAGACTGATGATCGGTTCAACGGTCGCGGCGTTCGGTTGTAGCAACTGTAGCCGCGCTTCAAAGTTCTCGATCAGCTGCTTGATCTCGGTTACGCAGCGGGTTAGCCCATTCGATCGCATGTTGTCCACCAGTTGTTCGCACTTTTCAAATTCCGCGATCATGTGCAGCTTCAAGACCTGTTCGTAACCCTTTTCGTACGCACTGATCGAAAGGTCGGAGCTATGCAAGATCCGTAGCACGGCAAGCCTAGCTTGCTCGAGTTTCTCCACGAAAAGAGCATGATCGTTCTTCCTATAGCTGACCAGCATCGAACCACAAATTACACCCCAACTGTCGCTTTGCTGAATCTGAGGCGACTCGAGCAGCTCTTCCAACTCTTCAAATCTCCCCAGCTTGTACAGCGGCTCTGCCTTGATCTCCTGCAACATGGCGTCCACATTGCTCTCGCTAAACTGATTCAGCAAACTCTCCGAAAGAAGCAACGCCGTTTTCGGTTGATCCAACCTCAGATAAACCTCGACAATGTTGTGAATGTCAGTCGGCTTCACTTCGCCAACCTGAAGCATCCGCTCGTAACATGCCGCCGTTTGATGTAACCTTCCGGTGGCGTTGTGCAGCAGGATCTGCTCCGGTAGCGTCGGTTCCGCTGTCTTCAGGCACATGACACCTTCGACGGAGTCGGGATCGTTGAGATGGGTAAAAATGTGAGCGAGCATTGACAGGTGATTTTGCAGCTGCGACGGGTTCTCTTCGATGAACGTCTCCAAATACATCAACGATCGCGCGTACTCCTTGCACGTGTAGTTGATGTTGGCCATCAGCTCGTGGTTGAACTGCTTGAGGAAGTTATCCACGTTGATGTAATCCGACTTGGAAGCATCGTTCAACGTGTGGACCTTCCGCCACTGGCGTTTCCACTTCTCCAGGAAGTCCAACAGTCGGAATGCCAGCTTGGCGCACTCAAACGACATGTCGGACGCGACGTCTTCTTCCTGCGCCTTCCGTTCCTTCGCCACAAACTGCATCGTTCGAACGGATCGCACGTAGTAATCTTGTTGTTCCGGATTGTCCGACTGCGCTTCCGGGTTGTTGTTGTTCATGACCGCATCGAACACGTACTGCAACTCTTCGGTGATCTTTTTCCGCTTGTCCTCGGAACTGCCCTGCAGCGCGTGCAGCAGAATGTACGGCAGGAACATGGTCATCGTGCTGAAGTCGCAGCGTATGCTCGGTCGGAACGACCCCAGCAGATTCTGCGAGTCTTTCTTATCCAATTTCTCGATCAGCTGCGATGCCCACAGGTAAGACCACTCGTGGCAGGTTTGTCCTTTGACGCTGCCGAAAATCGGATGGCACTCAACCGCGGCCGTCCGGATCAATCCGGTGTAGGAGGAGGTGAGCAGAGGTTCCATGATCGGTCGCAGCCTTTCCGGGATCGCCTCCCAAACCTCGATCTTTTTGCCGGTCTTTGGCGAGACGCCTTGATCGTTCAGGATCTCCTGAATGGCGAGCGAAAAGTTGTCCACAAACTTGGTTTCCTTCTTGAACTGATACGCCCGGCAAAGCTCGGCCAACGCCATGATCGCGAACGAGTCCGAGTGAATGTTGAGCGCGAAACGTTCCTGCGGGGCGTACTTGGGTGGAAGGTAGCTCGGAGCAAGGGCACCCAACTCTCCGATGCACTCGGCCGACTTTAGGCGGTAGTTTGTGTCAATGTCGCTGCAGCTCTTCATGAGATTGTTCAGCAGGTTCGGAACTTCCGGTAGGATCGAGTGACCTATGAGGGCTTCGTTCAGCTGTTCGCGATGGTAGGAAAACAACTCTTTCAGATACTTTAGACCGTACACACGAACCGACAGATTTTCGTGATTGATGTGCGTGATCAGAGCGTTGAACCTTTCCAAGAACTGTTCCCGGCTGCGAACGCTCTTGGTTTGAGCGGATACGATCTTCTTGATCTGTCGATCGACCTTGGTCTCCTCCAGGAAGAATAAGTCCTTTATGTACTGACTTAGCAGCGCGTTGTTCTGCACGACCAGGTATTCAAAAATAAAGTTGATGTCCTCCGGATACTGGTCGATGAACTGTTCCAGCGAAACGAAGATCGTTCCGAGCAGAGGACCCAGCTGCTGCACGTCAACCGTACAGATGAAAATGCGCCAAACCTTGATACAAGCGTCCTTCAGGTTCAGCTCCTCGATCGCCAGCGTGGTCTTCAACAACGCGATGATCTTGAACCGAAATGGGGCGATCAGATGACCACCGAGCAATCGGATGATCTCACCCAGGCTGAGGATCGTCTCGCGTTTAAGTGTCTTTTCCGTTTCCGGGTTGATAAGTAGCGCTTCGAACGAAGTCAGAACTCCCAGGAACCGGTTCGAGATGTACTCGGCCATCTGTGTTGTGGTGATTTCCTGCGAGTCATCTTTAGTCAGCAAGCTGCGGAACGCGTGCAGAACACACTCCGGGTTAACGTGGTAGAAGATCAGGATTTCCGAAACGGTTTTCTTGATATCGGAATGCAGCAGGTGGACCAGCGTATTGCCCGTGTGTGTCATAATGTAATCGATGCACTGGTTGGTGATCGCGGTAGACTCATTCATAAACAGGTACGGATAAATAGTGAGGAATGAAGCGGACAGGACGACGATCTTGTCCTTGCGGATCATGTTGGCGATCTCCTGAAGAAGATTCTCGCAGGCCGGTCGCTGAAAAGTACTAGGTTATGAGAAAACTCTTGAAATACCTTGAGCTATGCGAACCTTAACACACCAAGGAAGCAACATGGCAAGAACGATCTTGTAATGCTTGCTGACGAACTCGACCGAGCCTCCAAACTGGAATGTTTTGCTGACCTGTAATTGAACGATTCTTTCAAATTGAGTGATAACTGGTGTCGAAGACAGATAATGTTCAACTCACGTGAAATAGCGACTTGTGCAGCGGAAGCTCGTGCAGGATGTAGTTCACGGCACCAATCGCAACCATCAGCTTCACGATGTCGTGTCTGTACCAGTTGAGCATGTCCCGCGGCGAGACTCCGTGCTGGCCACACATGTCCCCGACAGCGAGTGCTGCCTCCCGGGTGAGTTCGGACTCGCGAGACATTAGGAAGAAGAGCATCATCCGGATGCAGACTAGAAGGCGTTCCTCGGTCATTCCCTGGCCGGTGGCGAAACTGACGACCATTTGCAGGACGGCGGATTGATAGCTGTAGTCGGACTTTTGAAGACATTGTTGGACGGCTTTGAGTAGCTTTTCCAAGCAGGTTTGGATGATTTTCTCCTTTTGCTTTGTGGCCAATGGAGATTCCTGGGAAAGATATGATTAATGTAAAGTTTATCGCTGCTTTCAAGAACATACCTTCAACGATTCCATGATCACTTGCAGCGTCTTTGTGAAGGACATGCTAACCTCAATGGTCGGACACATGATCAGATCGCTCCAGGCTTGGACCAGATCTTCGTTCTCGCACAACACTCCGCCCTTGTGCTTGAACAACACCGGCAGCAAACTTGCGATCATCCGTTGGCTTTCGGGATCTTTCGACGCGAAGAGTCGGGCAATATCCGCCTCCGGCAGGCTGAACTCCGTGGTCACTGAGTACCGTGCAGCGAGGCCGTCATTTTGCGCAAACAGTTCGCAACGTCCTGAGACGGTGGTCGACTGGGTGCTGACGATCTCGCAGCCGCGATCGGTAGCTGCGGGTTTGCAGATGAAACAGCGGATCTTTCGCTTGATCGGAGTGATGTTGTCTTTTACCTGGTTTAGCTGGTAGTTGCCGTCGTTCAGGCAGAAGTGAACGCCAAGGTTGCACGCTGCGTAGACGGAAAGATCGGGGCAGTAGAGAGCGGGAAGAAGGATCTGTTGGGCGAGTTGGTTTGCTGGGTATTTGGAAGAGAGTAGGAGATTCCGGTAGGATGAGTGCAGCACCCGTTTGAGATCGCCGTCTTCTGATGAGACAATCCCGGCTATGATATTCCACAGTGCGTTCTTGAAGTTGGAAGCTATTGCTTCTGGAATGCTTTCGCAGCTCAAAGTGCACATTTGAGTCAGCGATTGGGTCTTCAAAATGGCAATGTTTTGATCTGACTTCGAGATCTCATCGAATACCTTGCTCAATTCCTCACTCAAGGTGAACTCCGACGAGGACAGGTCATTTTTGAATGGAACCAGAAACCACTCGCAAATGCGCTTCTGCAGGTTGCCTTCAAACGCAGAAAAATCGTTCAAATACGCCACATCGAAGCAAATGTCGAGCACGGCTAGAACGGCTTCAATTGACAACGGAGACTTTTGGACGTCCTCAAACAGCTGCTGCAGAAGGTCGGCCAAACATCCGCCGAAAAAAGACAGCTTGTTAGCCGACGCCGGAATCTGCTTCTGCATCCAGAGCGATATGTTGTGATTCACGTTGAAGGCGATCCGAATCGTTTTCTGTTTGATGACAACCTTCTGGGAATTGCTCAACTTTTGGTCCTCCGAAATCTCGTACACATTCTTCCAGATGTGACTCAGCTGGCGAACGTCAGTTTCGTTGCTATCGCCGGAAGCGATCAGCTCGTTGGTGATCGGAACTTCCAGAATGTGTAAAAGTTCAGGAAACTTGCGCGCAATCTGCAGAACATCGCTGAGTTCATCTTCAACCGCGAGTGATTCGTCCTGGTTCAAAAGTATTCGGAGAAATCGTTTGATCTGCTCAAGCAGATCCAGCATCGATCCCCCGGTGTCCTTCTTCGTCGTGAGCAGCGTTTTGACAATCCGAATCGAGCAGGAAACCATCTTTTTACGATTCTCGGTGCAGGAATTGTTGAACGAGATTCCGTTGACTCGAGCGTAGAAGCTCATCAGTGTAGATTTGAATTTCTCCAGCGCTTTGGGTTTGATTATTTCGCTACGAAGCCATCGGTCCGAACGTTCGAGGGTGACATCGACGACAATTAGGACTTCTAGAACCAACCGTTCGAGATCTGGAGTAAATTCAGCTACTTTTTTGAAATACTTTACAAAGAACAGTAAACAGAGAGACTTTTCGTTCAGTGATCCATGGGTGAGCGTGTTCAAAACAGAGCTCGCGCATCGCTCCCGAAACGGTCGATTCGCCTGCTCGTCCTCCAGACTGACCAACTGGCTTAGGATGTGCAGACTGTTCTCAATCAGCTTTATCTTCGTAGGCACGTCCGGTACGACAATCGGTTCGATCACGCAGGAACACTCAATCCTGCGGAAGACACTGTCTGGCATGTGGAATGTTTTAAGCTGGACGTTCACTTCCGAATCCGCCGGACCGATCTGGTTGAGCTGCTCGAGCATCTCCAGATACTTGCTGCCGGCTTCGTAGAAGAACCACAGCTGTTTCAGGTAGCTGGCAGCGAGGATCGTCTGCTGCAGATCGGTGTTACTTTTCTTAATGCTGAAACAAAATTTGATAATCAATTACCATCAAGAACCATAAAAAAAAACAAGCCCTTTACTTGAAATAATCCGGCATCGCAGAAATCTGAATCAGCTGATTGAGCAGCCAAAAGTTGTGCGCCTTGACCTGTTCCCGCTCGTCGTCCTGGTGGATCAAGTAGGACGGAAACAGCCCCGGATCGTCGTACGTTAGGTTGTCCTTGATCATGCACAAAATCTGCTCCAGGTGCGAACTTCTGTTGCGGACATTTTCCGCGAAGGTCGTCGTAAGTGTTTCCCACATTTGGTCCGACTTGTTTTTCTGCTCTTTGGGTGAAAGACCACCCGTCGCCACATCATCCACTTCCATGGCACTTACGCGTGACGAATTTTTCAGTCCCGGAACGAGAACACGGAGATCCCAAATCACAAAACAAAAATCACGACCTGCGAATCTCAAAACAGATCGAGCAAAACAAAAACAAATCAAATTTGCGCGCCAACTTAACGCGTGCAGATATTTTAGGTCGTTACAGACTTTTTCATCCGCTGCAAACATTTGTAAAATATGATGCAGATTTCTGCTCGAACACATCTGACGTTTCCTCGCAAGTGTCAAAAGTGCAAAAATAACATCAGATTTGCAGTCGATTTTTAACTTTTCGCTTGAAAATTCGATAAAGCTACACAAATTATTCGTATTTCTGAAAATAAAACATGACGGAAGTGCTCAGCAACAACACCACCGATAAGGTGGGATCGCTCGTGAAGGAAGCGGAAGCGCTCAAGGCCAAACTCGAGGAAGAACGCCAGAAGCTGAACGATGTCACCTGTAAGATTATGGGTTTTCCTAATTTTCTGGATGCTGTGTTTTCTCAACACTTGAAATAGTTTTGGGAGAATTTGAGGGATTATTCGTATTCTTTCCGACATATTTGGGACACGCAAGTTCGACACTGTAGCGCTGCAAAAAGATCAGAATCAGTAGGGTGTTGGCTAATCAACGACAGAATGTGCAGGTTGAGAATAAAGGGTCGATTCTTCAATAAATTCAGTCCTCTGGGAATCAGAGGTCATACCGATGAAATCTTGAACGGCAAGTGCATGAGGCAAGACCGTCGTGCAGTGCATGCTAGCCAGATTTCCAGAATAACAAACGTGGATTTGAAAAAAAAAAAAAAGCAATCAGCAATTTATCTGACTCATTTTTGTTTCCAGTATCGTCCGTTGCCGAGCGCTTGGAAATGATCACATATCTTAACATTAAGCCACGTCGCGTTCTTAAAGGCCACCAGGCTAAGGTTCTGTGCTCCGACTGGTCGCCGGACAAAAGACACATTGTGTCCTCGTCGCAGGATGGCAAGCTCATCATTTGGGACGCGTTCACCAACTATAAGGAACACGCGGTCACGATGCCGACCACCTGGGTTATGGGTTGTTCGTACGCTCCGTCGGGTAATCTGGTTGCCTGCGGGTAGGTGAATCTGTTAGATACGGTTAGGACATTTACTTACACTAGATTTTTAGGGGCCTCGATAACAAGGTAACCGTTTATCCCATCACGATGGAAGAGGACATTTCGTCGCGCAAGAAAACCGTTGGCACCCATACTTCGTACATGTCTTGTTGCATTTTCCCTAATTCCGATCAGCAAATTCTGACCGGAAGCGGTGATTCTACTTGTGCTCTGTGGGACGTTGAGTCGGGACAGCTGCTGCAGAGCTTCCACGGACATACCGGCGATGTGATGTCTATCGATTTGGCACCGAACGAAACAGGAAATACCTTCGTGTCCGGGAGTTGTGATAAGATGGCTTTTATCTGGGATATGAGGTCCGGGCACGTAGTACAATCGTTTGAAGGTCATCTTTCGGATGTAAATTCGGTAAAATTCCACCCCAGTGGTGATGCTATTTCGACTGGTTCAGACGATAGCACCGTGAGTAGATTGATAGAAATCTGTTATTTCAGAAATAATAACTGCCTTTTTCTAGTGCCGTTTGTTCGATATGCGCGCCGACAAGGAAGTTGCCGTTTTCAGCAAGGATAGCATCATATTTGGCGTCAACTCGGTTGATTTCTCCGTTAGCGGAAGACTCCTGTTTGCTGGTTACAACGATTACACCGTAAATGTCTGGGATACGCTTAAGGCTCAACGAGTTTGCCTGCTGTACGGACACGAGAACAAAGTTTCTTGTCTGCAGGTGTCTCCGGACGGAACAGCTCTCTCCACTGGAAGCTGGGACTTTACACTTAGAGTATGCCAACAGAGTGATCTGCTTAAGAATATTGTGTTAATCATATTTGTTTCCTTTTTTTAGATCTGGGCTTAAGCACTCAAATCAATGGCCAGCACATAAAACGTTGCATTTAAATGTCGTAGTGAAAGCACAAATATGAATATTCACAACAAGATGTACCCAAAACTAGTCGGAAATCCCAAAGTAATCTCAACTTACAACCAAATCAAGCCAACAAATTTTATTCGTAAAATGTCTCAACATAATCTCTAAATGCTTTTACTAAAACTTAGAAAATAGTCGTGACATAAAAGTTATCCACCGATTGACAAGAGCGTTGTTGTCGTAGTTCAAATGTTTATCGTATGTTTTAGAAAGCGTTGCCTCTAGAAGGACTCTCTGTATTTGTGTACTGAACAAAAAGTATTAACGTAAATGCCTCCTCAAGAGTTGGCTAATTGAGTTTTATTTTGGTCTCTGTGAAAAGGAGTTCCCTATTTAATTAAACGTAACAATTTTAGTTAATAAAGTATCTGCCATGTATTGTGTTGGATAACCAAACATTATTTAGCCAAATTATTTTTCAAAGTATTCGTTATTTTATTCCGTTTAGAACTTTAATGTTAAAGATCACAAAATTATAGCAAAAATAAACTCGTAAAACAAACCATTCTTTTGTATTGAAAGAACGTGCCGTATTTTAAAATCCCTTTTGAAAAAAATCTCAGCATTTCTGACATCTTCGAATCGAAAATAAATCAATGTTTGACTACGCAATCAATAAGTCACTTTGGTTTTCAACTTTCAATGATTTATGTATTTTTATCATCATCATTTTAAAATGAGCTTTTTGTTGCAATTTCTATCTATTAAAGTATTCTAACATTGATCAAAATATGAGATTGTCCCGACCTCTACAGCCAGAGCTATTCAACTGTCCCATTGTAGACGCAGGAAATCACGTTTTAGACCAGTTTTGAGCACGCTGTATCTTTTGACAGAAGCAAGATAGCACAATACTTTCTCCGGGAAAGTTTTAGAGAATTTTATCAATTTTAACGCTATTGTATTGGTTTGAAAACTTCAGCGGAAAATAAAAATGTTAAAAATCAAAATGTAAAAAAGAGGGTTTTCACATACTAATTCCCATACAAAATTGAAATGCAATGCGCAAAGTGTGGACGCAATTAATCGCTCCCAAATTTCGGGGAGTTGTTTAGGGGCCTTTAGCAACCGAAAAAAACATGTTTTGAAAAATCGACCATCTCGATCCATCCTAGTGTCCATAATCAAATCCACTTTAATAAAAAGGGGTATCCAGTAGACACAACTTTCTTCCAAATACGAGCCTGATTGGACAAAACTAATGGTCAAATTTAACATTTCTGAAAATCTCCAATCAAAATCTGGGTTTCGTGCTAGCTATTTTTTGACAGTTGGAAAACCCGCCTTCCTTTTTATAATCTGCATATTTTGTAACGGCAAGATTCTCTACTGATGAATTTCATCATAAGGAAATTCAGAAAATTTAGGATGCATAAATTTTAGCTGAATCATACAATAGCCGTCATATACTTTGAACGTATATTTGTTATTTTTTTGTTTCAATATTAAATTTAAATCATCAGAAAATTTCACAGCAATTAATAAATTTCTCGTTATTAAATTAAAGCAAGATTGCACTAATTCAGGGTGGCCACCTCGGGAAAAAACCGGGAAAACCGGGAAAAACTCGGGAAATTATTCCATCGGGAGAAAACCGGGAAAAACTCGGGAATTCGACTGACAAACCGGGAAAATATTTTAAGTTTAGTTAAAATTCGACAAATTCCTCTTAAATGACTTCAACGTATACTTTTCTCTATTAGAATATTATTCTAGTTATTCTAAATGAAGAATTCGGGAAAATAATGTTTGAATTTGTGTAATAGACTCAAGCTACTAGGCTTTGGTTGTTTTTTTTTCTGTTGAATATTTCATGATACATATTTTTCTTAGGCGAGGGGTGAGAAGCAACTACGCAACAACTACCCGGTTTAAAAAACGAATATTTGATAAGCTGCAATTTTTCCGATCAAGTTCGCGGTTCAATAGAAAATTTACTCAGCGCTATGATTTTAGAAGTCTTATTTCAATAAGTATTGAATTTCATAAGCACAATAAACAATTTATTTTTATTTTATTATGTATTTCAATATCTCCGAAATTACCGAATTGCCGAATTATGTATTTCAATATCAACTTGAGGGTGCACAGCAGCCAAAGAAGTTGTTGTCTTTTTATTCCAAAATTGTCAAACTTACAGATTTAACCATTCAACAATATGATTGTAAAAAGAGTCAAAATTTGCTTTATTTTTTTTTTTGTAAACAGTAAATTCAGGGAATAAATAACCGATAGTTCCCATAATTTCGAAGATACTAAAATTTGCGTACCGAAAATCGTGGTGCAAAAAGCTTAGCTTGATGTGCACCGTTAAAAATAAGAATACAGTTCAGACACGATTATCCGAAGGCCTTGGAAAAAAAAATAAAAAATATAAATATTGAAATAAAAAGCCACAGTTTCAACATTTGCATGGAAAAAGTGTTTTAAAATGCATTTTACACTAGTTCAGTTGTTTTGCAATCATTAGTTTTCAAATAATGTAAAATTTGACGAAAACAAAAATTTCAGCGAAAAAAAATAATATACATCGAAAATTTTCAAAAATTCAAATGATTTTTAAATCAACCCAAACATGCTAAAAATGATTCTGAACGCAAGTGAATGGATCTGAAATTGATTTCAGTTGAATCCACTAAAATTTTCATTATAATTTTGAAGTTTTTTGAAAAAAAAAATTGTCCCCTGATTTTTGTTTGAATAAAAAAATAAAATAAAATTTGTACCAGCCTAAACTATTTTAAAATGATTTAGAATAATGAAATCCAAGATGGCGGGCAAAATGGCTGAAATGAAATATTAAAAAATGCATTTTTAAATTTAATAGGCAATCAACCACTCAACAGTGACTAAAATTAAGTCGCTGAACTCGAATTTGATGTTTAAAGTGAGAAAATAAAAAATACGAATTGTTTTTTTATCGTTCAAACCTTCTGATAGTCGAGACACGGACTGTTTACAATTTTACTGTAAAACATTTGGTGGAATTTCAAAAATCTGTTTTCAGTTGTATTTTGCTAAATGCTAAATCCTCAATTATTTCATTGTTATTCACTTAACTCATTTCACAGTGTACACTGTCATTTCGTGTTGTATCCAGTTTTGATCTGGCCGCCGCGCTGCAGGAACCACTACATATCCGACCAGAGGGGGTGCCATTTCACCTACACACGACGACGAGGAGCGTGCGCTTGTATTTGCGGCTGGAGGCGAACGAGGCCCGACTGCACAGGCAATTCCGCCATGGGCCTGGATGCGTTTGCAAGTGGGCTGATGTGGGAATTTGCTTGTGGATGTTATAGTTTGTTCTAAAGGGGGTTTGAAAGTTTTAAATTTATTTTTGAACAATTCATTTTATTAAATTAACGATTTATTTCTTCGTTTCAGGTGCTGGGAATGGAGGTCGAGTTAATCAGCCCACCAACTTGAAGCTCACCCGAGCTCGTTCTGTTTGCACGCTGAGCCCGAACAAAGCCCGAAGATGCCCGAAGTTCCTGCACACACCAGCGCACGAGTTCCGAACGAAGAAAGACTGGAGCGACGACAGTGGTGTAAAAAGTGAATTTTCGATATAGCCATGTCAGTATGAATGGAAATATGTGTGCATTGTGAGGTCTGAGATAGTTCGATAAAGTTACACAAATTATTCGTATATTTCTGGCCGTGGAGGCACTTTGGTGTAACATTTTCGGGGTATCGCTCCCGTTCCCGGAGTTGAGTCAGAGTCTGTTTTGCTGCGGGATCTTTGCGTAAAATGGAAGCCAGAACGATTGGGCAGCAGCGATTGTTTATTTGAGTGCTTTCTCGGAAAATTTCACTGTTGGTGGTAGCAAACAATTGACAGTTATATTGAAAAGGGGTACGGAGGAGCGCTGAATCGCGTGTATGTGTGTGGTGTTTTGAATTCTTGCAAAGTGACAGAGTGTGTGATACGGTGGATAGGTGCAATCTGCAGTGCAAGTATTAACGGGGAGATAGTGTTTTGCTACATCGAATGCCTTTGCAACACGTTGACCGACGTCCGACCAACTCGCTGTGAGAATGTAAAGTTCAATTGGTCTGCGCCGATAGCCACCTTGAAATAATTGATCGACGACAATATTGGCGCATGCAGCTCGGCACGAAAAACGTATCGAGAACATAATAATTAGATAATAACTAAGACTAGTGGATCGGTGGGGAATCGAGAGTGTACACACTAGTGAAGCAAGGAAAAAAAACAACAACTATTTGTGTATTGAGAAGAAATATTACCCTTAAACAGACGCTCGCACTCTCGCGCACACACTCTTTTTATTTGTGTAAGAGGCATCTATTTCTTTTATTAATGTAAACAAGTAAATGTTGAGACATATATCCGAGATCACAGTGTAAAGTGTTGTGGAAAGATTTACTAATATACGTGAAGAAGGGCAGCATCTTTGTGAGTGAAGCTACGGTGAGTGTGAATCGGAGAAATTGCTGTAACAACACGCAGAACATAGTCGATACCAGGTCGATATGTAAATGCATCTCCAGGATAGAATCGGCACACCAGTCACGGCTGCTGCTGATAGATCTGCAAGTTGAAGGTGATGAGCGAGTGCCATGCTGTGTATGCGTGTGTCGGCAGCTTACAAGAAATTAATGGTCGAACCTTGTTGTAGACAATCGTGAAGAGAAGGTACAACACAAACGTGCAAAAAACAATCGGCGGTGGATTTTGTTTGAAAATTGCGGAAAAGAACACTTAAACAAGCCAATTCAGCCCTATTATAAAGGCCAGCAGCATCGGCGTGTTTCACCAAAGAGCCGAAGATGAAAGTTAATAAAAGTGAAACTCGTATAATTAATGTTAAGCACATAAGTGAGCAAGTAAAATAAGCTGCGTTACAGTGCTTCTTTCAATCTGCTTCTGTCGTGTGATTGATATCTTTTGAATAGCTAGTAAAGTTTATTCGCCAAAACGAAAGGAAACCAACTCGCGTCTTAAACCCCGGGCCAGATCGATTTGCCTCATTAGTCAGACAAAAAGTAAAACAAAAACGGGCCATGGAAGTACTACCTCTCCGAGTGTGTTTCGGCGATGGTCCGAAATACTCGTGGACTGTCGATTGTAGGCGAAATGTTTATCATTAAACGCCGATTCGGCACAGTCCGCGCTGAATCACTTCAATAGCCGAGTTCCGAAAACTGTTCATTACCGCCGCGCATTGATTCAGCCAGCCAGTGAAGTGAATCGGAAGAGCCGAAATAGGAAAGACTAGAAATAAAAAGTAACACACCAAAAATAGTTTGAAATTCGTGTCAACTTCCCATCCACACGTCATGTTCGAGAGGAAAATTCCGAATCGTCGGTGTGCGAGTGATGTAATAATATATGCGGGCGTAAAGTAGTAAGAAAGGTTAGGCGAAAGAAAAAAAACGGTTCGTTGTTTTCAATGAGCAATCTGTTGTGTGAGCCACGGAGAAGTAATAGTTGATGAAGCGAAGAAATCTTGCAAAAAAAACGGCATAGCGAAGCTAAAGTAGCAACAAAAAAAGTTAGAGTCAGAGTTGTAGACAACAACCAGAAGAAACAAAATCACGACTTCACCACACCACACAGTTCAGTTCGCGAGAGTCTGAATGAAACTAGAGCGGCGCGGATGGATGAAACCGACAGAACGACGATGATCCATTTCGCAAGAAGCAATCATTTTTACAGCAGTCGACGGTACGAGTTGACCAGCGCCGTCGCCACCGCCAGTGACAGCAGAATGGATCACCCTAAAAGTAGTAGCACAATAACCGCCGCACCTACCAGTGGATTTTTCAAGTTCCTAGCCAGATTTTCGGGTGAGTTTCGGGCGAACCTGTTTACAATGCATGTCCTCAACATTTGGGTTTTTAGATTTTAGATAGATTCATTTCATTACCCACCCACAGCCACGAAATGAAACTTTTTTTTAAATATTTGTTTCTAATTATATTCATTTTATTTGTTTTAAACGTTTTAATTCTTATTCCTTAATTCATTAACTCTTAACATTGTTTGAATTTACTCGATATTTTTTTCTTAGATTAATTGATTGTATGCCAAATAATTTGACCAATACTAGTCAAAACATGTTCGTCAATCAGAGCTGTTTTCACCAAGAATTTTGTTACACATATTCTAGTATCTAGAATATGTAAAATAATTTACAATAACATTTGTGTATTTTTACAATCAGAAAGTTGTAGGATTGAATCCCTAAGCTTGACATTTTTTTTTAGAATAAGAAGACATCTTCCTTGGTTTCTGTGCACCCTCAATAACGAAATCAGCCAAGACTAAACAAATTTAAAGAACAAATTGACAGTTTTTATTTTTATTTTTCGCACGATTACTTATTCTATAATTAATCCGGATTTTAACCGATTTTGCTGTAATTTCAACGGTACAATTCTCAAAAAGTCAGTTTTAGTTGAACTAAAAAGTGAACCTTTAATTTATATAACAAATTTGTACTTTTCTGTCTTAATTTATTATTTTGTTCTACAAAATTTCTGAAATCTAACCGATTTCGATGAAATACACAATCTACATAAAACAGCTTTGGTAAGTAATGAAAAAAATTAAATAATTGGGATAGCCACTATTGTTGATTGATGACATTTTTACTTTAATAAATGAATAAGTTTTTGCAATCAATAAGCAATTGATGCTAACACTTTTAAAATACACAAAAATGTTCTGCAATGAATTTTGCCGACATTTGGAAACCCTATCAAAATCACCCCGGGCTAGCAATTTCACTCCAGTTAACAGTAATTAATGATGCTAAATCACTTCTAATAATTGAAAAATTCACAAGTTTTAAAAACAAAACAAAAAATTTTCATGTGCTTTACTAACTATAAAATTACACTCGTTAACGAGCTATCGTAGCTATTTCAAAACAATAACAAAAATCCTTTCTTTTCTTTTGTTAAGGTAAATACCATATTATTCCTTATTGAAGGCACTGAATTTTGGTTTTCTTTTCTGATTTACGAAATATTGATGATTTTGTTGTAATAAACCATCAACACTTTGTCATATCTCATCCAGTTTTGACCAAATATGTTTGATTAGGTTCCTAAAGCCCTATGTCAACTTTTATGTACAACGGTAAAAAAACGATTAAACACCTTTCTTGATCACTTTTTTTAATTTTAATGCAAAAAATAAATAAATTGCAACAACATTTTACGATGGTTCAACTATGGCCCCCTTCGAACGAGCTGTCAAGTTAGGATGCTTTCTGTCAAGAAAATGAAGTTGATTTTAAAAAATAAAAAAAAGCCATTTCAATTACTATGCAGTCTTACACACGATCATTGTGGACAGAAAAATAAGCTTCATCGTTGTGAACAACAGTATCACCAATTTAAGCTTAATTTTAGGACCCAATTAAAATGTTATTACTCATGTAAGCATTTATTTTTTATTTGCAAAAATAGCAAGCTGAGGAAAATGCATAGCAGTTTCTGTGGAAATCGTTTTTTACATTTAAAGAAAAAAATGCGTTTTTTGTATCTTAAAGACACGATATTTTGTTTTTAGTTGAGAAATACTAGCGCTGAACTGTTCATGAAAAGAATCATTGTTGCTCAATAAGATGATTGTACGTAAACCGCATGTTTGCCATTGAAATGCAGAGATTGAGAGTTCCAGCTGTTTCTTCCAACCCATAAGAACACCGCAAATAGGCCAAATCCCTTATCCAGCAGATTAAGCATTACACAGACGGACACTTATGCTTCCATCTCTAAGGACTTTCGACCCTAAATATTCCAATTACGTTGCACCAGGTGGAACCGAGTTGCAACAATTTCATCCGGTGCACGTGCGCGAACAGGCAAGCTATCAAGCACCTTGACCTGACCTGTTTTGTACGAGGAAAAAAAAGGATAATCGGCACCGGCAAACAAAGTGCAGAAATATTCTTGCTTTTTTTCGCCACTCTGCCTGCCCCAGCCCTCAGGAAATGATGTTTGTTTTCCATTATAGATGTAATAAAGCCCTTTCCGCTTTTGTCGTCGTCGTCGTCGATCAAAACCCGATTGAAAACGATGGTGAGGAAGAAAACCTTGAAGGGTCTCAAAAATCTTCTGCCAGAGGGTTCCACAGGAGGGCGAACCACATTGCTTGTGCCTTTCTTGCTCATACATATATGCATGAATGGAATACGTGTGTTACACACAGCTCGATCCACACATGCAGCGACCGTAAAGCGGGGTGACATTGACAGGGGTTAGAAGAATCAGTTTTGAAAAAATAGTGAGTACAGGTTCAATTGCCAGAAATCCTTGTTAAAATTTGTCAAGAATCTTCTGCGAAACACAATTTACATACGCTGAAAAAAGTAGATTCCAAAATCATGAATTATGTTCATTTGAGAACCACGAAGGAATTACAGTGAACTGTCTCTGTGTAGAATCCGTCGAAATAGGAAGGTTTATGGAGAAATCGGAGATCGACACTCTTACAGTTGCACCATACTCACGAATAATTTCCTACGCATTTCACTTATTCGTGAACAAAATTCATAATTTCGTGAATTGATTTTTTTTGTACACAAATTTGTTTACGGTTGCTTGTATTGAATTTTATTACGGTTGTTGAGGCCAAATTCCCCAACTGCGATTCTGCAGGTGGACTGTATGGATTGTTCTTACCGTCTTTCTTGAGGGTGTGATAAAAACAAATGGAATCTCACTTTTCTATCGCAAAACTTTGTATTTTCCCATCTATTTACACAAAACACAACCGCACTTGTTTTCGTCTCGATCGGGAGTGAAAATTTTCCCTTTCTCTCTCTCTCCTTCCTTTCTTGCGCGCGCTTCCTTGCGCGCCAAATCGCACCGCAACGACCGTTGCTCAGCTGTCAAAAACAGGCTGCGTTTGATCGCAGCAACCAGTGCGGCCGAATCGCTCGATTTTCACTTTTGCGTCAAATATTTTTCAGAGGCAGATGTCCATCGCCGACATTCTCCCCCGCGGCTGCAAACTCCGGCAACTCAGAAGAACCGAAGTCCTCCTGAAGTAGGTCGCTTTCTCCGGTTGGCAGAGTTGCCAACAGGCCTACGCGCACCAGCGCGCTCCTTCCTGGGTAGGTTGCAGTTCGCCGTCACAGCACCAGCGTAAGCCACGCCGTGCGGAAAGCTCACCGGACGTCCACCGACTCTTGGCAGGCCGTCGTCGTTGTCTCTCAGGGCACTTCTTTTGAGTTCAATCACTTTCTCTTCCTTACACCTCAACACTTGCTTCGAATTGAAGCAGCACCTTTTTACCGGTTCTTCATGCAGGAACGTCTTCTCTCCCAGCTGCTTCACTGCTGCTTCCTTGGAGCTGGTTCCGGACGGTTCCTTCTTCGCGATCTTGGTGGCAGTTGAGAACCGGTCTTTCACCGACTCTGCTTTCTGCACCAGACGTCGCGCTCCATGGAACGGGACACGTTCCGTTCTTTGCGTAGCGGCGTTCAGCACGTGGACGACTTGGCAACTCAACTGCGGAGACGAGTCGTACGAGCCGGTCACGATCCAGCCCAGATCGGTCTCTCGCAGTGTCACCGTGCCGTTTGCAAGCTTGAACTCTTCCGATCGCAACAAATCCCACACGTAATCTGATCCCATCACCAGATCGATTTCGTGCGGCTCGTTGAAGTGTGGATCTGCCAGCTGCAATCCCCGTGGGACGCGCCAGGCAGAGATGTCGATCTTCTCAGACGGGATCCGTCCCGTCGGTTTCTCGGTGACAAGGCACGAAATTTTGTCGCTGAAGTTAACGTACCTGGACGCAAAATTCAGGGTGACACCCTTTTTAACTTGCGTCTTTGCTGCGTTAGCTCCGATGACCGTAACGTTGCACTTCTCGAAGGGTAGGCCGAGTTTCCGCGCCATCGCCTCCGACAGAATGTGCGCTTGTGAGCCGGAATCCAGCAACGTGCGACACGGATGGAATCTACCGGATGCGTCCACAACGTTGATAACAGCAGTCTGCAGAAGTACTCTCCGGGACGACTTCTGTGCTCCGCTGCTGAAACAAGACGTTGTCTGTTGCTCGTCATCGGCGTCAGAGACAACAGGACTTGTTCCACTTGTCCAAGCCTCACCACGGGGGGTCGGTACTTGCGGAAGAGCCTCGACCGGCACGGAGAGAGCTGGGGTTTCTCCGGGATTGATCCGTGGGGGCTGCTGAGTCCGCTCATAATGCAGCAAACTGTTGTGCTTCTGGCCGCACTTGCAGGTACGCTCTGATGGACAGCTTTCCACTCGATGACCCTTGCGCAGGCAGTTGAAGCACATCCGCTCATCACGGATCTTGGCCCATCTCTCCGCGACACTCATGCCACGGAACGAGCCACATCTAAAGTTGGCGTGCGATCCACCACACAGCTCACATTCCACGTCGTTGGAAGTCATGGCTGCCGAGGCGATCCTCGTCGTTGGTTTCGATGACGTCTCTGGAAGAACCAGTTCGCCAGCAGACGTTGCGGTAGCGGCAGACTCACACCGTTCCAGTATGTCGCACCGCTTCTTCAGGAAGTCCATGGTCTCCTGATACTTAGGGAGCTGCTTTCGCTGAATGGAAGCCTCCCACAGCTCTCGCGTTTCTCCGTCCAGGGCAGAGGACAGAATGTGGATTACGATCAGCTCCGAGACACCAAGCAGTTCCTGCTTGTGGAACCGCAAGTTCTCCACGTGTCTGGCGCACTCCTCAATCAGGTTCCGCAGTTCTTTCGACGACTTCTTCGTCATCTGCTTCAGCTGCAGAATTCCGCTGATGTGGAGGTCAATAATCAGCCGTTGATTTTCGTAGCGCTCCTCAAGAGTCTCCCACGCAAGCTGGTAGTTGTTGTCCTTAATCGTTTGGGCATCGATGCTCCCTGAAGCCGCATCAACGAGTGACTTCTCCAGGTGGTACAGCTTTATGGCGTCCGAGTCTAACGATTTCTGCATCAGATCGGTGAAAATCGCTTTAAACTTGGGCCAGTTCTCGTACTGCCCGTCAAACGTCGGCAGGGGTACACTCAGTGGCTGCTGTTGAACGATGATCTGCTGGCCGGCTTGTCCAGCGCGGACAACCGCCTGGTTGCGTTCCAGTGGTGCCGTGAGCTCCCTGAGCTTCACCAACACCTCGTCGTACAGACGCTCGTACTCCAAATACCGAGCATCATTCTCGCTCGCCTGTTCCTCCGTCAGTTTGGAATCCAAAATCTTATTGTTCAGGTCGTCATACTCACCGTAGTACTTCTCGATGTTAGCCTTGTAGACCTCGAACTGCGCTGCCGATATCACTGGCTGGGCTAGGGCAGTCTTGATCCGGGTTAGCTTGCCCTTAACGTGCCCTCGCCGGTTCAGCAACGCTTTCACCTCTTCGTCCGCCATTTTCCGCTTTTTCTCCGCGTACCGTTGCTTCGGAGTGAGCAGAAGTTGTTCGACCACGGGCTTGCGATCTTCTGGTTCGGATTCCGAATCGGTTTTCAGCTCGACGTTTTCTCCCGGGACCACGAACCCAAAAAAACTACGCCACATCCGCCGATTTCACTTCACTTTTTCCTCTTCGTGTGCCAAGATGGCGACGCACGCTTCTTGTTGTCGCACACACACACACGCACTTTTCTCTGCTGCTCGAATGGCCAATGGGACCACCTTCTGCGCGCACTTCTTCTGCCGTGGCCAATGGGACCACTTTTCACTACCGGTGGCCAATGGGACCACTCCGGTTCACTTTTCACTGCCGGTGGCCAATGGGACCACTCACGGCTCACTTTCTGCTTCTGGCGGTCAATGGGACCACATCCGGAGCACTCCGCGTCGCTGGTTCTCCCACACGCGCGTCACTTCACGCTGTTCAAGGCCACGTGAAACGCCCTCCGGGAATGACGTCTTCCGGATCAGTTCTTCTTTTCTTGTCGTGCACTTCACTCCACGAGACACTCTCGACGTTCCAAACTTCCGCCGGTCTATTCGGGTCGAAAGGACCAAATGTTGAGGCCAAATTCCCCAACTGCGATTCTGCAGGTGGACTGTATGGATTGTTCTTACCGTCTTTCTTGAGGGTGTGATAAAAACAAATGGAATCTCACTTTTCTATCGCAAAACTTTGTATTTTCCCATCTATTTACACAAAACACAACCGCACTTGTTTTCGTCTCGATCGGGAGTGAAAATTTTCCCTTTCTCTCTCTCTCCTTCCTTTCTTGCGCGCGCTTCCTTGCGCGCCAAATCGCACCGCAACGACCGTTGCTCAGCTGTCAAAAACAGGCTGCGTTTGATCGCAGCAACCAGTGCGGCCGAATCGCTCGATTTTCACTTTTGCGTCAAATATTTTTCGGAGGCAGATGTCCATCGCCGACAACGGTCAAGTACTTATTATTCATAACTATTACATATTACATTTCAAATTAAACAATCAATTTCATACTTTCATTCACAATAAAACATAATGATCATCTACCAAGCGCCGGTTCACGGTATGTCAGCGCCCTCTCTCATTCAGGGGGTGTACACACCGAAAACTTTCTTGTTTTGCTCCTTTTCACTCCAGCGCCGGGGTCCTCGCACTAATTCTTAGAAAGGAAGAGAACACGAAAAATCATGACTGAAAAAAAAGTTCACATCTGTCGCGTCTAGGCTGCGTTTAATACACTCACAAAGACACACACACACACTTATAACAATATCAGGATGGTTCCTCGGCTCTCTTCCGAAAAAAAAAAAGAAAAAAGAAGTGTGTACAAGCATTTTGGCAATGCACCACATGCTGTCGAAGGAAAGCCTCTAAGACCCCGAGAAAGGAAACGGCATCGAATTCGGTGGATCGGCGATCGAATCGGCGGTGTGGTGGCGGTTTGGAAGTGGAAGTGGAAGTGCCCATCCAACAGCAAACGGCGATCACCACCCGGCTCAGCTACAATTCTACAGTAGGGTGGTGTGTGGTGGTGGTGCATTATGGAGGTATAGTTCTTGGTGGCAGTTCGAGATATCATCCGAACTCAGAGGGTGGAAATGGGATTGTGATCTTTCGAGTGTGTGAGTCGAATGCAACGGGTGTTTTTAATATTTTCAACAGATTGTTGAGATTTTGTGGACTTTGATTACAGTCCAGACTAAATGATTCAAAGTCTCGATAATCCGAAATTTCGATTATCTGAAGGAACTATATTTTCGCTTTTTTGACTTCAAATTCGAGTTCAGCGACCCAATTTTGATCAAATTTGAGTGGTTGATTGCCTGTTACATTACAAAATGTATTTTTTAATATTTAACCATCGCCATTTTGGCCGCCATCTTCGATTAGATGTTTTTCTAATCACTTTAACCCTCTACAACCCAACCCCGCTTCGATCTAAAATCGCCAAAAATCCATTTTCAACCAATTTTTGATCTTTAAAAAGTATTGGAAAGAAGCACTCTTAAAATTTTAGAAAATATTAGCGATGGAAATTTTACTTGTTTTATGTGACTATGCCAATGATTTTAAAAATGTCGGTTTTTAAGGGGTCAACTTTGGCTGTGTTTTTTACTAACATTTCCTATATTTTAAGTAAAAAGAAGTATGCAGTAATTTTTATAGTGTCCCAGACTATGCCTCAACGCATTTTTTTACAATATAAATGATAATGGTACCATTCTAGAGCAGAAAATGTGAAAAACAAGCAAAATATTGAAAAAGTGACTGTAAAAACACGAAAAAATCAGAAAGGCATAATGTGATGATAGGAGTTGGTAAAATAGGCCAAATACTATCAAAACCATAAATAAACTAAACAAGATAAATGCAAATTAAAATACTAAAAATAAAACAAGAAGCTTTTAGTAGAACAAAAGTTGCTCAAAATGACCTCCTAAACAAGGGAAAAATAAAAATTTCGAAAAAAAATTTTGGCCAGTAGAGCGTTAATGCACTTATATGGTAATATTTTAGCTCAAAAACCCAACACAAAACAAAACAAAGATTTTTTTTTTCGTTATTCGATTATCTAAAAAATTTTCCTACGACTTCAGATAATCTAGTCTGGACTGTAGCTGAATGTTCAAAGAAGATGTTTTGTTTTTCACTTTTTTCATTCTTGAAATTAATATCAATATTTATTGAAAACTAAGCAGTAACCAAAATCTTTGTATTGAGCAATTCCATGTCAAATAGGGAATCGGTTGTACCCGACCCTCTTCGATTTCATTGAAACTTTGTAGACATGTTATCCTAGGCATATATAAGCCATTTTTGTGCATATGGAGCCAGTTACACTCGATAATGCCATTTGAGAAGGGCGTAAGTGTTTTAAATATTTTTGTATTTTGTAATTTAAATATTGCTGTATCTCGAAGCCGTTGCATCGTATCAAAATGTGGTCAAAGACAAACTTGTAGGAAATTTGACGGGCTTTCCGAAAAAAATACACTGAAAGAAAAAAACACTCCACTTTTAAAGGATTTTTTGATTTTTAAGTTTAAAAGTCAAATTTGAAGGTGAGCCCAAGATTTTTTTTCGTTCAAAATTTTTGTGAAGATAGCCTAAGATGTTACAAAAAGACTCACGATAAATGCAGGATGGAGCAACTCACCTAAAAAAATACAAAAATCATTTACTGAAACTGTTTTTTTGAAAAGTGCTCTAAACGTCAAAATTTTCATTACCCGATCTCGAAAGTCAATTCTCCAGACAATTTTACATAAAAGTCTCCATATTGACCATTGTCCTAAGTCCAATCCTTGTGAAGTTACAGCGGTTTTAAAAATAACAATGTTGAAAAAATAGGTTTTTTGATGGTTTTTGGCAATTTCTATATGACAGACTTGATTTTTCAGTCTCGAAAATATTTTTACCGGAAAGCTCGCCCAATTTCCCATAAGTTTGTCTTTGACCACATTTCAATTGGATGGATGGGCTTACAGATATAAGTTAATTTACTATCCAGGTTACTATACTACACTGAAAAAAATATTATGTTTTCAGTTATGAGCAATGTAAAGGCTAATTATGTGACACTTACAAAAAATCATTTTCATCGATTCGAATTCTTTGTGAGGCTGTATCTCTGGAACTTATTGTCAGATTTTCAACGTCTCAGAGAGAAAATTGTAGGACATTTTCTCAGATTTTCAAAATTATTTTTTCAGGGGTGGCTTGAATTTCAGAGGTATAAAGTTTTGGTCTCCATGTCTTTAATTTTGCTAAAACTATAAATTTTAATTTTAAAATGTTGCTAATCGACTGTTACGGAATGGAACACCTGAACATTTAAAAGAGATGCATTTTTGGACTATACTTCAAAATAATAAGGAATAAGGCTTTTCAAGTTCCATTCTTGGTGCAACAATGTGTCTTTAAAACCCATTAAAAGCATCACATCAGCTATTCTAAACATGACCATGTAAGATCACTTCGCCATGCTCTTCCTCCGAAGCTGGAAGTAACAAGTTTGACAATTTATTCGCCATAGCGGCACTCTGTTTTTTTGTTCACCTCACCTCACACAAATCGGAAGTGGAACCCATCTCGGCCGGCACGTACGTAGTACATTCATTCAGCATTAGAGTCTGAAAGACAAAACGATGCTGTGGGAAATGTGCGGAAATCAACAAAACAAAAATCCCAAAATTGCAGAAAAGGCAAAAATAAAAAAAACACCATCCAATGCCACCAAAAATAGAATAGAGCAAAACGTGATGGCACACAACAGCAACAGCAACAGCAGAGTACAGACCTTCCGCAGAAATAAAACACTCTTTTTTGTTGTTGTTTGTGTGTTGCGCCCATCAGCAGTGGCCACACAGTCGGTCCCCGGGCGGCTTTTGGGTTGCGTTGTGGAGTTCACATGCATGCAAGTTTTGCCCACTTGGTGCGTCTCTATTTCCTTTTCGTCTCGCTCTCTAGGTCGCAACAGCTCTCTTCCTAGCTGGTTCCAAAAAATGACGAACGACATGACATGCAGAGCCCAGTGTCGGCGAAACTATGTATTTATTATCGATTATTAACAATGTCCATAGGATCACGTTCGAGAAAGACGTTTCAGGACGATTCCCACCGGCCAGGTCGGGTCAGGTCCGGGGCCTACCCTCCAGGTACAATTCTGACGGGCAATTTGCGCGACCGTTTGTGTGTTTTTATACCTTTCGGAAGATGACGATGACCTACCAGGAAGCCGGGACCCAGGTCGGCCCAGACAGAATAAATTAATCTCAATTTAGTTACTGCAGCAGGGGTGGGTTCTTGGGATTGGTCGTTCGTGTTGGTGAGACCGCACAAGGTGACATGCTAAAGATTTCCGATTGCACCCCAATTCGAGAGAGTTGCAGCGTCGTATGAGGTATCAAAACATTCGATATGTGCGGGTCCATTCTTTCGGGCCGCGACAGCTGACTAATCAGCGCCGGAAATCATGCGCCCAGACCACCACGGTGGAAGGATCCTCCCACAGGCGGACGGGTAATTATCGCTCGGTGGTTTGGCGGGGAGTCTTCAAACTCCAAGGCGAGGCCATATGTGGTGGAGGTGTGTGTGTACACACAGGCCATGACCGGACCCCGTCAGCTGCGAGCCGCCAGCGTGTAACTTATCCGCTCGGCAAAGAGATTAGCAGGTTTTTGCGCGCAATTAAAGCATTTCGAGATCCGTTTTGCAATGAGTCTGGAACAATTTTCCCTGCGCGCGATCATCGCTCCAACTACAACGTACTTGCAAATGAACGTGAAATTGCTTTGACCGAATTGAACTTTTTTTTCTTCTTCATTCTTTTGCCCGGGCTGCCCACTGCCCACTTCTAATGCTCGGTGGGCAAATTGTGTACACTCAGTTGCGTGAACTGAAAATTGAAAACCGAAATATGTAAAATATGTTTTTTCCTGAGCAAAAGCAAAGCAATCCACTTTAACGACCCCCGGGTCTTTTGTCGTCTCTGTTGAAAGTTTCTGCTCATTTCTCGTCCGAAGGTTATGTGTGGTGAGTCACTCAATACCTCTTTTACGTAAATGGACCGATGTTTTACTTCCCCATCCGATAGAAGGCCCGGAGGATAAGACTGGAATCGAACCCGCGCCCCATAGTAACTTAGGGATCGGCAGCCGAAGCCGCTACCCACCGCGCCACGAGGGCCAACACACTAGTTGTGGATGTTCCCTTAGAAAAACATTACAATCTAAAAATAACAATGCATCAATCAAAAGATGGTTTTCTACAAAGATAGAAATCCAGCAAGCAAATATGGTAACTATTTGTTGTCAAAGTAACTATAATCTTTTTTAAATCATCAATTTTTTTCAGAAGCCGAAAAAAATATATTGAAAATATTTATTAAACAAACTTTGTCTTGTTTCTTGACCTTTTTAGCTTGTTTGCTTATTCAGCCTCCTGTGATCAAAATTTGATATTACGCAACATTTCCCATACAATCTGCAGATTTTCCGGAATCGGTTCCAGAGTGGCCAAAGTTGTCACTTTTTGGTGTAAGAACCTTCCTTGGACTTATACGAACCCAACGCAACAAAGAGCACCTCGATCCGACGCTCCGTATTGAACTGATTCGCGTTCAAAAAAAACCGTCGAATTTTTTTATATACAGTATGTAAAAAAAGTATTTACACCCCTTGGGTACTTTGCACATTTTGTGATGGAACATGTAAACAATTTAAAGTTTGACAGAAACCTAGTACTACGTTTTGTTCAGAAACTCATGCCAAACATTTTGCTACAAAAAGCTCATGAAAAGATGATTTCTATAAAAGGTTATATAACAAATACTATTACAAAAATCAAAAAAGGTGCAAAAAAAGTTTGTACACCTTTCGAAAAATTAACATAAATAAAGTTTTTTATTGACAAATCACCATGAATCCAGTCTCCCAACTCCAAATAGGCATCCTTGACTGATTAAAAAAATAATTTGGATTGAATATAAAGTTTACTAACTACTTAGTATACAATTTTATTAAACTCTGGAAATTCTATATAAAACTTATCTAAACTTAATTTTGCAAACTTTTAATTTAACTAAATGTCAATAAATTACCATAGAATTGCTAAATAAACATTTTTGAGTGGGTATAACACCGTTTTGGGGGTATTTGTATCGATAGAATAGATTTTTCGTTGGAATTTCGTACCAACCCGGAATTACGTCGTCGGAAAATCCGCCGGCATCCGAACCGGTCTACGATTCACAAGTCGACCTATGTGGAATCGGAAAGGGCATAAAATTTCCGATCTTTTGATACCCAAACATCTATGTTTTCTTTAAAAACCCCGTTTTTAAATACCTAGGTAAAAACGTTGTTATGGTTTTGTTTGAGCAACCTGCCAAAAATGTATGGAATTTCGTAATTTTTGTTCTCGTGGATCAAACTTACTTTTTGCACAGGTATTTAAAAACGTGGGTTTTATAGAAAACCTACATGTATGGGTATCAAAAGATCGGAAATTTTATGCCCTTTCCGATGCCACATAGGTTGACTTGTAAATCGTGGACCGGTTTGGATGCCGGCGGATACCCCCAAAACGGTGTTATACCCACTCAAAAATGTTTATTTAGCAATTCTATGGTAATATATTGACATTTAGTTAAATTAAAAGTTTGCAAAATTAAGTTTAGATAAGTTTTATATAGAATTTCCAGAGTTTAATAAAATTGTATACTAAGTAGTTAGTAAACTTTATATTCAATCCAAATTATTTTTTTAATCAGTCAAGGATGCCTATTTGGAGTTGGGAGACTGGATTCATGGTGATTTGTCAATAAAAAACTTTATTTATGTTAATTTTTCGGAAGGTGTACAAACTTTTTTTGCACCTTTTTTGATTTTTGTAATAGTATTTGTTATATAATTTTTTCAAGAAATCATCTTTTCATGAGTTTTTTATAGCAAAATGTTTGGCATGAGTTTCTGAACATAACGTAGTACCAGGTTTTGTCAAACTTTAATTTGTTTACATGTTTCATCACAAAATGTGCATTGTGTCCAAGGGGTTTAAATACTTTTTTTACATACTGGAGGACCTAATAAAAATATTTTTTTTGATAAAAGCCTAATCCCGTTCCTATTGTAAACATCAACTGTTTGTTCACACTTCGTCTCCAGCCCATTTACATTGCTTTGCTTGAATTTTCCTTGAAAATAATGGACGGCTTCTCTTTAGTTAACTTTTATCATTGTTAATTTAAAAAAAGTTACAAAATGTTGATACTGCGAACATTGAAGCAATTCATTTCGGCTTTCCCATGCAACTGAGTGTAAATGTTGATATGCGGTGGACGGACACACAGAACTTTACTGACCTGACCAAACCGATCTGCTCCGGAGCCACCCGGAACAACACACTGGCCCCGGGACCACCGGGCCAGCTCGAGAGAGAGAGAGAGTGCGATTGCGATCAAACACCTGAGCAATTGGCGCGTATAGAGTGTGCGATTACCACTGGCAGGCCGGATAATTATTCGCGCGCTAATGCTAACGCATGAATTGAGTATCAAAATTTCAGTTAGAAGTTTACTTCCACTTGGTCTTTCTGGGTGTGATCGCGCCGAGTTCCGGGGAGATGTGGCGGCGCGGTGGCCAGGCCACAGAAATTTCACAGTTGCTTGCGCGCCTCCTCTCGGAGGGCTCGGGTGGGGGGAGGAAAGAAAGCGCCTCCAAGATTAATTATTGATATCTATCTTCTATGCCCACTCGGAAATCGACAGATCCATCGATAACCTTACACACACACACACTCGATTATAATAACAACATCAACAACAATAACGCCGGTAAAGAAGACGCGACCGCGCGGGCGCTGGCTCGCTCATTCAAAAGCTTTTTGTCGATTATTTTCTTACAATTATTCCATTCGTTGTTTGTGTTCTAGTAATTGGTTACGGAAAGTACTTTTCATTTTGTACAATTACGTTTCAAGCACACACAGCTTGAGGGAGAAAGAGAGAGAGAGAGAGAGAGAGGAGAGAGATGCGGCCTGGCCACGACGGAGATCGATTCCGATTCCACCGGGGCGGCGGCGTCGACGATCTGTCGAACTTTTATATGTTTGGCGGAGCGGCGGCAAGGAAGCAAGTGATCTGGTCCGGTGGCGGTGGCGTCTGGCTGGTATCCGAGAGTTCCGACCTGCTCGCGGTGATTATGAGGTATTTTTAGAGGCTTTAATCAGATGATCTGAATGAATTACCAAGTATCCTCCCGGAAAGCAACGAACCTTTCCCACAATTAAATCGATACATTTTGAAGTGGGAACATTCCAATACATCATCATTGCTACATTTATTGCTCATTTCGGAAAGTCAAACAGTGTTAGGCATCGTCGGTCCTACTTTACATTTTTATTGACTCACTTCAACCACTTTGTTGCCAAGGATACTTGAACGTTGTTAGATTTTGAAAACATTTTTGAACTCCCCTTCAAAATCAGTTTAAAAAAAATCTTTGTGAACAGATTTTTTTCTTCTTAGGGCTGTACACATTTTATTTACAATTTTTGTTCCTCTGCTCTGGTCGAGATCGGTGGTGTAGTTGCAAGCGTGGTTGTATCTCTCACCCTGGTTGGCCTGGGTTCGGTCCCAGTTGACCCCGGTTAGCGTTTCTTGAGACGATAAATGCTTTATCACACGCCTCCGTCGGATGGGAAAGTAAATGTTTAAAGTCAAGCGAATATTGCAACTAAATTTAAATTTTCTAGCATAAATCCAGCCTAATTTAAGCAAAAAAAAAAAAAAAAAACAAAAAAATGCCGTGTGCATAGTAAACCGTCAAACTGTGTGACCGTTTTTCTCTAACATATCCTGTGTGCATGACGAAGCCCGATTTTGAATCTTTGTTTTAAAAATTACAAAAATAAAAAAATGGGGATTTTTAATATGAAAAAAATACAAATATTTTTATCTCTTTTTGAAATAAACTTTTTGAAAATCGGTCTTCGTCATGCACACGGGACCAGCTTACGAGGCTTCACCAAAATTTTGAGCCGATTTGGCCAAAGCAGTGTTGAGATATCGTGGCGCCCGTTTTTTTAAACTGCTAACTTACCGAGCCAAGTAGCCTAGTGGTAACGCTCCCGCCTAGTAAGCGGTAGATCGGGGTTCAAATCCCGGCTCGGACCAACACAACTGGTGATCGTTTCTCTTCTGGATTCGATTGCTTAGTAAAGGGAAGGTAGTGTATCGTCACAAACTGGACCTTATCACGACACCTTAGGAAGGCGACCTATGGAATGTTAACATTAACCTTAACATGTTAACATTAAGTTGAGAATGAAATTGCCACTGAATCCGCTTTGTAAATGCCGGCCCCGATACTCTTCAAGGGTGTTCCCCTCAGGAACTGGGAAAGATTTACTTTTACTTATCTTAAAATAGCTATATCTCAGAAATGATACAACCAAATGTCTTCAAATGTTTCTTGTTAGTAGATGAAAATGTATATTTTAATGCCCTGAAAACAAATTTGAAAAAAGTTTGAGTGTTGGCTACAATAATTGTTAAAATCCCTGAAAATGCTCTATTTGATTAACAATACAATAATAGATGTGATTTAATGTATCCTGAATAGTTTACAATCGGTTGTTTGGAATGAAAATGAAAAATGGCCTCAAATATGTTTTTTTGGTTCTAAACGGTCATAAATCAGCGTCTACAGTGCATCCAGAATATTGCTGTAGTTAATATTTTATTTTTTAAACTAAGAAAATTATTATTATCCATCCCTTAATTTAGGTTAAACTAGATGCGCTCCTAATTAGCATTATTTGGGGTTTTTGCGCAAATTTGGGTTTTGGCGTAAAACGGAGGGTGTAACACGGAAGTGTTTATTTACCTGTTTTTGAGAATTTATATTTTTTAACTAAAATTAATCGTAATGTTTTTATAGAAATAAATAATACCGATGCATTTTGTCTTCAACAACAATTTTTCATGTTTCAATCAGGCAAATCATGAATCTACAGCAAAAACAGAATCTCCAAATTGAGATGTCCTTTTTGTCTATCTTCCGGATCCTTTGCACATCTTTCTTCCTTTCTTCCTGTGAGTGTTTGTGTGATTTCCCCGGGCAGAAATTCTCTCACCGCACTCTCTAAGCAGTGTTCCTTCCTGTGCGTGAGAACCTTCCCAGTTTCACCTTATGATGGTGTTGCCGTTTGCTGCACTTCCTTTGGCCATCCTCCCCCGGCAGGGGCATGCACTTACCCTCACTTCCACTTCTCTTTATATGGTCGATGGAAAATTTGTTGTTTTTTTTCGTCATCGTCTTTTCCCCTTGCAAAGTGTGGAAAACGTGAACGTCTTCTTTCGTTGAACCAACCAAGGTCTTCGGGGCTGATGTTTTGTTTCTTGTTTTTGCAGCAGCCCCGGCAGGGGTTTTATTGCACTTGCAGGCCCTGTGTGGCTACTGTAACTGATCATGGGAATCACGTTTTTCACACGTACTTCTTTACGGGGGTGGCCATCACCGGAGCTCCAGCAGGTCAGGATTTAAATGAGACGGTACTTAGTTACTTTGTGAGGAGTGCTGTTAGGCCAACTCGGTGTGTGTCTGGATTCTTTCTCTTCTTTGCTGTACAACATTGCAGGCCGCTCGGGTGTGGAATTTGCTCTTATCAGCTGATTGGTCGATAATAAATCTGCCATGCAATCACCTGTGGCGGATTCCTCACCCACGATTGCGGAATTCTTCACTGATGCAATCATCGGACGGTGTTTCACCTGCACACGGGCTTTCTAGTCGTGTGTATTGAGTACTGTGCAAGTATACTCGGTGATTATGGCTACGGAGGTAGGTGTTGTTCGTTATACCAGTGGGCAGGATTGGTAAGAATTTACGGAATGATAAACAATCTGGAAAATTTTACAATCAGCATCCCTCGCCCCCGCCAACCCGCACTCTTCTCCCACACGTGCTGTAGTACTCGTTTCATTCATTCAGCTGGCTTAATCTTCTAAATATATTCTCATTACGTCACACTCTTCCACCACGACGAGAGGAAGAGAGAATTTCGAATGAGCATGTTTAGCCAGCGCTGTTTAGTAAGATAAATCGTTGAGGAAAAAAAAGCGCCAGCCAGGGACGCGCCCTTATGTGGCTGCTGCTGCATTTAACAGCTTTTGGTGGCGCACTTAACGGGAACAAAAATCCCGCGAGAATACCGCCGAAAAACGGCTTGTCACGGCGGCAGCCGCCATCATCATCGTCCCGAGAGCAACACATGGCTGCGTGGCCGGCTGAGAGGCAGCGCATGTTTTGACGGCGCGTTCCGGATGAAGACAATATTAGAGTTTTAGGCTGGGGCGATCGAGAGCACCAGGAGTGACGAAAGGATGATGCTCCGTATATACGGTGGTATGCGTTTGTTTTGGAAACCATGGGAGTGTGGTTAAAATTAGAATTCTCTCTCGCGCACATGATGGTGGGATGACGAGTGATAGGCGTTCAACAAGTTGGTCCCTTTCGGTTGATTTTGTGTGTAAACGAAGTCGGCTTCCAGGAAGTTCTAGTTTTTAAATTCGAATAAATGTTATCAGAAGTTTCCATGTCTAGATATCATTCTCCAGAGTATTCGATTATCCAGACATTCATCATGATTCATCTAATTTATTTTCTATTGATTAGATCATTGATTCCTGTTCTATCAATAGTTGCATTTAGCTCTATTTGTAAAAAAAAACTTTGGATTTTTTTTTTGCAATGTACGAATACTACTATTTTTGACCTCCATCATTTCCATACAAATTAAAAAAAGAGGCGTCACACGGCCCTCAACCCCCCTCCCCCTTTCTGCGTTAAGTAATAAAAGAACGTTCTCAATGTTGTACCGTCCTTTTCAAATGTTGCTCCAGGTCTTCGGTCTACCAATTAACGATTTTTCTAGTTATTTTCTTATTTTGGGTCTTTGAGCTAAGGAATGACTTCAAAAATTACCCATCTTGGTGGCTAAAGTAGGAATTATACTACGGCTAATAAACAAACAAACTCGGACTTTTTCGTGTTTGACAGTTTGCCAAACTCGCAAACTTGTTTGCCACAAACTCGTAAACAAAGCAACATGCTTGCAGACTAACGTTTTTGTAAACATATGCAGGTAAACAAACATTGTCATAGTTTAATACCTCCTTAACATTTCAACTCCCAACCCCTCAAAAAAGTTAGAACGGTAATTTCAACTAGCTGGTTTTCGAGCATCTATCCTTTTTTTTTTGAGCGTGTAAAAAAATCGCCCAAAATTCCGCGGAAGCAGCGCGTCAAAAAAAGCTGGAACGATATATTACGAACTTTTCAGCATTTGTTTGAAAAAGTAATTCTTTTCAAAACAATTTTGATTAAGGGGTTACATACATGTAAATCGGCAAAAATGTCAGAGGTCGGTTTGATCACACAATTAAACTTTTTTTCAAAATCTGTTTTCAGGACATTAAAATATAGATTTTCATCTATTAACAAAACAAATTTGAATACATTTGGTTGTATCATTGCCGAGATATAGGTATTTGAAGTTAGCAGTTTCAGAAAACGGGTGCCACGATATCTCAACATTGCTTCGACCAAATCGGCTCAAAATTTTGGTGAAATCTCGTTTAACCGGTCCCGTGTGCATGACGAAGACCGATTTTCAAAAAGTTTATTTAAAAAAAAGATAAAAATATTTTTCAGTTTTTCATATAAAAAATCGCCAGTTTTTGATTTTTGTATTTTTTGAAAATTCAAAATATCAAAATCGGGCTACGTCATGCACACGGGACATGTCTTGGGAGTCTTCACCCAAAATTTCAGCCAATTTGGTCTATCCCATCTCGAGATATCGTGGCACCCGTAAATCAACTTGGTGTTCAGAGAAAAAAGCTCAGAAAGTTAGACAGTTGGCTTTGCGAATCGTCTCTAACTTAGTTAAATCATGAAATATCTTCATGAAACTTTCAGGAGTGATTGAAAATCATCTTTTAAGTGGATGTAATAAATTTTCTGTAATATGAAATTTTGAGATTTTCTACATGTATGTAACCCCTTAAAACGATTCATTGACTAAATATATGGACTAAATATATGGACTTATAATTCTGTTCAAAGGGTATTTTTCGGAAGTGCAAAAAATGTTGTATGGAACTCGTTGCAAAACTTGACGACTTGTACGACTCGTGCTGAAAAAATTTTCTTTTCGCAACTTGTTGCATAAACTACTATTTTGATCGCAATAATGACAGATTTGATCAAATCGAGTTCTGCAAAAATCTAGGATCATCTAGACATCCTTACAAATCACTGGAAAAAAAAATCGTCCCGATTGGTTGAGTTATGCTCAAAGACAAGCGAGTTGAAATTACCGTTCCAATTTTTTTGAGGGGTTGGGAGTTGGAATGTTAGAGCGGTATTAGACTATGACAAACAAACAAATTCCCATTTTTTTGACAGTTTGAAAGTTTGCCTGCTTTGTTTGTTTTCCAGCATTTGTTTGCAGAAAAGTTAACCTGCATACATATTGCTTTTGTGTTAGTATCGAGGTGGTGCAATATTAAGAAAATTTATTTGATATTTTAACATAAATACATCAACTGATTTGGAGTCGCTGATCTCGAATTTGATGTCAGGAAAATATATGTTTATTAAATGTGTTTTACCATGCTTTGCTCGAATATAGGGTATTCATTTTTTTCAGGAGCAATTGCTAAAAATCATTGTATAAGCCATAGCTATACTAAAGAAAAATTAAGAGATAAAAAAAACTTTGCAGCATTTTCTTAAGGGTAAGCAATGCAATGGAAAAAATCGCAAGCAGTTTTGGAAATGTCGTTCTCTTTGAAACACTGTTTCAGAGCCATAACTCATTTAAAATCACATTGATTTATAAAAACTGATTCAAAATTTTCCAACATCAAACTCAAAAGACTCTATCAAGCCAAGATGTACAGGGACGCAATGACGTGGCGTCTGCAAATAGTCTTAAAATACAGACTAGTTAAGACCACGCAGCGGAAATGATCAATTGCGAAGACTATAATTGCTCGAAAGTGATGTCACACACCTTCGATGCGTTTCATTTTGGATCTTGCAAAAATTGAAGCAAACTTTTCTTGGTAGTTCAACAAAACAGTGCAGCTTCCAGCTCAAATAAAGTTGGGGAAGTCCCGTTTCAGGGCGATGTCTCCGAAAAGTACTCAACAAGCCTTCAACTATGCCTACCCCACTTAGAAGTTCCTCATATAATAAAAATGACATCACCGTCACTATTTAAGTTGTTTATCATACGCGAGGCTAAATTTGAAGCTCAGACAAACGATTCGCCTTAATTGCGCTCAGTTCTGGACCTGCCTCCGTACCTCGTCGTCGTCGTCTTCGTAGACTCTCCGTTCTGGAAACGAGACACGGTCAAGCCATCAACACGCCATAATTGCACTAATCCAGCATGGCCTGGCCCAGCGCGGTGTGGCCAACAAGGAGAAAAGTTCCCGGGGGGAGGCCACTTGATTTTCCGCGACGATGATTGCCTTAAATGATATGGTTGACATGACCGCGGCGGTAACACTTTTTTTTCGGGTACAGCCGTTAGAGGCTTGTGTAGAAAGAATACAATTCCCTGGTTCCAGGGCTACCTGACCTGAACGACAGAACGGAAAACGGTCGCGGCGCCGAAAAAAAGAGACAAGATTCGCGCAACGAGGACAATTATTTCCAATGATTGCTATCATTGTCTGTAATAACTAAATTTTCGTCTACGATTTCGTAATAAGGCGAAGAAAAATGAAGTGCTATGCGCAAAGACCCCTGTTTTTCGTATAACGATGTTCGGAATCGTGTGCCGGCACCAAGCAGAAGAGAACCAGGAAGCGGCGACACACATGGGGAAGAAGAGACAATCGTAATTGCTCAATATCACCCTCGCCGGATTGCTCCAGGGGGAATAGGGTGGCCAAGATTAGGAAGTCTTGTTTAACTCTTAGACTTATCATCTGATGGAAAGCATGGGCAGATGGAAATCGAACCTATGATCATCCACAAGACAACATTTTTTCGATGGATCAACTTTGGTCTTCTTGGAACGAGCTGTCAAGTGGGAGCTTTTCTGTGAAGAAGGGCCGCGAAGCTTATTTTATAAAATTGATCTAAAAATCCATTTAAAATCTTTGCGGTCGTACAAAGTGTCACTGTGCTCAGGAAAATAAGTTTCATTGTTGTGAACAATAATATCACAAATTTAAGCATAATTTTAGGACCCAATTGCAAGTGGGACAAATTTGCCTTCCTGGGCAGTACAGTGCAGATTCGATAATTCGACAGCCGCAAAAGTTGAAGCTTGATCTTGATTCCAGAAAAAATCCTGGTCACCCTATCGGGTGCTGCGCGCACACCAGGTTCCAGACCTTGGCGGCGCTCGCTAGTTTGGATTTTAGTGTGAACTTTTTATCTGTTTCATTGAAGCGCGTGTGAGAAGTCGGTGGCGGTGGCGGCGCACTTGAACGATTCTCCACGGTCGGCGGCGGCGACGGGAACCGTTGATAGGAGTCACTCGACCGTCACGATGACAATCTTCGGCAATCTCTCTGAGTGAGGGATTTCTTTTTTTTCGGTTGCCGTACCAGCACGCAACCCGTTCGGAACCCTGGATCTGCTTAGTGGGACCATGATTGCCCTGTTTTTCTTCTTGTGACCAGAGAAAAAGGGGCGGTTTTAGGGTATTTACAAATTGAAAATAACAATTTTCTCTTTGAGATGACCATCGCGTGGGATAAAGAAGTGTCATTGCAGTGCAGCATGTTCTAAATGTTGTAATTATAGAACAGAAAACCCTTGTTCAACATGACAGTTTTTAGTTTTTTTCACGAATAAATTGTTTGGACTTTTAATGAGCCTTTAGTGACTAAGACCCACCAATGTCGATCATTGGAGAAGATGTTAAGATTTGGAAATATGTTCTAAATATAGTTTACTATAAATTAGAATTTAAAATTATTTAAAAAAAATCATGCGTGAAGTTTAGAGCGAACCCCTCAATGCCACAAATAAAACATTGGATCATCATTTGCCCACCCACTAAGATAAGGTGGCGCCTTCTTTTTTACGACTGTCGGAAGTATTGCACTGTTATCAGGTGTTGGTCGTAATTTGATAAGGGAACCATCAGATTTCACTCGATACATCACGTCAGCAAACACACAAGTCATGGTTGATTTATTTAGAAAAAAAAGAATGATTTATTTTATGGATTATTTGCCATTAAATGTGTGTTTTTAGGTTCTCAAAAACAACTATCACGAATATCTACAACGATTTAAACTATGTATTTTCACTTGATGGAACTTTTTTACACACTAAGCAATAAAAAAAGGCAATTTACTCACATATTCAAACAACAAGGGTGAGATTCTTATCACCCCGTCGTCGTCGTCGTCACTTGATCGTTTTTTTGTGATGGTTTTATAATGCAGGGCAGGTTAGTTTGTTGAGCTATTCATCGGATGGGTGGTGATGTTGTTCATACACACTCACACACTCACTCACCAATTGTCCTTCCCCGTGGCGGAGCGGTGTGGTGAGCAAATTAGTTGTGAATTAGATCCCGACACAGATAAGTGCGACTGACTGGCTGACTGATTTGCATGACTGTGCTAGAGCAAATATTGTTTTTTTTTTGCTTCACCCTAGCTTATCACTTTGACGATTGACGATAGTGGTGCTAAAGCTGGGATTTGATTTGTTAATAGCTAATGACCGTGCTGGTACTTACCCTTGTTGGCTCAATTTGTGACGTTCCGAGAGCTCGTGGGTACTTATCCAGTTATCATAGTGTCAACAAGGGGGAGGGAATGTGACTAACACCTGAAGCATTGGCCGCTTTAGTGTAGTTGGGCGAGGGCAATTGAATGTTGGGACGTGGGAAGATAAGTGGGCTACTTTGGACGCGATATGCGCAGTTTTGGTGGGAATCACCGTATCCAAAGCTAATACAGTCTAGATTCGATTATCCAAAGTCCCGATTGTCCGAAGTTTTGATTATCCAAAGTTTTGATTGTCCAAAGTTCGAAAATGAGTTAATGATGACGTTTTGCTATACTTAACAAACACTAGAAGATGCTTAAATCCGATTTTGGAAATTCGCTTCCGTTTCCCGGATATCGCAAAACATACTTGTGACATAGACCAATTTATCATCAAAATGATCGTGCACACTTGTGACACGTCATAGGGGAAATATACCCATTTTAATCACTCTAAGCCGTTCGACCAATTCTCATCACTTTTGCCGTTTTCCAATATTAAATCAACATTTTCAGTTGTATCAACAATGGAGAGTTGCTTGTTAATTCTATTTGAGCTATTTATTACTTTAGAACAGTCAAAAACACTTTATGAAAGCTGTAATTCATGATCAAACACGGCGTCTTTTTCAGGGGGGTAGTATTTTTTGAGAAATAGCAAGAAAACTGTCATATACATATGAAAGTTTGGAACATCCCCGTTCATTTGCGGGGCGAACGAAAATCTTTGGTCGGGAAAAATCAAAGTTATCCTTATTTGAAGTTTTTGAACTTTTTTCCTATGGGGCCAAATTTCGTCTATTTCAATTTAGTATTGTTATAAGTCTACATGGGCATGATTTATGGTTCAGATCATATGATTTCTTATGGGAAATGATGCAAGGAACATTTTTCCTGAAGCACGCAAAGTGATTGAAAATAAGGGAAAAAAGTTATAAAGGTTTTGTTGGAAATTTGGGAAATTTTCTGATAAAATTGCACACCTCTTTCCCAAAAACCGCAATGTTTTTGATATTCAGATCATTATTTTGATAAATTCTTTTTTGAGAAATGTTTCTGGGCCCATTGAGTATATAAATCACTACAGAAAAGTGTAATTGGTTGGGTTTATGCTCAACTGTATGTCACATTTATGAATTTTGGATTTCAACCGAATCAACATATTTTTGTTTGTTTTTGTTATAAAATGTACCGTTTCCATTAGATTTTCACATTTGTATTAGTCTTATTAAACCTCACAAGAGATCTCGTACTTATATTGAGGTCAGGTGATAATATTGTAAATCAAAATCAAATCAAACCATCCACATTCTCTATTGCAAGTCTCTATTGCAAGTTTCTGCTCGAACCTAGGAGTCCGAAGGCTTGAAGGGGGAGAGAACCCAAACCTCTTTCTACTCCAAGGAACCTTCTACCCCAGTGTTTGAACTGACGACCTTTGGATTGCGAGTCCAACCGCCGCCAGCGATTCCACCGGAGTAGGCTTGGTTTGGTGTGTTGTTTGTACTTATGGCATGGAGACGACTCCTACACCTGGAATAACTTAACGGCCTAACAACAACCAAGGCCGGGACCGACGTTTTACTTCCTCATCCGATGGAAGGTTGGAGCAGATGGGAATCGAACCCAGAATCATCTGCTTACAAAGCGGACAGCGTAACCATTCGGCCACGCACTGCCACTGTGATCAATTATTTGTGTGTTTTTTAGCAAAACAATTTAATTGTTGTATTGTTCGTTGTTTCAAATTTGGATGCCAGACTTGTTTAGTATGTTAAGCTCAATTATTTGAGATTAAATTAATAGATTTACATACATTTAAACTTTTTAATGATTTTTACGCAATATTTATGTTATTACCAATAATTGCAAGTTCAACTCTGTAGTTTCAATACAAATAATATAGCCCAAATGGAAATACAAATTAACAAAAGGCATAGAAATAGAAACCCTGTGATTGTATTTACACTGCATGTCTCAATTAGATACAAAACATATCATGTGGACCATGTACTCACAAAAAAAAAAAAGTGAAAATTTAATGTAAACGGTACATTTTATAACCAAAACACACAAAAATATGTTGATTCGGTGAAATCCAAAATTCATAAATGTGACATACAGTTGAGCATAAACCCAACCAATTACACTTTTCTGTAGTGATTTATATACTCAATGGGCCCAGAAACATTTCTCAAAAAAGAATTTATCAAAATAATGATCTGAATATCAAAAACATTGCGGTTTTTGGGAAAGAGGTGTGCAATTTTATCAGAAAATTTCCCAAATTTCCAACAAAACCTTTATAACTTTTTTCCCTTATTTTCAATCACTTTGCGTGCTTCAGGAAAAATGTTCCTTGCATCATTTCCCATAAGAAATCATATGATCTGAACCATAAATCATGCCCATGTAGACTTATAACAATACTAAATTGAAATAGACGAAATTTGGCCCCATAGGAAAAAAGTTCAAAAACTTCAAATTAGGATAACTTTGATTTTTCCCGACCAAAGATTTTCGTTCGCCCCGCAAATGAACGGGGATGTTCCACACTTTCATATGTATATGACAGTTTTCTTGCTATTTCTCAAAAAATACTACCCCCCTGAAAAAGACGCCGTGCAAAGATCTGATAGGCCGATAATAGAAATAGACTGAGAAAAGGAAAATGTGGAAAATTTGTCTTATTTTTCACAAATTTGTGTTGATACTTATTTTTTAAGAGCAATTCCATCATTTGTTTTTGAAAATATATTGATTAAGTCGATTAAACCATTGATTTGAGCTTATTTTAGAATGTATGAGAATTCTGTGCACACTTGTGACACGTAGTACAATTTTACTTTCAAAACATACTTGTGACACGTGCTTTTCAGATTTTTGTTTACATAATTTACTGTATCTTTTAACTGGTGTAACCAAATTAGTTGAAACTTGGAGCGTTTGTTTAGCGATAGTATACGAACCGATTGCTTAGAAAAAAAATGGCTCTATCATTCATAGTATTGAAATTAATTACCATCAAACTTTAAAAATCGATTTTCTCGACAAGTACTGAATGGTCGTTGTCACAAGATAGCACACAACTGACGATATGTCTTTTTTCACATTATTTCATTACCGCCACTGGCTCCGAACTTAAACGAGATAACGGATTTCTTTTTTCGTCATTCGATTATCCGAAGTGATTTTTTCTAAGACTTCGGATATTGAGTTTAGACTGTAATACAAAACAATTGGAAACAATCAACAAATTCAGTGTTTTAAGGAAAAATGCAAAAAGTAAACAAATCACATTTTTGAGATTTAGTTTGACATTAAATAAATATTTTGATTTAAAATGTGTAGTCTGACTAACATGTTAACATCGTAGTTATTTTTATTGAAAACGAACGCAATGTGTTAATTATTTTTTAATTTATCTAGAAAATTTCAACTTGAAAACTAATTCCTGCAATTCTACTCAATTACCCAACATCAAACTGTAATTATAATTTCTTTAAAAATAATTAAAATAATAAACATGAAAATTTAATTTTATTAGAAGTTTCTGTCTCTTCAATATTTTACCCAAAAAACAGGTTACAAATTATTCATCAAGCCGAAAACAATTTAAAATGCATTTTCTGCGTTCATTAATTGTTAATTAATAATATTTGAATAATTTTGTTGTGTTATATGAAATGTTATGAAATAGGAACAACGACCAAGCTACAAAAGCTTTATATAAAAATGTGTAATACCGTCAGCAGATGTGTTATTGGATTTGGGAGAACCAGACCCAATGTCAAAATTAGAAAAAAACGTTGTAAACTGAAAAAAAAATCGTTTAAATTTTAATTCGAGCAACCAGTAAATTAAAACAATATATGAAAAATAATTATGTCTGTGCGATTCGGATTTTGGCAACACAAATGTGGTTAAAATCGAAATCAATATTGGCAAATTTAAAATGGACCCAAATATTGTCATAATGCGCTAAACGATAAACTGTCAACTGGGGCGAACCAGTACTACAGCCTAAATAGAAAGTGTTGCTTTAACAACACTTGTAAGGTTCGTTCTAAATCTTTTCTAAACGAAACCAATAAAAAGTCACACTAATGTGTTAAATCATGCCGTTAAAACAACTACTTTTACATGTATGCATCTAAAAATTATAAGAAAATTGTAAAATTTTGTAATTTAAGAGTTTTAAATCGTCACACAGCCTTAAGATGAAACTGGACTCCGGCCATTACAAAACTTCTTTGTAACTTAAATCAATTTTTAACATGACAGATTGTTTGCTTACGGCTCAATTACCGTCTGGCAGACAGGGACATTTCTAAGCTACGGAGTTTCTTTCTTAAAACTGCTTTCAAAAAATCGAGTCGAGGATCGAGTCCTGATTCTGATCAACTTAATTAGATTTCTGAACTTGACAGCTTGTTGGCGAACCGTCCCGTACCCCTTAATATTACAGGTTACAAATCCAATTTTTGCAACTATATTTTGATATTTTAGACACAAAATTATTAGACGCAGCGTTACAAAGTTTGCAACATTCACAAAAAGTTGTATAAGTAGAATAATTCCGCTTTTACATCTTTTTGTGTTATTCAAGAATCGTAGGTTGTGATCCCATAATTATTCATATTAAATTCAAACTTATTTGAAGAAAAATCATTTAATTAATGTGATGTGGTGGAAAAATTTCTCTGTTACGGTTATGAAAATAAACTTGTACTCACAAACAGTTGTGCTGATGCTAATTAACCAAAATGGACCTTTTATGCCGCAAGACTCTTCTTCAGAACATCGTAAAGCACTAGTTTCGTAATAATAATAAAAGCAAAATCTAAAACAATTTATGTGTGGCGCGAGTAGTGTGCTCCTATTTGTACGGAATTAGCACACACACCGGAGCTGGCCGCGCGAAGGGCATCATAAACATTAAATGTTTTGAAATTGAACTCATTATGTTATGAATAGAGGCAGAAAGCATCAAGAAGTAAACAGCGGCATCACTCTGTACTCATCAAACGTGAATGAGAGCCAGAGAGAACTCTTCTAGTCCAAACTGCGGGGGAAGGCCGTCTGAGCATTAGATTCTCCCATATAAATTACACGTGGTGTGGCGTTCCGGGCCCCGCAGCAGTGACTGGAACTAAGGGTCTTAGAGGGCCGGTAAAAAGACCCCACACAATGTCCATTTGCATGAAGAACTAAACGCTCTCACTCCGTGTCTAGAGAGCAAACCACGGCGCTCCTTAATTAATCGTTCCCGCTTCGGGCATAAAAGTTGTTTTTTTTTCTTCATTTTACGGGTTTCACTTGTTTTACTCGCATTTTTTTTTTGCTTGCTTGCTCCACTGTACAATTGAATATTTCACGGGTATCATTTCAATTTAGCTTAAGAACAAATTTCGATTTATGCCCACGTCGGCGGTGGGGCGAAATCGTAAAACTTTAGTTCCGATCATTAATTATGAGAGGCGCAGGTGAAGACAGAAAAAACGGTTGCACGGTGCGGCACGGGCTCGGGAAAACATATAGAATTGTACAAATTTAATTTAACCTACGTGCCTATCTTTACGATCAACAAACAATCTGTGTGTTTGAGCGCCTTTGAGTAATGGGTCATCTTTTTTTTCTATGTTTATTTCCAGGGAGGAGACGGATAAGTTATCGGATACGAAGATTATCTAGCCTGTTTTTCCCCTTTGTTGCAATCTTCCTAATATTAAGTACAGTATCCAGAGTAACAGGTGAGTTATTTGACTTTATTATTACCCTTCATAAAATTTCATTGATTTGGTCCCTTTGGTACTGAGAAGTAATCTGGTTTGAAGATAAATGGCATCGTTTAACTGAAGATATCCAAACAAGAGGGATACTACAAAATTAATTGAATTTAGGTTTTTTTTCGACCCTATGCGGAGGTGACTTCGGGCCCAAATATATGATAGAAAAATGTTACTTTATTACAGGAGTTTTAAATAATAAATAAATATTAGTATTTCCTTGATTGAACTGCAGCGACCTAATATTATTACAAAAATGTATTTTTAAGTTAATTTCAAGGAATCAAACTTGATAGAAAAGATAAATAAAACACTGTCCAATTGAATAATTTACCGCAACTATCACCATAAATCATTCGCCCAAAAACTTACATTACAGCGAATGTGCAACATATTTCCCCCGAAAAACAAAAGCGTTCCCAGATAGTTGCATCGAACTGCGGCGGCCAACCGCAAGGGACCAGGCCGAAAACCCTGAACTAAAAACAGGACAACGCCTTGCGCCCGGGCGTCTTCGCTGGATGCAAAAAAGCAGCAAAACGTCGTGCCTTAGCCTTAGTGCAAAAAGGAAGACTACTTTTTGTACGCTCCTTGCCGCGGCAGCAGTATGGAAAATAAAATTATACTGCATTATGTAGTTACATCGCGACGACGACGACGACCAAGACACTATGCACTATGCTGCCTTCTTCGTCTCACAGGGACAGGGACGTTGCCGGACAGCCAGACTAGTATCCATCGGGGGGAAAGCCGATTTTCCCCGTGTTGCCGGGTGCCGTTTTTCGAAACAACCGGGCAAATGTGAAATATTGCTCCCAGAGTGGAAGTGGAAAATAATTGAAAGTTCCTTTTCTTGTCGCCAGCCGGAGCAAAAGCGAATAAGTTAGTGGCACGACCGACAACGCGACGCGATTCTGCGGCCAAACTGCATGGGCACAAGGTTTTCCCCCCTCGGGAGGGAGGAGGTGGCGGCAAATGCACATCCCAAGTGCACTTGGGCCATTATTATTACAACGTACGCGTGGTGGGGGTAATCTCTGCATGCACCCGAAGGGCGCTCTGTAAGTGTCAACCAGAACGCATCGAGAATGGAAATTAATTGTGCATTAAGTAATTAATTTACATGTATCCACGGCGTGCTTCCGGCCACGCCAGTCGTCATATGCCAGGAATGAGCGCGTGCGACAGTCGTCAGTGCCCGGGACTGGATCTGGAACAGGTTAGCATGCACAACCTGTAGGGTAACGAGCCAGCAATTGAACGGATGAGGTGGTTACTGAATCGTTTAAATTGAAAACATTGCACTTGAGACAGTTTAAATCAAGTGATTTTTTGAGTTTCATAGACTGTTGACTCTCCGTAAGTCAATCTCTGATTTCGTTATAAATCTTCTTTTCTTTTCATACAAGCTAATAAGTTGGGCTTTCAATGATAAATTCTAAGACATTTTAGAAATAAAGCTACACTTATGAATCAAATGAATCTTTATTTGCTGATTTGAAGAAGGTCAAAGAACCTACAGCTGATCATATTTTTTATGATTTTCAATAAAGTTTTACGTAACATGTCCAAAATTGGTTAATTTCCATGAATTAGTTTTTTTTAATAGGTCCTATAAACATATGAAAGACAATAGTTGATTGGACCTTTTTTTTTAAAAAAAAACTCTGGAATTGTACTCTTAGTTCGATTTTTATAACGATATCTATTTTTTTCAACAAATCATTTCCAGAATATTAGATGTCGATATAAAATTGAACTAAAAGTACCGTGCTTCCCCATCGAAATGAATTAACCGCTGGAGACGCATGGTGCTTTATGTTCGATTAATGTACGGATTTTTTTTTCCAAAAATCATACATCAGAATTGTGTGTACATGTGGATATTAACCAGATTTGGTTACTTAAAACATTCTGAAATAAAAACATTGAAAAATATTTTAAGATGTAATCTTTTTGATCCCGAGACCATAAAATCACCAAACAAAGTTTTCATTTGATCTGTAGGGGAGAGTGGGGAGACTTGATCCCCTTTTTTGTATCGCACATAACTCTGTCAATTTCTCACAAAACTATGATCTTTTTGCATGAATTGAAAGCTTAAACATTCAACTATGTTTGGCTGATAAGGGTATTTCATCAGATAAACTCTTCGAATCATGCCAAGCGTTTTAAAACAATATTTTAAACCGGCATTTTCAAAATGTTGGGGGTAACTTGATCCCCTTTTCAACATTTTGAAGAAATCTTAAGCAAAATGTTTCTTATTCATCCAAACTTTTAATTTTCTATAAGTTACTGCAATTTCACATTAAACCTGTACGTTTGTGTTAAAAATATAACAAGTTTAGCATGCAAAATATTTAAAAACATATATTTATTTTTTTAGACCAAAATTGAGCATGTTTACAAAAGCTGGTAATTTTTGTTTACAAAACTTTTGAAAAATGGTTCAAACTGCAGTAAGTTATATACAACTATACTAAAGAAAACTATGTATGAAAACCCAGCCCAATTATTTAATCTTGAGGCTGATTCCAGTGACTGTAAAAATGCAGGGATCAAGTCTCCCTAAACGCACTTTTTTAAACAATTTATTGTAAAAATAGTATGACGATAAATTTAACATCAAATGCGTAAGGGTTTTGGAGTTGATATGTTTATCAAACAATTCATGTATAAAAAATATTTTTTTGAATAATTTTTGAGTGTTTTCTATACTTATCAAAACAAAGAAAAAAGATCTCTTGGAAGTTTTTTGCAGCACTTCTTAGAAAAATGTGTGTAACTCAATCTAAACATTTTTTAATTTTTTTCTTTGCTTTCTACAATGAGTTTTAGTCAATTTCGCACAACTTTCTAGAACAAAGCTAATTGTTTTACCCACATGCTGACGAGATACAGGCTTGGGATCAAGTCTCCCCGGGGATCAAGTCTCCCCACTCTCCCCTGAGTGTATCCAGCTATGTTTTTAAATTGTGCTAGTATTTATATGTCCACCTTATTAAGTATTAGAATTTTTTTTTCTCACAATCCTTTTGCAACGCGACGAGCTAGTATTGGTTAAGCCGTACCGGAGATATAATTTTATGAACAATGTGATTGCGGGAAAACTCTTAAACCCAAAAAAATAAAATAAAAATAAAATAGAAGTAAATAATGTCCAATTGTTTTGGCAAAGGAACTTCCATGCCAAATTTGAGCCAAATCGGAGCACTTTTGAACTGGATCCTGCGGGTTTGCCGTGTCATCGCTATTTATTCAAAAAATGATAAACTTGTATGGGAAAGGTATATGGTACCACCATAAGAAAATTGAAAAAAAAACGTTCTTCTACATAATTTTCCATGTATTGTTCTTCCGCTACAAAGAAATGTTTCCTCAGAATTTAGTCAAATCGTTAAAAAAAAGATTTCGGTACTACTTAAAATTGTTATGGTTCAATACATTTTTTGTTTTAAAAACCTTAAAATTGTTCAAAATCAATATTTCTATGATTTGACACATTTGTAAACTAAAAAAAACTTTAAAAAAGGTATTGGTAAGGCAAAGTAAGGCAAAATTAACTAATTTGACAAAAAACGATAAAAGTAGTTTGCGCAACAAGTTACAAAAAGAAGATTTGTTCAGCAGGAGTAGTAAATTTATCCAACGAGGTTTACCAAGTTGGATATATATGACGAGTGCTGAAAAAAAATGTTTGCAAAGAGCTGCTTACAATTTTTTTGCAAATCTGAAAGAAACGCCTTTTGAATGAAAATGAAAAATAACACAAAGATGTTATTTCGCGATACTCGTGCTGAAAATTTAAACTTTTCAGTAACCATTTCAGTGCTGAAAAGTAGAACTTTAATTTTTCATTCTGTTATTTTTGTTAGATAAAAGTATGACGTATGCATTTTAAAACACTTTTTTCATTCAAATGTTGAGACCATGGGTTGATTTTTCAATTTTTATATATTTTTTTTATTTTTTTACTCCCCTCCCCTCGACATTGGGAGGGACAAAAAGATTGTTAAATATTTGCGTTGGCCTTATTGTAATACAAATATGACTGAAATGATTTCCTGTTCATGAGAAAAAAAAAAAATTAAATGCGCACTTGTGGTAATTTTACAAAACATTTTCATTCAGTTGTTCGTTATTTTTTTTAAATAGCGTGTGAATCAAATGAATATTAAACAGTTTAAGTTGAAAAAAAAAAACATTTCAATTAAAGGATGATAGATAATTAACTGTTGGCTCTAGTTCGGTATCATCCTTAGACCAATGGTTCCAACAAAACTGGTCAGTTGAAGGCAGCTCTGCAACAATGTTGCAATTCCCATGGACGTCCAAGAGGGAGCCGCAAAATTGGTCCGATCAGTTTCCCAAAAGGCCAGCAAAACTATTCGCCGCATCATTTCTCATCCTTCGCACATCAAGTGGCGCGTCGGGGGAGGAGGTTCGATAAAATTGCAGCCATCTCTGCTGCAACAGCAGCAGCACATGCTGGAAGAAAAGTAAAAATGAGAAATAAAATCATCCATCTTTAATAAACAATCATAACGGGTGTTACGTTTATAGACCTGGTGTGCTCTATTTTTTTCTCAGCTGCTTTCGGCCGCGTAGTGATCTTTCTTTCTTTTGCGCTTCAACCTTTTTTTTTCTTCCTCTGGTTTCCTCTCATTGATTTCGGGAAAGAACTGACTGGCTGACTGACGACGATTGGGAAGAAAACTCAACTTTCAAACAGCAGCAGCAACAGCGTTACATGGAGCGGAGGAGAGCGAGCAAAAATAAAGGTTTTGATGAATAAACTATCCACCGAAAAGAGGGCCATTGTCGGAAGAGTTGTTTTTTTCGGTGAACGCGCCATCGTCGAAAAACTTTCCTTTCTGGCGCATTTGCACAGCGCGTTTGCTTGCGTGTTGTTGCCGGCGCAATCCACCCGCGAACCATGGGAAAATGGAAAAGTTTTGATCTGATTGGGCGCTTTGTTACGACATCAATTTGGAAAGACAGTTTGAGGAATTTTGCTCAACTTTTGGGAGCAAATCGTCTTGATAGAGTTAAGAGCGTGTTGTCTTCAGTTAGACTTTATTTGTTTTGTTTAAGAAATATTGGTTAGACAAAGTTCAGAGTTTGTAGTTCCTACGTTTCTAAATTAAGTAAGCGAAACAAGTCGCTCAGTCAAGGGCTTCGAAACCAAAACAAATTTTAAAGGAGCATGAACAAATGAAATATTCCTCTCCATTACGCATACTTCATCGAATCAAGAAACCAAAGTTCAACAATTATCACCCCCTCATTCTGGAAAACAGATGAAACGCCGTGGATCAACGGATGGTTTTCAGATCAATGTTCGGCGAGTGAACTTGATTCTCTCATACAAAGCACAGCAGGAAAAAAATGCCGTGAGGGCCAGGAGGAGCGTTCTTCTCATTTCCATTTCTTCCGTCTTCCGACGAGAGACCAAAAACTTACCCGAAGAAAAACTCTCGAAAAACCCCGCGCGCAGACGGTAACGGCTGTGTCCCGCGTGTGCGCCGCAGCAAACACGAACAACTGGCAGGGATGGGCTCTTTTTTACCCTCCTACTACTACTCTTCTTCCAAGAGTTGGCTCCCGAAACAGCAAAGAGCTCCGAACATCTGCTCCTATTTGTTGTGACTTCTTGGACGCATTTCCACATTATGAAATTAATCTGTTAATCTTTTTCTTTGCTCTACATAAAAAATAACACCACTTTTCGGGGTCTGGCCCTGTCCTGGCCAAACTGGCTTAAGTAGCCGCGTGTGCTCTGCTTGGCATTGCCATGACCGGGGTCGTCAGTCAGTCAGCCAGCCGTTTGCGTACGGCGCAAGTTCTGTCAGTACCGACGACCGCCTTCGGGGATGATGGTATGCAATTTTCGGTTTGTTGTTTTTTTTTTTCGGATATGCAAGATGTACTTTGCATCGTCGGGTTTGGCTGGTGGTGGTTGCTCAAACACCGTCTAATCTTGAGCATAATCCTTGTGCCAGCTGGTCAAAGGGCCAGCTGCAATTGGGTAAGATCTGTGACGGTTTTATTTTGTTATTGTGTTTTAAAATACAGTTTTAAAAGATTATTTGCACAATCAATTGAATTCGAAAAATTGATACTATAGTCCAGACTCGAATATCCGAAGGCCTCGGAAAAATTTCACGTAAGATAATCAAAACTTCAGAAAATCCAATTACGATTTTTATTTATCGTTGCTATATTTTTGTTTGTTGAGCTTAATTATCTTAAGCTTAACTACTCTAAAGATATATAAAAAAAATCCTAGATTGCGGCTAAGATGGTGGTGACTAAATATTATAAATAAATACATTTGGTAATTTTTTAGAAAATCAACCATCATAATTTTACTAAAATGGGCTCGCGTTGCTTGAATTTGATGTTAAAAAAAAAAATTGTTCGTGATTTGATTATCGAAGTCACATACAAACCTTCGGATAATCGAGTCTGGACTGTATTTTCAATTCAATTCAATTTCCATTAAGAATTTTGGAATTCCTTTCAGCTGTGTGTTACATCATTATTATTCGGAAGCATCATTACTTATAACTTTTGAATAGACAAGAGTAAGAAAAAGTTTTCGAGAAATTTAGAGAAATAAATACTTTTTTCTGTGTAGCATATTCTGGCATAACTGGGCCATCTACTATTACCCTTTTCCCATTTATGACCCATTACACAACAAATTAGGAATTTCTTTCTATTATTAGACGGATATATAAAGTCCGTATATTATTTCTTGATATTTCTTGCCAAAATTTCAAAATGGCCTTTTTTAGCCTAATCAACAGTGCACAAAACAAGCAAAAATTTAATGCTAATTTCATTAATTTTTTTCTTAACTAGTGGAAGTCATCAATAAGGTGCATTTCTTGTTGTGTTCTGCAACTAATTGTCAAATTAACTCGATTCAAGTTAATTCAACGTTCGTGCAACGCATCCTTAAGTTTACGCCTTTAAAAAAAGAAAAATTAAACCCTCAACTGCACCACCCAAAACAACTTCACCAAACGCACTGAACGCACCCGCACAGGATGTTGACACGAGTGACGGCTGCAAAAATGTTGTTTTACCGGGTTTTATGATCTTTTTACTTTTGAACAACTCTGCAACGCACTCTAGTGGAGGCGGATTTTTGATGTGTTCTAGCTTATGTTTTGTTTTCATACTTGAATCAGATTGTATAGTTCAACGCAATCGGGCTACTGGCTTGGCACGTGTACCGCGTTAGGATGGTTTATCTGCCTAGTTTTAGTATTATTAGGAAATCTTATTTTCAATGATCTTGAAAGAAAAAATGATAAACTTCAGGATTTCAACATAAATTTTAAAAATCGGGAGAATGCTAGGACAATCACTCCCAACATCCTTTATTTAAATGGCCAGGCCTACTGCGAAAAGTTAACCGCAAAGATGCCAATTGAATACCATAAGGCTTTTCTCATGACTCGGGTCTACTCTCTTTATTGGACCTCATCTATCTCATTAGTGCAGTGTAGTTCAGAAATGTTTTTTTTTCGGAGTTCACCGTGCAACCTGGTCCAGTTTCCACTTCCCAGTAGCAGCAGCAGCAGCAGTCCAAAGTGGCCTCTCCGGCCTCGACCTTCCATCATCTTTCATCGTGGCTCAACTCTCTAGCGAGGTCGGGTCGAGACCTGCAAGCAAAAGGAGAACAGGCGAAATAAGCGCGCTAAGCACCATGCTCTTTCGTCTTATTTCGAGTGCATCAATTTCACTTCCTATAGCACTTCTTCTGCTTTTTTTCTTTGTGGTCATTCATCTCTTGGGCACCACTAACTACACAGGCTGTTCGCGCACTGTTGCTCTGGTAAGGTTCAGCTCCCTCTCGCTCTGTTCTGCATCAGCCTCTCTTTCTTCTCCAAGACGACAATGATGTCGTGTGCCACCACCGGTTCGCATAAGGCATCGGATTTAGCGGACGACGACGAGGGCACGGTGTGGGACGGACGGCGAGGCAAAAGGTGCACATTTAGGGACACATTGTCACATTCTCCGAATGTCACGGTTTATTTCAGATGCTCCAGGGAGTTTTTGGGTAAGAGTGCGGTGTCGAAGGACCTCGTCGGGACAACAACGAAAAAAAAAACTAGGATGATTTTGACAACTTTTTTTTCCGGTTCCTCTCCTCTTTTCTGCGGGATGCAGGGGAACCTTAAAGCACTCACACATGGCGTGTTCGCGTTGGGTGGATGTTCTAGTCAGAAGAGGCGTGTTGCAGTTGCTCTCCAGACTTGGTGTGTCATTCGATATGATTTGAAGCTTCGCATTCAACAGCAAACACACATCCACATCATAATGAAGACTATTGTTGCGAATACATGTGCAAAGGGAGCAGCAGCAGCCGAAAAACGAACATGATATTTACCACAGGTGATATCGTCGGGAATGTGCGCGCTTTGTCAGAGGGTGAAATTATGAATTATATGTGTGCGAGACTGCACCCTGAATTGAGTTGTGTGTGCCGTGTTGCATTTGCACCTGCCGGAGGTGAGAGACGCGTTATCTTTCCTAGCCTTAGCTTTCTATTATGGGGACGTTGAGATGCATTCAAATTCAGCTTCTTTGAATTCATCATAAAAGTTATTGAAATTCTAGACGAACTTCGATCTAGCAAATCGCCAAAAATATATTTTTAACCATTATGAGATTTCAAGAAAGTACCCACTTGGTTTATATATGGTCCCTTACTAAACAAAGAACTAAAACTGAACAGTAAAGTTTTCTTAGAACAAAAGTTGCTCAAAGGTTAGGAGGTCATAAGGAAAAAATTAAGAAAAAATCGGCTGTTAAGTGCTAAGAACTTTTTTAAAAATATTTTCAAAATTCTTGAAATGTAATTAATAAAAACACATATTTTAAAAACTACTTAATCCGCAACTTCAAATATTTTAATTTAATTCTATTATAGACTGTCCCTGTTCGCATAAATGTCCCATATGCATTTTAATCACTTTTGAGTTAATGATGACCGAGCCACGTAGCCCAGTGGTAACGCTTCCGCCTCGTAAGCGGTAGATCGGAGTTCAAATCCCGGCTCGGACCAACACAACTGGTGATCTTTTCCCTTCTGGAATCGATTGCTTAGTAAAGGGAAGGTAGTGTATCGTCACAAACTGGACCTTATCACGACACCTTAGGGAGGCGACCTATGGAATGTTAATATTGACCTTAACATGTTAACATTAAGTTGAGAATGAAACTGCCACTGAATCCGCTTTGTAAATGCCGGCCCCGATACTCTTCAAGGGTGTTCCTCTCAGGAACTTGGAAAGATTTACTTTTATACTGCATACGCATATCATACGCACATAATATTCTCATTGTCTGCATACCGTATTGACGATATAGACCCCATATTCGTCGCATATGAGGTCATATCTACCCAAATATCAGCGTGAATATCAGTAGGGTTGTTTGACCAGCAAATTTTATTTAAAGTTTTTCCGCTTCAATATTTCCCAAAAAAGGAAGGGACAAGACAAAATTTACTAAATTGATTTATTCTTGAAAATTTTTGTAATACACTCAACCCCCGGTGGTTGGTCACTTTTTCGTTTGACACTTTTTTAGTTTGTACCACGTTGGTTGGACAAAGTCAAACTAAAAAGTGACTAACTGTCACTTTTTACACGGCGCTCACGAACACTATCAAAACAAACGTTTGGTAGTGTGTGTGACTTCGTGTAAAAGGGGTGTCAAACTAAAAAGTGAGCCCGTTCGTTTGACAACAGTTGGTGTCAAACCATCGGGGCTTGAGTTTATTGATTGTATACTATTCAGGATACATCGTATAACGATTAATTCTGCAATATAAAAAAATGGACCTCGGATTCGTGATCTAGGACAAAAGTTACCCCTTAGGACAAAGTTTCACGCAAATCGATGAGGGGTTGGGGCAACTGCTGTGTGAGTTGGCGGAGTATTACCCATACTTTTTTTTATTTCACTTTTTATTTAATCTGGACTTATATTGCGGCTCTAAGGATTAATTATCATTCTTTTTTTTATTTATTTAATCTGGACTTATATTGCGGCTCTTAGGATTAATTATCATTCTATTGCGATCGTATCCCACACTTGAGGAAATCGCATGTTGGTGGCATGTCCGAACTGACGAAAAATCACGTTTTTGTCTTTTTTTTTTGGAATCGAAGTAAATAGTTTTATTTTTTGATCAAACCCTACATAATTTCACAATACATTACAATCAAATAACTTTCAATGACGCGAGTAATGTCTCCCTATGATGTATACATTGACTTCAACCCATCATGATTTAACACGTTCATTTCGTAACATTGTCGAAGGCGTAGCCGGTAGCGATCAAAATCTTATGACATCATCGACCATCTCGCCCGCTTATGACAAGTCATCCATCTCCCGCCACGACCATCAATAAGTGACCTTCAGCGAGAGAGTTTCCCGCCGCGTGTGTGACGGCGCGCGCCCATTGTCGTCCGATCAATTTCCACCTGCATTGAGAGGTACCTGCGACCCGCGATGAAAGCCCAACAACCTGATCGCGGCAAGGCAGTTCCATAAAGTGGCATGTGTGTGGCACCGGACCGCACCAACACATTGACCCGTTCAAGGCCAACCGGGGGTCCAGAGCAGGAAAGCTGATTACATGCTGAATGTGCCCTCGCAATTTTAAAAGTTTCGAGTGTTGTGGTGAAGGGGTAGTTTGGCAACTATTTTTTTAAATATATTAAAATTAAATAAAATTAAAATACTTGAAAAAAAAACTTATGTTGAAATTCTTTTAAATGACATTTTTCTAAATATTCAAAAAATCTACAGTTTACATGTTTAATGATTTGCCCTGAAACAAACCGTAATAGGCTGACCATGCCAATTCTAGAGCGTTGGACTAATCAGGTGAACCGGTCGCGGTGGGCCTACAGGGCAATTAAATCAGTCGGCGATGATCTAAATGGTGCGCCAAAATCAGATGCTAAACAATCCATCTATCCGTCCATCGGGCGGCGTATGGGGGTGGCGGAATCGATTAAACTCCACCCACCACAACCGGATTAGAGACGCAATGGAAGCGAATCAAATCGTAGATCGAGTTCTTTTTTTTCGGTGACACGTACGTTGATGAGTCATTGAACAATGTACTGTTTTAAAAATCGTTTTATAAAATAATTTGCGAATAATAAATCCATTAATTTAAATTCATCGCTTTGCGAAGAAACAAAAACAAAAGTACTTAAAAATTCAAACGGTACAAGTCGTGACAAAATGTCTTTGAGCCAATCCTTTCGTAAAATTTCTCAAAAATTCAGATAGCTTAGACAGCAAACTCTTGCCAAAAATGAGTTTCACAAAAGCTAACAGGTAGTGTGAAATGATGTCATAGATCTATTGAAAGAGCTGTTAAAAATTTACATCAAACAGAACATTTTAAACATCTAGCAGATTCACCTCAAACGCTCCATTTCCAATAAACTGCAGTAAAATTGGGCATAATTTACGACCATCTCTCCATTCCCTGCAATTCAACGCTCGCTAATATACTGCCTTGCAAAAAAAATCGCGTTTAGTCGGCAATTAATTCTACATCACCGTCCAATTAATTAATTTGTCCATAACTGTGCGAAATGGAGTGAAGTCGGCCACGACAAAAAAAAATAGCAAAGGAACTAGTCCGCCTCAGCCTATCTTTTCCGGGTTGTGCGCACGACGACCACGGCTAGCCTAATATCTTATGGAAAGTTATTCTAAACGACGCTTTCTTCACCTGGCACGATTGTGGTTCACTTTTTGCTTCTTTTTGTTGATATCTGGCAGATACCGACAGGTTTGAAAACAGCACTTGGATGTTAATTTATAGCGAATTTTATGTAAGTGCTAATGTTTATGATAAATTTTAAGTGTAATTTCGTTTCAACAGCTGAGATTGAGATTAAACTTATCGTGATGACAATCAATGTTGGTTTTATTTTGATCGCTAAACAAATGACTTGCTAGTCAACTTGCTTAGGTTAATTGTTAATAAAGTTGTAATGACAACACAGCATTTTTCGATTAATTTAACGGTGCACATCAACCAGAACACCACACCTAAAAAATCGATGAAGTTTATATCGGTAGACAATCTGTCAAAATGATCAACATTTTAGCGGAAATCGCTTGAAAAAAATAGCTAGTTAGGGGAAATATACCAAATCTCAGCCTATTTTTTATTATCGGCCTATCAGCACTTTGATCATGAAATACAGCTTTCATAAAGTGTTTTTGTTTAATAGCGGAAATCTGCAAAAGTGATGAGAATTGGTCGAACGGCTTAGAGTGATTAAAATGGGTATATTTCCCCTAGTTGTCTTTATTTGTAAATATTATTTACAAATATGAAGTTCGCAGTATCGCAGTTTTATTCAAATTCGGTAATGGATTTGACACAATCTAACTCTATTACAGGAACTTTATAAACTTGACATGAACATTACCTTTTAAACACATTCAAAGTTTAATGGCATATTTTGACGTTGTCGTGCTATCTTGTCGCACGACGTTTTTTGACGTTCCGAGAAAATGCGTTTTAATGTAAACGCAAACACGTTTGGTTGACTATTCTGTGCCCAAAAGTAATTACAAACGTTTAAGGTAGTCGGGCATGTAAGTGTGTCAAACGCGTTCCAACCTGAAATCCCTTCGGCCAGTTGTCACACTTACAACAATTTTCAAGGTGGGTCAAGATAGCATGACAAGATTGAAATATCTTTCATATGAAGAGTGACTACAATGCACGGAACTTTTTCGGTTTTCATTGAATATCTGAGGGTCGAAATCGAATTTTGGGGCAGGCATTGTGAGCTGCACAAAATGACGTTCTTAACTCAGTTTGACCCAAAATGCACGTGCGACAAGATAGCACGACAACGACGACTTTTTCACTTTTGCTACAAAAATGCTATCGCTGTGGTTGTGCTATCTTGTCGCAGTCTAAATGAATCAATATGGGCGATTGCATCTTGAATCGCACCTTAAAAATCCAAGGAGCCTCCAGATCCAGCCTCCTGCTACCGTTGCCAACTTCATTGGGTCCGCTCGTGGTGTGGCCACCGTTCCACCCAGTAGCAGCACCTCAACCCTGCCCACAAAAAAAGTGTGCTGGCAAAAACGGCCCCTCTCCTGTACTTCGAGCAGGCAAAAAGAGAGAAAAAATCGAATAAATAGTTGTCGGCTGCCCATAAATAAATTTTAATTGTTTTTAATTGAATTAAAAGAAAGGAATATATTTCAATACCCGGTTTTCTTTGACGGTTCGCAAGCCTCTCCCAAGCCAGAAGGGGGAGGTTTGGCCGGAACGAACGAAAAAGAGCGTGTAACCGTGAGCCCCCAAGAAAACAATGGTTATTGACAATTAATTACTGCACAATGTGACTGTGCTGTCTTTTTTGACACGACCAAGACGATCTCCCTGTCTCTCTAGTCGTCGTCGTCGGTGTCGGAGGCCGTAACAATCGACAGTGATAGGCCAAGCAAGTGTGATCGCGACGACGAGCGCTATTTAATATTTTCGGGGAGTCACCTGGGTTGGCACTTGGGTTCAACCGGTCATCAAAAAAATAAGCCGCGCGCAAATACAGACCAAAAGGGGGGAGGCCTCCGCCACCATAAAAGAAAGAGACCCCCGAGCCTCAACAATGCACTATAACAATTATAATTACGGAGCAGTGGCCGGAGGGGAAAAAATGCATTAAAATCGTCAAAACAGTCAATTTATATGATTTATTCCAACGCGCGCGAGAGACCTGTTGCCGGGGAAGAAACTCCTCCAGTTTTGAACTGGGCGAGTTGAGTTGAGCTGAGCCGACGATTGCGGGATGATCTGCTCGGAAGGCACACACTTTTTTTTTGGGCGGTGAGAACCGGCAGCAGTAGCATAATAAAAATTGGAAAGAGTATAAATTTTAACTTAAACAGTAACAAGTTGCGTCAACTGGGTTTTTCGAGAGTGCAAATTTTCGATTGTTTTTCTTTTTTTTTCGCTCTTGGTGGAGTTAGGGGACGCGGAATTCGAAACACGGGTTTCAACACGGAAATTAGTGTGGTTACGGATATTTCTCACGGTATCTTGAACAAATCTGAGTAAGATTTGCCAAACCTGAGTAAGATTTTGCAAATCTTTTATCAAGAGGAAGTCAAATTACTCAAAATCTGGAACAGGAATAAACTCAATTAAAAAAATCTAAGATGATTTGGAGTCTGATATACTTCCTAATTACTCATAATTTCGTAGCCGGCCTATTGATATAATATTTGCTAAATAGATACTCACGAGCGAAGACAACAAAATATGTAATTGGGTTTGTTCAAAAAGTCTTGCATTTAAAGGACCGGTTACGAAATTATGGGAAACTATTATCTGCATCTGACTTGAGTTCTGATAATAAAACTCCACCTAATCCCGAACTTACCTAATGTTAATATTCGTGCTGCTTCCTATAACTCATTTCAAGATGGTAAGAAATAAATTAAAACTTTAGTAACTTTCAACGCACCCAGTAAATGTAACTGATTTTTTTTAAACAACTGGTGCCAACTATTATATAGGTTGCCACAATCTACAAGGCCATAACATAAGAAATCTGTCTGAATTTAGTTAGCTGCAAGTACCTTAGTAAAACATTTAACTGTGGAAATGTTTTAACATTTTGACAACATTAATCTATGAAGATTTTGAAAATTGGGGAACAGACGCAAATCCGTTGAACCATCTTGAAGAATTCAAGCTGGTTACATTGTATAACATTTCCACTTCCAATTATCACATAATTATCAGCTCCGGTACGCAGTGACGATATCGCAAAAAGTTTATGAATTCATAATTCATATTGCCACCACCTCGTCGGTTGGAAGCATTCCTCTTGTCAATGTTTTACTTTACCTAACCTCGCACCAATGATTCATAATTCAGTTCCTGGCGCACCCGCGCCGCCGGTTGTTCCGGACGGATATGCACCCGAACGGAATTGGTAAACAGACAAGAGTGCAGCCGCCACCGTGGTCGTCATCGATGACGCCTGTTCCGTGCGAGCGGACACAGATTGTGAGGTGGCCATAAATGAAGAATGATGTGATACTAAAGCGTTTTCCGATGTTTTTTTTTCCCTTTTTAATAATAAATTACCATAAACGGAAATATTTTTTCAATATTTATATGCAAAGTTCGCTGGGAAAGTAAGCACCTTGATGATGTTAAATTAGTAAGCGGTAGCTAAACACAGTTTAGGCATTCAAATAGACACAATTTAAAGAACACATTGACACATAAGCGATAAGCTAAAATTGTCTCTGTCAGCGGTTTTCTCAATTTTCTTGGCTAGTCTTAAGTATATTGAAGCTGTCTTGAATAGGTTAACACACAGTCTACCCCCATCAGTTACTCACCTAGAAAGTTGACTAATAAGCAAATAGTGTCCCCGTCCGCACCGGCTGATCCACCACAATTCGACCACATCACCTGGTGCAGAGCGAAAAAAAAGTTGATCGGAAAAACGGGTTTTTGCGCGGTTTATCGCGTCTTCACCTTCATTCATAAAGCGCGACAACGACGATGAATGAATCAATGAATGGATGTGTTTTTTGTGCTTCTTTGGCTTAATACCAGGCCTCATGTACGTGCGCAGTAGGCGCGGGGGCAGTCGGATAAGCCAGACAACACATTCATGCATGCATGCAAGCATTCGCGCAGGTTGCTATGATCGATTAAAGTAGGCTGGGTCCGCGGGTGATTGTGTGATTGTGTCTTGCTGGTTTAAGCTTGATTGAGGTGCGAAACTGGCTGGAAACAAGCTTGGTTTGTTCTAGCTGCGCGGTGGTGGCGGTCGCAGTAGGCGACATTTCGAGCAGGTTTTACCTTTGATAATGCAACTTAACCTATTAGGCGATGGTATGAATTGAGCCGCTTCTGTGAGTGTGTGAGGTTGCAGATTTATGAATGAAGTTAGCGCTGAATAGAGAGGGGGCTTCATTAATGCAAAGCACGTAGTACGACAGTTTCAGCGTCCGTCGTCGGTGCGTTGTCACCGCATGCTTGGATCGCGCTGGGTTGGATTTCACGAGCATGATAAAATAGGGTAGAGTGTTTTAAAACAAAAATTAGCACCTGCTCGTTTCTCAAGTTTACTCGAAATTAAAGTCCTGCTTAGTTTTGGTGCCTTTGCCCTACATTGAGTATATTAAAATCGTTTGATTTTGGAATGTTTTAGTCAAACACAATTTTTGAAAATTCAACGTTCTTGCACGTAGATTTTTTTCATTGAAATCAAAAAAAAAATCTCCCGAATATTCATATTCCAAGAAAACATCCTGAAACTTTGATCTTTTGCATCAGGTTTGATTTTTGATATACTTAAGCGTTCAAGTTTTCTTAAGGCAATATTGTACTCACGGCCTACTACTATTTCAGTATCAGGCTAGTGAACTCGCTCCATGCAAACACGCACCTATTCTCATACGATTCGATCATTAATCGAAAAATCGTTCTCCGCCCATTACAATTAGCATTTCCTAATGAATTGTTTTCCAGTTTTATTTTCTCCTTCCGCATAACACACCTTCGTGTGTTCTAGTCCGTCCAGGTGGATATTTTTCTACGAGGTAGGCCAATTATTGGCTCAAATATACTTTGAAACACACAATTAAAAAACATCTCTCGATCATGAGAAGCGCGCAACGCTTTGGAACTAATATATTCCGGCAACAGTATAGAACAACACATCACCCTAATAGCCACGAGGTGTGGTACTGTGCGGTCTTTATGGAGATGAATTTGGCTTAATAATTTTGTGCACTTGCACCTAGTGCACTAGATGTAATACAGCTGCGAGGTTTTAGTCCCTAATTGGTCATTGCTGGCTTCCCTCAGGAATATATAGCCGCAATCTGTGCATTTTTTATTGCAGCTCGGATAAGCCCAACCACCGCCCAAGGGAAGGGTGCATTCAACTTTGCATGGACAACGTTCCGGAGCCAACTCGAAAATAAATTCATCCAGGTTGCATTTTCTCAATCAACCCAGAAAGCGCCAGAAAGCGCGGTCACTGAAAAGAGATGATAAATATTTAATGTGCACCGTGGGAAAGTTAACTGTACCGGGGCGTCTTAATCAACAAAACGCCCGAAAACTGCAGTCCAAGCAGTAAAAGTGGCTCTTTTGTTGGTTTTGGTGTCTAGATTATACCTTAAACAATGTTGTTGCTAAACTGAAATAATTTTTTGACTTATTTAAGGGTCCACTTCAACGGAAATAACTTATATTTTGGGTTTCGACGTGAAGTGGACCCTTAACATATATATTTAACGTTCCATTTCAAGTATTTTTTTCTGTTTTTTATTTTTTTTTAATTTCTTCTTTACTGTTCACTCCTTTTTATAATTCCATAACAACCACCACAAGTCTGCAATGTTATCACTTTTGAAAGTTCTAAACCAGCAATAAGGTTGTTTTGAGCTGAAAAATAGAATGTTTCCACAACTTGTCCCCTCGCCATTTGATTCGCCCTGCACCGCAAGCTCTCTCCATGCTGACTTGCGGTTCTGGTAGTTCTTGTTTTTTTTTGTCATGGCCCTCCGATTTATAACTGGGTGACGATTGGCCATGTCGGTTGAACCGCCGCCGTCAGTAAAACCGCAAACTATGGATTAGGTTCTTCGTTAGGGTGATCCAGGCTTGAATTTTGGATTGGTTGTAGGGTTTTGCCTGTGAAAATGCAATTTTGAAATGAACTCCTCTATCGTCACTATCACGGCTTAAGATTTGTTTATGTAGTTTTTCAGTACCATGAGGACTTTTCGATGGAACATTACCAATAAGGGTGTATCAACAATGTTGAAAAATCAATATTTTTAGCTAATCGTTATTTGGATTCCTTTCTAATCCACCTCTTTTCTTTTTTTCAGGTAAGGAAACTTTACTGCGGTTGTAGAAGTCGTGAGTAGCAAGAAGTAATTAACTATTTTGGTTATGACTGGAAATTCATCAAAATTGCAATGCAATTTTTTCATGGGTTCATGAGTTTTTGCGTTAAACATAAGAAACAAAATTCCTCCCTAAATTGTTTTGGTACAGCCCGTATAAACGAACCTTAAATGAAGTCGAGATTTGTTGGTACATAGTCTCCAGAAATGATTCAATAGATTAACTGGAATAGGATGGACTACTCAGACTTCTCAAAATAACCAGAGTCCACCGACTTTGACTGCATAGCCCTTGAAATATTTAGAATTTTGGGTTTGGTCATCGTCAGGATAGAAATGTAACTTTGTCTGATTAACAGTAATTATTTGTAGGAAATGTCGTGACAATTTGATTTGGAAATGTTTCAGTTTTCTTTGAAAGTTTTCAAATCAATGCAACCTTTCAAAATACTGATATTGAACACTGATTCTAGTTTATAGTAACGAAATTTTTGAATAAAATTTTCAAAATCTTCAAACCATAGAATCCATTTAATTTCCAAATTGTTTCTTAACGGGCCCTCGGACACGATTAAGTTAAGCCTGCGCCAGAAGGACTCGATAAAGTCGGAAAAAATGGCGCGCGAGTGAAGAAGGAACTAAACCTGAAGCTCAAATTGACGAAGGGAACGAGCCCAAAATAGCGACAGACGGTTGACGGACAAACTATGTTTTGAGAGACGACGACGATGTAAACAGGTACACTCGGCAGCAGTTTCGGCTGCCACACCGCACTTTGCGCGCCATAAACTATCCAAACTTTATGGTTTCACCCAGGTGTGTGCGCAGGGTTTGTTGTGTAGGGTGAACATCGAAGGTAAAGCAAAATGCACCTTTCTGGCACGGCAGCAAAAAGAGAGCCAGACGGTATCAGGATGAAATCTGCCGGCACACGCCATACGCACTTCTCCCGAAAAAAAAGGAACGTCAGTTGGTCGGAGGGACCGACGCTCGAAGACAGTGCCAGCGGAACGGGAGCGAAAAAATACGGGGTTTTATTGGTGCTAGGTTGGACAGGCTTCTAGTGATAAATATTTGAGAATCGGAATAAGATTCTTTTTCTGTTTAAGAAAACAAGTTTTTAAAGGTTTTTGAAATTTTGTCTTTGTTATTTTTATAATGTTTAACCTGAATTAATTGTTGATTTTGTAAAATTCACCCTCTTACTTATTTTGAAATACAGTCCGTAGTTAAGGTGTTGGCTAATGGGTGATACATCTTGCTGAAACTGACATAATAAAAATGTTTGTTGTAATTTTTGTACACGATTAATACAGATGATGTGATCGGAACTGAGCATGTAATTAAGAGGCAGTATTTGTAGATTCTGCTCGGTTTGTTCTAGAGGTCGTATCGAGGTGCTCCGATTTGGATGAAACTTTCAGCGTTTGTTTGTCTATGCATGAGATGAACTCATGTCAAATATGAGCCCTCTACGACAAAGGGAAGTGGGGTAAAACGGGCATTGAAGTTTGAGGTCCAAAACACATGAAAAATCTTAAAATTGCTCGCATTTCCGTAAAACTTCATCAATTCCAACTCTCTTAGATGCATTCGAATTGTCTTTCGAAGCCCTTCAAAATGTGCTATAGACATCCAGGATTGGTTTGACTTTATCTCATAGCTTTTGCAAATTACTGTTAAAAATGGATTTTTTTAAAACCTTAATAACTTTTGGCAACAGCCTCCAACACCGATACTTCCATAGGTCAAAAGTTAGGGAATTTCATGGACTATAAGCCTACGGTATTATCTTTTTGGCCAATCGCAGTTTTTCTCATAGTTTTACGATTTTTCTAGAACAAACATTTTACAACGTTAGTTTTTGCCCTGTAGGCCAAGAAGACGGCACTTTTTGGTCTCAATTTTGTCATATTCGGAATCCTCGGTCAATTTCACGTAAGTTAGAAGTATTGGAGTTGTAATTTTGATTTTAAAAATAATTAAATAAAACATTTTTGAGAAAAGAAATAGATCTTATTTACCCTATGATCAATACGTCAAATGCTGTATCAAGTAGGCGAAAACTTGTTTTACCCCTAATCCGACAAAATGCTAAATAATATTTTAATTTATTCTAAATGGCTTTTTTTCCAATCAAATTCAAAATTCCAACACCTCAATCTAATGTAAAATTTTCTGAGGATTCCGAATATGTCAAAATTGAGACCAAAAAGTGCCACTATGTAGGCCTACAGGGCAAAAACTAACGTTGTAAAATGTTTGTTCTAGAAAAATCGTAAAACTATGAGAAAAACTGCGATTGGCCAAAAAGTTAATACCGTAGGCTTATAGTCCATGAAATTCCCTAACTTTTGACCTATGGAAGTATGGGTGTTGGAGGCTGTTGCCAAAAGTTATTAAGGTTTTAAAAAAATCCATTTTTAACAGTAATTTGCAAAAGCTATGAGAAAAAGTCAAACCAATCCTGGATGTCTATAGCACATTTTGAAGGGCTTTGAAAGACCATTCGAATGCATCTAAGAGAGTTGGAATTGATGAAGTTTTACGGAAATGCGAGCAATTTTAAGATTTTTCATGTGTTTTGGACCTCAAACTTCAATGCCCGTTTTACCCCACTTCCCTTTGTCGTAGAGGGCTCATATTTGGCATGAGTTCATCTCATGCATAGACAAACAAACGCTGAAAGTTTCATCCAAATCGGAGCACCTCGATATAACCTGTTTCACATCGGTGAAAAACTCGCTCTTAATGTTTCATCAGAAACCTTGGTTTCTGTGAATAGATAATAAAATTCAAACTACCCAATCATAGAGAAAAAAATACCTATTCTACCACTCTGAACTCCGGTTCCAATCCAACTAGCCCCCAACCAGTAGCGACCGAACGATCATAAAAGTGACATTGCGCGCAATTAAAATGATAAATATGTCTTTAACTCCTTCCGATTCGCCACACCAATTTGGTCTTTTCCGCGGCTTGCCAAAATCGAGTGCGCTTTTGCATTTCCCATAAAATTTCAACAGAAGCAGCAACGGACAAAAAGTTGTTTGCAAAAATCGCCATCTTTCATCGCAGCTTTCAAATTAATGCTCGGAAACAAATTGGAGAAAAGCGACATTTTATCTATTGTCTTGGTGGTATTTGGTGAATGGTAGTATTTGGTCATTTTTATTTTGTCTAAGGGATCTTCTTATTGCAGTTTTTTTGTGCAGACAGAATCTTATTTATTGTCCATTAAATTTTGCGATATTGTTGCCCAAATCTCCAAATAAAACATTTTCTTCCAGTATGATTAAGTGGAAGTCGAAATTGTCACTTTTTTGTCTTATTGTTTGTTCAACCAGTCTGCATCGAATGAATGTGGGGTCTAAGCACAAATTTGGGAGGAAATTATGTTTGGTCTCAAAGGCGACGACCGACGATGTCCAACCCTCCCGCTGCTGGGATAGTTGATGAAGTCTCTGGACTGTGAAAATTGATGCGATGAGAAGCTGTGTTTGGTCGGTTAGAAAAAAGAGAGAGATGAATATTAAAACCGCCCAGGAACGACTCGCCTTCATCAATGGTAATTATTGTGCCTAATTTTCGATTGATGTTGACGAATGCCGCAGAGCGAGTCACTGAACTCCCAATTGTGTGGTGGGCAATACATTCTGGGTTTACTTGGCCTGTCAATACCCGGGCACCTAACCACACATTTCCTAACGACCAAACCTCCATCGCGTCACGTGATGCTTAACGTTCCATTTCGTGACAAACGTTGGTATATCGTGCTGCCCTCACTATTTTTTCCGATTGCAAAGAAAAATCTTTCCAATCTATAGGCCGAGCGAGCACAGGCAATAACTACCTCCGATAACACAGCACCAAACTGCCAAGGCATGAAAAATGTTGCGATATTCATGTTGAGGGAGGAGGAATTTGTACGCCACACGATTTTTCACCATTTCACGCGCTAAACTCGCACGGCATCCCCAGCACGGTACTGATTTAATGGCGGTATTTACAATCCTTCGAAAATTTGCGGTCGATTCCGGGGGAGTGGAATTCACACAAAACTGTATGATTTATACCACATCCGCCCACCTTTTCTCCATAAATTCTCGATTGATTAAACAAATGCTTTCCCGCGCAATTTCGGGATTGGTCCCCAAGGAGTGAGGCTCACCCCCTCTGTTAACGTTCGAGGCCTACAAATTAATGACAACCCATTTCGTCAGTTAATTACACGGCCTAACATTGACCTTAAACTGCCAAATTACCTTGAAGGTGTGGTAATACACACACTGTTTTTTGTGCCAATCCCATTGTCACGCAATCAACCTTGTCGAAAATAATAAACACCCTCCCGAACGGGTTCCGTTGAATAACACATGATTTTGAGAATGGGAATCTTATCAGATTATTTGTTATCTATCTATATATATAAAAAATTTCGACGGTTTTGTTCGAACGCGAATCAGTTCAATACGGAGTGTAGGAGCGCTAGGCCCGGCTCCAGGAGGGCTTGTTGATTGTCCAACCTTTCCACTGTGTTGCAGGGAATTCCGTGGTACAACACAGCTTCAAGGCGACAATCGGCGAGTGGACTGTATTCACGAGTTTTTTCCTTCAGTGGACTCCTTTGGCCAGGATGCAAGAAAACAGCTTGTTTCACGATCTTTACTTCTATATTTACAAGCTTAAACTGACTTACGGACTAACAAAATCATTGGGTTTTTAAACTAAAACTTCGGCATTTCTTCCCGAATCTTCTTTGCAAAAACATTCTTATTATTTAATCTCCTATCGGGTGCGCAATCCTTTTTCCCTAAACCATGTACACGCCACTTCTTCTTTTCATTCATTCATTTCTTTCATTCCTATTCCCTGCTCTCCTATTGGTCTGTTTGCGCAAGCTGCCTGCTCAGACGCGCGCTGCGCGTCCTTGAGCCTATTGTGTGCTGTGAGATACATGAATGAAACATGTGTGAAAGGGAAAGGACACGAATGGTGAGTTGGTATGCGGTTATTTACATGCTGCTGTTTCCTTTCTTCTTCAATATGTGGCGTGTATGTGCGGGTACATTTGTGTTGTGTTATGTGCTTAAACAATAGAAGGATTAACTGACACTGTGGAAATGGATGGATTATTCTTGCAAATTTACTCTACCTGACACTGTTAGAAAAATCACTATTTCTTTTAAGATTAAAATCATTTCTTGGGCAAATTAAATCTACTTTGGCGTTGGCGCCAACATACTCCCGCCGGGCAGAGATGGAATCTCTGTGACCTTAACCAAATTTGCATTATCAATGATTGGCAGAACAGCAATCTTATGGGTCGCCCGCTTGTACACTACTGTACCGATCTGCACTTCTACCGTACGCACCAAATCATCTTTCCCGGGGAAGGTTTTTGTGATTTTTCCCAACTTCCAAACCTGCACGGGTGCATCTTTTTCTTCTAGCAACACAATCATACCTGGTTTGATGTTGGCGGACTTGACTCGATTCTTACCGCGGGGTTGAAGGGTTTGCAAATAATCGCGATGCCACTTTCTCCAAAACTCATCGCGCAATCGCTGCATGTACTGCCAGCGATTGAGCCGATTTATCTGAACACCTTCACAACTGGGTTCAGGTACGGCGGTCAGGGGACGACCAATCAAAATGTGTCCGGGGGTGAGAATCTCTGAATCATTAGGTTCTGAAGAGGTAGCATAGAGAGGACGTGAATTTAAAATTCCTTCTATCTGAGTCAGAACTGTAGCGTACTCTTCAAAGGACAACTTGGCTTCCTTGAGAGTTCTCTTCAAATGAAATTTGGTACTCTTAACGGCGGCTTCCCAAATACCACCAAAGTTGGGGGCTTCGGGGGGAATGAACGACCAATTAATTTCACGAGGCTGACAGAACTGAGCGATTTCATCGACTGTGACTTGGGACTTCAACAATTCATAGAGCTCATGTAGCTCGGTTTTCGCTCCGCGGAAATTGGTTCCGTTATCGGAGTGGATTTCTCGGGGAAGTCCTCGACGACCTACGAAGCGTTTCAGAGCTGCGAGAAAAGTCTCTGTACTCATATCTGAAACGAGTTCCAAATGTACGGCTCGAGTGACCATACAAACAAACACCGAGATGTAAGCTTTTACGATCTTGGGCTTGTATCGACCTTCCTTGACATAAACTGGACCTGCGTAATCCACACCAGTGACCTCGAACGGCAGAGCTTGGTTGACACGATATGCAGGAAGATTTCCCATCAACTGACTAGCAACCTTCGGGCGAGCCTGAAAACACGTGACGCAACGATGGGTGATTCTGCGAACTGACGACCTTCCGTCGATCAGCCAAAATCTTGTCCTCAAAGCAGCGATCAGACTCTTGGGACCGACATGCAAATTTTCTTCATGATAAGCGCGAATCAAAAGGTCAACTACAGGGTGTTTCGGCAAAATGTAGGGGTGTTTGGAGTGAAACAACAGCGAGGATTGCTGAAGCCGACCTCCAACTCTCAAGACACCGTCCTGGTAGAACGGGTGCAAACCTGCAATCTTCTTGCACGGTTCGTCATTTTGAACACGGTGAATTTCGTCACTGAGTGCCTCATGCTGGGTTATCTTTACGATCAGTTCCAGCGAAGCGCGCAACTCAGGAATCGTTAGGTGAATCATGAACACTCGACAAGACGGATCTTTCTGACGACAATTTTGGATGAAACGCTGCACGTATGCCATCACACGCTGCAACTTTCTGAACGAACTGAACTTGGTAAACACCGGAAGCTGGTCTTCATTGAACACAGGGGTTGCAATGATCGGACCAAGCTTCAACTCGGGGAGTTCATCATCGGGAACTTCTGGGGGGATTTCCTCATCGTAAACTTCGATTCTCAGAAAGAATGGGCCTTCCCAGAACTCGGACTTCGACATTAGAGCCTCGGGAAACATGCCTCTGGAAAGAATATCAGCGGGGTTGTCCTTTGACCTGACATATTTCCAAATAAATCCTGCGGTGAGCTCAAGAATCTTGGCAACTCTGTTCCGGACGAACACATCGAGCTTCGCCAATGACTTCTTAAGCCATGCGAGGACCACCTGACTGTCAGTCCAGAGTACGACTTGGCTTACCTTGAACTTGACAGTCTCGAGAACTCTAACCATCATGCGAGCCAACAGTTCACACGCCATCAACTCTTTGCGGTGAATGTTGAGATCTTTCTTGGGCGAACAAACTCTGGATTTGCTGCAGAGGAGGCGAAGTTGAGCTCTACCGTCGGACAAGATGCACCGGACGTAAATGTTTGCACCGTAAGCAACAACGGAAGCGTCGGAAAATCCATGAAGCTCAATCGCGACAGTCGACGGGCTGATAACATAGCGTGGAATCCGAATTTCACTAACCTTGGGGAGGGCTCTACGGAAACACAACCACGACGCCAGAAGATCTCCTTCGACCTTAGCGTCCCATGGCAACTCAATCAACCACAACTTCTGCATGTAAAGCTTCGCAACAACAATCACGGGGGATAGAAATCCGATGGGATCAAACAACCTGCCGATTTCAGAGAAAATACTTCGCTTGGTGAATTCGGTGACATCTTTTGGAAGACGCACCACGAACATAAATTCGTCAGACTGGGGACACCATGTCAGACCCAGTGCCTTGACGACCTCGTTTCCTTGATCGAGGCACACAAGTTTCTCGCGATCAGATTCGGGAACACTTCTCAACACTTCCTGGCAATTCGAGCTCCATTTGTGGACACGAAAACCTCCAGACTCAAGCATCTTTCGAATCTGCCGCTGGACGACTACAGCTTCGTCAGCGGAACTAGCACCGGAAAGGATATCATCGACATAACAATCATCACGAACCACCTCAGCTGCTAGCGGAAACTTCTCTCTTTCATCCTGACACAACTGAACAAGACATCTGGTCGAGAGGAACGGGGCAGCTGCTGTACCGTAAGTTACCGTCTGTAACTCCAGAACGCGAATCGGCTTTGAAGAGTCACTCCTCCACAGAATTCTCTGGAACCTCGTCTGAGACGAGTCGATAAGCACTTGCCGATACATTTTTTTAATATCGGCAGTGAATGCAATGGGGTTTTTACGAAATCTGAGGAGGATACTGAACAAATCACTTTGGACCGACTTTCCAACGTGGAGAACCTCGTTGAGCGACTTCGCCGTAGAACCTTGCTTGGCCGACGCGTCGAACACTACTCGCAGTTTCGTGGTCGAGCTCGTCGGCCTCAGGACGGCGTGGTGGGGCATGTAATACCGATGCTGGTCTACATCCTTGGACTCATCAACCTCACGACAATGACCAAGGGTTTCATACTCATCAATGAACTTAGCATACTGCTGCTTCAGACTTGGTTCTCTGTTGAGACGGCGCTCCAACAGCAGGAACCGACGAAGAGCGAGCGAACGGTTGTCTGGCAACCCTGAAACATCTTCACGAAACGGTAATCTAACAACAAATCGACCTGACGGTAAACGACGATGCGTTTCCACGAACAACTTCTCACATTCATCAACATCAGAGGGTGGGGGCGTTGGATCGGCAAGATCCTCGACCTCCCAAAACTTGGAAATCGTTTGATTCAGCACATCCAACGAAGCGTTGTTCGCGATGTGTGAATGGTTCACAGAATTCTCGATTTCGCCGGAAAATACCCAGCCGAAATGAGTTTCGCGCAACTCTGGCAGACCGTCTGCCAGGTGCAGCTGTCCTGACTTAAGCAGGCTGAAAAACATGGAGGCACCAATCAACATATCAATTCTCTCGGGAACATTGAACTCTGGATCCGCAAGTTGGATTCCCACTGGGATCGGCCAGGAGGAAACATCAATCTTCGATCCGGGGATGATTCCAGTCACCTTTGGAACCACCAGACATGCGATACTGGCGGCGAAGGCCGAGTATCTCGAACGAACGGTAACCCTGACTTTCTCCCTAGCATACATCTTTGACCCACCTACACCAGCGATCGGAACGTACAGCGACTCACGAGGGGCCTTCAACTTGTCGGCAATCCGCTCGGAGAGAAAGTTCACTTGCGAACCACTATCAAGAAGCGCACGGCAAGGAACGGGATCTCCATCATTCTCGATCAGGACAAGAGCCGTCAGCAACATCACAGTTTTCAAACTCTGGGAATGGTTGGATGAACATGAAGAGTTGAGAGGGGTTTGCTGCTGCAGGTTCTGACTCAGTGTAGTGGACGTGGGAAGGTTGGGAGATTCAGACTGAGGTGTTGTAGGGTTCGTTACTTGGAGGCTTGGGGTTGGTCTTACGCTTTGAGCTTTGGAGAAAGAGTCGTTATGGAGCAAGGTGTGGTGTTTCTTGTGGCAAGTCTGACATTTCAGGTTGCTGGAGCAACTAGAAAGTCGATGACCAGCTCGGAGGCAGTTAAAACATAACTTCAACTCACTAACTTTGGCATTGCGCTCCGGAACTGTCATCGCCAGCAACTTCGAACATTCAAAGTGACGATGATCCGCCCCACAAACCAGACATGATTTGGCGACCTTTGCAGATGTGGCAGTATGGGATTTTGGGGTTGGTTTGGGGCAAGATGGCTTGGTATTGCTTTGCTCCTTTGCTGAGCTCAAGACGCGCGAATTTTGGGAACGTTCAAGGACTTGGCACTCGGTTTTCAAAAATTGCAATGTTTGGTTAAAGTCTGGCAACTCACCTTGTTTCTGCGTCCTTTCCCACTGCTGTCTAGTACTATCATCTAAGCACCCTACCACTAGCTTGTTAATGATAAGTCCTGACAGCCTGTCGACGACGAGTCCTTGGTACTGCAATCCGGCGACGTGGCGATCACAGGCTTTGGTGAGCGCCTGCAAGTCCTTGTGGTTTCCCTTGGTGATTGGCTTGAGCTGCAACAATCCATCGATGTGCGTATCCACGATGACACGTTGGTTCTCGAACTGCTCGCTGATCTCCCTCCAAACTTGCTCGTAGTTGTTGTCTTGAATCATCTTTGCGGTGATCAACCCAGCTGCATCACCGACCAGAGCTTTGTCGAGGTGATGCAGCTTCATGGCGTCGGAATCGCGGGTGCGACCGACGAGGTCCTCGAACATGGCCTTGAACTTTGGCCAGTTCTCCGTCTGTCCGTCGAAGGTCGGTATCGGTGCTCGAAGAGGTTGCTGTTGCACGATCACTTGAGGCGCCACTCCGTTGGCACCGACTTGGAAGGGGGCCGGTCCAGCGACCGGCTGGTTGAACATCTCCATCAGCTCTTCGACCAGCACCAGCGTTTCGGTGTGAAGCTGGTCAAACACGTCGAGCACATCATCTTGTTCCTCCTTCTTGTCAACCGCTTCGATCACTTCACGATGGCGCAACACGTACTCCTGGTAGTGCGCTTCCAGCTTCTTCTCGTACACCTTCAGCGTCGCCTTGGTAATCCTCTGCGGGTTCTTCTTGGCTTCGTCAAGGGCACTCTTAATTCTCGTCACTTTTCCCTTGACCTGTCCCCGCTGATGAATCAGCGACTTCACTTCATCTGGATTCACGGGCTGCTTCATTGGCGTGTGTAACACCATTTTGGCGCTCTCACTTCACTTCACTTGTGTCTCAAAGTTTAAGTTCACTTTTGCAACCTTTGCTTGTTGCAACTTTTTGTCCACGGCGTGGACGCACTTTGCCAACTTTTTGGCACACGAGTTTTTGGTTTGTAAAACACTTTGGCTGTGCTTTACTTTGGTCTCTTTAGACCCACTTGTCAGTTCTTCCTCGCATCCGCTAAAGGCCACTTTCACATGTCCGGGTTGACGGACCACGTTGACTTCCGGTTGGCGACTCTCGTTGAACGTTCACAGAATAACAGGTTGAAGGACCATGAAGGTCCGCACTTTTCGCACAATTCCGGTCTGAAGGACCTTGTAGGTCCGAACACTTCACAAAAATCCGGTTTGAAGGACCATGTAGGAGCGCTAGGCCCGGCTCCAGGAGGGCTTTTGATTGTCCAACCTTTCCACTGTGTTGCAGGGAATTCCGTGGCACAACACAGCTTCAAGGCGACAATCGGCGAGTGGACTGTATTCACAACGACCTTCTTCCAGTGGACTCCTTTGGCCAGGATGCAAGAAAACAGCTTGTTTCACGATCTTTACTTCTATATTTACAAGCTTAAACTGACTTACGGACTAACAAAATCATTGGGTTTTTAAACTAAAACTTCGGCATTTCTTCCCGAATCTTCTTTGCAAAAACATTCTTATTATTTAATCTCCTATCGGGTGCGCAATCCTTTTTCCCTAAACCATGTACACGCCACTTCTTCTTTTCATTCATTCATTTCTTTCATTCCTATTCCCTGCTCTCCTATTGGTCTGTTTGCGCAAGCTGCCTGCTCAGACGCGCGCTGCGCGTCCTTGAGCCTATTGTGTGCTGTGAGATACATGAATGAAACATGTGTGAAAGGGAAAGGACACGAATGGTGAGTTGGTATGCGGTTATTTACATGCTGCTGTTTCCTTTCTTCTTCAATATGTGGCGTGTATGTGCGGGTACATTTGTGTTGTGTTATGTGCTTAAACAATAGAAGGATTAACTGACACTGTGGAAATGGATGGATTATTCTTGCAAATTTACTCTACCTGACACTGTTAGAAAAATCACTATTTCTTTTAAGATTAAAATCATTTCTTGGGCAAATTAAATCTACTTTGGCGTTGGCGCCAACACGGAGCGTCGGATCGAGGTGCTCTTTGTTGCGTTGGGTTCGTATAAGTCCAAGGAAGGTTCTTACGCCAAAAAGTGGCAACTTTGGCCACTCTGGAACCGATTCCGGAAAATCTGCAGATTGTATGAGAAAAGTTGCGTAAAATCAAATTTTGATCATAGGAGGCTGAATAAGGAAAAAAGCTAAAGACGTCAACAAACAAAAAAAGGAAAAGACGAAGTTTTTCGGGTAAGGCTTGTAGGGGAACTATACCCTTTCTCAGCCTATTTCTATTATCGGCCTATCAGCACTTTGATCATGAATTACAGCTTATATAAAGTGTTTTTGACTGTTCCAAAGTAATAAATAGCTCAAATAAAAGTGAGCAAGCAACTCTCGATTGTTGAAACATCTGAAAATGTTAATTTAATAGCACAAACGGCAAAAGTGATGAGAATTGGTCGAACGGCTTAGTGTGATTAAAATGGGTATATTTCCCCTAATTGATAAATATTTTGAAACTATATTTAATCAGCTTTTCGATTAACATTTAATTCTAATACAATAACCTTCAGATTTGACAGGTTATCTCGGATCTTCATTTTTTTCACAGGAGAGAAAAAAATTTGCTAGGGATCTAATATCAAGCAGCATTAATCAATATTAGTCTTGTTTTGTTCCTATTGTTCGGCCTATCGCCGTACAATATTCTCCTCCTCCGGTCGAGCCTTGCACTTGATTTATTCACGAAAACATTGATTAGATCTTAATTAAATTATTACCATGCCCTTACCATAAACCAGACCCTAGAATCAGCCAAACGTGTACGAGAAGTTATTTTTTGGAGCTCGCGAAGGGTTAAATGCAAAAGTCATCGCACCACCATCATAAATTTCGGCTGTATCAGAAACATTTGCGATACCATCAGGTCGTAGAATATTTGTAAAAATTCTACGCAGCACTCGGCTAAGGCAGTTGCCCCCACGTGCGACGACCTTCAAGCAAATTAGCTATACACTGCGCCGATAACAACAGGACAACATGACCAATATAGACACACCCACCCTAGTGCACGTGAATAAACACACCCACCCAACGCGCGCGAGAGAAAACGTGGGAAGCCAAAAAATGGGACATAATAATTTATGCCACTCGAATCGAACGGAAAGGAAAAAGGGAGCTGTGCATTTCCCAAATCGTCACCCCGCCACCAGCAGGAGAAGGAGGATCGATATGATCATGCAAATTCATTGATTATGCAATATATACGGGTAGGTCAAACACGTGGAACGTGGTTCCTGGGCAGGACACGGCAAGGGTTACGTGATTGAAACAAACGAAACTGTGGTCCTTTTTCTCACGGAGAGGTAAAGGTTTAGGAAAAACCAGTGCAAAACCGAGCTCAAGTGGATGGAAGGAAACGCGATTGATATGGAAACTATAGAGCTTATCGTGGTCTTCGTCGTCTTCGTCCTTCGCGCACGGCTCTATTATTTATGGGTCTCGTGCAGCGTGGAAAACTCGAGCGATGCGACGAAAAATGGCACGTTTTAGACTTTCACAACAAATTGAAAACGGTTGCACGAATGTCGCCGGGGTGGTTGGTGTGTAATGACCCTGGGATGGAGCGTTTTAGAATGATTTGCAAATTTCGTTGAACGGTTTTGTCTATGCAAATTATTTCGTGGAAATTATGTTAAGAGTGGAGAAACAGATTTAAATATTTAAAACTGGATTAATTTTATGAATTTTTGTGCCCATTGCATATGTAGATTTAAAGAATTGAAGGAACAAAGAGTTGAATGTTGTTGATAATTTTAAGATTCAAATTAGGAAAGATTTCTTTGAGTTCTTGCTCTTTGTCGCACGTCGATTTGTGGGCCAAATTTAGTTAAAGACACAATTTTGTGCAGCTTCCAATGACACAACTTCTGATGTTTTCACTCTTCATATAAAATGTAGTTACGATATATACGGGATCGTGCTTTCTTGACACACCTTGAAATTGCGACAAGTTATCAAAGGGAATTTAAGACAGAGGCCGAATTGTCACTCTTGCACTTCATGACTGTTTACTAGCCCGGGTCAAAAAATTTTATGTTGCTCAAATCAAAAATTATATGAGATTGCCCTAAAGAGTACTCAAAATGGAGGCTCAGGCCAAAATTTCAGCCCATTTGGTTGAAAACTGGCTTGCCTTGAACAGGTACAAGTTTAAATGGGAATTAACCCGTAAAACTGGAGCATTTAGGTAAATTGCTCTGTACAAGTCAGCCGTTAACAAAAGACGATTTTTGCATACCATAGGGACCTAGATGATGGTCTGGGGAACAATTCCTCCGAAGGGTGCGAGACGATCCGAGGCCCCTGGTCTTGCCTTGAACCGGATTCAGTCCGGCGTTGCAGAAATTATCATGGTCCCAGCAAAATGTATAGGGAAAAATCTAAGCACCCTAAGAAGTCTGCCTTGATCAGAGGACGCCACATGGCAATCAGCCATCGCGTGGCCGGAAAATAACTTCAAATTCGGCTTCAAAATTACATTTAGCGTTATTAAGGTGATTTTGATCAAATATCTGGTTGAATAAAGTGTCCTAGGAATAACAAAACCACTTTAAAAGCAAAATTTGATTATACCCTCCTGCCACGTGATGGCTGATTGCCATGTGCAGTCTCTGATCAAGGCAGACTTCTTAGTGTGCTTTAATTTTTCCCTATATATTTTGCTGGGACCATGATAATTTCTGCGACGCCGGAATGAATCCGGTTCAAGGCAAGACCAGGGGCCTCGGATCGTCTTGCACCCTTCGGAGGAATTGTTCCCCAGACCAAAACCTAGGTCCCCATGGTATGCATGTATTGTAGAGGCACCGAAAGTTTGATTATAGCGAAATATTTGCATTTTTTCGATTTTAAAAAAATTGTGACCAAGAGTGACCATTTCTAAAAATATTTTAAAGTTCATTAAAGTTCAGAAAATTTGCTATAACATTGTCTAAGAGACATTAAAGATTGGACCTCTGGTTGCTGAGATACAGTGGCTTGAAGAAAAAGAAACAGGAAAATTGAAGTTTTCTAAGTCTCACGCAAACAATCTACCATTTTTTAATGTCGATATCTCAGCAACTAATGGTCCGATTTTCAATGTTAAAACATGAAACATTCGTGAAATTTTCCGATCTTTTCCAAAACAATGTTGAGCCAAGACTAACATTTTAAATGGGCCAAACATTCAATATTACGCCCTTTTGAAATGTTAGTCTTGTTTTAAATAATTTCAAAATACAGAGAAACCTCTTTTCACACGGTGCGTTACGCTTTTTATTTCGTCGATTTCTCTAAATCCATAAAATATTTTTGAAACCTTCAAAAGGCGGTTTGTAGATCTGCACAAAACCTACAAATTGCTTTTAAAAGATTGCGAAAATGTTGCGTCGTTCCAGAGAAATCGACAAATTAGGAAAACGTAACGCACCGCGTTAAAAGAGGTTTCACTGTATTGTTTTCGAAAAGATCGGAAAATTTCACGAATGTTTCATGTTTTAACATCGAAAATCGGACCATTAGTTGCTGAGATATCGACATTAGAAAATGGTGGGTTGTTTGAGTGAGACTTAGAAAACTTCAATTTTCCTGTTTCTTTTTCTTTAAGCCGCTGTATCTCAGCAACCAGAGGTCCAATCTTCAATGTCTCTTAGACAATTTTATAGCTAATTTTCTGAACTTTAAAAAAAATATTTTCAGGAATCATTCATGGTCACTATTTTTAAAAATCGAAAAACTGCAAATATTTCGCTAAAATCAAACTATCGGTGGCTTTAACTTGAAAACGGAGCCCTTTATCAAAAAATCTGTGAAGTACTTTTGGATTGCAAATTCAATTTTACATTCAAATTTTAGGTCAAAATTTTTTTTGTATGAAATTACGATTTTTTCCAAATATCACTATTTTTTCAAAAAACCATAACCATATTGACCATACTTCTCTATAGCTCAAAAGTTGCCGGTTTTTGTCCCCTAAAACATATAAAAAAATCTTGAAAATAAAAATTACGTATTTTGGGAAATTGAGTTTCTGTGCAAAAAAGTAAATAAAAAAATCGGCATTTTTTTTTCTTCCGTGTACCTATTTTTTCTCAATAGTCCTCAACAATACTTACAACTTTGCTGAAGACTTGGTGTCCTGATCTGAAAATTCACTCAAAAGTTACAGCTGTTTGAATATTTACGTATCATTTTTGTATGGACAGCTGCTAAAATTGTATGGAGACTTGTATGGGTGAACCAATGACACAAAATAGCTTCTTTGGTAACAAAAAAACTTCTTTGGTCATAGGGAAGGCCCCAACAAAGTTTGAGCCAAATAAAAAAATACAAAAATAAAAATGGTCGAAATCGGCCGATTTTGTAGAGAATTGCTCATTGTTTAAATTGCGTGCTCTAGTTTATGTGAAACAATGAAACGATTTTTTTCCTGCAAAGATAAAGTTACTTACGGCAAGATCACGTTAATTTGAACAATTTGGAAACTAATTATTTCAGGATTCGGCGATGGAAGATTTGTAGATTTGATAATTAAAAGAATTGTTTTTTTTTAAATAAGATTTCAATTTTAAAAATCCCGAAAATCTCTGGACGTAAAACTTGAACAACCCCTTAATGCTTCAAAATGGTCTATAAGTGGGTAATTCAAGATGGTGGCAAATAAGGTGCTGATAAAAAAAAACATATTTTGATAATTTATGTGAGATTGTAACATACTATCAACCACTAAAATTTAAGTAGTTTGGGGACTCTGAACTCGATAATGAATATTAGAATGCAACAAAGTTGTCTGGAATGAATAATTGAAGATGGCGACTTGAGGTGGTACGTTATTAGAAACATGTAAGTGGGAAACATGCAATAAATAACTCGAAATAAGCAAATTTGTGGAAACTATACAGCAAGAACATGACACAAATTTCGCTTAAATGGTAGAGAGTCACTAATAAAACTGATTAAAACGAGACACTTAATCAATATCCACAAATCAATATCCGCATTCCACGGGTAATCGGCAGTGTTATCACCAACAACATGACATACAAAATACTTGAGGTTTCAGCTGATAACATTAAATTCCAGATTATGATAACATTTGTTTTGTGAACGCTTTATGTAACACTTATTTTGGTATGTAGGTTCCTTGCAACTGCAGGTGGCACTTAAAATCATGATAAATTCGTTCTAAAATCAGTTCACATAGAAAAACTAAAACTTTGTCAATATCGTCCTCATCGTCGGTGGCCTTCCAAAAAAGTGAGATGTTATGATAGAACACGCACTCTCATCGTGACACCGGCCAATATGGGTGAATATCAAGGATTTGCTTTAAAGGGGGTCGCGAAGAAGAGTGTGTTTGTTTGTCGTACCTACCTCACAGGAGTGTACTACACGAGGGAAATGAATACTTAACTAGGGTGATTGCAATCAGCATTGCTTGTTTTTGTGAGGGTGGTTCTCGTAATAATTAATTGGTGTTATGATCTGGTTAGCATCTTATCAGTTGGTTAGTATAATAAACACAATTTTCAAATCACTCAATCAAATTTTATATTTCAAAGTTTGTAATTAGTGAGTTATTCCCATCATCATCATTCTACAGATTGAAAATGTGAGAAAGGGCATAGTTATTAAGTTCTCAACATGCATAAGTGGCGATGAAAGGACTCCAAAATGGAACCCGGAAAGAATCTCTCCAAAGTAAGGCCGTGAAGGATCTTTACTATTCATTTAATGGAGGTTTCACGCCGCTTCGAAAATGAGCCTCTTTGGACGTGTTACACGCGGCTACGAGAGCGCTCTATCTTGTTTAAAACATTCAAAGTTAGAGACTTTGTGTATTTCACACCGTCAATGGAGCGCGAGTAGACGAATGCATTAAGAACTCGGAGGAATGTCGATTAAATCAAATCATCATCTTCCAAAGCCAAACAACACCAAAAACTGAGCCGACAAATCAAATCATTATAATCATGCCAATTATCAAGTTTTCATTTCCCGACTTCGTTCTACCCGAACTTCGAACTGCCGCCGCCGCCACCGCCTCTGCTGACCTCTCAGTCCTGACCCGGGGCCGGACCTCAATGAAGAGACCCCGCGAGAGCGGTATGTTCTGTAAAAAAAATGCCCCCTCACTCACTCACTCGTTGACCGCGCGCTGCTGCTGCCTTTTATTTCCCAAAATTCTCACATTCACTCCTTTTTCCTAGAGCTTATTGCTCTAGCTCGATCACTATTATTATTTTATTTTAGTTTTGTTTAATTGGAGGGCCGAACTGTAAAATTATTGAAACTAACGTCGGACCCGAACGCGGTGGCGGCGTTGAGCGTGTGTGTGTGTGAGGGAGCAGCACTCATTCATGCATTAATTCATTCATAAATTTTTGGACGCGATGGAGCCATTCAAGAGTATCGTAGCATGTAGCATCGAGAGAAGACGTGTGAAGAAGTGAACGATCATCCAGAAGAAAGGTATAGGATATGATCTATTGGATCATGATAGGGTAGAGTGAAATGATGTTAAATCAATTTGAATGAAACTCAAAGAATGCTTGAAGGGTGTTTCAATCAATTTTGTGTCTTAATTCATGTTTGCATGAATATTTTCAGAATAATAATTGTTGCAAATTATTATACATTTATTTATTTATCATTACTGGATAAAAATGTGTCCTTTTCCCTACACAATACACAGTGTTATTAACATTCCAACGCCCAAGGCTCCAAAAAAGTTGGAACGGTAACTTCAACTCAACGGATCTCGGGCATAACTCAACCAATCAAGATGATTCTTCTTTCCAGTGATTTGTTAGGATGTCTAGATGATTCTAGAACTTTGCAGAACTTAATCTGATCAAATCTGTAATTTTTGCGATTAAAAACATCGTTCCAACTTTTTTTTTCACGTACAAAAAAAAATCGCCAAAAATTCCGCGGAGGCAGTCGTTTTGAAAAAAGGTGGAACGATGTTTTCGGCCGCAGAAATTACAGAATTGATCAAATTAAGTTCTGCAAAGTTCTAGGATCATCTAGACATTCTTACAAATTACAGGAAACAAGAATCGTCCCGATTGGTTGAGTTATGCCCGAGAACCAGCGAGTTGAAGTTACCGTTCCAACTTTTTTGGGAGGCTTGGGCGTCCGTGTAAGTTGGACATGCGTTGGGCGTTCCAGTGTTAATTAAAACGGAGCGTTTGGTTCGGTATGTCCACGCATCCTTCCTCTCCTGTAGATTCTACAAAATGTGTTCCTTACACAGAATCCTTTCTGCAGTTAATACATCGCAGTAGGCCTGGCCGCTGTAATAACGGTGATACGTCTTGGGGATGCTCGAATGTACTTACAATTATTATTATTGACAAGAAAGAACTTCTGGCTGGACTGGCTGCGATTGTGTTTGTTTGATAAGTGTTTTTTCAATATGACATACAATTTAGTGTTCATTGGCTAGTCTTCAAGTGTGGCATATGGGTCATTCCATCTCAACTGTGCACGAAAAAGAGCAAATTTGAAAATTACCCTCTCCGATCCTACTCAAATTTGGCAGGGTTGTTGATACTATCAAAACATGCAAAAATCCCAAATTTCATCCAAATCGGACCACCCCCTCCATTTTTGTACCTCCCCAAAAAATCGACTTTTTGGCGATTTTTGTGCGAAACCCCTATTTTCAAACGGTGATAGCTCAGGAACCACAAATCTTAGAAGGTCGGTCTTAGACTCAATTTTGAAGGAAATTGGACGTAAAATCCATTTCCGAGACCAAAATTTGGATTAATTTATTTTTTCTACCTGTATTGCGCAATTGAAAACTTTAAACGGCCGTATCTCAAAACACCCCATCTTATTTTTTTGATTTGACCTCACCAACGTGTTCCCCGGCCAATTTTACATAAGAATCACTTATCGACAGAAAGGAATATGTTTCGTTCCAGAGATATCGAATTTTTAAGTTTTGAGTATTTGAGATTACCTACATTAGCTTCATTCGCCGCATATACTAGAAGCACTCAGGAGCACTTTTTAATAATTACTACCTGATGTTGTGAAAAATTATTAATTTATTTTTTATTTTTATAATTTCACGCAATTTTCAAGTAGCTAATACCTTAATAATTTTTTTGTTCAAGGAATATTTATTGGGTTATTTTGAATGTACCGTTTTTTTACGAGTTGCTAACCGTTTTAGAGTACCTCGAGGCCATGACTAGGGCCTTTATCATGAGCGGTAGCATAATAGTGCCATTCAGCAAAAACTCCAAAATCTGCTTTATGGTTCAAAAGATGGATTATATTAAATCGATTTTTATATTGTGAGCCAGCTCCATTTAATTAATGGATGGTTTTGGTCAAAGTACACTTAGTAGCCGTATTGTGTTCCAAGAATCCGAAATGATAGAAGAAAAAAAAACATTATTGTTCGGACGGTGTCTAAATCATCGCTACTAAATTTTGGGAACTAGCTGAACTTTGTGATTTTCTTACATTTTTCAGTTTTATACTTTCCAGAAATCCTTTTCCTACTCCTTGTGATCGTCCTTCACTAGAGTACAACGTATCAACAAATTTTATTCATTTTAATTCATATTTTTTACTCAATAATGTATCGTGCACTTATTGTTCAGTAAATCTTGCAAGTAACAAGATCAATTGCATTTTTCTGCTCGCTGCATCGGAATCCAATTCTGCCCTGTACTGTGTGTCGTTATTGCTCTATCCTGTGGGTTAGCACAGAAATTCATCTCATTTTTTTAAGCGGATAAACATTTGCGATTTAAGGCCTTTGATCATTTTCGAAGAAAATTGATCATCACTCTAAATTGTTCTGTACTGAATTCAATTTAACGAATTTCTGCACCAAATGTAATCAGCATGTGCCGGTTGTTGCCTTCTTAAAGGCACTGAAAGAATTGTTGGTCTAAATCAAATGTGTTTCAAAAGTTACATAATTCTGAGGTACAATCATTGACATCCTAGTTGGCAATAATTGATCAATGGCGATTTCCATAACTTTGCAATTATTGGGATAATCATTACCAAAAGGAATCAGCTTGTTTAGGGCACTATTCTAAAAAACTTGTAAAAGAAATGTTGTCAAAATATTAATAGCGACGCACAACTTATATCCAGAACGAAAAATCATGGCAAAGATGGAAGTCTTCACGTTAACGCCAGATGCCTACAGTGTTATACAGTTATTTTGCCCAATTTGCTAAAGATTATTTAATGTGAAATCTTATTCCAATAAATGACCAGGTAGCAGTTATTGAACAGCGCTTATGAGTGCTTCTAGCAGATGCGGCGAATGAAGCTAATGTAGGTAATCTCAAATACTCAAAACTTTAAAATTCGATATCTCTGGAACGAAACATATTCCTTTCTGTCGATAAGTGATTCTTATGTAAAATTGACCGGGGAACACGATGGTGAGGTCAAATCAAAAAAATAAGAAGGGGTGTTTTGAGATACGGCCGTTTAAAGTTTTCAATTGCGCAATACAGGTAGAAAAAATAAATTAATCCAAATTTTGATCTCGGAAATGGATTCTAAGTCCAATTTCCTTCAAAATTGAGTCTAAGACCGACCTTCTAAGATTTGTGGTTCCTGAGCTATCGCCGTTTGAAAATAGGGGTTTCGCACAAAAATCGCCAAAAAGTCGATTTTTTGGGGAGGTACAAAAATAAAGGGGGTGGTCCGATTTGGATGAAATTCGGGATTCTTGCATGTTTCGATAGTATCAACAGCCCTGCCAAATTTGAGCAGGATCGGAGAGGGTAATTTTCAAATGCTGTTCCGCTTCAGCTGGAATGACCCATATGTTAATTGGCTGACAACAGTTGTCTCGTTCCCATCGATTGCCGGCTTTCATACACAAATAACCTATCATTAGAGCGCCAAATTGACAAAGTGAGTTACTCTGAAGCAGCTATAATCAATTTTACCTTACTTCAGTATGCAGACACTTAAGTGAATATAACTTTTTTTTTGCTAGTATCATGCAAAGTCCTGAAATTGCATGCCCTCTCCTTCACCATTTACCATTTCATGTTCGTAAAACTTTATTTTTCCATTTCCCGCCCAATTCTTACACCCCACCTCACCTGACTAGCTATTATGCTAACCAGCCGTCTCATTAGTACACCACACAAAATAGAAAGAAAAAAATCGAAAATGTTAATGCACTTCTGGCTGGACCCACTTGTTACAAGCCACGCTAGAACGAGGTGGCATGTTCTCAACACTGCACTCTTCGCAATCACTCAGCTCTCCATCTTCTCGTGGTGCCACGCGATAGCCATCTCGCGACTGAACCCATTCAAGTGTACCATTTTACCCCGCAATCAGCCAGTCCTGGTTCCGATGACGACTGCGCTGACTGACTTCTGGACTTCTGGCAGGTAGCTGTTAACCCTCAACTAGAAGTCGTGACTTCTTTTGTTTTCTTTACTTTTTTTTTTGCTAGTTTATGGAATTTGATCATGATTTCAATAATTTCTTTTTTGTAACATTTATTCTGTAATGTTGAAATTTGTTTTTCGATGGATCTTCTGCAACTACAGCTAACAATTCTTAAGTTTTACCACAAATTCAATTCGGTAGAAGGTTAACAGCCACTAAATTTAGTAGCAGTTGCCGTTTGGGGGTGGCGTTCTCCCCCTCAGTAACGAGCGCATGGCACGCGGCTGACTTTAGAATAATGGTAACGCATTAGTTTGGCCGGGTTATGTAACACAGTTCGTAGTGCCACTTTCCGATCCAAAATCCACCTGAAGGAGAGGTTCATGGGGCACTTCAATCCGTCCTCGACCCGCCGATCAACATCACCATTATCGCGGGCGGTCACTAGCCGAGAGAGTTCGACAGCTTTTTCGACACTGGAAGTTCAAAAGGTAGAACTAAATAAAAACCGTTCTCCCCCTCATAAAGCAAGTGTTATGCTTACTGGACACGAAGCAAGCCGCGCCACACTGGGGCAAGGCGCGCGTGGCAACCACGTGTTATATTTATTGCAGCCTGCTAGGACTTTCGCGTATCGTGGTGGATAAGCGGCGCGTTTGTCAGTCTAGCCGACACACTGTCTTATTTATGATTTGAAGGAGGTGGTTAGAAGTCAGGAAATGTTAAGATATGTAATGTGTACTACGATATTACTTTTGGGGGGTGGGATGAGAAATGAGTTCAGGAAATTTATATTTTTTTTTTTGTTCTCTTAAAACAGTAATTCCATGTCAAATAGGGAAACGGTTGTAACCGAAACTCTCTCATATCATTGACTCAACTGCTCGAAAATAGAAGTTTTTTGAAGCAAGTAATAAAAAAACTGGATTTAATAGCTCGTGTAAAAAAATCGAAAATTATTGATATTTCGGAAAATTTAACGGCTTTAGAAAAGCTAGCGCTATGTCATCTCAAGCATTCCCCACCATTAACGGCTCTGGCAAACTTCCTCAAATTCTTGAACCCCTTGGCCCTGGTCGTCATCCTCCAAAATCGTTGAACCTGTTTCGTTCTGGTTCCGAACGGACGACACCAACAACAACGAAAAACGCACGTCACGTTGCCCTTTTCGGCCATCCGCAATAGCCTACTATTCTGACCGCCACCATTGGTGGCTGCAGCGCCGAAGAATTCGGAACGTGCGTCCCGGCGGGAAGTTCATTGACGGCACACAAGTTTTATTATTGTTTCCCCATCCTAGTAAGCGCGGAGGCCCACCGTCTTACATTTTTTTGTTTAACTCCGTTTAGTTTTTCGCCACAGACCGCCATTATAACCACCGACAAACCCCGATCCGTCTGAACAAGAAGTGATAAAATTTGGTTTTCATGGACTATTGCACTCATCGTAGCAGGCCGGTGGGTGTATGTGTGTGCAATTGGCAATAATGCTGGGGAGGGGAGTTCAGGCCAAGTTGTATGCTAAAAACCAATGGGGCACGACGGGCAAAGGCTCGAACGCAGTTGGCCACCCCACGACGCTCTCAACACCACCCACCGGCTGCTTTGATCGCGCGTGGCGCAAACTTGGTGGAGATTAGAAGAGGGAACTTGTTTGATCCATCGGCGATAATCGTTTACCTCCCTCAATCATGAATATTAAATTTGAAGAAGAAAAAAGTGCAAACTACTTTTTTTCTTTAATTTGTGTTTGTGTTCTAACACCTGTTGTGACAAGTACTTTTCCCACAACATAAAAGCTCATATGAAATTGCGTCTTACTTTGATGCTAGGGAAAACATTTTCAAATAACTAAGGGGAACGGCAAGTGTTTCAATCGCACACCTAATGTTGGCATATAAGCACTAGGTCGTTCGATTACAGTTCCTAAAAGCGTTTTCAACTAATATCAAGCAGAAAATTGTTCAATGGGAAGTTAGCAAGCAAGTTATTATCAAAACATAACATTGGACGGAATTAGATCCAAATCCAACCTGCCAAACATACGAGAATTTTCCCTAGCTGACGTTGGATTGTTTTATATTTATTTATTTTGTTGCTAGTTTTATAATGAAAGCACATGGAGAGGAAATCCACCACAAATTCAGCATAGAGTATTTGTTTGGTAGTTCCAGCCAAGGTTGGCTAAAGTCGGTACTTTGTGAATGAAAGAAAAATAGAGCACGCAATGTAAACAATAACAAACATGTTTGGTTTGGTTGACCATTTTGTGTAATGCCCCGAAGTTTTGTTGAATTTGGTTGGCGGAGTCCTGAACTCCTGAGTTATATTTACAAATTTTGACTGTAGCCGAGAATGTACGTGTGTCAAACGAGTTCTGACCTTAAATACCTTTGACCAGTGGTCGCACTTACAGCAGTGTTCAGGGTGTGACAAGATAGCAAGACAAGAGTGAATCTTCTTTCATATGAAAAGTGGCAAAAATGCACGGAGTTTTTTCGATTTTTATAAAGTATCTTAGGATTGAAATCGAATTTTGGGAATCTGTGAAAGTCAAAATGTGAGTCATTGTGAGCTGCACAAAATGGCGTTCTTAATTCAGTTTGCACTAAAATGCGTTTGCGACATAATAGCATGACAGCTAGAATTTGAAAATGAAATGCCTTTTTGTGCACTGTTTTAGTAATCTTTCAACACGGAAAGAAAAAGATTTAAAATTTTGCGTTGAAGATTTTTACTAGGCTGCCCAATTTCCGATTTTAACAAAAGGTTATTCTGCATCGGAATTCGGAATCTTAACAGTTTTTCGATTTGTTGGCCTCAAATAGAAATGGTAACTCCGGAATTGGTAACCAGTGGTCACTGGAGGACACAACCGGAATATGCAAGAAACCATATTAACCCTGTACTGCCCAATTTTTTTTTTTGAAAATTTTTATTTTTCCCGTGTTCAGGAGGTCATTTTGAGCAACTTTTGTTCTACGAAAAACTTTACTTCTCTTGTTTTATGTTTTTCTTGTTTCATTTTTAGTATTTTAATTTGCATTTATCTTGTTTAGTTTATGTTTGTTTTTGGTAGTATTTGGCCTACTCTACCACCGCCTATCATTACATTTTGCCTATCTAATTTTTTCATGTTTTTACAGTAACTTTTTCAATTTTTTGCATGTTTTTCACATTTTCTGCTATAAAATGGAACCATTATCATTTAAATTGTAAATAAATGCATAGAGGCATAGTCAGGGGCACTAGAAAAATTACTGCATACTTCTTTTTACTTAAAATATAGGAAATGTTAGTAAAAAACACAGCCAAAGCTGACCCCTAAAAAAATTACATTTTTAAAAACATTGGCAAAGTCACATAAAACAAGTCAAACTTCCAACCCGAACATTTTCCAAAATTTTTAAAGTTCTTCTTTCCAATGCTTTTTGAAGATCAAAAATTGGTTGAAAAATGGATTTTTGGCGATTTTTTAAATCGAAGCCCGTCTAGAGGCGGGGTTGGGTTGTAGAGGGTTAAGCGACATATCAAACTTCATGAAATTGCAAATCATGGATATCTAAAGGTTTGCCGACGTGTTGGTTTGATTCACTAAAAAAGTATTGCTAAACATTTTGTAAATGGGTCATTCCATCCGAAGCGGAACAGTATTTGAAAATTACCCTCCACGATCCTGCTCAAATTTGGCAGAGCTGTTGATACTATCAAAACATGCAAGAATCCTGAATTTCATCCAAATCGGACCACCCCCTCCATTTTTGTACCTCCCCAAAAAATCGACTTTTTGGCGATTTTTGACCAAACCTCCTAGTTTCAAACAACGATAACTCAGGAACCACAAATCTTAGAGGGTCGGTCTTAGATTGAATTTTGAAGGAAATTGGACGTAGAATCCATTTCCGTGATCAAAATGTTGATTTATTTATTTTTTCTACCTGTATTGCGCAATTGAAAATTTTAAACGGCCGTATCTCAAAACACCCCAACTTATTTTTTTGATTTGACCTCACCGTCGTGTTCCCCGTCCAATTTTACATAAGAATCACTTATCGACAGAAATGAATATGTTTCGTTCCAGAGATATCGAATTTTAAAGTTTTGTGTTTTCGAGATTACCTACATCAGCTTCATTCGCCGCATCTGCTAGAAGCACACAGGCGGGCTGATCAATAACTGCTACCTGGTCATTTATTGAAATAATATTTCATCATAAATAATCTTTATCAAATTGGGCAAAAATTAACTGTATAACACTTTAGGAAACTGGAGTTTAATCGCGAATGTTAATCTGCCCAAAAAAAAAATTAATGAGGTGAATTTCTGTGCTAACCCACAGGACAGAGCAATAACGACACACAGTAAAGGGCAGAATTGGATTCCGACGGAGCGAGCAGGAAAATGCAATTAATCTTGTTAGTAACACTGAACAATAAGTGCACGATATATTATTGAGTAAAAATATGAATTAAAATGAATAAAATTTGTTGATACGTTGTACTCTAGTGAAGGACGATCACAAGGAGTAGGAAAAGGATTTCTGGAAAGTATAAAACTGAAAAATGTAAGAAAATCACAAAGTTTGATCTGCTGCAAAACGGCTAATTCCCCAAATTTAGTTGCGATGATTTCGACACCGTCCGAACAACAGTGTTTTTTTTCTTCTATCATTCTTGGATTCTTCGAACACAATACGGCTGCTGTCGTCACGTATAATGATTTTTTTTAATGTACCTGTAAATGTAAATGTAAATGTACCTTGACCAAAATCATCTTTTAATCAAATGGAGCTGGCTCACAATATAAAAATTGATTTAATATGATCAATCTTTTAAACCATAAATCAGATTTGCCAAATTATGGTAAAGTGTCAATAATAAACTATAATAATAATAATAATAATAAAGCAGGTTTTGGGTTTTTTGCTGAATGGCACTATTTTGCTACCGCCTATGATAAAGGCCCTAGTCATGGCCTCGGAGGTACTCTAAAACGGTTAGCAACGCGTAAAAAACGGTGCATTCAAAATAACTCAATGAATATTCCTATCACAAAAATAGATTGATCAAGGTAGGGGAACAGCATCTAATTCCAGCGTTCCTATAATGTTGCCATATCAGCGCTTTGGCATTCAATTACAGCTGATAAAAGCGTTTTCAACTGAAATCGAGTGATAAATAGCTCAATAAGAAGTGACCATTTTAACCATTTGAATAAATATTTGCGTAAAATTATAAAAATATAAATTAAATTAATCATCTCCCAGAACACCAGGTAGCAGTTATTGATCAGCCCGAAGCGGCGAATGAAGCTGATGTAGGTAATCTCGAAAACACAAAACTTTAAAATTCGATATCTCTGGAACGAAACATATTCATTTCTGTCGTTAAGTGATTCTTATGTAAAATTGTCCGGGGAATACGATGGTGAGGTCAAATCAAAAAAATAAGTTGGGGTGTTTTGAGATACGGCCGTTTAAAATTTTCAATTGCGCAATACAGGTAGAAAAAATAAATAAATCAACATTTTGATCACGGAAATGGATTCTACGTCCAATTTCCTTCAAAATTCAATCTAAGACCGACCCTCTAAGATTTGTGGTTCCTGAGTTATCGTTGTTTGAAACTAGGAGGTTTGGTCAAAAATCGCCAAAAAGTCGATTTTTTGGGGAGGTACAAAAATGGAGGGGGTGGTCCGATTTGGATGAAATTCGGGATTCTTGCATGTTTTGATAGTATCAACAGCTCTTCCAAATTTGAGCAGGATCGGAGAGGGTAATTTTCAAATTTGCACTTTTTCGTGCACAGTTAAGATGGAATGACCCAAATATATTTTTGTTTTAACAGTACTCACACTTACAAGTATTTTGTTTTCTTTCTTTTCTCCGCAGACGCATGTTCCAGTCGGACAACTCCTAAACCTCGTCCACCTAGTCCAACGGCTAGACCAAATATCACATTCCACACGTACAAGTGTCCACCGGCGTACGCAGCCTGGTATTGTCTGAACGATGCCACATGTTTCACCGTCAAGATCGGTGATTCGTTGCTGTATAATTGCGAGTAAGTTTTGATCAAATCTCTCTTAATGCATACTTGATCTTACTAATTTGTTTTTCTCTCTCTACGTTTTAGGTGTGCGGACGGTTATATGGGTCCTAGGTGTGAATATAAAGATCTAGACGGATCTTATCTGCGTAAGGATAACTGTTTGAAGTTGGTTCTGTTTGCGTTACTAACGTACTTTCTTTCCTCTTACAGCAACTCGGCCTCGAGTGATGCTGGAAACTGCAAGTATAGCTAGTGGTGCCATTGTCGCGGTGGTCCTTGCGACGATAGTTTGTTGCTACATCTGCGTACACAAACACCAGCAGAAGAAAAGACTGGAACTGGAAATCGCCAACGGCGGCGTCGACACGGTGGACGGCGTAGCGGTGCTGCGAACGGTGCGGAGTGACCAGCCAAAGCGGCCGTTCGGTTCGCACCACCTGCGGACGATACCGATGAGCGAATCGTTGAAACGATAGAGACACTAACTAGCAAACAATCTAAGCAAAACAAAAAAGATGCCTCCTCGGGATTGACAAACTATACATTGAAAAGACAAATTGCCTTCAACAAACAACAAACTAAAACAAGAGCAAGAAGCTCTATTGGACGCCTTATGGAAAGTTTACAACAAAAATGGCAACATGTTTCAGTGCAACTTTATACTGCCATAATCCTAACAACATTTTACAACAATCTACCACATAAGAATGGAGCAAACTTAACAACCAACAACTAAACAAAAAAGGCGTATAACATTTTCTGATATATAACAACAGGTGCCTATACTACTAGAATACCATTTGTGATCAGGAAAAAAAGTTAAAAAAAAAATCAAAAACAGAATGACGTCATTCAAACATTTGCAGCAAACATTAAACTCACGAGCTGATTTGGATAAGCTCGTCGGACATTAAAAAACAGAAACATTAAACGCATGCAAGTAAAGTAACCTACAATACCGTCCCAAAAGGGTTCCATTTGGCCAACATGGAAGAAAGAGGAAAAAATCGTGATAATTCATAATAGGATTTAAATTTTTATCCTTTTAACCACGCCACATTTTTTTATTATTTAAAAAAAAAGTTGCCGAGGCGGCCAGGTTGGATATTTTAGCTAGACTTGGTATTTAATTTCAATTCGAAACAAGAGAAGTAACATTATCTTGCCAATTTAGGAAGAAATCGAAAACCAATTTTAATCATTTCTTTAATGTGCCATCTTCTCAAATTCGGATATCGTTTTGCGTGGTTTCCGTTGCTTCACGTGTGCTGGCGGGAGAGGTGCGCGCGAAGCAATATTCAACTTAAACGCTGACAGAAGAGATCAATAGACACACACATTCAAAAATGCACCCAACAAACGTCGAATAAACAAGTGAAAAGCACGCTCGCCAGAATTGTTAGGCCATTGCTCTACGGCAAAGTAGACGATTTCTCGTCAAAAAAAAATAAAAAAAAAACACCCAAAATACCAGACTATCACAATTTCATGCCAAAACATGAGAGATTGTACGCGATCTTGTCTCTATTCAACTCCCCGACTTTTCCTCAACCCCGATTAGTAGCAGCTTATTATTATTATCGAGTTAACTATTTAATTATTTATTTTAGCTACTTCATGCCCTCCGTACACTGTTTGAGTTGAGCATACATGTTGAAAATCTAAGATAATGTGATAGTCTGAACGAACATTGCTGCTTCAGCAGTTGTTCTTACGTTAAAGGCAGTCTCTGAAAGGAAGCGAAAAATACGACCTGTACATTTTATAAACCACAATGATTAACAGAATAAACTGAACAAACAATAGAGAGAGGGACGAGAAGGGTAGAGCAATGCAGGCAATCGCAGATAGATCGTCGAAAGTAATTAATTTATACACATCTTCATTAACTAAAAAGAAAGCGAGCAGGCAAAATCAAATGAAAATCCATGTAAATATACTTTTCCAAAAAGAAAAAAAACCAGGCTGCAGCAGAAGATCGACACTCACACAATCGTCATTGTATGTATTGTTTCTCCTTAGTTTAGACAGATATTTTAAAGCATAGGTAGATAGATACGTTTTTATTTAATTGCTTACTTCCGATAAGTTCTGGTTTCAATAGGTCGAAAAGTGAGTGAGTGAGTTAGTGAGCGAAAGATAGAACCCCACAAGGGGGGAGAGAGTGAAGAAAGAGTCGTCCTGCTGTAAAGACAAACAAACGAACGAATATTTGGCTGCTTTTCTCTCCGGTGTCTAATGCACTAACAGTATTCATGTTGCAATTCCAGAACACGAGCAGCTACGGTTATTTTTAAATATAACAAATTGTCACTCTGTTTGTTTTAAACCAATTGAATACTTTCGAGTTTCGAGCTACAGACATTCCTCCAGTTGAAATTGTATTGTATTATTAGGGCACCGGATTAACTTTGAAGCAGTGCAATATTTTTGTACCAAAACCAATTAAATGTGTACTATATTGAGTTGTAAAAATAGAACAATCTTTTTTGTATATTTTGAGCTTTAAATAAAATTATCAACATGTTTTGTTGGTCATTATCTATTAATAAATCATACAAAAGCATACTCTTAGTTTCGATTTCATTTATTACCATTTCTAAACTTTCCGAAACAAAGACCGTGATATAGGGGAAATATGCCCTTTCTAATCAAACACCTATCTTCGTCATATGAAGAGCTTGATGCTCGATTAAAGCTCCAAAAATACTATTTAGGTTATAAACTTACCAGCAACAGCACCGCCTCAAGTAAGCACGCAAATTTATGCCATTTACTGGCCAAAAAGATCAAATTTAATGCACTTTTGATCATAATTTCTATTTTGCGAGCCCATTTCTCCTAATTTTGGTGGCACACACATTCACACGCAAGATGAGCGAGTCCACGAACAGGGCATACCCCTTTGTATGGGACGTCGTTTGGACCTCACCAATCTGCCTGACATTTTCAGGGGTTGTTTGTACATATAAAACTAGCATCAGGCCAAAATATGAGCATTCTAGTTCAACGGGAAGTGGGGCAAATCGGGACACAAATTTTGAAGGCTCAAAAACGTAAAAAATCTTAAAAAGGCTGTAACTTAGGCAAAATTCAATTTAATTTCAAAATTCAAAATGAAATGGGCTTGAAAAATGCAGCAAAATGCAGGGAGAAGCATTCCAATTGGTTAAATCTAAAGGGAGTTATTGGCATTTTAGTGAATGAATAGCATAATTTTCAAACTCAAATAAAAAAGTGTTCCATCCAGATATCAACTCGGTTCGACCTGCAGCTTGTAGGGGACATCTGGGACTACCATTTGATACTGAGAACGCTTTGGGTAAGGCAGTTTAACATATTAAATAGACACTTAGGTTGTAAATTTTTGCTCGGTGGAACTCTTAGATCAATTTTTTCCGGTGATGATTTCATCATATTCGTGTTCCTGAAACAATATCACAATAGAAACATCCACATATTTTCATCCATTTTAAACCTTTAAAAAAGAAAGTTAATTCAAGTTCGTTTCCAAGGATACTAGATGACACCAGAAAAAAGCAGTTTCTTAACACTTGTAGCACCAACGGGGTCAAAACTTACGCGAAGCACCAAGGGGGTCAAAAAAGTTGGAAATGTAACTTCAACTGGCCGTATCTCGGCGAAAACTCAACCGATTTGGATAATCCTTGTTGCATTCAATCCGGAAGGATGTCAAGAATCACCTACAACAAGGTAGATCCAAAACAGATGCGTCTACCCTAAGTTACAATGAAAAAGGCATTTCCAACTTTTTTTCCAAGGGTTCAAAGAGCCGGTGAAGTTGCATTTCCAACTTTTTTGACCCCGTTGGGGCTACAAGTGTTAATTTATATATAGCCTTTTTAAGATTTTTTACGTTTTTGAACCTTGACTTAGAGTGCTCATATTTTGACCAGATGCTAGTTTCATATGTACAAACAACCCCTGAAAATTTGAGACAGATTGCTTTGCTCGTGGACTCGCTCTTAACGAAAGTCACCAAATATCTTTTCACTTGCGCTAACGATTTCAAAGCGCTTAAGATATAAAATTGCTTCCAACTACCGGCAACATGTTCTTTTGCACATTAGTAAGTCACTCACTTGAAAAATAATCCCGAAACATGTAAATAATTAGCAAGTGCCATCAAAAAATCAAACGCGCCAAGTCTTTTGACGTTTGAATTTTGACGACCCATTCCAATCGAAGGCTGAAGAAAAACCGAGCGAGAAGCGAAGGCAAATAAAGAACAAAGGGTGGCCACCAACACCACAAGCAGCGCCTATTGGACTGAGCCAGTAGGGTCCCTACCAATGACTTGCACCTATTATAAAGTGTGATTTAACTTTTATTTATTCTTGTTTAGAGCTTTTGAAAAATCTTGTTCAGGTGGGGCAAGTGTATCATATGGATTTTTAGAATGGAAAAAAATACGAATTGCTGCAACAACATATTTTATTGGGAAATAAATACATAAAAGTACTTAAAACTGATAAACAAAGGATAAAAAAATTGTCCATACAAAATATAGGGATATTATGAAAATTAACTATTTATCATCTAAGTAATATTTTTTTTCTTCAAAACGATCAAATTTTTAGTAAAATAATATTATTTAATCTAAAAATGAAAGAAACGTTTCAAATACATTCTAATCTGATGTACCTAAGTAATAAAGGTTCAATTGTTAGCAAATTAACATGTTGTTTCATGCATTGTTCCTCTTGCCCCAACGGGTTGTTCGTCTTGCCCCACTAGTTGAATAGAACGTACAAAAAATCAAAAATTTTAAAATATTTTTTTAACGTTAAAAAACAGAAGTTTTTAAAAACTTGTTCTTTCAAAGTCTAAGTCAAGACCTGGAATAAGGTGATTATAAAAAAATCCGATAGATTTTTAACGTTTTGAATGGGTTATAACTAGCATTTCCTTAGCTTGTTACACTTGCCCCACTTTCCCCTATTTTTCCAACGGAACAAGAATCACGATTACGACGATTTACTACGTCTCCGGCAGTGTAATAGCCTGAAGATAGACTACGACAGTGTACCTGACACGTTCTGTTGGTTTCGCTATTCGCCGCATGGAGTCGTAATGAATGAAAACTTTCCTCATTCGCGCTTGGGCAGTAAGCACTTACCCCACATAATAATCATTGACGATGATTTCTATCATTTAAAAGTATAGACAAAGTTTTAATTACAAACCACATTTATTGTAAGAATATAATTATTGAGGTAAGATTACTCAACATGGTCGATTGTTTTCAGAGAAAACTCCCCAAAATTTGGGAGCGAATGGTTGAGTCCACACTTTACGCATTGCATTGGTTTTTTTTGTTATTTGAATTCTAAGGGGGGGAGTGGGGCTGTAAAAAAAATCCAAGCATTGGGAGGGGGCGTAGGGATAACAAATGTACAATTTGGAGGCTTATGGGACCATCCATAAACCACAATTGACCCAAAAATGACAATTTCCGAGTTAAAAACACGTTTTAGACCAGTTTTAGAGATTTTTCTCAAATCTTACTAAATTTTTTTGTTGGTTTGAAAAATTTAGTGGAAAATAAAAATGGTAAAAATAAAAATGTTAAAAAGAAGGTTTTTCCATACTAGTGTGTGTGTTCCAAAGTGTGGACGCAACCAATCGCTCCCAAATTTTAGGGAGTTGTTTAGGGGCCTAAAAGCAACAAAAAAACATGTTCTGAAAAATCGACCATGTTGAGTCATCCTAATGGCCACGAAATAGCCGACCTGAAATGGATCCTTTCGGAGCCTTAATAATGATAATTCTTTGCAATGTAATTTTTCGACAATTCTAGAGTTTTTTTTTAAAAAAAGGTCCTATAAACCTTTTTGGGCGTTTTTATAACCGCCTTGAGTCAGGGGTATTTCTACGATTTGAACAACATTTAAAAAGTGTTGTCTGGAGTAGATGTTAGTCACTCAGACTCGTGTTTGATTATGGTGAATTTGGTTTTTTTAATTATATTTCAATTTGAATGTTATGATCTCGTTTAATTCTGAACGCAAAAAGACAACATTATTCGTGCATTAAATGAAGAGAATATATACAACAATGTAGTTCAAAACCAGTTGACAAAGAGTGACAGCAACCTCACAGGTGCTACAACCGCCAACGAAGAGATCCATTTCCCGCCCCTTAGTGAAATGTTTACCTCGCTGTCACATTGACGGCATTCCACTGATTTATTTATATTTATCACCTCAAAGTGAGCAGCGCCGAAGAATGTTTTGATGCGCTTTCGAGCCAACACGAACCCCGCCCAAAAAGCGCACTTCCTTTCGCCTAATTAGACAGTGATGCACTCGCGTTGGCCGGCTTTGAATTTATTGTTTGCGGTTATTAGCTACGGTCAGCGAAAACTGGCAATTTGGCTAGGATATCTCAATTAACTATTTTAGTAACGACCAAGCGTAGTGGCCACCTTTGGCGCGAAAATTCGTTTCCAATGATGACAATCTCGGATGAGTCGTTCACACCTTTTTAGCTGTTGATTTTTGCTATTTTAGTTGCCTTCAGCACAGAAAAGTTGAAAAAGTGGAAAATTTGGTAGGTTGAATATTACGTCTTTTTTTGAGTAATATTACATAAAAAATGTGTAAAAATGTGAACCTGATGAATATTCATCAAAAACTGATGAAAATTGATCATTTTCTGGGGTAAAATTAATCATTTTTTTTTGACACAAAATCTGTCACCATTTCCTGATGAATATTACCATAATTTTTTTTCTGTGAGGTTCCATCAAGATATTTTGTAAATCATCAAGCTTATTTGAATCTCTTGACAAGAAGTCGAGCATAACTGAAAGGGACATGAAAGACATTGTTCATCGTAGAAAATGTTTCATCGAATAACTACTTTATTTGTTGATTTTAGACAGCATTTCCAGTTATCCAAGCATTGAAATAGAAAACATCAACGAACACATCAGGGGCATCCCCACTACATTGCGTTCCATGATCGTAAATTCCAAGCAATTTGCCGTCAATGTAGTTGATCAAAGGACCACCTTCGTCTTTCTGCAATTGAAAACCACACGAAATGTGCGATTATACCGAGCAACTCTCAATTGAATTTATCCAATCTTACCGCACAAGCTGCCTGGCCATGTTGAATTTGCGCGCAAATGAATCCGGTTGGTAATCCAGGAACTTTTTCAGCACAATCAGCCACACTCAGTGCCTTCTGGTTTAATGTTTGCAGAATGTTTGATTTGGCAGATGAACCATACTTTAGCGAACCCCAGCCGTAAAAGATCGTCGGAGTTCCGGTGGTAACGGCCGCATCGTTCAACGTAACGGCCTTCACGCGATTCGACGTTACGTCCTTTTCAAGCTTGAGCAGGGCCACGTTGTTTACACCAGTTGTCGTATCGTACGAAGGGTGCACCCTTTTCACAGTCACCATAACCCGTTCTATGTTGGTCAGCAGCCGATGAGATCCCACGAGGACCTTGAGATTGCCAACGGTTTTATCGTTCACGCACGAGGCCGTCGTTAGAACCCATGCGGCTTTCACCAGAACACCACCGCAAATGTGCGTCGGACTCTGAATCGATACCACCTCATATGCCAGGTTGGGAAGCGCTGTTTGACCACCCACGATGCATTCCACTGGAAAACATTAGAATTACGCTCGTTTTTCTACCCAGGCAAAAAAATGTTAATCTCACCAGTCACTACTCCTAGCAAAGCACAGAAAAGTATAGCAAGCAATTTGTTATCCATTTTATGGAGATTTAAATTCTGAACCGATGGCGCTGAGCGAGAATTCTTCAAAACACCTCCAACTACTGGACAATTTCACAGTGCGAACCATTCATTTTATAAACATTCGAGCCTGGCCAAAAACAAGTGGGTGATGAAAGCAAATAAAGCAATTAAAAGTATTTTCAAACACTTCAGCTCTGTTTGAGCTGATAACGTAAGTCAGGTGTGTATCATCAAAGACCGATACAAAAGATTGTGAGGTGAATTTATCTGACGGAAGCTTTTTCACTGAAGGAATAGATATCGTATCTTCCCTAGCTTCGATTACTAAATCCAATTGTTGAACTGAATCATTGAAGAATTACTGAAAAAATCATCGTAGATTACAGTGTTTCTCCATAAGGGTACAATTATGAACCATTCGTTGACTTCATAACTCCGGTAATTCAAAAGCAATAATGGAAAAAAATAATAAAAAGGGTAAAACAGAATTTTTAAATGTCTCATTCTTTTAAAAGTACAATCACCCCACATATTCGGAACAGTTCACAGATCGGCCAATGCTCAAAAATGCAAAGAAAATCGTTAATTGAACATAGTGATCAGCTTTTACCTTCATATGAACGCTTTTCTTGTAATCTTTCGATAGATGTACCGACTGTATTTTTTATCTTTTACAGCAAGTTTTAAAAGAAAAACATGGACACACATTTTTCTTACAGATGCAAACAAACTTTGCGTTTCTCCAGGTGTACACTTTTTTTTTTTGCAAAATAATGACTTCATGCACTAAAATCATTAAAACTAACGCTTAGTTATGTTTAATGAATAGTCTTGTGAATTTTTGTGAAAATATCAGTTAAGTTCTGGTGTTCCCGCCCGTGTGGATCAATCGGACCGCGCACTCACAATCCAGAGGTCGCCGGTTCGAATCCCGCGGCGGGCGCTCTACAATTCTTTGTGTAAATATGGGTATTCGGCGCCGTCGCTCCGTGCCATACTTTCATACACTAAGGAGACCAGGGCGGCGAAGTCCTTGTAGATAAAAAGGAAGACACTAGTGGTTGGTACTAGCAATGGTGGCCGACAGCTATAAAGTCAACTTCGTTTTTCTGGTGTTCCACAATTGTGGAAGGCACAACAACATCCCACAATTATGGAACAGGCAATCTGGAGGCAGTGTTTTGCTGCTCTGGATAAAATAGGGGTTTGATCAAAAAGAACTTCTCTTACTAGGGAAATAGCAAGAGAATGTTCAAATAAAGTTCCTAAGAATGGTCGGCAGAAAAGATGCATTTGGCATGCTGTTGACAAATTATCACAAAAGTATTCCGAGTTTGCGGGTGTTCCGAATACAGTACAGGCATCCCAAACTGTACAGTCCCTATTCAAACGATTTTATCCCATTCCCCAAAATTCCATTCCCCAGAATGACCCATGCTCCAGGAAAGTTTCTTTTTTATTACGAATGTACTTTATTTAAAAAAGGTCAGTTTTAATGTGTGAAGTGTTTAGATTTCACCTTTATTGTGATAATTGCTGACAAAAGTTGAATTTTCGTTTTAATGTTGAATTTTCCCTTCTTTAAAAAAGGGAAAAATCACTTGACATATGATAGTTGCTGACAAAAGATGATTTTTTCCTTAAAAGGTGAGTTTTTCTCCTAGGGAAAATCCTCTTGACTGGAACGATATTAATTGAAAAAAACTAATAGTTAAGAATGTGTTTTTTTTTCTAAAGGAAACGTAAATTCAACATTTTTGAGACCATAAAATCTGGTAAACCATCTGAATATAAACTTTTGAATTAATTCTTATCATACCTCCCCTTTTCCACTCAGAATTGTTATATTTTCGCTGCCAGATTTTTTACCGATGCTTACCAGATTTCTTTTCAAATTTCGACCTGGTAACCCTGATTCAGACTGTGGCCCCGGATCACCCCAGTTGACGATACCCAGATTCTGATTCAAATTAATTTTGTACAACAACGATACTCTCAAGAGTCAATAAATGTATTTCGCTACTTTTTGAGATGCCAGACATTTTACGTGTCACATTTGAAACATATTTGATTATTGCTCCCTGGTGGATCAATGTCCGTCATCAAAACCTCTAAACAACAAGCCAAAGTCTTCTGTCGGTAGAATTCCTGCGGTTCGTGTTCGGTAAGTAACTAATGGTCACTTTTTTCGGAATTGGCTTGTAACGCCCGGACTATAAAGTTGTTATTAGCCAGCCGCACATCATTCTATCACATCATTTTCAATTTAGTATTTATAGTAGGGCATTAATTCAAACGCGTCGTGACAAATTTCACAGGATTACCACTAATTCCCGTGTGTGTGTGTGTGAAAACGATTCTCGTTAATCAGTCGAGTGGTCCACTTCCGAAACCTCACTCCGATGGGGTCTGCATCCGGAGCTAAATTATTGAAGCACATCGATTTTATCCCAAACTGTTTATTTGTAAACTCGCAGAACATTATGAGTGGCATCCTAACCACAACATAGTCTCTAACACGCCACACCGGCAGCGGCAAGTGAATAAATTCGCCGTCGTCGTCAATCCTCTCATCCTTCTCTGTGGGAAAACGAAGATTTTCTCGCGGTGCGGTTGGCTTAGGGGAAAAAACGGTTTACCACGCTGTGCGAGAAAAAAAGTCACTCAACGCCTAATTTATGGCGCATAAATTCCGCTGTCGGTTGGATTAGCGAAGGAACATCAACGGTTTTGGGTTTTGGGGTGAAATGGGGCAGGTTTTCCGGGAGGAAAATGGATTTCTATTAGGAATCTGGGAGTTTAAACAGAGAGTAAAGATCCTACATCCCAGAATATTTCAAATAAACAAAATAAAAAAGTTGTTCTAGATAAATGTTTCGATCAAAATCAAACTGCTCGCTCTACAGCACTTCCTTATCTTTCTCGTTTGCGAGATTCCTACTCGAAACTAGGTGTTCGAAGGCTTGATTGTTGAGGCAAAATTGCAAACCTCTTTTTACACCTTAGCTTCCATCCACCCCGGGATTCGAACTTGCGACCTTTGGATTGTTAGTCCAACTGCCTACCAGCGACTCCACCGAGACAGGACCCAGGGTGACGACTCCAACTCCTGGACTGAGCTAACGACCTAACCGTGATCAGACAAATCTCGTCTCGAAAAATACCACCGAGACCGTCTGGGATCGAACCCAGTCCAACTGGGGTGAGAGGCAACCACGCTTACCACTACACCACCGGTCCTGGCTGAATAAATGGTCAAATATATTTAAAAAAAAATCATTTAATCCATCTTAAGGTAATTGGTGTCCAACTCAAACTTTAAAAGTAATTTTATCTGACATAGCAAAAAAGGTTCAGAACTTATAACCACAGAACTTCAAACTCTATGAATCGTTCGGTAGAACTTTTATATCCTAGCCAATGAAGGGGTACCTATATGTTAAACACATTTTTATACATAGCTTATGAACTACTTACTTCCATCGGATGAGGAAGTAAAATGTCGGCCCCGGCCTTGGTTGTTAGGCCGTCCAGGTGTAGGAGTCGTCTCCATGCCATAAGTACAACCAACACACCAAACCAAGCCTACTCCGGTGGAATCGCTGGCGGCGGTTGGACTCGCAATCCAAAGGTCGTCAGTTCAAACACTGGGGTGGAAGGTTCCTTGGAGTAGAAAGAGGTGCTACTGCTCTCCCCATTCAAGCCTTCGGACTCCTAGGTTCGAGCAGAAACTTGCAATAGAGACCACAAAAGACCTGGGGGTCGTTAATGTGGATGGTTTGATTTTTGATTTTGAACTACACTCAACCCCCGGTGGTTGGTCACTTTTTCGTTTGACACTTTTTTAGTTTGTACCCCGTTGGTTGGTCAAAGTCAAACTAAAAAGTGACGAACTGTCACTTTTTACACGGCGCTCACGCACACTATCAAAACAAACGTTTAGTAGAGTGTGTGAACTCCGTGTAAAAGGGGTGTCAAACTAAAACGTGACCCCGTTCGTTTGACAACAGTTGGTGTCAAACCATCGGGGTTTGAGTGTACTTATATAATATTCACGACCAGTTTGGTTGAAATCGGTTCTGCCAGTACTGAAAAACTGAGTAAAATTATTGTAACATACAGACGAACATAAACCCAGACAGAAAGACATTTGTTCAGCTTCTGAGTTGATTGGTACACATGATGGTGGGTCTACGAGCTTTCTGTGAAAAGATCATTTCTAGAGCATGATAATATCCTTTCCTCAGTGTCGAACGGTGTTATAGATGACAAAAAGTACAACTCTAGAGGAATGCCCGAATGAACGAAAAAATTGCCTACCTTTTATTTTTTCGAAATTACACCTTTTGAATAATCAGAAAAATCCATATTAACTTTTTAACCGGGTGAATCCTCAGTTGTAAACAAGCAGCCTATCCCTTACTTACTCAACTTAACTGTCACTAGAACAAGTGGGATAGACTGTTTGTTTACATCTATGAATTTGCCCTATTGAAAAGTTAATACGGAAATAGAAAAATATATTTAGCTTTAGGCTGGAATTTTAAAATTGTGTAATGTTTTCTAGGTATAACAACTAAACTGTAAATTTACTTGATCATATAAATGAGCTGAAAAATCACTGATTGCGTTTTTACACTCAACAATATTTTGACTGAATGAATGTACCTATATGGAAAAGAAAATCTGCGATTTAATATTTTTGGAATAAGAAGATAACAACTTCCTTGGGTGCTGTGCACCCTTAAGTTTTTGAAATTTAAATTTGTTTCTATACTTCAAATTGTTCGCTCTACAGCTTCTCCTACTTCTGGACTGACCTAAGGACATCTATGTTAGGCCGAAACCAACTTCCTCATCCAAAAGATCAGACAAATCACGTCTCGAAAAATGCTTCCATGGCCGACTGGAATCAAACCCAGGCCAACTGGGGTAAGAGGCACCACTCTTACCACTACACCATCGGACCCAATTTTATGAAACTGAAATAAAAAATATCTTATTTTTTGGAGATTTATTGGATTCTAAGAATATTTAACTCGTCATCCCCTAGCCACTTAATCCTAGACTTTATTACTAAATCTATCAAAACTCTCACAGGTTCATAAGTATGGAAGATGTCCAAACTGGATTAAGAGAACTATTTATCACACCATCAGACTACTTATTTCAATAGCAATATTGTTTCACTTTTTACGGCCACACCCCTTAAAAAACGTTATAAAAATTAAGAATTTGCGAGATTTCTACGCAGTTGTGACCTAGACAGAGCGACCGAACGTGTCGATAACTCTCTGAAAGCCTGACAATAATCGCCGACCGCCGCCGGCCGGGGAGAGGTCGGTCTTGTCAGCGGATTTTTGAATATTTGAAGGATGCAAATGGCGCACATTTAATTTAGTTGACAGTTTAATTTAATGGTGTTTATGTTTTGGTGAAAACATCAATGGCATGGAATTAAAAATACTCTCCTCGGGTGGCCCAAGGCAGTCAACCCGAGGCGGTCTCGGCCAGTGACAAACGATCGCCGCGGTGATGAGTTTGACCGTAAGGAAATATTTCCGAGCGATTCTGAACTACTGTCGCAAATGTTGTCATATAAATTTTGCCACAATTTACAGTTAGTCTGGGCGCAAAGTTATGTAGTGATCATGATGTCATAAATTCGCAAGCCCCCTCTGGTTTGCAAAACGTCTGCCATGGAAATAAATGTAAGAAGACAGCGTTAGATATGACAGGTCACGTTAATCTTAATTGACACATAAATGCGAAAATGTTTATCACATAATAAATATAAGTAAAGGAGGCGACTTACAGACTGTAAACAAAATTAATCGAGATAATTATCAAGGGGTTTCCAGCATCAAGGATTACTGACCAGTCTAAACAGAATTACCAGGATTACTGGCAATATGCCACGGATTACTTTGATTTCCCAGAATTACTTGGAATTACCAGAAACCACGCAGAATTGGTAAAATTTATAAAAATAACTTGAATTACTGCCTAGCGTCCAGCATATTGAGAAAAGTCTTTGGAATTGGATCGACTGACGAGCTGTCAAATGCACAAAACCACTTGCTTGGCTATAATGCGTCCATCCCGGTAATTCCCGGCTCAAAATTCCCGGGATTTTTTTTTTCAAAAACCGGGATTTCCCGAATCCCGACAATTTTTATAATTTGTTCGGGAAATTCCCGGAACTAAACAAAAATCTAATTTTGGCCTGGAAATTACATTAGCATTACAATTTATAAGTTTAAACTTTTCTAAAATTTTACATAAATTGGTACCATTTTATTTGTTGTCATTTTTTGTTTTTTAGAAATCTTAAACCAATTTTTTAAGCTTTTTCAGTCATGTCATATAGAAATAAATGAAAAATAAATATTTATAAGATACCGTAAAATGGAGTGACTTTGATAGCCGGGGTGACTTTGATAGGTTCGCGATTTCCCGCAAAATGAAGAGTACAATTAAAATACTTACGGAATGGTTTAGATGGTTTAGAATCATACTGACCGTGGTAGAAAAGTGTTTAAAGTACCTCAAGAAGAACATAAAAATTTGAAAAGTTTAAAAAGTTAGTTTACTATAGTTAAGAAAATGTTGATGAAACTCATTATTTTAAGCTTCTCAAAGTGTCATGATTTTCTCAATGATCATGATTTTGAATCGGTAAACGGAATGCATTTTCGGATTCATTGGACAATTTTCCACTAGGAGAAGGTTAAATAAGTTTATAAATAATAAATAATATGTGTTTTTGAAACACAATTTAAAAAAAATCTCCAAATTTATAGGCAATTTCAGTTTAACAAATTTTATGTAAAATGTGAAAACTTGTGATTCGTGCTTCGAATTCAGTATAAAATGCAATATAAAACGATAATTTTATTAACAAAACGAGTCAGGCAAAATTCCGACTTTTTAACAATTTTATCCAAAGGTTTAATTGTATTTTATTAAAAGCTTATAAACTTAGTTAACTTTTTCTTAAAAACGATATCAGCTACTTTAGCGATGTACATTTAACTAGAAAAAAGTTTGAACATCTTAAAATATGATGTTAACAAGAAAAACTATGACTATCAAAGTCACCCCGGAATTTAAACTAAGAATTTTTAACGTAACTATTTTTTATAAACGCTATTAAATTTTTTTTGTCCAAAATAGTGCATGGACTTTGTGTGGCCTACCCCAGTACATGTTTTAAAAATAATAATCTTGAGAAAAACCTTACATGTTGGAAAATATTCGTAAAACAAATCCTATCAAAGTCACCCCGGTTTACGGTACTCATTTAATTTGATTTAGAAATGTGGTGCATATAAAATTCAAAGCACAACAGAGAACAACAAAAAATAGTTCAAGCTATCTAAAAAATGCTATCCTTGTTTAGATTGATCTTAATAGTATTAAGATTTTGTGATTTTTTCAAAAACTTCCTGGGAATGAATATTTTTCACGTTTTCCGGAAAACTCAAAAACCGGGATTTTGACGTTTGAGTGCATTTGAATACATTTGAATTAGAGAGCATCCAAATTCGCGGACATTCCGAATCCACTCTGTTCTTCTTACAACCATAAAAGGTATCAAGCAAAAGTAAAATGCATTCTGCCGACTTCCCTTTAATGAATTACTAGTAGTAACTTGAAGTAATGGGAAATACGCGAATTACTGAGTAACTATGGAATTACACGAATTACTACGGAATTACTAGGTAATTCGAGAATTACAGGAATTACTGCAGAATTGCGGAGTAATAATGGAATTACTGAATTACTTATTCAAAATCCGAATGATCCCGTACTAGCTATAACTTTGGTTTCCTACATGAAAACTAATAGGCAATAAATAGAATCATAAAAGGTTTATCGAAATTATCTTTTTAACAGTTATTTTATATTATTTTCTGAAGTATGTTTTAACAAAAAATAATTATGGAATTACCAGAATTACTGGGATTATTAGGAATTACCAGGATTACTCTGGAATTACTCAGTAAATCCAGAATTACAGAATTACTTGATCAAGTTCCAAGTAATTCCGGATTAGTGACCAATCTGACACGATGCTGGAAACCCCTTGATAATTATTAGAAGTAATTATTTGAATCATGAAATATTACTTGTAGTTATGGCTGTTAAGAAAACCCTTTCAAATTTTTATACAAGCTGTCTCTTGAAGACCATGATAATATTAACATAAACATCCAAGAAACTTCAATAAGTAAGTTCAAGCCAACCCACAGGATTTTCAACTTGCCAAAAACACGTGGCCTAATCCGCAACAGGTGAAAAGATTACGACATTTCAATGTCACTGGTTCGAGCGCCGGGAAGGCCAATAACCTCCCACCGGAAATTTGTCTAACGTGAAAGCGGAATTTGATCTGTCCACGAATCAGCAGATGGTAAAAGCCTGGCTGATCGTAAATTCCACTGTGTGGAAATATGACAGTTTTTAACGATCTCTCGAAGGAAACAAACCCGTTACTTTTCATTTTATGATCTGATTTGAAATTGTTGTGACCATGAAAATGTTTCAAGTATTAACGGATCCATCCAGCCTTAGGTTTAACCCTCTACAACCCAACCCCGCCTTTAGACGGGCTTCGATTTAAAAAATCGCCAAAAATCCATTTTTCAACCAATGTTTGATCTTTAAAAAGCATTGGAAAGAAGAACTCTTAAAATTTTAGAAAATGTATGGGTTGGAAGTTTTACTTGTTTTATGTGACTTCGCCAATGTATTTAAAAATGTCATTTTTTTAAGGGTCAACTTTGGCTGTGTTTTTTAATAACATTTACTATATTTTAAGTAAAAAGAAGTATGCAGTAATTTTTCTAGTGCCCCAGACTATGCCTTTACGCATTTATTTACAATTTAAATGATAATGGTGCCATTTTATAGCAGAAAATGTGAAAAACATGCAAAAAATTGAAAAAGTTACTGTAAAAACATGAAAAAATTAGATAGGCAAAATGTAATGATAGGAGGTGGTAGAATAGGCCAAATACTACCGAAAACAAACATAAACTAAACAAGATAAATGCAAATTAAAATACTAAAAATGAAACAAGAAAAACATAAAACAAGAGAAGTAAAGTTTTTCGTAGAACAAAAGTTGCTCAAAATGACCTCCTGAACACGGGAAAAATAAAAATATTTGAAAAAAAAATTTGGGCAGTAGAGGATTAATCGGAGCAGCGCTTGCGGAATTTTCTGAAACGAAAAATCGTTGTCCAATGCTTCCGTTAAAATGTATATCATGTGAGTCCTACCCTGCTATGTTGTCAAGTCAATGTGGAAAAGAAACATTTCGTGCGTTCAATTTCATTAGGACACAAAACTTTTGTAAACAAGAGTGTATCCTTCTTATACCTTATGTAAACTGTAATTTGAGTTAAAAAGATGCACTCATATTTACAAAAGTTATTTGCCCTTGTGCGAGGTAAGGGTCCATTTAACGTGAAGTTGCCGCTCACCCAGTCCGATCACGCCTTCCGTCGGACAGGGAAGTAATTGTTGGTCCCGGTCTAACCTAGAGGTTAGATCGTAAGCTCAATCCAGGTGTAAGAGTCGTCTCCCTGGGTCCTGCCTCGGTGGAGTCGCTGGTAGGCAGTTGGACTCACAATCCAAAGGTCGTCAGTTCGAATCCCGGGACGGATGGAAGCTTAGGTTTAATAAGAGGTTTGCAATTGCCTCAACAATCAAGAATTCGGACACCTAGTTTCGTGTAGGAATCTCGCAATCGAGAACGCCAAGGCAATGCTGTAGAGCGAATAATTTAATTTGATTTTTTTAACGCGAAGACTTCCATCATTGCCACGATTCTCGTTCAAAGATAATTTTTGCGTCGCTATAAATATTTCGACAAAATTCCTTCAACGTGTTGTTTAGAATAGTACCCTACATGTGTTGATACTTTTTGGTAACGATTATCCAATTCCTTGTAATGTTATGGAAATCGTCATTAATCAATGATTGCCAACTATTGGGACGTCAATGATTGTACCACAAAATGAGTAATGATCAACTTTCTATAAAAATGATCAACGGCTTCACCTTACGCAAATGGGTAACTCCAAGATAAAATTAAGCAATTTTAAGCATCACATTTAGAATTCAGTTTACTTATTGGTTTCTGCTTTATCTGTTGTTAAAATAATCAATCAAAACAATCAAATACTATGCAAAAACATGACTATAACATTTGTCCGTCCCCTGATTCGCTCCAAAGTTAAAAAAAAATTAAAACTATCCCATGCGTTCAAAATTCAGTAAAATGTAATACTTTGATGCCTTGGTTTTGATAAAAACAAACCATTTAAAGCGTTAATACACTCATTAAATCAAAATATTTAGCATATTTTACTCTCAGCAATTTCTCTTTGATCCCACACCGGAATCGCTGCTCTATGACACAGCAAATATTTGTCCCAAGAGTGTTATAGTGTTTGGCACGGTATAAATCACATCAGATAGACCATAAAATTGCATTCCACGCAAACGATGCGGAATAGAACGTGCTCCAATTTGTTTTATGAGAAGGGAAAATCAAGTTCGCCACCCTGTAGATCGCGCTAATGCGTCACGAGAGTGCACTCATTATTATACTTAGAACTTTTGCAAGCATACGCGCAGGTTGATTAACGACCGAAGCACCCAATGAGTGGTGACACGATCTTTAACATGTGGGGCTGGTGCCCGCGTAATGATGTAAACATTGTCAACCCTGGCACGGTGCCCACCCGCTTGCGTTTTACATTTTAAACAAACCTTGTCCAATGGGTTTTTCCTTTAGCGAGTGTGTGATCAACCAATCAATCAAAGGAAGAGCACTGATGTTTATTGAATCAAATCCGTTAAATTGAACGACTAAGATGTCAAAAGATGAAACCAATATTCTATGGGAAATAAAGATTTGTTTTTAGAAATTATAGATGTTTTTTTTTTGCATAGTTGAAAAATATAAGGTGCAATTTTAGTTTTTAAAACTGTAAAATTTACATAAAGTTAAAAAAACTAAATTAAAATTACATTCATTGAAATCTTGAACGATAATCTATCTCTAATCTAATCAAACACAAATCTTGAACGATAAACTTTTTTTTCTCAATTCCGGGACTTTTTTAACATTGAAAACTTCAGGTAACTAATTTCTAATTCAAACTTAACATTTTGAAAACTTTACTGAACCGGTGAAACAAATGCACCTATACTTGACTTATTGCAAAATAGTTTTAAGAGCGAGTCCTCGAAAAGGGCATATCCCTTTGTATGGGACGTCGTTTGGACCTCACCAATCTGCCTGAAATTTTCAGGGGTTTTTTGTTCATATGGAACTAGCATCTGGCCAAAATATGAGCACTCTAGGTCAATGGTAAGTGCACTCAAAAAAATGAGTTCGCGTAAACGTGAACAGAGTTCATGCCACCGGGAACCAGGAAGAAAACTGTTCAACTTTTATAGTGCATTGCACCATGAAAGTGAACAGTTTTCTTCCTGGTTCCCGTTGGCATGAACTCTGTTCACGTTTACGCGAACTCATTTTTTTTTGCGTGTGGGGTGAATTTTTTGGTTGTACATTTTTGTTCGGGGAACCCTTAGATCTCATTTTCTTGTGATAATTTTATCATATTTGTATTCCTGAGTCAATGTCACAGTAGAAACATGCATTTAAACCCTTTTAAAAAAGTCCAAAAAATCTTCGATTAAAATTTAATGAAATTCAAGTTCGTTTCCAAGGATACTAGATATCACCAGAAAAAATATCAGCTTCTTATTTTTTTACCTTTATTTTTTAAAGGGATGAAAATGAAATTTTTTATGTATTTTTCTATTGTGAAATTGACTCAGGAACACGAATATGATAAAATTATCACCAGAAAATGGGAACAAAGGGGTCCCCCGAAAAAAAAATGTACAACCAAAAAATTCACCTAAAGAAAAGTGTCAGGCAGATCTGAGAGATCGATGCAAGATGGGTATGCTTTGCTCGTGGACTTTTAGTAAACTTAATATTGAATTTCTTATTTAATCTATTCAAAGCCTACAGCGCAGCCAATATTTTAAAGGGATCCTGTAGAAAGCCTTACACAGTAAACAAATGTGTAAGTTTGGAAGGTGTAATTTTGGAAGGTTGAATATTACCTCTTTTATGATGTAATTTTACCTCAATCTAGACTGAAAAAGTTACATTACACCAGAATAATGGCAAAATTACACATTTTTAGAGGTAAAATTACACATTTTTTCTGACATAAAAGATGTACATACCCCTTCCCAGATGTAATATTATCATATGTTTTTCTTGTCAATTATAAGCATTTGTTGTGCGCCATAGCATTAGCATGCATTGAAACAGAACAGACGTTAAAACGGCCAGGAATACTTCGTAAAGTTTGCCGCAGGGATGATTCGTTGAAGTGGGTTGAGTTTCTGAATCTACATGGGAGGAAGAATTATTTATTCTACATGGGAGGAAGAAACAATTATTCTACATGGGAGGAAGAAACAATTATTCTTTGGGAGCATGGTGCTAAGAAGTTTTCTCGAAACGTCAAAAAGCGACGTGCGACAAGTTAGCACGACAGCGTCGGTATAAGCTTTAATGATTGCAAAAATATTTTTTTTGCCGCTTTGTTATAAAATATTTTTAATAAAACATTAACACACTAAACGGACGAACACAAATTTACGATCATACAGAACATACCACAAGCAGAACATTCCTGCTGTCAGTTCGAAAATGTCTTCCTTACATAAGCCATGACCCCCAACGGACGTCTCATTTCCCGATGAGTAAATTACGGCATGTTAAAACCCGACGCCGCCGTCAGCCTGTCGTGTATTTATTCACCGCAATCCTTTCGTGTGTGATTCCCACGAAAACAATCCGCCCTGCCCCAGAGCCCCGGTGGAGGGGCCATTCGCGCGTCCACTTTCAAAGGGAAAACTGTAAGCACTTAATAAAATGTATATTTTCATATAAACTGCGCGAATCACGGGCGCATCACAAGTCAACACGAATGGCCAAATAAACTCTGAGCTGTGGGGTAGTCTTTTCAAGAGCAATAACTGCCAACCACTAACTGCCCAATCCCACCCCGCGGAACAACGCAATGTGGCCAAGTCAAGTCAGATGCACTCTCTTTACCGCCGGCGGGCACTCTCTTTACCGCCAGATTTACGGGACGTTCCATTGAAAACTGTTTTGCACGCTTTCATCGATAAATTACCTGCGATGCAAAAGTGCCAACATCTCTTCGGCAATAGCGAACGAACGCTTGTTGTGAAGGTCATGTTTACGTGTTGATAATGAAATTGAAGACGGCGGAATTCGGAAGTGATGTTACGTCCTGAGGTACCGTAATTAGGAGTGACTTTGTCATATTGTTAAACAAAACCCGATTTAATATCACCAGAGGTGAAATAGAGCCTTTCTTACAAAATGATGAAACTGCGAGAAATATATTGGTGCAATTAATTTTTCAGAAACATAATGATACCATCCAGTGAGAATTTTACCTAAAGCTTCGAATCTTTTGAGGCTAAACCTAAAATGCCATTTTTTTTTAATTTCAGAAGTACCGTAATCTGGGGTGAATCGGGACTACAGTCTGAATAGGGACAGCAGTTTTTAGAGCACTTAAAGCTTTTAAATTTGGAAATGGATGCACACATTTTGTTGGCCTGAGTCTGTTCTAACCGAAACCAACCAAAAAAAATCAAAATATTGTGCTCCAACATGGTTAAAACTGATGTCCCAATTCGCCCCATGTGTCCCGATTGACCCCAGTTTACGGTACATTATTTGTCGCAAGATATTTCAATTTAATTAAGAAAAACATATTGGATTGACATTATTAGAAAAAAATAAAGGGTACTCAATCTTTATTGTTAGTCTATGCTTAACTTAAAAAAATATGTATCGCTGTTGCACTTTGTCGATCAATTATCAAAAGCCAGAAAGAACACTTTCACGCGCAGCGTAAAACGCGCAAGCGTAAAAGCGCTGGCGTTGAAGCGCTGGCGTTGAAGCGCTGGCGTTGAAGCGCTGGCGTTGAAGCGCTGGCGTTGAAGCGCTGGCGTTGAAGCGCTGGCGTTGAAGCGCTGGCGTTGAAGCGCTGGCGTTGAAGCGCTGGCGTTGAAGCGCTGGCGTTGAAGCGCTGGCGTTGAAGCGCTGGCGTTGAAGCGCTGGCGTTGAAGCGCTGGCGTTGAAGCGCTGGCGTTGAAGCGCTGGCGTTGAAGCGCTGGCGTTGAAGCGCTGGCGTTGAAGCGCTGGCGTTGAAGCGCTGGCGTTGAAGCGCTGGCGTTGAAGCGCTGGCGTTGAAGCCGGGACTTCGAATTAAATGTTCAGTATATGATTTTGTATAAATCCAAAAATGTAATAGGAAAAAATAGGGTAAAAATAAGACGAAAAACACTAAAATCGCTATATCTCTGGAAATACATTTTGGAAAAGCTTCAAATTTTGGGCCCAAACAGTTTATGGCGCATGTTTTCGAATGGCTTTTTGTTTGAAACTGAATTCTTTAAATTTGATAGTGTTATCTGTAAAATAGTCCAAAAAATACCTCTAAAAATGGCTTTGACCACATTTACTGGTCGAAAATTGTGAATCGAAAAATAAAATGTTCGTCTCCGACCCCACGGCTACAGATCTGACTTATAAAAATTGTGGGTTTTACGAGCGGTTTTCCAGTGATGGAAGACACAAATTTTTAAGAGCGGATACAGACATCGCTCATGTATTTCAGAAAAAGAGCTCTCAAAAATCAGACTTTGAGTTCTGAGTTTCGGGCCAAAATTCAATCGAAAGAGCGCATCTAAACCTTCAATTTAGTAATAGGATTTTTTCCTGGGACGAATCCTCGCCGTGCACGAATTTTTTAAGATTTCTGAAAAAAGCGTTTTTCCAAAAGCAAACCTTAAACCTTTCTTTTGTTAAACCTTTCTTTTGTAAGAAAGGCAAAAAGTGATATAAGTTCGTACTGGGTATTAAAAATACAGTAGAGTCTCTGGTTGTCGATCATTGCTACATATATTTCTCCATTTACCGATAATTACTTAAAACCGCATACTTCGATAGGGTAGAGTAGTCATCAATGAGACAAGGGGAACAAAGATAAAATGGCTCTCACAAGACGTAGTTTCAACCAATCAGGCTCATATTTGGGGGAAAGGTGTGTCTACACGGAGAAAAAAGAGTTCCCAAAATCGTGAACAAGCGTTCATGAAAATGGGAACCTCGAACAAAGTGTTCAAATCCCATGGTACGATTTTGAAAAACGTACCATGAAATTTGAACACTTTGTTCGTGGTTCCCATTTTCATGAACGCTTGTTCACGATTTTGGGAACTCTTTTTTCTCCGTGTACGTCTGCCATAATAGTGGCTTTGGTTATGGAAGCTCCCTTGCAAAGTTACATGTTTGATTCTGGGGTGTAAAAGTAAATTATGACTAAAAATTACACTTTCGCTCACAGGCTGCCATTAACACAAAAACTAATATTTCTCCAATTTTCTTTTATCATTTCATAGGGCATGAGTTGGGCTACAATGTCCTTTTATTAGGTTTGACCAAAATAAAGAATATACCCAGAATCCAGGGCTGTCTCATTGTCCCCCACTCTTCTCGGCCCATGGGAAAAAACTGACACTTTGATTTTTCTTCATTAAACTTTTCAAAATCTATGAAAATCTTTTAAAACATGAATTGGAAGTGATTTTTGGCATATTTATTGAGTTTGAACTTTTTTTAACCAAAAATATAAAGTTATTTGGTAAAATATGTGGATTTTACAAAATTTAGATACTTTTTAGTACAACTTTTGTTAATTGAAGTTTCATGTTGTTAAAATTGCTTAAAAATGTTCAAAGCAAGTCACCTGCAATGGAACAATATAAAAACATGACGTTTTACTAGAAAAGTATTGATTTTTGTAGAATGTCTCATTGTTCCACAGCTGTCTCATTGTTCTCCTGCCAAGTGCGTCTACGATGAGACAGTTGAATAACTCTGGCTGTAGAAGTCAGATCGATCTCATATTTTGGTCAATGTTAGAACAAATTAAAAGAAAAAAAAATGCAGCAAAAAGCTCTTCAAAACACGCTGATGAAAAATATACAAAAGTCGTTGAAGTTTAAAAACCAAAAGTGTCTCATTGATGATGATACCCTACCCTACACTTTTTTCCTTAATGCCCCCTTTAACACGTTTTTTTTCCTTGATTGGATGGTCAATTTTTTTTTCTTCAAATTCCTTCTTTTTGTCAATATTTTCCCATTCTTATGGCTTGCATAAGGGCGATTCTTTCAAATTCGCAAAAAGTATGTTTTTTGATTTTATTTTTTTCATTTCGATGAAACTTATAAAAACATTGACTTTTGTTCTACAAAAAACGTTACTTCTCTTGTTTTATGTTTTTCTTGTTTCATTTTTAGTATTTTTATTTGCATTTATCTAGTTATGTTTGTTTTTGGTAGTTTTTGGCCTATTCTACCTGCCTATCAAATTTTTCATGTTTTTACAGTAACTTTTTCAATTTTTTGCTTGTTTTTCACATTTTCTGCTATAACATGGCACCATTATCATTTAAATAGTAGAAAAATGCGTAGAGGCATAGTCTAGGACATTAGAAAAAATACTGCATACTGAGCAATTCTCTACAAAACCGGCCGATTTCGACCATTTTTATTTTTTGTATTTTTTGATTTGGCTCAAACTTTGTGGGGGCCTTCCCTATGACCAAAGAAGCCATTTTGCATCATTAGTTTGTCCATATAAATTTCCTTACAAATTTGGCAGCTGTTCATACAAAAATGGTACGTAAATATTCGAAAATCTGTAACTTTTGAAGGAATTTTTTGATCAATTTGGTGTCTTCGGCAAAGTTGTAGGTATTGTTGAGGACTTTTGAGAAAAAAATAGGTACACGGAAAAAAAATTTCCCGATTTTTTTATTAACTTTTTTTTCACAAAAACTCAAATTCCCAAAATACGTATTTTTTGATTTTCGAGATTTTTTGATATGTTTTAGGGGACAAAAATCCGCAACTTTTGAGCTATAGAGAAACATGGTCAAAAAATTTGCCGCCGAGTTATGATTTTTTGAAAAACTGGTGATTTTTGGAAAAAATCGAAATTTCATACATAAAATTTTTTTGACCAAATTTTTTTATGCAAAATTGAATTTGCAATCGAAAAGTACTTTACAGATTTTTTGATAAAGGGCTCCGTTTTCAAGATATAGCCACCGAAAATTTGATTTTAGCGAAATATTTGCAGTTTTTCAATTTTTAAAAATAGTGACCATGAGTGACCATATCTAAAAATATTTTTTTTGAAAAGTTCAGAAAATTTGCTATAAAATTGTCTAAGAGACATTGAAGATTGGACCTCTGGTTGTTGAGATACAGCGGCTTAAAGAAAAAGAAACACGAAAATTGAAGTTTTCTAAGTCTCACCCAAACAGCCCACCATTTTCTAATGACGATATCTCAGTAATTAATGGTCCGATTTTCAATGTTAATACATAAAACATTCGTGAAATTTTCCGATCTTTTCGAAAAAAATATTTTGAAAAAAATTAAATCAAGACTAACATTTTAAAAGGGCCAAACTTTGAATATTATGCCCATTAAAAATGCTAGTATTGATTAAATTTTTTTCAAAATATTTTTTTCGAAAAGATCGGAAAATTTCACGAATGTTTCATGTATTAACATTGAAAATCGGACCATTCATTGCTGAGATATCGTCATTAGAAAATGGTGGGCTGTTTGGGTGAGACTTAGAAAACTTCAATTTTCGTGTTTCTTTTTCTTTAAGCCGCTGTATCTCAACAACCAGAGGTCCAATCTTCAATGTCTCTTAGACAATTTTATAGCAAATTTTCTGAACTTTTCAAAAAAAATATTTCTAGAAATGGTCACTCATGGTCACTATTTTTAAAAATTGAAAAACTGCAAATATTTCGCTAAAATCAAAATTTCGGTGGCTATATCTTGGAAACGGAGCCCTTTATCAAAAAATCTGTAAAGTACTTTTCGATTGCAAATTCAATTTTGCATAAAAAAATTTGGTCAAAAAAATTTTATGCATGAAATTTCAATTTTTTCCAAAAATCACCAGTTTTTCAAAAAATCATAACTCGGCGGCAGATTTTTTGACCATGTTTCTCTATAGCTCAAAAGTTGCGGATTTTTGTCCCCTAAATCATATAAAAAAATCTCGAAAATCAAAAAATACGTATTATGGGAATTTGAGTTTTTGTGAAAAAAAAGTTAATAAAAAAATCGGGAAATTTTTTTTCCGTGTACCTATTTTTTTCTCAAAAGTCCTCAACAATACCTACAACTTTGCCGAAGACACCAAATTGATCAAAAAATTCCTTCAAAAGTTACAGATTTTCGAATATTTACGTACCATTTATGTATGAACAGCTGCCAAATTTGTATGGAAATTTATATGGACAAACTAATGATGCAAAATGGCTTCTTTGGTCATAGGGAAGGCCCCCACAAAGTTTGAGCCAAATCAAAAAATACAAATAAAATCCATTTCCGGTTTTGGTAGAGAATTGCTCATACTTCTTTTTACTTAAAACATAGGAAATGTTAGTAAAAAACACAGCCAAAGTTGACCCCTAAAAAATTGTCATTTTAAAAAACATTGGCTAAGTCACATAAAACAAGTATACCCATAAATTTTCTAAAATTTTAGGAGTTCTTCTTTCCAATGCTTTTAAAAGAACAAAAATTGGTTGAAAATTGATTTTTGACGATTTTTCAAATCGAAGCCCGTCTAAATTGTGTGAATTTGAGAATGGTTTATTATTTCCTTTTCTATGATATAATATTACCTCAATTTAGACTTAAAAAGTGGCATTACTACGGAAAATTGGTAAAATTACACATTTTAAAGGTAAAATTACATTTTTTTGCATAAGAGATGTTCTTATTCCCAGATGTAATATTACCATGATTTTTCTACTGTGTGGCAAATGTTCATGATACAGCGTTATGTAAAAAAAAAAAAATAGCTAAATCTAAACAGGAACTTTTCTCGTCGTGAATGTTGTTTCTTGCCAGAAAGGTACTTTTTGTTATTTCATTGGAAACGTATAAAAAATGTTTACCTTTGGTTTGACTGTAACAAACAAAAAGTAGAGGCTAATTAACATTATCATTGATAAATACGTTTTTGAAGGTTACCAATCTAAACCTTATTTATTTTGAAGAGTTTCAAAATAGGAATTTTCAAAAGACTTTCAAGTCGAAAATTTAGAATTATCATCTAATATTTTTCTATGTCGTCCTTTTAACGGTATGAAGGTTCCACGATCTTTTCCTAACCGCAGAAGTCTGAAAGCTTTTCAAGGTGTTTTAGGATGTCTATGATTTTTTTATATTTTTTTTTTTCAATATTTGGCTATCAGGGGCAAACACACGTGCAAATCGCCCATCAACCAGCTCAACCAATCGGTGTCCTCTCTCTCATGACGGCGACGACGTCCAAGCTCTCATCCTTTTCCCCAACCACTGTTTACTCTCTCTCTCACCTCGTGGTCATCTCACCGCAGCATCCCGTCGGGGCGTAATCAACGGACGGCGCGGCGCCCGCCAGCAAAAAATTACGCGCGCCAGAAGCAGCAGGAGCGGATCATCACCCAGGATTGAGCGTGAGAACACTTTTGCCGAAATTATTCTTGTATAAATAGGACCCGGCCGAGCCTATCAGGACCATTTCGTTGCAGTCGGTCGGTCTCGATCACGGGTTTTCGCGGTTCGTCGGTTAGTCGGATTAGCTAGTCTCGGATACTTAGATATCCAAATCGGTTTGGCTGGTGGTTCGTTGCTGCATTTGTGCGTAATAAATTATCCGGATCAACGGTGTGAGTTTCTTGAAGTGACGTGAAGGGAAAATTTTATAATAGAAATTTTATTTGAGCGATGAAATTAGTTTCAACTTTAATGGGCAATGTGTCGTGATTTACATCCAAACGTGTTAGAAGCTGTTGGAATAAAGAAGAGAGTTTGTGCATTTGGGCTAATTAAAGTGAAAAGTGGCGACAAAGAAAGACCAGAAGGGCAAAAGTGATCATAAGAAAATATAAATGAACAATTTGACTGACTTTGATGAATTGCAGAGGAGAGAGAAATAAACTTTAATAATTATTTGCAACGACCTTACTGTGTAATGGCAACAATATTTTTCAAAATTCACCGGTTAATCGTTTTTTTAGATTTCAGAAAATTCATCAAAAACCGTTTTCACAGTCAATACTTTGGTTAGACAGGATGAAAATTGGTATTCATACACTTTTACGTGGTTTTTGATCAGAGTATCGAGCAGCAATAATTCTCAGCAAATAACATAAGAAACTAATCAGATCAAGAAAATTTGCACCATTGCCTCACGCCCCTTAGGCCGATGCAAATATTTTTCAAAGTTTTTGTCCCTCGACCCTGGGGACGGAGTAACAAAACATAAAAAAATATAATAATTGAAATTACAAACCAGAATTTAACCGTATCGATGAAAAAACCATTTGAAAATGCATTATTTACCCGTACAGTTTATATGCAATCATTGTTTTACAAAAATGTAAAATCTCGAAAAAAAAAATTACAAAAAAAATCCCTTTACGGTTATGCACATCGAAATTTCACTAGAATTCAAAAGATATTTGAATTAACGCTTAAATTCTTAAACTGATTCTAAACACAGGGGACTGCATTTTACATTGATTTCAGTTGATTGCAACTCAGTTTCCATTGAAAATGTGAACTATTTTGAAAAAAATAATGTTTTTGCTCTCTGATTTTTCGGGCCGATATTGAGAGGGGGAGGGTGTAGGGGACAAAAACTTTAAATAAAATTTTATACTAGCCTTATTACCGAAAACGAAACAAATGGACCCAATCTAACCCTTCTTGGGTAGAATGCAACTAAAATTATGCTCAAATAAAAATGGGTCAATACAAAGACCGTGAATCTTGTTAAAATGAATTTGAATTTTTAGACATTCAATTACTTTCAATCAATTACAAAAAATAATTTTAAGGTCATTTTTTCGAAACACAGTTGCTTTTCTCCGTACATTTTGACGATTTTTCCCATACAAACTTCAAGCGATTAGAGGGAGGGCTTCCCGTGGTCATAATGAGCTCAAATTTGAATTTCAGGGGGTAGCCCCGAGAAAGCCGGAATTTGGACCACTCTACTACCTACGCTGGAAAAATCTCTCTAAAACTTACATCATTTTTTTCAAAGTTTACCCTGAAGCGTAGAAGCCGTTCCTTCACAGAAAAAAATAATGTAAATTTGGAAGCTGTAATTTTGGAAGGTTGAATATTACCTCTTTTATGATGTAATTTTACCTCAATTTAGACTGAAAAAGTGACATTACACCAGAAAAGTGGTAAAATTACACATTTCCAGAGGTAAAATTACACCTTTTTTCTGACATAAAAGATGTACCCTGGGAAGCCAGATGTAATATTACCATGATTTTTTTTTTCTGTGTAGTAGTAAACTTATTGATAATTTTCAACTAAGCCAAAAGTTACCTCTCTTATTTACAACAACGTTTCCGAATAAACTTAAGCTACAAAACCGCTCCATTTCAGGGCATGATCCCCTAAACAGCAAAAAATTGTGTAAATTTGGAAGGTGTAATATGGAAGGTTGAATATTACCTCTTTGTGATGTAATTTTACCTCAATTTAGACTGAAAAAGCATCATTACACCAGAATAGTGGTAAAATTACACATTTTCGGGGGTAAAATTACACATTTTTTCTGACATAAAAGATGTACCCCTTCCCAGATGTAATATTACCATGACTTTTTTTTCTGTGTAGGTGTACTGAGCCCGAATCTCAAATATGAGCTTAATTGATTGCGACAGGACTCGTAAAATCGGACCCGTTTTGTTACATCAATTAAACCAACTACACCTTTTCCATTAGGCCAGCAAAAATGAGCATCACCGACCGAATGAAGCGATGGGAAGGCAAGGTGGCCGTCGTGACCGGAGCCAGTGGGGCCATCGGTGGAGCCATCGCAAGGGAACTGGTTAAAGCCGGGATGATAGTTTGCGCACTGGCCAGGAGACGCGATAAGGTGGAGAAGCTGCGTGCCAGTTTGTTTGACGTGGCTGGAAATTTGAATTGCGTCGAGTGTGATATAACTCAGGAAGAGGATGTTAAGCATGCTTTTGGATGGATTGAAGGGGCTTACGGTGGGGTTGATTTGCTGGTCAATAATGCTGGCGTGATCACAAAGTGCCTGCTGACGGAGAAGAACAACACTAAAGATCTGTACACGACAATGGAGACCAACATCATTGGACTTTGTTTGTGCACTCGGGAAGCGGTGAAATCGATGAAGGCTCGAGACGTCCACGGTCACATCATCAATGTCAACAGCATATTCGGCCACAAGGTTCATCAAGCCGTACCGGGAACGAGGCCACTCAACGGAATGTACCCGGCGTCCAAGTACGCTGTCACTGCAATTACCGAATGCATTCGACAGGAGCTGGTATATCTGGATAGTCAAGTTAAAGTATCGGTAAGAAAACGACGTTCGCCATCGGTCACATTCGATAAGTGTACTAATTCGCTGCCCAAAATCTATCTCTTTCCCCTCCCCTCTACACGTTACAGAGCATCAGCCCAGGACTGGTGGAGGGTGACATCGTCGCTAATCACACCGTCAACGAGAACGACCTCGTTAAGTACATGCCAAAATTGAAACCCGAGGATGTCGCCGAAGCGGTTCTTTACGCCATCACCACGCCGGATCACGTTCAAGTAAGTGCCTCTTTGGAGACGCCGGCGCCTTGTCGAAAGGCCAGATCAATTAATCCACTGATGTTACATGTTACAGGTCCACGAACTTGTCATCAAACCCATGGGAGAGTTTTTATAATCAATGGTGTGAAACGAAACCGCATTCATTACGCTATAACAAATCCATTTAGAACAAGATTTAAACATTCAAATTTTAAGCATCAGCATCAGCCAAAGAAAAAGAACAAAATACAAAAGTATGCTTTCTAGCGCCATTTTATTTACTTTATAATTTATTTTTATACAGCAATAAAAACGAAGGAATCTCACCACTCTAGCTCTAAGCTCTAATGGTCAATATCATTTGCGATGAAAGAAATGCCCGGGTTACAACAGAAGCCAACACAGAACAGGTTAATTGGTCCGAGTTCTTAACGGTGTGCACCAAGGGAATTGGGATGATCGTCCGTCGTCGCACTTTATTCTTGTCTCTCGCTTAGCCATTGGGTGGCCTGGTTGGGCGGTGCTCAACTCGAAATCAAGGTTTTCTGTAACGACTGAATGTTATAAAATCGTTTTTTTTTTCTAAGAGTCTGTATAATCCGAATTAATTTAAGAGTTCATCTAAAACAAATTTCAGAATTTGAGCGAATGTGTTTTTTTTTATTTTTGTTTATACCAAAACATGTTGAACAGCTTCCTAACATCGTTGTTAAACTGAATAAATATCAATGCTATATGAAAGTTGTTGTAACTGCAGTGCGACTAATTTGATAATTTGCTTATGTTAAGAAGTTTTTAGACAAAAATAACACACTAAAACAATTAATTATATTTTTGATTTTAAAGCTAGAGCTGAAATATGAATTCCCAAAAAAAAAAAACATTTTTATAATCAACAAGTTTTTTTTAAACAAGAAAAATTGCGATCTTCTTAAAAATAGACAAGAAGATAAAAACAAAAATTAGGTAGAGAATGAATTTTAAAAACCAGCAGTGGGAGTGACATTAGATCTAGGGGATGAGATTGATTTTTTTTAAAGGATTTTAACCTTCCTTATGTTCTTCTCAATTAAACTAAATTCTGTTAAAAGGATTGAGTTGGGGACATCTTAAGATGACTTGAAAAAATCTTACTCCTAGAACATATCCTGTCATTTTGAAAGCTGTCTCAAATTGAGGTACGATTTTGACTAAGAATGAACTTTCGAAAAAGGAACTGTTTAAAAATCTCTACGCCTCTAATCTCTACCCCTCTAAGGGGTCAGATTAGGGTCAAATTTTAAGCGATTTAAGGTAAAGTTCATAAATTCCACCATTTTTTTTTTTTGAAACTATCCTAGAACAATTATACGTTAACAGTTTTTCGATGTTATTTAAATTGTTTTTGTTATAAAGAAATCGTTTTTTGACCCCCCACCTCGCCCCACTGCAATAATTACAGTCGACTCTCTGGCAGTCGATCTTTTCGGTATCAATATTGCTCCAGCTGTCAATATTTTTTTTCAGTCCCTTCAAGAAGCATGCTTTAATTTTTCGTTCTATAATTTGATACCTCCCGCTCTCGACGTTCCCTTCAATATCGACAAGGAGAGAGTCCACTGTATTAGAAAAAGAACAAAAATAAGGCTCAGTTCATTCATTTCGAGAATTATTAATATTCAGATAAGCATGCCCATTAGGGTGCTCAGAAAAAATGACCCCCTGCTCCACCAGTGAAAAACGGTTTATTGGGTTATTTTAAGCATCTGTGTAAATTTTGAGCAAAATTGGTTAAGATTAACCCATTGATACTCATCGCCTAAAGTTTGTGAAAAAAATGTTTTTCATGCTAAATTTATAAAAAAAAAACGAAGTTGACTTTATAGCTGTCGGCCACCATTGCTAGTACCAATCACTAGTGTCTTCCTTTTAACTACAAGGACTTCGCCGCCCTGGGCTCCTAAGTGTTTGAGTACGGCACGGAGCGACGGCGCCGGATACCCATATTTACACAAAGAATTTTTAGAGCGCTCGCCGCGGGATTCGAACCAACAACTTCTGGATTGTGAGTCCAGTGCGCGGTCCGATTTATCCACACGGGCGGGATTTCATGCAAAAATGACATATTTAAATCGCTTATAACTTTTCAAGATCAAGTTTTACAGCTTTGGCATGTTGGACAAAGTTGTAGAACATTAAATTTCCAATGAGAATCTTACTTTTGAGAATATTTGGATAGAAGAAGCGCGCCCTGCACACAAAACCGTAAGAAAATTGAGTTTTTCATACCTTTTTTTGATGTTTTCCACACTCAAAAAAAATAAGTCCGCGTAAACGTGAACAGAGATCATGCCACCGGGAACCAGGAAGAAAACTGTTCAACTTTTATAGTGCATTGCACTATGAAAGTGAACAGTTTTCTTCCTGGTTCACGTTGGCATGAACTCTGTTCACGTTTACGCGAACTTTTTTTTTTTTTTTTGAGTGCATACAAACTTCACCCTTGAGTATCAATGGGTAAATGAGACCAATTTTGCTCATATTTGACCCAGAGTCCTAACACAGCTTGTGGAGCGAGATTTTAACAAAAGTCCAATATTCTGGTCACCCTAATGTCCACACAAATCCTATATATCAATGCCTTTGTGCTCTCTTATGGTAACTAGATAGAAGTCCAAGCAAGCTTAGCACAAGAGAGCACAGAGTTATCGATGTATTAAAAAATGTTCAAAAAATATTCCTATGCATTTGAACAAAAAAAGTTGACAAAGCTCTTCGTCAAAACTTGATGGGAATGTTAATGAAAATGTAACATTAATCAAAACACTCTATCCGATGACGGGCGGACAGATGCTAGCAGAACAGATGTTTAGTAACCATTTGAATAAGTATAGCACTAAACCAAAAGTAAACATGCATGTATTACTCATTCAACGGCGCGAGTCCATTCAAATAGGCAGACAAACGAGTGGCTTCCGAAAAACTGTTGGATTTAGTTTATTTTCATGTAGCGATTTTATGCTGAAACATCTTAACCAGGAGCACACACACACCGCGACACATGTCGTTTCAATCAGAATTAAGCCGAGACCATTGTAATTAAACGAAATGTTCCCGCATAAATCATCTCAGCCCATTAGGAGTGGATTTACAACATGCTAAAACAGTGATTCTCACATCATCGCGTCAGAGGAGCAGATGAAAATAACTAAAGTTGACAAATTCCGCACATTTGCGCTTTTTATTGTAAAGTTTTCAGCATAAAACGGAACAAAACAAAATTAAGAAAAAAAAAACGTTTCTCAGCGCAAGTGAGCAAAGCTATCGATTCTTGTTAACTCTCTTGATTCGTCAATTTTTCATTCAATTAAACAGCTTTACGATGCAGGCTCGAAAGAGATTAAAATTAACATAAAAATAATATTCTTCGAAACTGGTTCTGTAATTGAGCTGCATCTCGATGAACGTTTGTGCATATCTTGGATTCTTTCAAATAGATTCTCAACGATTACATGCATGCATGCATTAACGATTAATCTTCGATGTTGATGATTATGATTATTTTTAGGAATTTGCGAATAAGCTAGTTTGAAAAAGTGCTTCATTTCCATCTTTGATTTGGCTATTGTGGTGAGTGAATTAAACCATGTCATCACTTCCCCTAATAAGCCAATGATAATTACACAAAATCACGCCTCGTAAAAACGAATCCAGCCAACAAGGGGAAGAAGCCGCAAACGTGAATTTAAATGATGTTCTGGTTTGATTTGTGGGTATAAAAATGATACCTTTTGCAATCAATTAGGCCGCCGCCAATTTGAGAAACAATAAAATGTATTCAATCTGCTGGAGTGCTTCTTGTTTCGGGTGAACTTCATCCATTTGTGGCAATTTTGTGGGGCGTTCCATTTTATTTTGAGTACAGTCATCCCACATATTCGAACACCCACATATTCGGAACACTTTTGTGTTAATTTGTCTATAGGATGCAAAATGCCACTTTTCTGCCGACCCTACTATTTGTAGGGCCTTTATTTGGTCATTCGCTTGCTATTCCACTAGTAAAAGTAGTACTTTTTAAACAAAAACTGCATTTCCAGACTATTTTATCCAGAGCAGCAAAACACTGCCTCCAAATTGCCTGTTCCATGATTGTGAGATGTTATTGTGTCTCCCACAATTGTGGAACACCTGAATTTAACTGATATTTTCACAAAAAAAATCATCATACCATTCATAAAACATTACTAAGCATGAGTTTTATTGGTTTCAGAGTGCGAAGTCATTATTTTGTAAAAATATGTACTCCTGGAGAGAAAAAAAAGTTTGTTTACCTCGCAAGAAAAGGGTGTTCCAAATTTGTGGATTTCAAGGGTCAATGTTTTTCTGTGAAAACTTGATATAAAACGTAAAAATGTACAACCGGTCTATACATCAATCGAAAGATCGCAAGAAAAGCTTTCACATGAAGATAAAAGCAAATGATTATGTTCTTTTATTAATTTTCTACGATTTGTTGAACAATGGCCGATCTGTAAACTGTTCCGAATATGAGGGATGGCTGTAGAGTTTCCCTGGCCTGATGTGCGAGTTGAACTTCATAAATAAAGGTTCTATCCACCTTGTAGTGTTTCTTTTAAATTAAAACATCGTTTTATTGAATTGTTAGTTATAAATTCTACAGTGTAATGAAATGGGCGTTTTTACACCGCCTACTCAGATGATTGCATTGATGTTTTTTTGTTTAAACATAAAAATAACTTCAAATTTTGACAAAATTCATGTCAATTATTTTATAACAATCATTAATAAAATAGTAGGCGGTGTTCATCGTGTGAAAAGTAATTAAATCCAGAAATTTTTTAGAAGGTCCCTATTTATTTTACTAAATTAGGCATAGCTCTGCTTTTATTGAACCAAAACTGGTACTTTTTTAGGGAACTTGTTCAGGATCTCTACAATGTTATTGATTCGAAAATGTTTTAAAATGTCTTAGTGTTATATAGCAGAGGATTGAAAAAAAAATTAGAGCCATTGAGTAATAAACAGCTTATCAATGAAATAATCTATGTTTTGCATTGTATAATGCTCAAATTTGTATCCGGGCAATATGTTACTGTATTCTCATGAAAAATTATGCAAATAGAATATTTGTATTCGGTTGTCTTGGTTCTTCAAGCTTTGATTTTGGAGTTATTTAAAAGAAAGTCAAAAATCTGGTAAATTTGGATCGGAAACTTTTTATTAGAGGTCAAGTTAGAGACTCCTTAGGCTTTTTTAAAATATGGTTATCAACATGAATGCACCGATTTCCAGCGACTTTTTTGTTAAATTTTGCCTTATTGTTCGTGATATCACCATTTTTTAAACCATACCCTTTCGAGTAAAATTAGGTAAAATCATCAAAAATCCGTCATTTTGCTTTGATAGTCGCCAAATCAACACCGATTTCGATTAATAAAAAGTTTCATCAGATATTAACCCAATACAAGTCTACTTTGATGGAAATCTCAGACCGCGATTTTTTATCGTTTTTCAATTTTATAAAGCCAAAAAGTTAAAATATCTAGGTTGACGCATAGATTTTGCTTAAACTTCGGCCATCGGCCTATTTTTCCATGAAGAATCGACTACTAAATATTCAGATTGATCTGAGAAACTTTTTTCAAAAATTGGTTCCAAAACGAAAATAGCATAGCATAGCATAGCATAGCATAACGGGTCTGCACCACGCTGTAGGGGGTGCCACAATGGTCAATTCAATATTCTTAGACAATTTGATTGCTGCCCGGTACAACCAAGAATATCTAAGAACGTAAATTTCCACACTGTGCTCCAAGGCTACGCCCATACAGTCCCGTGGGGATTTGGGAGGGGATGTTTTTGTTGTTCACTAGTGGCAAAAGTGCAGGGAACCCATGCGACTTTTAAAAGTGAACGGAATATTTTTGGGAGGTTTGGAATGGGGGTTAGGGGAATTTCATCGGGCCGATGAAAATGGTTGAGTGCGTAATGTATTTAATGATTTGAATGTTTGTAAGCGTAAATGTGAGTCTGTAGTGTATTATCTAATAAGCATATAGTTTTGTAATAATGATAAATAATAAATATAATAAATATAGTAAATAAAATGAATATAAGAAATATAATAAATACAATCAAGATGATTCCAGGAAGCTGTAAAAAAACAGTTATTTAAAATATGAATGCTTAGAAGGTTTCCATGCTGTTTTAGAAAGTTTCGTTAATTTAAGCAATTTGATCAAATATGGTATGAGGAGATGGTATACTACAGGAAAGGAATAGGATCAGGAATAATATGAACATTTAAATAAATCATATAGTGAGTAGACAAATTTACATATAGACATTTGATTTAAAATAATTCCAGAAAGCTGTAAAAAATTAAAATAATTTTAAAACTAATACTTCAGATGGAAACACAAATAAAACAACAAAGACACAAGAATCCTAACACGCGGCTTCGCACCTTCCACATAATTCGACATGAACACGATCACGAATACAGCACAAAAAGAACGCCACAAAAATCCATCTTCTCGGCGCTGCTGCTCACACGACATTCAAATTGGTTCCAAAACGAAAATGGAAAATTAAACAAATAGAAAAAGTTCGAACTTCTTTTTTGATTTTGTGAAAGTTTGTAGAGCTTACCCGTGTCATGAAGATTCAATATCAAATAAATGTGATTTTTTTTAAGATTATCATAAACTTCAATACTTTTCTCAATCATTTCCCACTCAACTCGTACTTTGGGTTCATCAAGATTTGGAATTTAAAAAAACGCTATTATAAATTTACTTCTGCCATTCTTGATTACCGCCCTGCCTGGAAGAATGAGTAAATTTCAGCAAGTTTCCGACTATGTATATCATCTCATTTTTGTTGTCTTTTTTGTTGTTTAATGCTTGGGCCCAAGTTCTCAACGGCTCTGGCGTCCTCAGCGTCATCATCAACATGATCATCATGTTTCGCGAATATTTTTATTGCCCACCGGGCCACCGGGTGGTTTGGCTGTGGTGGTAAATTGGACCGACTCTGCCCATGCCCAACCACCGGGGTGATGTAGGTAAATATGTTTCGGAAGGTGTGTTGTGTTTGGCGTGTGAAGCCACCACTGACCGACCGCCACCGCTCAATCCATTCCTCGACTGACCGCGGCGGTTGATTCTGGTGGCGTCCGTCGTCCGGTGCGGAGTTCTTTTTGCGCGCGCACGCTCACGGGTCTTACTTTTTAACTTCGTCGTGTGGAGAACTTACGCCGCAGGTTCAGCGCGTTCAGGTAGACCGATCTTCTTCGGCGTAGAACCCGGCGTGAGGAGGAAACCCAACAGAGCGCGGTCATTATCAGCGTTCTTCTTCGGCTGAAGCTGCTGCTGCTGTTGCCATTTCTTCATCATTATGTTGGGAAAGAACGAGACATCGGGCAGAACCGATATGTGTACTATATAAAACTAAAATGTCAAGAAGAGCTTTAATTCATTACGGTTTTGTGTATCGAGGTGGTAACACATGCGCGCGTGGCATTGAAATTAAGCAAATCTGAGACAAGTACCCGGCGTGTCGAGATCGATGGACACTGTTCAGCTATTAGGAGTGGATGGGCTTGAATAATGATTTCGAGCCAAGTGATTGAGCAGGATTGAACCAAGCCGAAGAAGCCCGGGCTTATAGTTTGGAAAAGTGGACCGATTACGGCGCGTGTTTGTGCACGATCCTTGAGAGTGTCTTCAAGTTAATTTGTGAAGGAGTTTTTTTTTCTACTAAATCGAAACCGGAATATCGACGAGACGAGCAAAATGCTGTACTTGAAGTGAGTGTGGTGTGGTTTGGTGAAACAAAAGATTGCTAATTTATGCCTTGGTTAATGCTGATCAATTGAATGGACGTTGTGTTGTGTGAAGAAGAGGAAAGGATTAGGCCTTAAAGATCAGCAACAGCATTCTGTGAGTTTTGATTCAGTGAATCAAGCGAAAACTTCACAGGATATTCGGATAGATAAACGAGTACTCGAGTAGAGCATATGGGTCATTCAATGTTACTGAGTTCACTTTCGGGCTTGACCTTCACAGACTTGGGCCAATCCCAATATTTTTGGTTCTTCCCCTTTCTGGAGGATCTTCTATTTTTTTACTCAAAACTAAGCAACTATTAGACCAGAAGACTTTCATTCGGTATCATTTTATACGAAATTGTCCAAGTAATACGATAGAAACAAAATATTAACCCCCAAATTTCCCCCAAAATCACTGGAAAACCCAACGCATTTTAAACACGGACGCCCAAGTCTCCCGTTGGAAATGGTAACTCCAATGGAATGGTAACTTCAATTCGCTGGTTCTCGAGCATAACTCAACCAATCGGGACGATTATTTTTCTCCAGTGATTTTATATAACTTTGCAGAACTCGATTTGATGAATTCTGTAATTTTTGCGATCAAAAACATCGTTACAACATTTTTTTTTAACGCGATTGCTTCCGTGGAATTTTGGGCGAATTTTTGTAACACGCGCAGCGCAATCAGACATTAAGTTAGAAAAAAACAGTTAGAAAAAATATCGAAAATATAAACGACAATAATTGTATTTCCATTACAAAAGGAGTGTTTTAATTTTAGCCGAGTGTTTTACTATAGGAGGTATTAGACTATGACAAACAAGCAAACAAACTCCCACTTTTTGACAGTTTGTTTGTTCGCAGAAAATGTCAACCGTAATACATTTCGCTTTGTTTGTGAGTTTGACAAACTGTCAAACACGAAAATGTGCGAGCATGTTTGTTTGTTTGTCACAGTCTAAAACCTCCTTAAACGAAACGAAGTTGACTTTATAGCTGTCGGTCACCATTGCTAGTACCAACCACTAGTGTCTTCCTTTTTATCTACAAGGACTTCGCCGCCCTGGGCTCCTAAGTGTATGAAAGTATGGCACGGAGCGACGGCGCCGAATACCCATATTTACACAAAGAATTTTAGAGCGCCCGCCGCGGGATTCGAACCGTCGACCTCTGGATTGTGAGTCCAGTGCGCGGTCCGATTGATCCACACGGGCGGGACCTCCTTAAGCAAACTTTAATTTTATAACATTCAATCTTTTTCAGACCGGTGGGTCATTCTTTCACAACTCACACAGCAGTTGCCCCGACCTTTCTTAGTTTTTTTTTAATTCAATCCCATTTGATCAGGGTAATTCTCCACTAACTCACATGATATCGGGAAAAGATGTCCCGACCCCTCTTCGATTTACGTGAAACTTTGTCCTTAGGGGTAACTTTATGTCGTGACGGAGGGGCGTTACAACCCCTTATATTTTTGAACATGCGAAAAAAGACAAGTTTTTCAAAAAATAGCATCTTGAAAAGGTAATGTGATGGAAATTTTGTGTCAAAGGAACTTTTGTGTAAAATAGGACGCCCGATTTGATGGCGTACTCAAAATTACGAAAAAATGTATTTAAAAATGTACTTAAAATGCTGTTTCAAAACTAGATTTAGGCCGTTGCAAATATTTTTCAAAGTTTATGTCGCCCCCCCCCCCGCCCCCCCTTCAAAATTGGTCCGAAAAATCAGGGGTCAAAAAAATATGTTTTCAAAAAAAAAAAAATAAAAAATTCAATGGAAATAGAAGTCTAATCAACTGAGAACAATCCAAAATGCCTTTTTCTGCATTGATAATCATATTTAACATGTTTGGACTCATTTAAAAATATTTTGAACTTTTATGAAATTACAGTGTACAGCACCGCAAAAACTTTTTTTTCTCGCAAAAATAAAATTTTCGTCAGTACTTAGAAATTTTGGAAATCAATGATTGCAAAACAGGTGTATGATGCATTTTAAAACACTTTTTTCATTCAAATGTTGGCGCAGTGGCCTGTCATTCCAATTTTTAACTTTTTTTATTTTTTTGCCCCTCCCCTCGACTTTGATCAGAGTCGAGGGACATAAACTTCAAAAAATATTTGCAACGGCCTTATATAAAAAAATAAAATTAACGAGATATTTCAATGGCATACTTTGAATTTTTCAATATTATTGCTACATCAAAATTCCAGTGAATACATTTTTCATGGTGTACATAACCAATAAAATAAATAAAAAATCGGCAAGTATGAAACTTGACAACACGAAAAAAGGGCTCTTTTCCCACATTTTGCGGGGTGCATTGAAGTATTTCGTAGGGGGGTGCGAACATCGGCAAGTAAAGAATTAAAATAAAATTAGATTAAAATGCATAGAAAAACATTACACTGACCTACAAAAGTTGTCAAAAATGACTGCGCAGCCACAACTCGAGGGAAAGCATGCAGTTTGAGGGCCCCAGAATCACGTGCACTTTGAATTTTTCAAAAATATTTAATGGTTTTCTCCAAAGTTTGTGTGGAGAATTAGGGCGGTTCGTCGCTGTTGCATACAAGCAAAAATTGCATGCAATATGTGGTAGCAGTGAACAGCAACTTTTGAGAAAAACCATTCGGCCTTGTCTAAATAATTTTGTTAAATTCAAAGTGCACGTGTTTCTGGGGCTTTCCCTCGAGTTAGGCCTGCACAGAAATGTTGTTGGTCGGTGTTATAGTTAGGTAAAGTAACAGCATTTCAAAATTTCGTCTTCTTTGAGACGGGTTTTTCTTGTGCTTTTCAATGCAAACCGAGTGTATGAATTAAGTGGTGCGTTCATAAAGCGATTTGAGTACATGGCCAATTTAAAATCTTATCAAAATGAGGCAACAACCTGGATCGTACGAAACACAGAGGGTATTAAATAGGACAAAAAATATACATTTCATTCGAATTTTTATTCTCTTTGGGGTTCAGAATCATTTTCATTATAATTTAGTAATAAATAAAATAAATCAAACCGCCTTTAACCTTCACATTCGCCACAAACGTTACGATCCCATTGTGCGGGTTCTTCGTGGCTACTGGGCCATTTTAATAGCGGCAGTTAACGTCATGCGGCTTCATTTCACATTAAATGCGTATACCCGACCCGGCCCCCGGGAACCGATAATTGTGGTAATTATTAATGTCATGATGATGAAGATGGGTCTAGTCTCTTGCGCGGGTAAATATAGAACAAGAACCAGAACCATCTCACGCATCAACCAACAACAACAGCCCAGAAGATACACGCCAGGGCCAGATTGACAAGTCGTGACCGCGAGCTTACATGCATCACCGGTGTGACCGTCACCAACCCCAGTGGTCAGCTTAGGCTAAGAATGTCTTAACTAGGTACGCTAGGACAGCCATCATCAACGAAGCAACTGTAAATGAATCTTGGGAATGGATGGCGCGCAAAAGTGCCGGAGCTCAGACACTTTCTTCCAATGGCAAAGAGATAATTTGACGGCTCAAGTTCATTGAACTGGTCCACTTCTAGCGACGGCAGGTGTTACGATGGATTGCCAAATTATTCTACTGAATTAATTTTGCCCGGAGTGCCTAACGTTGAATTAAACATCTGTGATTTAGGAGCAACTCTCGTTCTCTTTTTTTAACCATTAATCATATCAATAAATCTTCTTTATAAATAATGCTTAAGCCATTTTCTTACAATTTCTGGTGAGGTAGAGCAAAACATTAAATAAAAAAAATGAAAATTTAGAGTTTAGTAAAACAAAATTTAATAAAAAAAATGAAATATCAAGTCAAAACGAAAGCCTGAAAAAATTAAAATAAAATTATTTTTTTTGCTATTTTTACATTAAAACTGAAAAAAAAAGAAAAAATATCACATCACCTTTAGAAAAATGAGAATTGCATTTTATCTTGACACCAAATGTCACTCGAGTGTAACTCATCGAAAATGTTTAACAAATGTTGTCTGCGTTCATTGTCAATTAGTACAACTGAATGAAACAGCTCAACGACAAACAACAATCGTACGATTTGTTTTGAGATGTACGTACAAGTCAGGCTCAGCCCGTACTTACTCTTACAGAACCGTTTGGTGTGATGTGGTTTGTTTTGACGCGAGATTTACGGATTTTCTTGCGTGTATGAGAGGGGAGGTTATGTCGTTGTTGTTTTCCCTCATTCGAATGAAAAATAATTTCGGGAATGTGCACTTTTTTATGACAATTGTGTGCGCCCATTTCTATAACTTTCACTTCCTTGTGGTTGAAATCGTAAATAAAAATGTACTCAGCGGTGGTACAGATAAAAACGAAATTACAATCATGGCCATGATGTAGCAAATTTTCTTCTAAAAATAAACAAGAGATGCTTCATTGAAAATTTTAATTTACGAATAACGATAGAATGGTTCTTAAAGAGAACCAACAGACTTAAAAAAAAATTCTCCCGTGATCAATTCAAGAAACTTTACACCAATTTTCGTCAGTTTAAAAATTAAATAGAAACGGAAATTGAAATTACAACCATGAATTTAACATCTCAATAAAAAATTGTTATGAAATGCAATATTCACCAGTAAAATCTAAGTTTTGACGAGAACATTTTTTTGCGAAAAAATAACTTTTTGCGGTGTTGCATTGAAATTTTACAAAAATTTCAAATATTTCTAAATTGTTACAATCATGTTTAAAATTATTATCAACACAGAAAGAATCATTTTAAAGTGTTTTCAATCTATTTGCATTAAAATTGTTAAGATAAACACAAAAATGTGTTCATCAATTTTATGATATTTCACAAATTCTTGGCAGTAGCATAGGTGTTATCTTCTTATCTTCTTATATATATAAAAAATTTCGACGGTTTTGTTCGAACGCGAATCAGTTCAATACGGAGCGTTGGATCGAGGTGCTCTTTGTTGCGTTGGAGCCCAAAGGAAGGTTCTTAAGCCAAAAAGTGTCAACTTTAGCCACTCTGGAACCGATTCCGGAAAATCTGCAGATTGTATGGGAAAAGTTACGTAAAATCAAATTTTGATCACAGGAGGCTGAATAAGCCAACAGGCAAGAAACGTCAGGAAACATTTAAAGGGCAGGACGAAGTTTGCCGGAAAGAGCTTGTAATTTATAAAGCATTTTAAGAAATTTTTGCTGTCAAATTTGTGGAATAATGCACGAAAATTGAGGTTCCTCACTTTTTTTAAACACTAATGTATTGGTTTGCAAAAAAGAGCAAAATAAAAATTTAGAAAAGAAGTTGAAAGTGTAGGTTTTCCAAAATTCCTTATTAAATAGAAGTGCTAATACATTCCAACCAATTGTAACCAGCAAATCGATCCCAAATTTTGGGAGCTCGATCCCAAATTTTGAGAGCTCCCATTCCCCAGGATGCCATTCCCTAGAATCCCACTCTCCAGTATAACCCATTCCCCAGAATGATCCATTCCCCAGAATGACCCATTCCCCAGAAATATTTAGGATCTTGAAAAACATGTTATGTTTCCCATTAGGCATAATGCCATTTAGCATAACGCCGTTTGGCATAACATAATTTGGCATAATGGCGCATATTGGTCAATAGGCAGATTGATATTAAATTTTCAACATTGTTTTAATATAAGAATCGCTTTAAAGAAGACATCGCGACTTGTGATAGTTGATGACACTAATTGTTTTTTTTTTTTTTTTCATTCTTTAAGAAGGGACAATTCTCTTTACTAGGGATAACTGCTAAAGGAAAATTCAACTTGTGTCAGTATGCTGCAGTTATCGCAAGTCAAGAGAGTTTTCCCTTCTTTAAAGAAGGCAAAATTCAACTTTAAAGGGAAAATTATACTTTTGTTAGTAATTATCACAAGTCAAGAGAGTTTTGCTTTCTTTAAAGAAGGAAACATTCAAATATTGTTAGCAGTTATCACAATAAAGGCGAAATCTAAACACTTCACACTTTAAAACTGATCACTTTTTGAAATAAAGTACATTCATAATATAAAAAACTTTTCTGGGGAAAGGGTCATTCTGGGGATTGAGTTTCTGCGGAATAGTCCATTCTGGGGAATGGGATTCTAGGAGAATGGGATAGAACCAGTTTTGAGGTCGAAAAGTCATCGAAATTTTTTCTGCTAAATTTCTTACAATTTTTAACCCCAAAAGACGCTTTTCCTAGATTGAAAATAAAAAGCACAAAAATCGATGTCAGTGAATATGTGCAACACGTGAAATCAATTATCTTTAGAGAGGACTGTTATCCATACTAGGCATCTTTGTCGATTTTTAAAGATACTACGCCTGCAAAGTCAAAATCGCGTGTTGTTACAGTCCAAACTTAATTATATGAATTCCTCGGGAAATCTCACTTCGGACTATCGAATCACTAAACTTTTTTTTCTCTCTTCTTTAGGGTCCTTAAGCTCAAATAAGTCAAAAAAAATGTTCTAATATGATTTGGAAATTTTTAACCCAAGATGGCAGCCAAAATGGCGGAATTGAAATAATAATTTAAAAAAAGAGTTTTGTATTATAACAGGCATTTAAACACTCAAATTTCATTATAACGGGGTCACAGAACTGGAATTTGATGTTATAGGTGAGAAATTATTTAAAAAAAAGGAAAAATGTGTATCCGTGCTACATATAATCGTACTTCGGATAATTGAAATCTAGACTTTACCATGCATGGCATGGCATGACGCTAAACTGTTTTTTTTTCTAATTTTGATACCACCCCAATTATTCATTAAACCAGCTCCGAGACTTTTGTGAGCAAGGCTAATTACGACTGCCGAGTAAAATAAACATCTAGCTCATCGAAGTGTTCCACCGTGAAGCAGTACTTCTCTAGATGCATCTCTTTTTTAAACAGAAGCTTTCACAATTTACCCCATTTTACGGTGCAAAATTCATTCAAAGAAAACACTTTACTCACTCTCCGTGCGATCGTTTTCAATCGCTTCGCCGTTTCGTTCATTGGCAATAGTGCTGCTGAGAATGAAAATACACAAACCCTTTCCATCGCTGAATGAAGTGCAAACCGGCACTTGCTACCGCAACCGATAACTTTTGTTCGTTTTTGCCCCCAAAGAAATCACTCAAAGCGCAGGCAAACAAAGATTGCGATCATCGATACCTGCTTGCCGTGTGATTAATTGAGCTGTCCTGATTTGATTTCGCGTTCCAGTGGGCAGGTGCGTTTTATATTACGGTGGAATAAAACAATAAAATCAAGCTGAAATTGACGTTCTAACTGTTTTCATTTTCTGAATGAGGATAATATTTCAATTTTATGGAACACTTTTTAAGTCCAGCGAAAATCCGTTTGTGTCTTTATGCATGACATAATTTTCACACCAATAGTTATTATTTTGATTCTAAGTTCACCCTTATAGCCATGGGAATATTCTAGCCTTGAACTTCAACAGTGTTTTGCGCTATTTTTATTAAAGCACTAACCACAATCGGCTGCTGTGCCGCAGATTGAGCGCAATAAACGAGTCTAATTAAAAATTCGTCTGTCACTTCTTTTTTTCTTCACCCGAGAGTAACGACTTGGGACTTGGGCGGCCCCGGCGACCAAAGCGGACTGACCACGGACCAAGACCAGAACAATTCCGAACGGCAAGGTGGTATTGGCGGCGGTTGGCCGCCATCGGGAACGGTTTGGCCGAGATTGCAGGAATTCTTTTGATGTAATAAATTTTTTTTTCGCTTCTGAAGGGGTGAAATATAAAGAGCATTGATGGATATCCCGGGATTAAAACAGGCGCGAATTATGCGACAGATGATATGCGTGGCAAAGCATAAATTAATCCACTTTGAATCGGTTATCTTGATTTGAGAGTGTCGACAAGGCCCTCGTGAAGCGTTTCTTCTTGTTTTGTTTTCTGAGAAATATAATATTGTATGCCCCAAGTAACCGCGAGGCACTAAATAGCGGCATTAAATCAGCATTATATTGGCATTTAATACCAGCAAATAATGCTTAAAAACATTAAATCAGCACTTTTCCCTTGAGAAATATTTCAAGTGGCGCACAGTGATGCCGATTTAATGCCTCACCGAAAGCTCGAACAAAAAAACTGCTTTATCGACGTCAAGGCTGGGGGAAAAAAAAGGACAGCTACCCAGTCAAATCAATAGTTTTCCGAGGAGTGCTTGGTCCACGGTTGGCAAAATTTCACAAAGTGTATCAGACTTCCGGAAAGCAGCTTATTGCTTGTAAGAAAAGTCATACAATTTACCAGAGAACTTTTGATAATGTCCTTTGTCCTTTGGACATATGTTTTGAAAAATTTGGCTTAATTACAGGCTGCAGTTTTCCACAAAAAAAAAAAAACACTTCAATCGGCGGGAATTGAACCCAGTTCACGCAAAATTAAAATTTATGCACACCGGGGGAACTGCGCCTTAGCCAGCACGCTTATTAGAACGGTATGACGGGAGGAGGATCAAAGTCAATAAGAGCGTGTCTGGCTGAAATGTGTCCCGTATCGATGGGTTACTTTGTTGATAAACATCAAATGCTTTGAAGCACATTTTCAATGTCGTAAATGGTGATTTAATGCCAGTTGTAATGCTGCAAAGTTTTGGTACTATGAGGCATTCGCAAAGCTTATTTACTACTTCAAATCATTCGAGTGCTGATTTAGTACTGAATTAATACTTCAATTTAGTGCTTGTGGTTACTTGGGTGGTCATCAAATGAGATAAAAAAACGTTCAGACATTTTTTTGTTTGTAAAAATGTTATTATGGTTTTTTGTTTTTGAAATCTGTCAAAAGTGTCATAAATTGTATTGCGAATTTTTTGGTGGACCAAACTTACTTTTTTCTCAGGTGTTTAAAAACGGGGATTTTATAGAAAACTTTGATGTTTAAATGTCAAAAGTCGGAATTGTTGTGCTTTGTTTTTGTTTATATTTCGAATGGTGTAAATCCCTCCCAACGAGAAAGTTAAGAACACATAAATTTGAAATGATGAATATGAACGAAAAATCAAAGTCGCTCGAAGCGGGGTTCGATTCCTCCGTCCTTTGGATTGGTAGGCAAAAATGCTAACCACTAGGCCATGACGACTTGGTGAGCGTGGACTGGAATAAGGAATACTGTTACAGAGAGCGAGTTGTGGCGCTATAACCACGGCAAATAGAGTCCAGGGCATTCGTGGAAATACAATGTCCCATCCCAGAGGGTCCCGGAGTACCAAACCTTCTTAGCATGGTGCTCCCAACGAATACAACCAAATCTCGGAGCGTATGGTGGTGTGTCCCCACGCTTCTTCCTCCCCTGTCGATTTAGAATTGTGTTGTTGTTCAAACACTCAGTGCTCAAACTCAACCCAATTACGAGTCATCTCTGCGATACGGCTTTACGCAGTAGGCCTGGCCGCTTCAACGCTTGTGATGTTTCAATGCATTCCGATGCAATGGCGCACTACAAATGTTAATAAATGACAAGAAGAGTGCTAGGCGTCATCTAACCAAGGCACTCTCCAGGATCCCTTCGAAAGATTGGCTGCGCTAGGGTCTGATTAGATTAGATTAGATTAGATTAGATTAGATATTTCGAATGGTGTAAATCCTTCATTTGTCCAATTTTTGCATTTTGTTTGTCACTCTCACTTTATGTCTCTTTGTGAACTCTTTATAGAAATAATCTTTTCTTGACCTTTTTGTTGCAAAATGTTTGACATGAGTTTCTGAACAAAACTTAGTACTAAGCTATTGCCAATGTACTTCCAATAATACAATAAGACCAATGCAAATTTTATTAGATGTGGCGCTCCCCCTTTCACATTCACCTCTTCTTTTTTTTCTTGTCAAAATATTAGGGGGCAAAAATATATTCCTTAAATAGAAATTTTCAAGAAAAAAAACCTACAGCCGATAGTAAACTATTCAGAATACATTGCAAAACGTTTTTCAGTTTTTTTTAGATAACCACAGATCAAACAAAGTCGTGAATGGAATTATTTTTTCAGTAAATTAATTGAGATTTTGTAAATTGTTGACAGTAACAGACCTGTTACAATGCTTCAACACTAAAAAAAGCGTAAAGCTTGTTTTTTTTTAATTTTGTCTCCACTCGATCTCGATCGAAAAAAATCTTAATACCCCAATTCCAAGTTATTTATTTTCAAAAACGAATCTGTTTATTTTTCCAATCTCGAATAGTGTTTTAATGTTTAAATTAGGCGTGGTCTACAACCTCCAATCAGTTGTTTTAGTCTAAAATTGTAATTTATGCTTGTTTTACCTTTTTCATAAGGCCGTTGAGCTACCGGTTTCCCCCGAAAAATTTTGGAAGAAAGTTCTACTTTCATTTTTTTTTTGTGTAAATCGTTAAAATAGAAATATGTGTAAAAAAAATTTACATCATTTTAATTACAAAATGTGAACAAAGAATCAAAACGGATACTTAAAAAAAAATCTCTTATTTTCCCTAACTTTTCAGATTTTTAACAGTGCTGGAAATAACAGTGCTGCTCATGCTGCAACAAACTCAGGCACAATTCAAAATCCTGGGAATCACTTCCGGCCGGTCAAACAACGGCGATGTCGCACTTGTGCAAATCAAACCATTGCAACCAAACGTGTCTGAACCAGTCCAGTCTAGATCGTTTGGAGACGAGCCGATAATGATGGTGGAGAGCAGCATGACTCCAAATACCACAGTGAGAATAATATCGATGCCAACCGAAGCACCCGTCGAGTCCCAAACGAGCAAAATCATCAAACTTCAAATCATGGACTCGTTGCCGGCTCGGAATATCTCAACCCGGGAGGGCAAACTACAAAATTCCGGAAACCATCGAACGGACAACGACATCATCAACATCGCTCCTCTGCAGAGACCCACGATCGCAACGTCCACGCTGGCCAGTCCCACGTCCTCACACCGCCGGAGGGCCACCGGTTCCGTCAAACTGACAGGCGATTCGGAGATGTTCTTCATCCACAAACCCTCGTCACCGGCGCCCTTCAAAAAGCAGCACCAAAGCAAGGAAAACGACGTGATTGCCGACTACGTGATCCAACGGTACAAACGCCGGAAGTACAAGTCCAAGTGTCGCTGCGAGCGAATCTGGAACTGTCCGCGGATTCAGATCTCGATCGCGAGGTGCGCCCCCGACTATTTTATGTGCTGCTTCTAGGCTCATAACGGAGCGCGCCAATTAGTGGAGGGCAGAATTTTAACAGTGATAAATTAGACCTAGCCTCGTATTTATAACTATTTATGAAATAAAAGAAGATGAACAAGAAACATTCCAACTGTACCGCAAGCTGAACCCGTTTCTCATTCGCAAGAAAGAACGCCCAAAATTGGAGGTAGAATTTGGGGCCAATAAAGTTTGTTCGCTTCTAACCCTTTCAGGAATGGTTTTTTTGATTAACTTAGAGATTATGCTTTGATAAATCTGCATTTCATTTGAATTGGTTTACAAACTAAAAAGCGCACAATAAAAGCCAAAAGAAAAACAATCCCAAAATGGCTTTTGATTTAATTTTGCTGAGGATGTGTTTCAACAAACCACAAAAAAGTATAGCAATTGAACCACTAACTTGGATAACCATGCGTCTCCACAAGACCCCATCTGAATACGCGTAAATATCTGAGTAATTATTACAATTTACCAAATCTAGCTAAAATTTAGCAAAATGTGTCGAGAAATCAGCGTTGCCTTTGTCTTACAGAAAAACACCTGAAAACATCTTCACAACACAAAATTAATTTAATCAGCTTCTGAACAAAATGTACAATGAGCACCCAGAGCGCACCTCTGAAAAAAAGAAAGTGCTATGAAGCCGTCGGGAGCTACAGCATCTAACTACAGGCGTTTTTCTAAAAGCTCTTAAATTTTATCTCTCTAGAGCTTCTGCAAGAAGTAAGGTAGTTTTGTCAGCAGTGAAACCCTAGCGACCTAAAACAATTTGTTGCTTCAAATTACTTTATTTTTAATTTCTGTAGTATATTTTCAATAAGGTGAAACCTTGGATATAAACAAGCAGCCTATCCCACTCTTACTCAATGTGCTGTTCGCCCATTTGAAAAGTTACTACGGATTTATTTATTTGCCCATTCCATCTAAAATGCTCAAGCTGAATATTCTACAATAGATAATAAATCCCTAAAATTTCTTAAGAATGAACTCTTCGACAAAGTTGTTCCCTCGAACCCAATCTACAACCATATTAAGTTAATTAAAAAGCAATCGTTAAAGGTACAGATTACATAGAAAAGTTGTTGTTACACTGTTACATTTATGGTAGAAGCTCATTAAAAATGACCTTACTTTGTTGTAAATCATTTGATAGCCTTTGAACTTTGAATAATTTTCTAAAGCTTGTGTTAAATAAAGATAAATATAGGCTAGCACAATATTTTGGAATACATGATTAAATAATACGAACGAAATGGTACAGAATCATACTGAGCTTTTATTGAAGTGTTCAATAAATGCACCATGCGTCTCCCGCAAATGTACAGGGAACTAATCATTTCTTTGGAGAAGCATGGTACTTTTGGTTCGATTGATTTACCAAAATCCGATTTATTTTTTCAAAAATTCAGCTGTAAGCTCTTTGATCTCGAGACCTTCAAATACACAAATGTTTGTTTGTCATTTGATCTATACTGCCGCTCAAATCAAGTCCGTCCCATATGTAATTTCGTCAATATTGAGTTAATGATGCAGTTTGGTTCAAAATCATTTGAACTATCAGAAATACTCATAAAAGTTAGTAGTTTATTCTAGAAAACTGTAGCAAATTTCAGTTTTTCGTAAAATCCTAACACGTAGCCATATGAGCGGGACAAATTTGTCTTGTGTTTTTCTCGGCTTGCTGTTTTTACATATGGGACGGACTAGATTAGAGCGGCAGTAATAAGTATGTTTTAAAATGGCATAGTAATTTTCTATTTAAAGCCCAACTAATCACATTTCTTTTGAAACGTAGCTAGCTAGAATTAATTCAGCTGTTCTGGATATATGATTTGATGAAAAATATGATTTTTGTAATAATCGTAAAAAAACGCTTTTTTAAACCACCATATTAAGCCAAATCGGAGCACTGGATAATGTGTGGCCTACTCTGCCGTTTTACGGCGATATGATGTATACGCCATTGAGGTGATTTTGCTGTAGACACGATTTTCTGTTTTTGTTCATTTTTTCAATTTAAAAAAAAAACGAAACTATTGGCACTACGCCCCCCGGGGCATGGCCTTCCTCTAACGTGGGATTTCTGCTCCAGCGCCTCTGACGAGACAGGAGAAACCGGGACCGACGTTTTACTTCACCATCCGATAGAAGCTCAGTGGATAAGGCGGGAATCGAACCCGCGTCTCATAGCATCATCGGGATCGGCAGCCGAAGCCGCTACCCCTGCGCCACGAGACCCACTTTTTCAATTTAAAATGACTAAATTATGGTCTGCTCTGTAGAAACTGTTAAAAAGTACAATAAAAATGTGGCCCCTACAAAATTTCTTGTTTTTTCCTATTCTCTACGATTTTAAACCACAAACATCATTTGGCCGAAAAAATAGCAATAAAAAATCACTACTTTTCCTTCCCAATGATGTATGTATACATTGCTCGATCAAAGCAGGCTATATTTTTTGTGCCAGCTATTTTGACAGCTGAGCGGATCCCTTAATGCATTGTACACGTGAATACTTTACGGGAGGGGGGGGGGGGGTAATAGGGAGCGTTCTTTTATTACGTAACGCAGTTGTGGGGAGGGGGTGTCAGAGGCCGTGTTACGCTCCATACATTTTTTTAAAATTTGTATGGAAATTTTGTTACGAGGGGGGAGGGGGTCTAAAAATCCGATTTTTTGCGTTACGTAATAAAAGAACGCTCCCTTAGCGATTGTCTACGCTCCATAAACACATTTTTTGCATGAACAATTGTCCGCAAGGGAAGTGGGTGGGTTTAGAATTTTCAAAAAAGTGTCTACGTGGATGTGGATAAGGTGTCATCCATTAAGTACGTCACATTAAAATCAGCCAAAATTTACTCCACCCCCCTTTGTCACGATTTCCCTATGCTTTTAACACGCAATGTCACGCTTGCTCAAAACCCCCCTCTTCCCTCAGAACGTGACGTACTTTATGGATGACGCCTAATGGACGTCCCCTTAAGAATTAAATCGAAATAATGTAATAAAATGTTGCCCAGTCTTGATTTGGTCCCAAAACCTCAAATTAACAATTTGACTTCTATCAATTCTCAATGTATACATACATCATAATGAGTAAAATTGGCGTATACATCATTGTTTGTTTGCTTAATAAAATGGGCCCCAGAGCAGTTTTTTGAAAAAATATTTCATCAGGAGGTAGCTTTTAAGATTCTTTATCAGACTGTACAATAAAATTGAAAATGTCCAAAATGGCGTATACATCATATCGCCGTAAAACGGCAGTTACTCCAGTACATGGTTTAAACATAAAAATGTTGTAATATTTTTTACCTGTTTAATAATATAGTTGAACAATAAATTGAATCTTATCAATGCTACTCCTATTTACGGTAGTGCAATTTAAAATACCTTTCTAAGCAATATAGTTTTAACGTTACTACAAAATAATTTCTTTCACGTGCCAAAGTTCGGCATTACGTTGCTGCTTTTTTCAATTCAATTCGGTTTTATTGGTGAATTATCAATATACAATTAGTTCTTTTGGAATACATAACAGAGTTTTGGAGTTCCTTTCAGCTGTGTGTTACATCATAATCCATTTTGGAACAATTGTTGCTTGTAGTTAAGGGGTTACCGAAAGTAAGAAAAAGATAAGAAAAAAAAAATTACTAAAATTGCAAGGGAAAGGGGATAGAAATAGAGAAAGCTTAAAACTAGATCACAATTTTTTATCCTTTATAGATGTGCTTGATCATCAGCTCCCCGAGGGCCAGAAATTGCTCCGCCTTGTTACGACAGGTCCGAAACCGCGTCATCATCTCCCCCGCGAGAGCAAAGAACTCCGGCAGGGTAAAGAGATCTTCCCCGGTGACTCCTTGCTGGGTCGCATCGCCGCTACCGGCAGCGACCACGCTTGCAAACGACCGCCCTCATCCAGGAGGGAACGCTGGGTTGTCCGCTGGAACCGTACGCTGGCCAGCTGCAGGAACGGCTGCGCTCGTACTTCGCTGAGGAGGATGGGACGCTGCTGCTTTCTTCTTCCTCTTTTCCTGCTCCTCGAAGTAGGACTTCCGCGCGACGCATCCGCGGTAATTACCGGTATGGTTACCGCCGCAGTTCGCACACTTTACGAGCGGCTTGGTTTGTTCTGCATTTTCCCCCAAGTCCGCCTTTCGTGGCAGTGCGCACTCCTCCGAGAGGTGTGACTCACCGCACTTCACGCAGCGGGGCCGGAGGTTGCAGTTCCGCGAGCCGTGGCCGAATTTCTGGCATCGGTGACATTGCGCTGCGTCCGTCGGATTTTTTGAGTAAAACCGCCAGTTTACCCAAAAACCGTCCAACGCCTTAGTCCGCCGCAGGTCTTGAAGTTTGACGGTGCCGCGATCGAAGTACAACAGGTACAGTGTGTGTGTACCTGTGACGGTTGTCTTCCGCGAGAGGACTTTTATCTCTCGCAGCGTTATTCCGACACCCGAGAGGTGCTCCTTGAGGACGGACGTCGGGCGGTCTTGGTACCCCTGCAAGACGATCTTAACAGTGGAAATATAACAAATGGTATAGATCAAATTTCGGTTCGACCCTATTTATCCACAGCTGGTTGTTTATGATAGCATGTTAAACATACACGTTGTAAAATTTAAAGTATTCACAATATTTGAAGTCTAGACTCGATTATCCGAAGTCCGAATTTCAGTTCACATAATGGAATTACGAAGTTTATAAGAAGCTTTCGGATAATCAATCTTTTGATAATTGAAACTTCGGATATGCGAGTCTGGACTGTAAGATGAATATGTCTCAACAGCAACTGCTACAGTCCCAACTCGATCATCCGAAGGTAAAAATCAGTTCGGATAATCGAATCACTAAAATAATATTTTTATCACTGTTTTTTTTTATTTCAAGATGGCGGTCAAAATAGCGCATATAAAATATTTAGAAAATGCATTTGATAATTGAATAGGCAATCATTAAAATTTGACAAAAATGGAGATGCAGAACACGAATTTAATGTTTAAGTAAAAAAAAAATAAAAAAAGAATAACAATTTTTTGTTCGATTATCCGAAGTCTCATACAAACTTTTTGGATAATTTGGATGGAATTGTTATGTGGCAAACTCTGATCGAAACATTCCTCTAAGTACGAAAGCAAACTGCCACTTTCGGTATCTATATCAACATTACAAATTAACTAGAAATCTAATGAAAACCACCTTTAAAAATACAATAATGAATAGGGTCCTATAAAGACGCTAGGATGCAATAAAATTGATTCATACATTTTTAAATTCAGTTTCCAAATTTAAATGAGAGAAAATGTAATAAGTCCAAATACAATAATTATTTAATTTAAGTTAAAAATATTAGTTTATTCGACTAATCAAACTCAATTTCTGTGGCAACATAGACCAGCTGTTGCGCGTTCTTTCGCGTGAGCTCACTCGGAAAGAAGACACACAACTACCAACATCGCAGCAAGCCGGCTGGTTTTTTTTGGCGTCGCGTAAACAAAATACATCGATCGATAAAAGCTCCGACTGCGGGGACGCACGGTGAAGACCGCCAAATCGAAATCGCGACGCCACCGGCGACAAACACAACCACGCCGTCACGTTTTGAGTGTGACTGTGAACAGCAGGCGGAATCGGAGCACATGCCGGCAAATTGCACACAGTGGGAGATTGATATGACAATTTTTGATTTGTTTGTACAATATTGATGATTGCTTTTATTTGGCATAATTGTAACTAATGGAGTCGCACGGTATTCAAGTTCTTCAAATGAAGACGCATGACGTACACGTACAACGTAAATAAGTACCATGCGTCTCCATTCAACTAAATGTGTTTTATAATATAAAATGGATGCAGTTTTGTTTAGTGAAACTTTTATTAACTTGGAGTGATTTTGGGTTATTTATAAAAGAAAAAATAAGTGTTATTTTTCAAGTTATTTTTTCCAATGCCAAACCAACAGTGTCGACTCTTCGTTGTCGTTGTCCCCAGCCAGTCAACAGCCCCAACTAAGGTGGTGTTAGGGAAGCTCTGTAATGTCTGGCAAGCGAGACACTGCTGCTGGTTAGTAAGAGCAGCACGACTGAGGGGAACTTCAGTTGCTGGTAGAACGTGTCGGCGTAAGGTTCAACGCTGGTTCAAGTGACGTGTGCTTGTAACATACGGATTTCCTTTTGCAAACAGAAGTTTTTTTTGTGTGTGGTGCTCCTCAACCCGTCGCCGTGCACCACCTCCCGCCCCTTCAGTGTCACCAGCCGGTAAAAATCGTTTCCTGTGCAGGTTTCTTTGCAGTTCCTTAGAGTGGTATTTTAATTAGTGGCGCACTTTATGAGAAGAATAAGAGGGGAGGAAATATACACACATCCCAAGGACATTCCAAATGCGCAAATCACCACGATGTATGATGGTGGCTGCTGCTGAATAGTGGTGCCACACACTGATAACACGCAACGGGTAGATTTATCGATTCAGCACAAGTGCCCTCCACATTGATTTGTCCTTCCCCTCCCCACCAGAACCGACCGCCCTGTCTGCTCATCAGCTGTGAAAAGAAGGTTGCGAATACGCAAAAATCAGCTAATGGCGATCGAGAAGTGAGCTTGAACATGTGCGAAAAAAAAGTGTTGTTGCGTAATGTGTGTTTGATCAGTGAGTTGGGTTTCCCTCTAAGTTCTAGCAAGTGTGAAAGATTTTTTCAACAAATCTACAAACTAAGTGGAACCAGCAATCACAGCCTAGACAGTTTAACATTGTTTCCAGCAACCATCATGGAGATACGATCTGGACTTTGGATTGCCTTTTTAGAACAACAAAAACACTCAACTTACAACTAGCATGCATAGTAATGATTAGATTGCCGAAGGTTGTGCTATTATAACATTCTGACAACGGCAATCTCCAGTCTGTATAAACAGCTGCTCGCGAGTCGAAATCGCACAGGTCGTCATTAAATTCTTATCAGCACTCGTTCCGCGAGTGAATCGTCTGTTTCGCTCCCAAAACCTGCTCAAACGCTGTCGAATAATGTGATTAACGATTCCGCATTTTGCTAAGTCGTACCCAGAAAATGTAATCCTCAAAAACCGGATTCTCGATCTTCACCAAAAAATCAGGTTTCAACCAGTTTTTTCGACTCAAAAAATGCAAATAACGTTCTTATATAACCAGTATCGGTTCGTCGACTCCAAAAAAACACAACAGCCCGTCGATCAACAGACCACTTTTTGGCACAGTTACAAGTGGACGTCCTAATGTCGAACCGTATTTTTCCGTTTCCCCACCGCTCATGCATAAATGGAGAACGCGTTTGAAGTTCACGCCACCCTTCGGTGGTGGTGTTGGTTCGGTACTTTACCGCAAAACTGCTCTGCCTTAGCGCCATCACTGTGACCCAGTATCGCTACCACAGACAAACAGAGTTCTAAGCTTCAAGCAAATTTACATTTAAAGCGTCACGTCCACTTGTCTGTGGCGGTACGATGCACAAGATGACGACTTTGTAACAGACGGTAGAACAGATCGCGTGAGTAATGTCACATGCAGCGAATCAGTTATCGAAGACTGACTGGCTAAAGAGTGGTGGCGATGGAGGAGGTGGCAATGGGAGCGTTCTTTTATTACGTAACGCAAAATTTGGGATTTTTGACCCCCCTCCCCCCCCTTTGTAACAAATCGTAACAGATGAGACATCCCCCCTACCCCCCCTGTAACGCGTAACGCAAGGTCTTTTTGCAAATTTTTATGAGTGCTTATATGAAAATTTTGCGTTACGTAACAGAATTTTTCAGCACTCCCCCCCTCCCCCAATTTTCGTAACATTTGGTAACAGACACCGACACCCCCTCCCCCCCCTAACTGCGTTACGTAATAAAAGAACGCTCCCAAAGGCGTCACACGTTCTCGTCGTGTAGATGTAGACGGCGACGCCAGGTTTACCTTGACAAGGGTCAACGAGTTTATGCGTCTCGGCGTGTGACGATGTTAGTGTTGTTGTTGCAGCATGTTTAGTCTGGAATCGTTTCGATTTACGTGAGCTGTTCTTAGTCACTTGATCTGAATTTTTAATAACACAGGTTGACAAAATGCAACTAGTGGTTCTGGAGTTTTACAATATTGTTATTGCCTGGTCGTACTTGATTCTATTATCTTGTCATGGCCGGGGGTGCGAAAAATCTGTTCTAATTCCGTTCCGTTCAATACATAAAAAAAAACAAAAATAACAAAATTCATTTTTTTTTATTTGAAGCTCTGAAAAGCATCATTTTCGATCGGCCAGTTGGCGGCCATCTTTGTTTTTGAAAAACATTCAAATCTTGATTCAGAGTGTATCAATTAAAAAATGGATTTCTTTGTGTTGTTTGTAGAATCGTTTTACATACCGTCGCTTGTGTGCTATCTTGTGACACGTCTGCTCTAAAAAGATAGGACGTGTCACAAGATAGCACACAAGCGAGGATATAGTGAATAATTTTCCATTTCAATTGACTATTTCTGGACCCTGAATCCAGAACCATCATTGACAATCATTGCCCCAAAAGTGAAAAACTCCTTCTACGACCTTAAAGCTTTTGAAAAAAATAACACGGAAAAAAACTTAAATTTTCAAAAAATTAAGAAATATATTCAGCATTTTTTCGGAGGATTCCTTGTTTTATTCTACACGGAGAAAAAAGAGTTCCCAAAATCTTGAACAAGCGTTCATGAAAATGGGAACCACGAACAAAGTGTTCAAATCCCATGGTACGATTTGGAAAAACGTACCATGAAATTGGAACACTTTGTTCGAGGTTCCCATTTTCATGAACGCTTGTTCACGATTTTGGGAACTCTTTTTTCTCCGTGTACCAACTGATTTTTGGTAGAGTTATTCTCCCAGCTTTCTATTGTGGGTGTAGAGCATGTTGTTACTGAGTAATTCTCTACGTTTTCGCAAATCGATTTTTCTTTGTATTTTTTGATTTGAATAATACTTTGTCCATCCATTCTCTACGTAAAAAACATTATGTTGGATCAATTGATTTCCATACAAGGCTTCATAAAATTTGCGAACTGGTCATACAAAATAGGCATGTGACAATTCGAAAATCTGTATCTTAAGAAGAGATTTTCTTCTTGATCTGCTGTCTTGGGCAAATTAGTAGGTTATAAAAAAACAGGTACAAGGTAAAAATAAATTCCCGATTTTTTTTAATTTTTATTACAAAAAGTCGCATTCCCAAAATACACATTTTTAAATTTGCAATTATTATTATAAAAACTGTAAAGGTACCCTTTGCGCTAAAATTAAGAATGGTACAAAATCTGTTACATGTTCATCACGTTTAAGACAAATCAAATTTGCATTTTGCAAAATATAATTGTACGCATTTTATTATAAAGTGCACTTTTTATTGTCATAGGAATTTTAAGGTTTATTTTTCATTGTTCATTTTGTTTGCAAATCATAAATATTTCATGAAGAATAAAAACCCCTGCTAAGATATTTAGAAATGCTGAGAAAATTTCCTACCATTTTTATCATTATTGATAACCGACTACTATTTGCTGATATACAGCCTCTAACATTTTAATTTTTGTGAATAATGTGTTTTTCTCAATGTCATCTGATTATCTCTTATTTTTTAACTGGCGTTCTCGGACATTTATTCGACATTCAACGTAAAAAAAGGAAACTCTTGTGAAATTTTCTGGTCTTTTCCAATAAAAATAATTTTAAATTTTTATAATCAAGATCAATTATTTTAATTTGCTAAAAACACTTATCTTAGACATATTTTCAAATTTCGGACCAGATTTTTAAATTTCTAAATTATTTTGATTGAAAAGAGCATAGATGACAGAGCCTTGTATGGAAAAGTTAATGATGGAAAATCGTTTTTTTGACAAAGGGAATTCAAATTTAAAAAATGCAAAAAAAAGTCAATCTGCAAAACGTAGAGAATTACTCATAATTGAATTTAAAGAGTTTTAAAACACATCGCTCATAAAAAATTTAATACCGGCTTTAATTTAGTGGATACTCTAATAATATTTTACGCCATAAATTTTAACACTTCTGCTATAATAATTTCATACTCACAAGCACGTTCTAAAAAGTTTCACTCAACCGAGATTTATAGATATTTCGCGCATCACGAGAGTGTTCTCCCGACCTTGAACCGGGTTATTAGCAGCAACTGTATAACAATACCAAAATGAAATGCCGGCAAGCTTCAATGAAATGTTTTCACATTTACGTTTGTCAATCCCCACGCGCTAGTTCATGCGGTTCTATTTTAAATCCGCAGATCATTAGCGTCTCCGCTGAATAATGATAAAAGCGTGTGCGAAACTACAGGGAATGACATGCGGTCATTAAAAATGAAAAAAAAAATAAATTGCAATAAAAAAATCTAAAAGTTTTTGTTGGATTATCAATTAAAATGGGGTGTCGAGAAAAAAATATGGTGATATTTTTTATATAAAACAAGCTCTTCCCGGCAAACTTCGTCCTGCCCTTGTTTGGTTTCCTGACGTTTCTTGCTTGTTTGCTACGTTTTTGTCGAAGAATTCAGTTTAAAATTGGTGACACATAAAAAAATCAAATACAAATTTCATCCTAAAATATAAATGAATTCTCAAATATTGTGACCAATTTCGCTCATATTAAACACAGAGGATTAGAAAGCATGATTGAAATCCACTTGAAACATTGTTTCATATGCTGAACTTTCTAACCAACATATCGACACATAATTTAAGACTTGAATGTTCTTCTAAATTTCCCAGCGCCTGCCTTGATTACCTTAATTGGGTTTTACGATATAACTAAATTTTGGTATCAATTGAAAAAGCGAGAAAGAGGGCAGAGTTGAATTCCGCATGGTGATAAATATTCGCCAAGAAATATTTATGACGCGTCCAAATATTCGCGACTGATAACGCCACCAGGAGGGGCTTGGCTACAAGATAGCGAGAACCTGTCCGATGTTCTCGCCGGACACGATAAACGTGTAGGCAAACAGACGAAAGAAAAAGTTCAGTGTCATGAGCGGCCGCGGTTAATTTACAGCCGATACGAGCAGTTAAGGGAGCGTTCTTTTATGAAGTAACGCAGTTGGCGGAGGGAAAGAGTTTTCGAAAGCAAAAAATTAAAAAAAATGGAAATTTTGTTACTAACGAGTCCAAAAATCATTTTTTTTGCGTTACGTAATAAAAGAACGCTCACATAGAGGTTTCTACCCTAGTTTTGTCCGATAAAAGAGCGAAAAACTTGCGGTGTAACTCTATTAAAATTGGCATAGGCATCGCAGTAGCCGGTGTGCCGGCTGCTCGAGGAGAGCAACAAAATATGATTGCCTTGACACGCCGCCGTTGCCCTGGTGATACGCGTTGGGCCAATTGAGGAAATGTATGTGTTCTAGTTCAGCGTGGTTGACATTGAACTTTCCAAGCACGTGTTGAGCTTAGAAGCTATTTTTAACTCAATTAATGCTTCTGTTTAGAAAATGTGCAAAAATTTACGCAAATGTCATGAAAAGTTGGCGCTGTCAAAGCAAAAACAAAAATAAATAACTACTTACAATGTCATGGCATGCTAGACATCCTTAGTCAGCATATTTTTGACTATGGGGAGCACATAATCAGTAGTACAATGACTTGCAAAATTTGAATCTTTCTTCGAGATAAGGATCTCAAAAAATACACTAAAATTCTATGGAATCGATCTTTCACAAATACAGAACTAGACCAAAGCAGCCGTCTAATGATTTTCTTATTTTTGAAAAGGAGATATTAAGGTTCACTCAGGTAGATTAACCCTCTACTAATAAGAGGTTTTTATAGCAACTTCTACAAAACAAAATGCTGTTTTTATCTAGTTTGCAATGTTTCAACTTTTAATGTTAGAGTTTTTATTTACATTTTTTCTGGCAAAACATTGAACAAATTGAATTGAATTTTTTCTGACATGGCAATATTACCATCATTATTTTTTATAGCGTGTACATCATAATTGTCACGAAGGTCCTAAGCTAACTGATTCGACCGTTTTGATCTAATTTGAACTTTGCTATTGATTTTTGTAAGGGTTTGGTTACCTTTTGTCATGTTAAGGTCACCTACGTGATAATTTCATTTTTTTTAACACGAATCACAGCTAATTTGATGAAAATGATGACTAGATCCGTCACATTACGCATCATCAGTTAGATATTAATTATAATTAGTGTTCTGGTCACTCTATCTATTGTTAAAGGCCACACGAAACAAGTCAAACCACCATATTAGATCAGCAATTCCATTTGAAAAGAGCCTAAACCGAAAAAAAGTTCTCCGATCGGGCTCAAATTTTTTCTGTGGTTGCTTGGCCAAAATAATTAGACCCGTATTTTTTTTTGTTTGGCCATTAGGGTGACCTACATCGTGCTATGGTGGTTCAAAAAATGGCCATTTTCGTCATTTTTCGCAAAAATCTCTTTTTTCGAAAAATCATATCTCCGCGCCATTTCAGCTGTCTTAGATGCAAAAGAAAGGTGATGAGTTTGGCTATTTGGAAAAAATAGTAAGAAGTTTCAAAAATCTAGCTTACCATTTGAAAAAGTCGCATGAAAACTTAAAATGGCGTTTTGACCGTGTCTGGACCAAAGAGCCTATGTCTGAAAATATTTTTATCGGATTCCTCGGAAAATTTCACATAACATGTCAAAAAATTGGCGATGAATTTCAGCGATGACCTATAGATGTTTGGGTATCAAAATTTTCGTAATTGAAAGACGCAACTTTTGGTACTTTTGGTTTTCCGAGGAATCCGATAAAAATATTTTCAGACATAAGCACGGTCAAAACGCCATTTTAAGTTTTCATGCGACTTTTTCAAATGGTAAGCTAGATTTTTGAAACTTCTTAGTATTTTTCCCAAATAGCCAAACCAAAACCTATCTTTTGCGTCTAAGACAGCTAAAATCGGATGAAATGGCGCGGAGATATGATTTTTCGAAAAAAGAGGTTTTTGCGAAAAATGACGAAAATGGCAATTTTTCACCCTAATGGCCAAACAAAAAAATACGGGTCTAATTATTTTGGCCAAGGAACCCCCAGAAAAATTTTGAGCCTGATCGGAGGATTTTTTTTTTCGGTTTAGGCTATTTTCAAATCGAATTGCTGAGATAGTATTCCAAAATTAGGAAAAAAAATATATAAAAATATAATGTTTTTGGATGAAGTTCACTCTATCAAATTTGTTATTCACGCCACAGCAGATGACCTTTCGCGTTCTATTTCCATCTGAGGGAAAAAACAGCAAGGTCACATTAGATTACAAGCCTTACGTAACCAAGATGGTCAGCTTCACTTTCCGCTGCTGACGATCATGCTTCGATTAAAGCTTATAACGGCTCATTTATTATCAGCAGACTACATGCCCATTGAGAGTGCTCCGATGTTATATATTTTTATGTCGCTGATGCGTGAAAAATTGCGCGTGCTGGCGGTATGAACTGGTGGTCCGAGGGGCGTGCCACTGTTTCTTAGTTTCGATTCGGTTTAATTTTTGAAGTTTAAAAAGTTTATTCGAGAAGATTATTGTTTGTCATGTTATTTACAATAAATTTTCAAACTGTAACTTTTCCAAAAATAACTACTTTCAAGCCCCTCGGTTATCTGACACGTTCAACACAGTAAATCTTTCAATGATTTTAGTATACACCTTTCATGAACAACCGTTGCACACAGTGAAGCAGGAGGACGGATCCACCGGCATTGGACGGATGGCGAAAGTTGGTTAGTCTTGTGTTTGCCTAGGAACAGTGCACATCTCAAACGGCACTGAGTGGACGAGAAACGGATTTTGGTTACATGGCCGGTCAATAACGCAAGTAAATAATTTGGTCGCGATAATTGCAAAGATCAACCGTGTGCCCTCGGGCGTGAACTATATCAAAGTAAGATATCGAAGGACTGGTGCACTGTGAAAATAGGTTCTTCAAGTTACCGTGATTTACGTTAGTGAATTTTACTTCAAATGGAAAGTTGTTAATTTATTTCAAACTGCTAAACAATTTAAAGTTTAGCATGTTCAATTAACACAAAATGGTTCGTTATCAACTTTTGTAACGACAATCACGATCAAAGTGGTTCACGTTCCAGTTTTTTTTTTTTCGAAGGTGATTCGAGTGAAACCGATAAGAAATGGTTTATTGTGGTCAAAACATTTCTGTTATTTTTTACAACCTACTATCTAAAGAGAATGGGTCTCGTGGCGCAGGGGTAGCGGCTTCGGCTGCCGATCCCGATGATGCTATGAGACGCGGGTTCGATTCCCGCCTTATCCACTGAGCTTCTATCGGATGGTGAAGTAAAACGTCGGTCCCGGTTTCTCCTGTCTCGTCAGAGGCGCTGGAGCAGAAATCCCACGTTAGAGGAAGGCCATGCCCCGGGGGGCGTAGTGCCAATAGTTTCGTTTTTATCTAAAGAAAAAGAATTACTTTCAGGTGTGATAAGACTGTACTCTGTGTTTCCGTACACAATGAGTGACTTGAATGGAAACGTTACCAAGCAAAACACATCGTAGCTTGTGTGGCTGAACGTTATCTAAATTAAACTGCAATCAATCAACGTAATCCTAATACAAACTTTGAGAATTGTATTAACAAAGTAATGGATTTATCAAAGGATAAAAATAAGAGAGTTTGAAAATTCTATCATTTTTTTCCACGTTTCATTTGACCTTACGCAAAACAGGTTGTAGGAAAATGAAGCAGTAAAAGCAAACAAAATCAGCTGATTCGTAGTCTGAGAGGTACTGCTGATAGCTATTACTTGACCCGGTGACCGAATGTTTGCGATGATTGATAATGTGCTGTGCATAAATCAACGCAACTTTACTCTCTATTGCCTTGGAAAATAATTTAAAGGCGGACAACATGTTTATACTTTAATTTTGCAATTATCGCAAAACATGAAAAATTTGCTTTTACAATAAAGTGTTATAGTTTGCCTTTTGATTAGGTGCTCATAAGTTTGTCTAAAAAACGTAGGTTTGCGGAAACATGTGGACTCACCCGAAATTACAATAAATTACAATGTTCTATGTTCTATTATTATTATGTATTGTAAAACTCAAAATTTTCAAAACGATGAATATATTATAAGTCTTTGTGAATTTTATTTAAGGATCTTGTCCCTTTGTTTGGTCTGGGTCAAAGTAAATAGAGGAGAATCCATAAAAAATCATTTGTTCCTGATTTTTTAGTCTTTTTCCGATCTATGATTCCAAAATTCAAAATTTCAGATTTCAAAAGTGCTCAATTTGATTGAAAATTCAAAAATAAACGTAATACAATGTATTTATTAATTGTTGAAAATAAAAAGTTTTAATTTGGCAAAAATGTCACCTTACTTTTCTCTACCAAAAATAATAGATTTGAAAAATAATACTTTTCAGAACCAGTGCTGAAAAGTTGAACTTTTCAGCACTAGTATCGAAAAGTAACATTTTTAAATATTGATTTGTTCTGCACGGTGGATTTACACAACACATGGATGTTTGCCATAAAATTCCATTCAAAAAGCGTTTTTCGTGGTTGCAAAAAATGTTATAAGTAACTCGTTACAAACCTTGATTTTATCAACACTCGGCAAACCTCGTACGACTCGTGCTTAAAAAATCTTCATTCATTGTAATCTATAGAAATCTAATAATTGCAAATCAACTGGACTCGCGTCGAAATTATTTTGATACACTTTTTCCATCAAATGTTAAAACAATTACAGTCCACTCTCTGGTTGTCGATCTTCTAGATCTCAATATTGTTCCTTCTACTGATGAATTTTTCAGTCTCTTCAAGCATACTTCTCGAATGAGTTTTCAAAAAGCCGTAAGAGCCATTGGTAAACAAAGGCCTTTTTGCATCGGTATTCAACCTTCTTACGAAAAACCAATTTCAAAAATGCTTGAGATTGTTCATCTACACGTCCTTCAAGAATCCCACACTAAAAATAAAGGAAATTTTGTTTCAATTTGGAGAAAAACGAAAATTAGTATCGGGGGTTACGGTGGCTCTTACGACTTTTTGAAAACTCATGCGAGACTTCGATTCTCATTTTTTTTTTGCTTGAAAGATCTCTTCCTCAACAGTCCCTTAGAATTCTCTTCCACTTGTCAATAATTTCACTTTTTCATGGCATGCATAGACATTTTCCTTTGCGAAACGAAGCTTTGAACGATTTTTGACAACTGATTTGTGAACTGATGATTCTCTGCCTCGATGTTATTTTCAATATTGACATCTGTAGAGTCAACTGTACTAGTAATTTGATTTTTTTTGCCTCGCTCGGCCTTAGTCAGTGTCAGAGACATTCAAACAATATTGGCAGAGGCCGAAAAAACCAGTTGTTCAAATGACAACAAGTTTAGCCGAAAGTTTGCCTCAAGAACTAAATAAACCTCGTTGAATAATGTTTTTGCAATTTGTTGCATTTCTCTATGAAACGTTTATTTCTCCAATGTTTAAAAAGAAAATAAAAAGAAGTTTAAAAGAACAAACTCTGGAATAATTTTGAAAATACGATAAAAAAATCTTTTTTCAAATATACCTAATAAAAAAACCTGGCTAAATTCAAAATGATTGATTGATTTTTTTTTATTGTATGACTTTGGCCAGAGTCGAGGGACGTTAACATCAAAAAATATTTGCAACTGCCTTATTATGTAACAAAAATAAAACACGCTCGAAACAACAATTTATTTGAAATAATAATATATAACGAAACCATTCAAAAAGCATTGGATTTCGTTGAAATCAAAACTAATTAGTTCTTTTGGTTGGGTTTATGTTATTCAATGATTGAAATACCACGCTTCTCCATTTGTGCAATTGACTGACGGAGGCGCAAGGTACATAAACTGCAGAACAAGTAATGTATTTTCGGCTCAAGTAATTTTTTCCATAAACACTCTAGTTGACGTTAACCATTTGCCAAATATTAATGTTTTCTTAGCAAGTCAATACGCTGCGTCATCCCGCAATTGATGTTCGTCAAACTTTATTGGGTTTATCGATCACTGCAAATTATTTATCAAAACTCACAAACAGTATGAAAAGATTCGACCTCCCAACAATCATCGGCTGTTGGTCGTTGAGCGCGGTGGAGTCTAGACATCGGTCTATAAAAGTTCTCCTCTCGTTCGGTGCGCCACTTGATTACTTTTAATTTCTAGGTGATAGATAGTGAGTGACGCCAGGTTATAATCCTTATCTCATTTGTTTTTGTTTTTCCTCTTTTTATTACTCCTCAGGTACCACAACACATCCTCTAAGCCGGCAAAACAGCACTACCAGACACTGTAGCCGACCAGGGTGAAACCCTGGGCCCTCTTTAAACTCTACCACATCGGAACCGTGACTGTGAATCTGTACCTCCAATTTAGTGAATTGCGTCCTGCACAAAGTACTTTAGAATCCCGCATAGGCTAATACCCAACGCGTACCTCCCACTAGGCGTTTAATTTTGAGCGCATTCATTTTTATTAGTTAGAAATAAGTTTTTGGCTTCTCCGAATCGTCTCAACCCCAGCTGCCCAGTGTTAGTTTTTTAAGGTTTTATTTTTGGAAAGCGCGCGCGTTTTCCACCACAACCACCAGCTAGTGCAAAGAAACAGCGGCTGCAACGTCGCTAGAGTTGAGTGAAAATCCATCACTGCAACCAACAACCACATCACCAGCACCATGTCGATGTGTGGAGCTCAAATTGCCTTGACGGCCCTTAAGAAGGTGCCACGTGTCCGGGTCTGGTCGCTGTCCAAGAATGCCTACTCAACTCAGGTGAGTAACGATTGTTTAAAAGGTTTCGAATTAATTTGCGATATCAGAACTTAACTTTTAAAAAATAGTGTTACGTGACTCTCTCAGCATATTCAATACAATTTTTTAAAAAGCTTTGATTCTCAAGCTATGAATATTTATTGAATTCAATTGATTCGCAAATTTGCAATAAATCTTACATGATCTCATTGGGGTGTATGCTTCTAAAATAGTTTGATACACCAGCACACCCCAACGTATTGGCGTGGCGCCAATTTTTAGCTCTGGAATACTCTTTTAATGAAAATGTGCCAGGGACAGACACGCGATCAGACCTGAATTGTAAATTCAGATGACGTAAACTTTGAAATGATATTTCTGGATCATAAATATTGATGTGCAAAATTGTGAACTGATATTTTTATTACTAGATCTAATCTAATCTAATCTAATCGAACACAAGCGCAGCCAGTCTGAAGAAAGCATCCGGGAAGAACTTATGGTTAGATTACGCCTCAAGTTCCTTCTTGTCATTATCAATGATTGCAGCACTTTCGAGATCCCCCGGCCTACTGCGTTGCATTAACCGCATGAGACAGATTCTATGAACGGATCCCACATTTCATAAAACCATCAAGGGAAGAAGAAGAAGCCGGGGACATACCGTACCAACCGGTTCGAGTTATTTATAGATTATAATGGTGTGTGGTGTGTAGGGGAATCGTTGGGGAAGGGATTGTTGTATTATATAGTAAATGACCTTGTGACATTATTTCACCACTACGGATTAATTCACTCAAGGAGTAATAATCCCTTGGTGGCCGAATGGCTAGAGCATCCGACTTCCAATCCAAAGGTGTGAGTTCGAATCCCACCTGATTCTATGCGTTTTTTGTTCATATTCAAAGTTCAATTACAGTCGAAAAATTCCAAGTAGACCGGTCGGGAATCGAACCCTGAACCTTCCGCTTATGAGGCGGGAGCCGTAGCCATTAAACCACGGGCCGGTCTGAACTGTTATTTTTATTACTAGAGAAGATAAAAAGCAAAATACAATTCAAAATTTAAGATCTGTGCTACACTTCGGGTAAACGATGACCTGTTAAAAAAACTGTAGTGAATGTCCTGATTAACTTTTTTCATTTTTTTTTTTTTTTCAAATGAGGCATAACACTAGCTTAAAACACTTATTTTTCAAGTGTAAGCCCTGATTCTTAAATTAATTTCAGTAAAACAACAGCTTGAAAATCGAATCAAAAGTTTCCCACTTCTCACTGAGACAAAATCATTTTTCACTCCCTATAAACATAAGCTCAACAACCTGCAGTCCGATCAACCTTGTCTTAAAAGGAATAATTGGGTAATTTTTCTTAGCTTTAAAAAAATGCAGGTGTGTACTTTGAAATTTCCAAATATAGAACATTTTTCGTACATTTTAACATAAAATCTGGCAGTGCGTGGCCGAATGGTTACGCTGTCCGCTTTGTAAGCGGATGATTCTGGATTCGATTCCCATCTGCTCCAACCTTCCATCGGATGAGGAAGTAAAATGTCGGTCCCGGCCTTGGTTGTTAGGCCGTTAAGTCATATCAGGTGTAGGAGTCGTCTCCATGCCATAAGTACAAACAACACACCAAACCAAGCCTACTCCGGTGGAATCGCTGGCGACGGTTGGGCTCGCAATCCAAAGGTCGTCAGTTAAAACACTGGGGTGGAAGGTTCCTAGGAGTAGAAAGAGGTTTGGGTGCTCTCTCCATTCAAGCCTTCGGACTCCTAGGTTCGAGCAGAAACTTGCAATAGAGACCACAAAAGACCCGGGGGTCGTTAATGTGGATGGTTTGATTTTTGAACATAAAATGTCTTCAACGTGTTAAGGGCGAACTCTATTTTTCGCATGCAAATTTGGATCTATGTCCATATTTTTTTTAAAATCTAATTTTTTGTCAAATAATCATTACTCCGGTACTACAAAAATCAAAAATTAAAAAAAAAATACTTGGGTTAAATTTTAAAAAAAATATTAATTTAAGATTAAAACTTTTAGTGATGATCAGTAAACAAAAAAAGGGATTTTTCCGTGTACCTCTTTTTAAAATTCTAAACAAAATTGTATGGAAACATCTTTAGAAAATCTAATTATACAGAACGGCATCTTTTAATATAGGTAATGCCCGAACAAAAAATCATCCATAATCCATAAAAATTGTAAAGAATTACTCTATAAAAATATTTATGAAGCTCGGAAGGAATATAAAAAAGTTCGTATTCGAACTACTAATTTTCCTGTCCTCCTTGAACGACGGAACCGCCTACTTTTCTCTACAAAAATAAAAGATTCCAAAAGTAAACCTTTAGATACAAGTGCTAAAAAGTTTCCCACCAAACCAAGCCTACTCCGGTGGAATCGCTGGCGGCGGTTGGACTCGCAATCCAAAGGTCGTCAGTTCAAACACTGGGGTGGAAGGTTCCTTGGAGTAGAAAGAGGTTTGGGTGCTCTCCCCATTCAAGCCTTCGGACTTCTAGGTTCGAGCAGAAACTTGCAATAGTGACCACAAAAGACCCGGGGGTCGTTAATGTGGATGGTTTGATTTTTGATTGTTGAATAACTGTTGAACTCATGTTGAAAAACACAACTTTTTGCAACTTTTTGTATAAGCTACTATTTCTTAAGCGGTATAGACAAGAAACGAAACGAAAAGTGACGTTTGATGTTTTATCGCGCGGTGCAATATGTTTTTGATGAAAAAATGCAAAAAAAAACAAATGGTTGAATTTAGCTTTTTTGCCCACAATTGAATAAACCAGAGTAAAAAGTCATAAAAAATCATTTAAATTTGTTCTTAAATTTCCAAATACTTGAATTCCAATATCAAAATTGGTCCGAAAAATCAGGGGGCAAAAAATATTTTTTCAAAAAAATATCAAAAATTCAATGGAAATAGAAGTCTAATCAACTGAGAACAATCTAAAATGCCTTTTTCTGCATTGATAATCATATTTAACATGTTTGGACTCGTTTAAAAATATTTTGAACTTTTATGAAATTACAATGTACAGCACCGCAAAAACTTTTTTTTCTCGCAAAAATAAAATTTTCGTCAGTACTTAGAAATTTTGGAAATCAATGATTGCAAAACAACTGGACAGGTGTATGATGCATTTTAAAACACTTTTTTCATTCAAATGTTGACACCGTGACCTGTAATTTAAATTTTTAACTTTTTTTTTTTTTTTTGCCCCCCCCCCCCTCGACTTTGATCAGAGTCAAAGGACAAAAACTTCAAAAAATTTTTGCAACGGCCTAAGTCATATTTTCCAACACTCAAAAATAATAAAAAAATTATTCAATAAATGAACAAAAACAGAAACACAAAAATGTAAAATGTTAAAAAATACGATTATAAAAAAAGTCAACTTAATAAAAAAAATAAAACACAAATACACAACCAAAAAAAAAATCATTAAAATTCTGGGATTCAAAACTGAAAAAAATCGTGGATTCAAGAATTACAAAATATAAATTTCATTTTTTTGTCCTGAAAATTCAAAAAGAAATCTTAATTTTTATTTTTATCAAGACTGACCAATAATATTCCAAACTGATTTAGTATAAGTAATCTAAGATGTCCGTCAAAATGGCGGCATTGGGATTCTGTAACATATTATTTTGCGATTTGCAAATTGGGCAACCAACGTGTTGAATTCAACTTATTTGGGGACGCTGACCTTAAATTTCACTTAAAAAACAAGAAGTTCTAAATGATTCGTAATAGAAATTGATATTGATTCGGATTTTTCCTGTTGGCAAAAGTATAGAACATGTTCATGCCATTGAGACGCATGGTGTATTACTTATTCAAAAAAAAAATTAATAAATTTCACATTTTGTTGATCAAATTTGCAGAAAAAATAATCAGAGAAACTTTTTATCCCAAACCAGGTCGAGTACAAGCCCATCCGGTCCGTGCTGGTTGCGAACCGCGGCGAAATCGCCATCCGTGTCTTCCGGGCGTGTAACGAGCTGGGCATCCGGTCGGTGGCCATCTACTCCGAGCAGGACCGGCAGCACATGCACCGACAGAAAGCCGACGAGTCGTACATCGTTGGCAAGGGCTTGGCCCCGGTCGAGGCCTACCTAAACATTCCAGAAATCATCCGGGTGTGCAAGGAGAACGACGTGGACGCCGTGCATCCCGGGTAAGAGGTTACGATCTGTCGTTTTTTGTAACTCGTTGTAACAAGGATCGTTCGTTTCAGATATGGTTTCCTTTCCGAGCGTTCGGACTTTGCGCAGGCCGTCATCGATGCAGGTCTCCGCTTTATCGGTCCATCGCCGAAGGTGGTCCAGCAGATGGGTGACAAAGTGGCCGCCCGTAAGGCTGCCATCGAAGCGGGCGTTCCGATCGTACCGGGAACGGACGGTCCCGTGACGACCAAGGAGGAAGCGTTGGACTTTTGTAAGAAGCACGGATTGCCCGTGATCTTCAAGGCAGCTTACGGAGGAGGTGGTCGCGGAATGCGAGTCGTGCGAAAGATGGAAGAGGTCGAGGATAACTTCCAGCGAGCGAGTTCCGAGGCGAAGGCTGCCTTTGGTAATGGTGCCATGTTTATTGAAAGGTTCATCGAACGGCCTAGGCATATTGAGGTGCAACTGCTGGGTGACAAAGCTGGCAATGTGGTTCATCTGTACGAACGTGATTGCTCGGTTCAGCGGCGGCACCAGAAGGTGGTGGAGATTGCTCCGGCACCAAGACTGGCCCGTGAAGTCCGTGACAAGATGACCGAGTACGCTGTCAAGTTGGCCAGACACGTCGGATACGAAAACGCCGGTACCGTGGAGTTCCTCTGTGACGAGACCGGCAACTTCTTCTTCATCGAAGTGAACGCCCGTCTGCAGGTCGAGCACACCGTGACGGAAGAAATCACCGGAATCGATCTCGTTCAGTCCCAGATCCGTGTCGCTGAGGGAATGACGCTGCCAGAGTTGGGATACACTCAGGATAAAATTAAAACTCAGGGCTATGCCATTCAGTGCCGTGTGACCACCGAGGATCCCGCCAACGACTTCCAACCCAACACGGGTCGTCTGGAGGTGTTCCGATCGGGCGAGGGTATGGGCATCCGTCTGGACAGTGCCTCCGCTTACGCCGGTGCCATTATCTCGCCGTACTACGACTCACTGCTGGTCAAGATCATCTCGCACGCTTCCGACCTGCAGTCGTCCGCTGCCAAAATGAACCGTGCCCTGCGCGAGTTCCGTATCCGCGGTGTCAAGACCAACATTCCGTTCCTGTTGAACGTGCTGGAGAACCAAAAGTTCCTCAACGGTGTCCTGGACACGTACTTCATCGACGAGCATCCGCAGCTGTTCCGCTTTGCCAAGACCAAGAATCGTGCCCAAAAACTGCTGAACTACCTCGGAGAGGTGCTGGTCAACGGACCCACCACTCCACTGGCCACCAAGCTGAAGCCGGCGGAAGTGAAACCGCACGTACCTCAACTACCTCTGGGTGAGTTTGGCAGGGTCCGGGACCCGATGGTGACTGTACGTGTTGGTTTGGTTTTGCAATAACAGATTTTAAGTGCTGCATTTTTTATCTATTCTTTAGTTGTTTCGTTTGTGTGATGTTGATTGTTTAAATGTTTGCCAAGTAGAGCCTCGATGGAGGCACATTTGAAATTGGTTAAATTATTCAAACTCAAAATTTTACGTTAATTTTCTTTATTTTACGTGAGTATGACGTGATGTCCATGTCCGTGTGCGCTTTGAATTTTATGTTATCACTAATCTTTCGTGTTACGCAACGCCGTTTGAATGTGTTTATTCACAGATCTTTCGCCAGAAGCACTTGCTGATGAAGAGGAAGGCAGAAAAGGTACTTTTATTTATAAGGCTTAGCTGTAAATGCACTCGAATACAAAGGGCAATCGAAGGATCATTTTTTGAACAAAATTTTTGAAGCAATAATTTTGGACCGCTTTCTGAAATGATGTTTAGTTGCCACACACACAAACACACGCACAAAGTTTTAAGCAAGTAGTTGCACGCAAATAACATTTGACTACCTTTCAAACGCATGGTGATAATGATTGTGATTAACATGTTTGAAGATGCAAGACGGTACAAGCTGCGATTAATAGTCCAAACGACCTACTCCCAAACAGTGACCGACCCGCCCCGTGGATTCAAGGACATCCTGCGCGAGCAAGGTCCCGAGGGCTTCGCCAAGGCCGTCCGATCCCAGAAGAACCTGCTGCTGATGGACACCACGTTCCGCGATGCGCACCAGTCGCTGCTGGCCACGCGAGTCCGTTCGCACGATCTGCTGAAGATTTCGCCGTACGCGTCGCACAAGTTCCACAACCTGTACGCCCTGGAGAACTGGGGCGGTGCGACCTTCGACGTGGCGCTGCGCTTCCTGCACGAGTGCCCGTGGGAACGGCTGGAGGACATGCGCAAGCAGATTCCGAACATTCCCTTCCAGATGTTGCTGCGCGGTGCCAACGCCGTCGGTTACACCAACTACCCGGACAACGTGGTGCACAAATTCTGTGAACTTTCGGTAAGAATTGGGCGATCCGTGTGCTGCTGATCATTAACCTCCCAACCACCCATTGACCTCATGTCCGTTTCCGTCATGAAGAGTACTGCTACCGACTTCGAAAGCTGATTTCAGCACAACTGAATCACTTTTATACTTTCACGCCAATCGTTCCCTTCCAGCTGTTTTAGCGTCAACATAAACAAACATTCTTATCCGCTGGCGTTGCGCTGTCATTGTCACACACGTTCATTACAGATAACTAATTTTAAGGTTAAAGTTACACAGTTAACCAAAAAACCAACCAACTTCCAACCCTCTCCCACAGGTCCAATGCGGCATGGATATTTTCCGAGTTTTCGACTCGCTGAACTATCTGCCGAACCTACTGCTGGGCATGGAGGCCGCCGGTAACGCCGGAGGTGTGGTCGAAGCTGCGATCTCCTACACCGGAGATGTGAGCGATCGTACCAAGACCAAGTACGACCTCAAGTACTACACGAACCTGGCCGACGAGCTGGTGAAGGCTGGCACCCACGTACTGTGCATCAAAGACATGGCCGGTCTACTTAAGCCCCAGGCGGCCAAGTGAGTATTGCCCGTTAGAAAGCTAGAGTTGAACATTGACCAACAACGTAATCTTTCGCTTTCCAGACTGCTGATCTCGGCGATCCGCGAGAGACACCCAGACGTCCCGATCCACATCCATACGCACGATACTTCCGGAGCTGGAGTCGCCTCGATGTTGGCCTGTGCCGAAGCCGGAGCCGATGTGGTGGACGTGGCCGTTGACTCGATGTCCGGCATGACTTCGCAGCCCAGCATGGGAGCGGTGGTTGCCTCGCTGCAGGGAACTCCTCTGGACACCGGCTTGAACCTGGCCGATGTTAGCGAGTACTCGGCCTACTGGGAACAGACCCGTACCTTGTACGCTCCCTTCGAGGTATGCGATCCTGAGTTGGTTAATTTGAATTCCTACTTATACAAATTTAACTTTTTTCAGTGTACGACTACGATGAAGTCCGGAAACGCCGACGTGTACCTGAACGAAATTCCCGGAGGTCAATACACCAACCTGCAGTTCCAGGCCTACTCGCTGGGTCTGGGAGACTTCTTCGAGGATGTCAAAAAGGCGTACCGGGAGGCTAACCTGCTGCTCGGAGACATCATCAAGGTCACCCCGTCGTCCAAGGTCGTGGGAGATTTGGCTCAGTTCATGGTGCAGAACCATCTGACCGCCGAGCAAGTGATGGAACGCGCCGAAGAGCTGTCCTTCCCCAAGTCGGTCATCGAGTTCCTGCAGGGCGCCATCGGTACTCCTCACGGTGGATTCCCGGAACCGTTCCGCTCGCGCGTTCTCAAGGACATGCCACGTATTGAGGGCCGTCCCGGCGCCTCGCTGGCTCCGCTCGACTTTGACAAGCTGAAGAAGGACCTGCAAGAATCTCACCCAGACGTGTCGGAGCGTGACGTCATGTCCGCTGCCCTGTACCCTCAGGTCACGAACGACTACCTCAACTTCAGAGACAGCTTCGGACCCGTCGACAAGTTGGACACCCGCGTGTTCCTCACCGGACCCAAGGTCGGTGAAGAGTTCGAAGTCACCATCGAAAAGGGCAAAACGCTCGGCATCAAAACCCTGGCCATGGCTGAGGATCTCACTGCCAACGGTGAACGGGAGGTGTTCTTCGAACTGAACGGTCAGCTGCGATCGGTGCTCATCCGGGACAAGGAGGCCGTTAAGGTAGGTTCTCGATCTTCTGTAACCGAAATCTGCTAACACCTCCCAACCTTACAGGAACTCCACATCCACCCCAAGGCCACCAAGGGAAACAAGGACCAGGTTGGTGCTCCGATGCCGGGATCCGTAATTGGTAAGTGACCCACTTCCCCAACCCCAAACAACCAATTAAACCTAAATTCTTCAACCTACAGAAATCAAGGTCAAGGTCGGCGATCGCGTCGAAAAGGGTCAACCGCTGGTGGTTCTGTCCGCGATGAAGATGGAAATGGTGGTCCAATCGCCCCGTGCCGGTGTCGTCAAGTCGCTCGACATCAGCTCCGGCATGAAGCTGGAGGGTGAGGATCTGCTGCTGACGCTGGAGTAAGTCGCGCGGTATGATGTGCGAGGAGAGAATCAACAAAAAGACATTCGGTGTATATTCGCGCTTCGTTTGGAAGTGTTTTAGCATGTGGAATCACAATCATTTAATGTTAGTGCCGAAGGGATCCGCTTACAAGTGAGACATACTTAAGAAATTTCGTCATTTTGTGTCTTGTTACAGTTCTGTTTTTGTCATAGGCAACTTTTTTGTTACGATTTTAGATTTTATGTTTGTTAGAAATCACAAAATACATTTGATAAATACTCAGGCTATAGTAGTTTGCTATCTTTGCTCGATATCACCCAACTCTCCGTTTCAAATCACATGCTTTTATTGCCTCACTCTCCAGTTAATGCTACATCTCGTCCGAATCTGGCCGTCCCAGCATAGACGACTGTCCTAAAAGTTAGCTCGTGGTATCTTTTTGCAGATGATCGAGTCGTACGCGACATTGAAATAGTAATGAGAGTTGAGAATAGTGATAGCTTCTCACATTTCAACTTGCCCCCTTCTTGTAGATCCGTCATATTACTCCTTCTTTGCACTCTTTAAGTAGCTGTTCTTTGTCCCAGATCATGACTATCAACTGGTGTTGATAGGTCACCAATGAAGCCGTTCGAGAGATTTGCTGATTTCCTTCTTCTCCACTTGTTCAGGGCTGTACGTATTCCACCTCTTTCGTCCTTTTTCCACAGCGTCAAAGCGTCAAAGTCTCGTGGGAATCAAGGGTACCGGTGTAATCAGTGAAGAGTGGATACAATTCTGGATCTCTAGGCTGTTGTTGTTGTCGCTCGTTACAAGTGATCCCAAGCACACGAACTTGCGCACCTTCTCCAGCACATCACGTTGTACTCACGATATATCTTGAGGATCTGCCAGAGTACGGTTTCTGCAAACGAAAGAGGATTTTAGAGGCAGCATTGATGAGCGTAATGCCACGGTAGTTTCAGCAATTCAGCTTATCGTCCGTTTTTGTAGATGGGACATACGTCGTGCCTGTGCCACTCTCAAAGGTTCTACAAGCTGCGGTCCTGACGGCATCTCCGCATTTGTGCTCAAAAAGTGTTGCGATGCACTCGCGGAACACCTGGTACAATTCTTCAATACCTCGCTTGCTACTGGAGTTTTCCAGTATTAATGGAAGAAGCCATTGTGTTCCCAGTTCAAAAAAGGGCCCAAAACGTGATGTGTGTAACTATCGTGGAATTGCTACCCTCTGCACAGTCTATTCGAAGTTATCGTGCTGGATTTCATCAAGTTAAACTGCTGTGACCATGTCGCCCAGGAACAACACGGCTTCAGTGCGAAACATTCCACCAACTCCAACTTGGTCTGAAAACTCGTCCTTCATTCCGTGTTGGTCCGTATAGATGGCATCCAACTTTTGCGTACTGTTCTGCTGGAACATCTGCTCCATTTCGGCGCGATCTCGATCTTCCAGCTAGCACTACTTTAACTTGAACACAGTTTCTGCTGTTTCAGCGCTTGTTTGTATCATGCCACGTTCTCATCGGTTGTAGATTGCTGCTTCACCGCATAAACATAAACCACCGATTTCTAGATTCTCATGAGAAATGTCATTCAACCAGAAAAAACAGCAAATTTGATTTCAGATTATACTTTTTTGGATTATTCATGTTAAACGTTGAAACACATCATAAGTTGCGGTTATAATTTGTATTATAGCAATTCGAACAAAGTCAACGCCAAACCTTACTGTTTGGCTTTTTTAAAGTCAACCTCACTCGAGCCGCCCGCCCCCTCCTTGGCCTTACGTTTGTGAATAATGTTCTGAATCTGCTGCCACTCCCGGTCGAGCTCGGCCTTTTCGTTCTTTTCGGTCTTGTGCTTGCGCGTCTTGCGCCCATCCTGCATTTTCACGCCGTACTGGAAGGCCGCCTTCGGAAGTGCTTCCTTGCTGCTCATGTAATCTATTCGGGAAAGAAAGTGCATTGAATTGATGTTTAAACATTCTTACGAGTCAATCTTACCCGAATACTCCTCCTGTGTGTCGAAATCCCACCGTCCAATTGGGCCCTTCTTGTTGCCTAGATCCATCTTGGTGTAATCTACCTCATCGTCCGAGTCGTCGATAGCATCGTTCATTTCCTGCAAACCTGGATAACATTCGGCGTATCCTTCCGGCTCTGCCGTGAGCTTCGTTATCAGTTGCGCTGATAACTTTGGCGGCGCTGGAACTGTGTAACAAAAAAAAAAGATCAATAAAGATGATAACTCACTCTCTCTTTCATTCTCTTGTTTCATAACCAAAAACTTCCGTAACTTACTCTGAATGGCACCAATTGCTTCGCGTTCCTCTTGCTCGCTCGGCTTATCAAAGTATCTGTGCTTGTTCTGGCCGTCGTCCGCCTTAGACGAAGAAGCACCCTGATCATAACGACGAGTCGGTTTGTACTCGCCAATGTCTCCGTAGATGGAATCGTCCATGTTTTTATCCTCCGGAAGTTTGAACAACGGCTTGTCCTTGTCCTAAAGATACAAAAGAGATCATATCATCTGAAGAAAAAGCCATCAATCAGCACAACCCTACCCTGCGCTTGTTCTTCTTGCCGCGGCCTCCTTGCCGCAGATAGGACAGAATCTGCGCCAGCTTGTTAATGACGATGTCGTTGGTCGTGAGCGTCTGGGTATCCCCAGCGACCAGCGGGACCTCCGCCTTGGACCGGATCACCGTCGTCGGGATGTCCGTTTCGGCGTTCTCATCCTCCAGCTCGATGTGGTACGCCATCCGGCCGGGGGCGAACATTTCGTTGCGCTCCACATGGCGGGACCTGCGAAGGAGTCACACCTTAGTCACGAGGGAAATTCCAAAGTCGAGGTGTGACGCCAGAACGCACGCTAATAGTGCTGAGCTCACCCCCTAAAAAGCGGCAGCAGGATCCGATTAAATGATTGATTATCTTGCACAACCAAAACCAATCGCAAACCCCCTCCCACAATCCAATCACAGCACCAGCTGTCCCAGAGATTAGGATTACATTTATGACGGGAAGCCGACTCTTATCGGGATCCAGCTAGCAAACAGGTACCGTAACATGGGGTGTGCACGGGCGCAAAGATAGTATAATCATCAATCAATCGTTGTGTTAGGTAATACACACATACTGTTAAAAAGTAAGTGGGTTCGTTCAATTTTCGTAAACATGGAAAACCATGTAACTCAAAGTTGTAGTTCACATTAGCAAATACGACGGTGAATCCCGTAAATTACACCATCCAACACATTTTCTGCACATTCTCAATTTACGGGGAAGCATAAACTAAAACAGTTTTAAACAGTTACACGTTTCGTCTCTCAACGAATCATGTATGTGGTAAACTTCAAGCAATAAAGGAGAAAAGCTCAGAACTTAACCTCAAAGGTAAACAACCGAATGAACTTTTTTGACAGGTGTCAGTTCCGGGACTTAGCATTTAAAATTATAATTTTGTTCCGGTTGTTCCGTTTCGCATGGACACAAACACGGTTAGGAGCACGACAAGGACACGGCCACGGGAATGTCCAGGAACAGGCACCTACACAGCCAGGGACACGAAAACTGTCAGAAGCACGGACACGAACACGGTCAGCAGTTCGGACAAGGAAACAGCCTAGAGCACGGTCACGGGAACGACCAGGAACACCTACGTGGTCAGGTGCACGTACACGAACTCGGCCAGAAGCATGGACAAGCACACGGGCACTAATACTGAAAAAAAACTCGGGTTATGACGTTTCGCGCAATCGGAAGCAAATTTAAATTCAAAAAACTGCTAAGTTCCGATTTGACACCTGTCAAACCACTCAAATGGCACTCACAAAATGAATACTGAGTTCTTTGAGTTCATTTGCTACGTCACGGTTTTCTTGTCTTATAGGCCTGTCCACATTTATGTTTGAAAAGTTTCTTAGCAAATATTTACCTAACCGTTTAAATTTGGTTGATTGTCAAGTTGATTTTCAACTCTAGAGATTTATGTAAAAGGTCTTTTAAACATATATAAGACAAAAACTTATAGGCATTTTCAAAAAAAAGTCAAAGTAGTTATGTCACAGACATAACCGGAATGGCGTAGACTACGTAAAGTTTTGATATGTGAACCATTTCTTAATTTTGATGAATTAGCTAGACACTTGATATACATTAACGGAATAAGATCGTGAATGCGATCGGTAAATTCAGTCGGATCGTGTACGTACCGGTTGTTGAAACAGAATTTATATACGATTCGAATTGACTTTTACTAGAAAGAGATGGCAAATCTAATGCGAACAAAACCGCAGCTACCATGTAAACATACTTTGAATGTGTTGATAAATCTTTGACTAGACAACATCGAATGGAGGAAGGAAAGAGAAGAACGAAAAACGATTTTTTCGCGAACCGAGTGAATGTTTGGTAGCAGAATGAGGGGGAGGGCAGCCTCAGAAAGCTGTGCAATCCGTCTTTTCGGCGAGAAGGAGCAAGCGCGCGCCCCATCTTGTTGCTGCCTCGTCCCGGGTGGGACGATCCAAACGGTCCGGCCATCGAGAGGCAACTGGCTGACGGTGACGACGAGAAGGCGATGCGCACTTCTTTTGCAGTTCTGGTCCCTCTCTCTCCTGCTGCTGCTGCTCTGGTCACTCTCCTGCTGCTGCTGCTCTGGGCTGAGCTTTCCTGCTGCTGCTGCCGGTCCGACGTCTGAGACGTGAATGATAGAATGGGCTGAGCGCGCGTTCTTATATATGATTTCGGTCTGCTACTTCCCCTCCTTTTTCGCGACCGACACTCGGTCGCGTTGCTCGGATGATTTTCCCCTCAAAATAGGTACTTGACATTCCCGTCCGTGAGTGGGAAGCGCTCATTTTGCTTGCAAAATCTCTGCTTTTTGAAAACATTTTAAAACATTCAATTGTTTCAATAGTAAAACTATTTTGCCAACAATGAAAGTTTTATAGCAAATTGCTGAATAATTTTCGAATCGAATAGAACCAAAATCGTGCCGATTCGATTTGAGGGAAGGAAGATATAAGCGATTGACGGATGACGCAATATTCCAGGGCCTTCGGCCCGGGTTTTTTGGAATGACACCCCAGTACCTTCGACAAAGACGTAAGTCTACGTCAAAACTCTAGAACTGTTCTTATCGAATTCCAAATTTTCAAACTAGGTCAAATGTTAAAGTCACTCACAAAATGAACTTTGAGTGATTTGAGTTCAATAGAGGAGAAAATCGTGACGTCAGAAATGAACTCAAATCACTCAAAGTTCATTTTGTGAGTGACTTTAACATTTTGGCCTAGTTTGACAGCTACCTCGTTCCCAGGTTTTCTGTGGGAGAGAAAAGGAGGCGAATACTTTATGAAAATCATACCTGTCAAAATTCCTAGCATCAAAATTTTGTCGCGAGTTGCTTTTCTCCTCTATTCTGACTTCACGATTTTCCCCTCTATAAAGGAGAAAAGCTCGGAACTTAACCTCAAAGGTAAACAAATCAAATGTCGCGAGTGGCTTTTCTCCTCTATTGCATGACTGTTGGCCTAGTTTGACAGCTACATTGTCCCCAGTTTTCTGTGGGAGAGAAAAGGAGGCGAATACTTTATGAAAATCATACCTGTCAAAATTCCTAGCCTCAAAATTTTGTCGCGAATTGCTTTTCTCCTCTATTCGCAATTCGCAATTTTCAGTGTAAGAACGGGCCTTGACCGATCTTATGCACTAGGTTCCCGACGAACACGCACTGCCCTTACACCTACATCTCACCCTTGCTCTGAGTCAGTACGAACAATACGCTAGAACACGCTTTGAGTGTTCGTGCCAGGCATGCACACTAGGGTGTAATATCAAAATCGGTTTTCCAGCACAGGACTTTTCCAGTTCCTTTTGGGGTCCTAAACAACTCCCCAAAGTTTGGGCATGATTGGTTTAGTCCTCACTTTGCGCAAAGCGATTCAATTTTCCATATAAATTTGTATGGGAAAACCCATTTTTTTGAATTTTGATATTTATAAAATCCACGTTTCAAGCTGTACTAAATCCGGATTCATATTCGGATGCTCTGAAAGGTACTCTACAACTTTCCCGAAAAGAGTATGGTGCTAACATGTCCCTGAAAGAAGATACAGCGTCCTCAAAACTCGTCTAAAACGTGATTTTAGAGCAAAAAACACGTTTTAGACGAGTTTTGAACACGCTGTATCTTTTTTTAGGAGCAAGTTAGCACCATACTCTCTTCGGGAAAGTTGTAGAGCACCTTCCAGAGCATCCGAATATGAATCCGGTTTTAGTACAGCGTGAAACGTGGATTTTATAAATATCGAAATCCAAAAAAATGGTTTTTCCCATACAAATTTATATGGAAAATTGAATCGCTTTGCGCAAAGTGAGGACTAAACCAATCGTTCCCAAACTTTGGGGAGTTGTTTAGGACCCCAAAAGGAACTGAAAAATTGCTGTGCTCGCTAAATTTGGACAACTTTATTTTTTTCCATACAACCATATTACACCCTAATGCACACCTTCTTTTCCGGTTACGCATTTTAACTCGGCCGGGGGTGGTACATTACGTAGGGTTTGATGTAAGTATAAGCGCCTAACCATTTATAGTGTGCCTATCAACTTTCATTAAAGCAAAAGCTTTTAGATTTTTAGTTTAAATTCAAAAACTAGTTGTTATTTTACTGTGTATTGTTTTCTCCTGAAATCTTTCCTAGTGTTAAGTCGTTTAATCTGTTGCTATTTCTTCTGTCGCGGTGTTTTCTTACAATATTTTGGTCCTAAGCATTTTAGACAAGTTTTTCAAAAGTACAATAGAGGAGAAAAACAACACGCGACAAAATTTTGAGGCTAGGAATTTTGACAGGTATGATTTTCGTAAAGTATTCGCTTCCTTTTCTCTCTCACAGAAAACTGGGGACAAAGTAGCTGTCAAACTAGGCAAAAATGTTAAAGTCACTCACAAAATGAACTATGAGTGATTTGAGTTCATTTCTGACTTCAGAATTTTCGCTACTTAATCCTTAAGGTGATTGGTGCCTTCCTCATAAATTATTTTTTAAATAGATTTTAAATAGAGACCTATGGGACCCCAAGACGGATCGAATGAGACTAAAACAGTCAAAATCCGTTCATCAAGTCAGGAGATAATCGAGTGACAATTTTTTTGTCCGCCCACCTACACACATCCACACAGACATTTGCTCAGAACATGATTCTGAGTCGATATGTATACGTGAAGGTGGGTCTACGAGGTCAAACTAATAAGTTCATTTTTCGAGTGATTTTATAGCCTTTCCTCAGTAAGGTGAGGAAGGCAAAAATCATGACGTCAGAAATGAACTCAAATCACTCAAAGTTCATTTTGTGAGTGACTTAAACATTTTGGCCTAGTTTGACAGCTACACTGCCCACCATTGGAAAAACGGCTAATATCCACTTTTGGCAAAAACGAGATATTAGCACCAGGTGGTAGAGGATGTTCCAACGCATCTTCTGGAACTTGAATTTCACTGAAATAGTGTTTAGACTTGGCTGCCGATGCGAAAAACCAAACGGCAAATATGCCACTCTTATGGGAAATTGCCTTGACAGAGATTTTGTGACAAACACTAAAACGTGTTTTTCTCGGAATACTTGATTTGGCATAATAGCCGAATTTTCAATAAAGGAGAAAAGCTCGGAACTTAACCTCAAAGGTAAACAAACCAAATGAACTATTTTGACAGGTGTCAGTTCCGGGACTTTGCATTTAAAATTAAATTTTGATCCGGTTGTTCCGTTTTGCATGGACACCAACACGGTCAAGAGCACGACAAGGACACGGTCACGGGAATGGCCAGGAACAGGCACCTACATGGCCAGGGACACGAAAACGGCCAGAAGCACGGACATTAACACGGTCAGGAGTCCGGACAAGGACACGGCCTAGAGCACGGCTACAGGAACGACCAGGAACAGGCACCTACGTGGTCAGGTGCACGTACACGAAGACTGCCAGAAGCACGGACAAGCACACGGGAAATAATACGGGAAAAAACTCGGGTTATGACGTTTCGCGCAATCGGAAGCAAATTCAAATTCAAAAAAAAATGCTAAGTCCCGATTTGACACCTGTCAAACCACTCAAATGGCACTCACAAAATGAATACTGAGTTCTTCGAATTCATTTGCTACGTCACGGTTTTCTTGCCTATTATGGGCAGTACATTGTCCCCAGTTTTCTGTGAGGCGAGAGAAAAGGAGGCGAATACTTTATGAAAATCATACATGTCAAAATTCCTAGCCTAAAATGTTAAAGTTACTCACAAAATGAACTTTGAGTAATTTAAGTTCATTTCTGACGTCACGAGAAAATCGTGACGTCAGAAATGAATGAACTCAAATTACTCACGGACCCCGGATTCATTATCAGGGACCAACATTACACCTTAGCACAAAGTTTGCGGAAAATGACCCAACAGCTAATCTGGATATATCAATAACATGTTGTTGACCTTGGTTTCGACAAGTTATGATCTTCTCGTCTTGTTGTGAGTAATGAAATAATATCAGAAAATGTTATTTTCGAGTTATTACCAGCAGCTCGGGTAACGGAAGTTAATTTCTGACCCGTTTCAAACCTGCTGGTTCGACGTTGTTCCTGCTGAATCGACGACTGAACATAGACTGCAAAACTGCATCGGCGGTGTTAACCATCAAATTGAGACGATATTGATGACAACGTTAATGTCCCAAAAATAGAATAACAGTTTGTTTTGCCACCAATAATGGTTCCAGGAATCCATCCCGGTGTTGAACAGTGTAATCCATCTTTGTTGTGCCACCCCCAAAACAATACTGCGCGTTCGAGAAAATACGAAGGATTTCCTGCAGCTTGATTCATAAAAAATGGGCAATCGCAAATCGATGTATTTGCAAATTTAGCAGTTCCACAAACGCGTAGTTGTGTATGTTCGGCAGACGACATTCCGTATGTACCGACACCGAGAGTTCGATGTAAAGCAATATGTCCCGTAATCTTGATTGCGTGATTTTTTCGGTGGCCGTTTATCGCAAAACAACGTTTGTCTCAGCTTTTCCTGATAACGACTCGGGAATTCGGCCAAAAGTGACGAAGGCCGAGCTATAAAAGTGAACTCCGCACAATCATCGGACATCAGTAGTAATCCAGCAACCGAGAAGACAATGAAGGGATTTGCATTGCTCGCAGTTTTGTGCATTTTGGGCGCTCAGGCCGTGCCCGATCGCTCCAGCCGGATCATCAACGGACACAGCGCGCCGCACCAGCCGTACAACGCCTATGTGCTGTACCTGAACAACGCCAACGCCGGATTCTTTGGCGGTGGTTCGCTGATCTCCGACCGTCATGTTGTCACCTCTGCCCAGAACATTCAAGGGTTAGTAATTTAGCGGAACGGTCGGCTTTAAGATCGGGATTAATTCGAGATTCTTCCAGATTTGTCCGGTGGGACGTTGGACTGGGAAGCAACATTTTCACACAGCTGACGACGATCAGCTCCAACCAGGCCATCGCTCATCCCAACTTTGCGGCCGCAACCCGCGCCAACGACATCGGCATCATCACCCTGCCGGCGTCCATCGTCTTCACCTCGACCGTGTCTCCGATTGCGCTACCCGCTGCCAACTACCCGGTCACGCTGCCCCTGGAGAACGAGCAAGGCAACGTTGTTGGATTCGGATTCACCACCGGAGCTTGTAAGTGGTTGTTTAGACCACCGTTCAACCTTGCCATTCAACGAATGCTTCCGTAATCTTTCCAGCGACCACTCGTGCCGATTTCGCCCACCGTGCCTTCCAGCGAGTTACGATCAACACCCGCTGTCAGCAGTTTTTCCAGATCACCATCCCGAACCACTTCTGCGCCGAGGATAGCATCGACCGGTCGAACGTGTGCAACGGAGATATCGGAGCTGGCTTCGTGACCAACATCCGCGGCATTCCGACCCTCACTGGAGTGGCCTCGCTGATCACGCACAGCTGCGACTCGCAGAGCCCGACCGGTTTCACCCGTGTCATGACCTACCGAGCATGGATCCAGCAGGTGACCCAGGTTTAAGACTCGACAGATGAATGCATTTGCTAGTGCAAACATTATTTTTTAACCATGAATAAATTGTGATGCCCATGAATCAACTATGTTTTGTTCGTTTTCGTTTTCGTTTTACGGAGCAAGGTGGGGGACGCGGCCTCAAGTCAGTCCAAGTCCGGTTTCTTGTGGAAAAAAGGGTAGTGGCCGAACTAGTATTGCATACCAAATGAACACCACCGGAAGATATAGGGGATCGGGAGGGGGAAGGTGAAAGAAAATTAGTGTAGGTGTGAGTAGTAAGAACTTGGATGACATGAGCAGTTACGGTAATCTAAGTTTAACACTGAATAAAGGAAATCTGAAATTATGATTCAATCAAAAACTAAATTGAGATTTATACAAAAGGAACCTAGGATATATTACTAATTTAATGGAAATCAAATAAATTTACTGGAAAATTAAAGATTTTTTTTTTTGCGGAGCGAGGTGGGACAGCTAGGATCAAGTCAGTCCAAGTCCGGTTGTGTCAAGGAAAGGTAATGAATGTGTTAGCCTGTGAAGTGCCACTTACACCCCATGGGGAGCGGGGAAAGAGGACATGATTGGGTAGGTTATAATGAGATTGTGTATGTGAGAGTGTGTATTGTTGTAAATATTCTAATTTGATATTTCGTTCTCTATCGCCGCTCCCCACAGTGTCATAAAAACCCCGTCTGCAAGAGCAACCCAAAACTAGTTTTGAAGGTTCTAACTGTTTAAAGTAAAACTGTTAAAACTCCCAAAACCAGGATCAAGTAGCACGTGCAAACGGAGTACATTTTCCATACGCTAACGGACTTTTACTGATTGACAACTTCCAACAAAGCAATAAACGCAAAATTAATTATAAGGGAAAATGCCAGAAAAACTTTTTAATGGAAATTACTGTATATATAACCTGTAAAGTTAGGAAAAATATAAAGAGTCGAATCTCTGGTTGTCAATAACTAAAGGGACCATCGAGACAGATAAAATAAGAATCCAAAAGCCGATTCGATTAGAAAATCTAAGCAAGGTGTGATCGTCATTGAGATCATATTAACAAAAAGAAAGTTTAAATAAAATCAGATAGACCGTCAAAATAGAGAAATATTGGGATAAAGAGAAAGTGAAAAAAGAAAGCATCGAAAAATGAAATTTGAAGAACTAAATAAATCTTCTACAGAAGGAGGAATACATAGAGACATTGACAACCAGTGAGCCGACTATAAATAATAAAGACAACTAAAGTCACATACCTGATGATGGGTAATACCTTGGGTAATACCCATCTTACCGATCACTGGGAAAAGGCACTTTTTGCGGGAGCTGCAATTGCTTGATGGCCTACATGCCTTGGCGATCCCCAGGTTGAAGTTTCAATCGCTTACAGCCGCATCCGGAACATCACGCAGACGCTGTAGTTTCTCATCGTCCTTTTAGTGTTCGTCTTCCTTCCTTCTGGTGTAAGCTGCTTTCTTTGGTTGTTCTGGTTTTATTTCTCGATCTTGATCTGGAACTGGTTCGAAAAGAACAGAAGAAAAAGGACAGCAGTATCTTCGTTTTCGTTTCGTTTTACGGAGCAAGGTGGAGGCGCGGCCTCAAGTCAGTCCAAGTTCGGTTTCTTGTGGAAAAAAGGGTAGTGGCCGAACTAGCATTGCATACAAAATGAACAACACCGGAAGATATAGGGGATCGGGAGGGGGAAGGTGAAAGAAAATTAGTGTTGGTGTGAGTAGTAAGAACTTGGATGACATGAGCAGTTACGGTAATCTAAGTTTAACACTGAATAAAGAAAATCTTAAATTGTGATTCAAAGTAAATAGGCCCGGAATAAATTAAATTATTAGTTAATTAAATAAAAAATGTAACTTATCGGAGATCTATACTAAAGAAACCTATGATGTATTCCAAATTTAAAGGAAATAAAAAAAAAAATACTAGAGAGCAAAAGATGAAAACTAACTGCCGACCTGTCGCGTCTCTCAGTAGTCCTGTCGTACATTACAAATAGAAACAGACACTTCGACCAAATCAACTCATAATTTAAATCCAATTATTCATCTACGGAAACCTAACTAACTTTAATCAACAACCTAAACTAAATTGCCTGAATGTAAATTTAATCTCAAATCCTTAAATGTTTTATTACAACGCCAAATAAGGTAAAGGACCTTTTTAAACCAGCCTTGCCGCTTCCAAAAACCAATAAACATAAATGAACAGTTCATAAGTTTGCACACAAGCTTTGCAAACAAGAGTGTATCTCTATAATACCTTATGTAAACTGTCATTTAAGTGAAGGAGACACACTCTTGTTCACAAAACCCATGCGCCCTTTTGAAATGTTAGGCACCATTTGATCGTCAAGGCTCCAGTAGACCCTCGATTCGCAACAATGGTAGATACAACCATAATCCGTCAACCGTTAGTTCAACAGATTAACGAATTTTGTCCGATGTCATTACATTATTGATTGACCGAGACTCTATGGAAATTTTGACATATCAAAATAATACACAGCTTATAATATACTTATAAATCTATGTTTTCTGCAGCCCTACCAGGCCTAGAAGAGGCATCTGTTTATTGTGAGTAAGCGCTTGTTTTCAGAGTTCATTTTTTCAATTTAAAAGGGAGGGGAGACTATTTGCTTCAATGAACTCCTACTTAAGCCCTGGGACCATCTCTAACACTGATCACTCCTAGCTAGGAATTTACACCTAGACACAATGTAGAGATCCGATCGCAAGTGTTGGCCGGATAATTGGGTAATATTATCAATATTTAATTTTATAATTGAGCCAACCCGCTAGCGGCGACAAGATCCTTACTCATGCCCAAGGAAATTGTGATGCCCATGAATCAACTATGTTTTGTTGCGCTGATAAGTTTTCGAAATCGATTAAATTTGTGGGGAGTTTCCGAACAAATGTAATTGGATCGTTCCTATATCCGTGTAACTTAAAGCCATACCAATTGACTGCTGTGTTGATACGGAATTATCAGCTCTTCTACTCCCTTAATGAAATTAAAAAAGTGTTTTTTTGTAAGCCTAATTTTCCCAGTCAAGAAGAATTTTTAGTTTACAAGTTTTTCAAGTTAATATACGGATTTTTTAAGTTTAGGTTGCTCTAGAAAATCAGATGTCTTCAACTTTTGTATTGACATCTCAGATCATTAGGACAAAGTTTCTTGTCAAACTATGTGCGAAATAAAAAGACATCTTTACAAACCTCTGCATCTCCAACGTGCGAAAGATGTTCTTTCCCATCGCGGTGCGGAACTCGATTTCATCCTTGACCGGTTCCTTCTCGCTGACGGCCGGCTGCTTGGACGCAGTCGCTTGCGGAACCGGCGGAGCTTCCGGCGCCGGCATGTCGACCAGCTTTTCCATCTCATCTTCCTGCTCGTGCTCTTTGGCGACGATTTCGCAGCGAACCTTCTGCAGCAGCGCATAATCGAGACCCTTGACCAAATGGGTGTGCTCCATGTCACCTCCCAAAAACTTGGACTCTTGAATCTGCTGGCGGCGCCGTTCGGCCGCGTCCAGTCCGGATTTGACGTCCGGCGCCACAGCTCGGTAGCCACTGGTCGAGCTGGACGGATCCAGATTCGTGTAGTCGGGATTGGCACCGTCTCGTCGCTCCCGAGCACGGTCGCGGTACTTTTCGGCCAGTTCCTGCAGCTTATTGTCCTCCTGCTTCTTCAATTGGGCGTAAAAGTTTTTCTTCTTTCGGCGGGCTTCGTGCCGCTCCGAAGAGGGTGGCTTCATCACCGAGCTGGACGTGCTCGATGCTGACGCTTTGGCCATCGCATCGCGAACCGACCCCGCAGCGTGAGATCCGCCGGGGGCTCGTGGTGTCATCAGCAGCTTCCGGAAGTCATCGTTTGTCAGCCGCTGCGTTGCCGGGGTTTCCGGCTCATGCATGTCGTCCCCAGGCATGTTGGCTGAAAGGTCTAGTTAATTGCTCTAAATCTAGCTACGAGAATGATCACTATTTTTGAAAAGTTCACCAAATTAATCAATTTCACATCCAACTTCCAACTTTTTCACATAAACATAAACAAACATCGAATTGATGACAGTTCTGCTCAAAGCAAGTGAAAAACTCCTCCAACTACTACAGCAATGTCGATGCTTTGCAGACCTTCTTGCGTAGAGCAAATGTCTGTACAAACCTGGAGTTTATTTTTTTGAAAATTTGTAATTTGTAGTTTGTAATTTATTGGAAACGATAGCCTGTTAGTATCGAGAAATTAAAAGTGAGAGTGTGTGCGTGCAACATGGAGTTAAACTTTTCAAAATGCTATGGTAATCTTCACAGCAACTTCACAGAAAGTTTATCTCCATGTTGCACACACTCTCACTTTTAATTTCTCGATAACACTTTGTATCAGGTTAAGGAAGGACGTTGTGATGATTACTTTAGATCCAAAAGGTTCAATAAACCAAATTTTCAGTTTTTGCTTTTTGGGTGATCCAGAAATCTATTGTTGAACCTTCAACCATCAGGGTTTTTAGTTCGTTTAGTCGTTTAGTATACTGTGTATACACTATTTAAAAGAAAGTCTAGCCAAATATTTAGCCGAAAGAGTTTTCAAAGGATCACAACGTTGTTTTCTTTTAAGAACGGGTTAATAAAAATCGCTGACATAAAATTTTTCAGCACAATCTCGATCTCATCCACGTTCCACGTTGAGTAATATGTGAATGATTCAAAACGAAAAGAAAACAATCGCGAAACCGTTACAGTTTTTGTTCGCACTAAACTTGAATGGAATCTTTGTTGGTGCGAGTGTTTTCGTTCGGTGAACGCCGGATTTTTCTACTAGAAGGTGCATCTGAATTAACAAAATTGAAAAATTCCGTTGGTTTATCGCGGTTCCCTAAGATACCGCCATAATAGAGAAACATGTCTGAAGCCAATCCTTGATTTCTTAGCAGAGTGCGGACATTTTTCTGTGAATCGGCTAGGGGAAATTCTCGTATGATTGGCAGGTTAGGCATTCGCTCCTAACTCGATCCAATTTGCTAATTTTCACTATTTAAACAACTAATTTTGCAAAACTTTTTTTTTTTTTCATAAAATTATTTTTATTAGGTCCTTTTCGGTACTGGGACCTGGTTAGGACCGAGTCGGCTTTTGTAATTACATTTGGCTTAATAATTACAGAGGATCTTGTGTGTAAATGTTAGTGGGAGGGGAGCCGATTACCCGCGGCCTACTCGGGGTTAGTAGGGAAGGGATTGATGTTAAAGAATTTGCAAAACTTTTGATAGAAACTTGCTTGATCACTTCATATTGAGCTATTTATCACTCGATTTCAGTTGAAAACGCTTTTAACTAGCTTTAATTGAATATCAAAGTTCTGACGTGCCAACATTAGAGGCACGCTGGAATTAAATGATGTTCTCCTATCCTACATTCTGGCGTGATAATGATTGTGTCGGATACAAACAGTAACCAAATCGCACGGATGAATCCAAAAAAGTAAGACAGCCACCCTGAGGTGAAAACGCATTTTAAAGCAAAATAAATCGCAATTTTCACCTCTAACCTAGTACATATTCAGAGATTTTTTAAGGACCTATGAGCTATTCTCTTTCATGTGTGTATACCACCGGCAGTCACGTACTTGTATTTTGTACACACTTTGTAATGACACTTGTAAGAACGCCAAAACACGCGACTTCCAAACGGTTATATGACCTTTTTTTAAAAAAAAATCTCTGGATATCCTATTTTGCGTTTTTTTTAAACGCCTTGAGTCAGGGGTATTAAAAAACACCCAAAAAGCAAAAACTAAAAAAAAACTACAGAACTGGTTCTTCAGATTTCTGAACAAGTATTTGGTATTTTTGTTTTTTTTTCCAAACTGCATCAAAACTCAAAAGTGATTAAAATGCATATGGGAAATTTATGCCAACCGAGATGCCAACAGTTTTTAATTTCCTTCGCGAGTGCTGGAATAACTCACTAGAAAATTTTAGAATATCTTCAAAAAGTAAAACTCTGGTCAAAAAGATAGTAGGTATGTACACGTATGAAACATGTAATTTTCATTGGTTGTGGTCGAGGTTGTGTTTCTGATTGATAAAAAATCAAAGGAACACCATAACGATAGCAGATTGGGACGTCATAATTGGTAAGTAAACTAAGTATTTTGTTTATAATGTTTATTGAAATGCTTTTGAAATCTATACTTAACTGATTCCTTAGAAAATAATGAAACACCTCTTCACTTTTGGTCTTCATAATTTATAAGTTTTGCGATAGACAGCGTTTTGTTTTCAGATTATAAATATGTTTTCTCTCAGTCACAATTATTGAAGTTTATTCTATGTAGATTTTTATAAAAAGTAGCAACGCTCAATACTTGAAGTATGTGTCTTACAGTGATAAAAGTAATGTTCAAGCTTAAAATTATGGACATAAAGGCACTTGAACTGTTACAGTAGTGTATACCTTTGCATAAACTTTTGTACGCTCCTAGCCCTATCTATTGTGCCAGCAATTTGTAGATCATATCTAACGCTCTTAAGCAAAAACGGGATAAAAGTGATCGGGATTGAAGATGTGGTACAGCACGCCTGCGCCCATGAGCATAAAGTAGATTGTCACCGCACACCACCACAGGTATCTCTCCCAACGGTTAACCTTCAGGTTCCGAAGCACTCCGATGCCAACCAAAAACCCGGCCAACGCTCCGCTGGCATGCGCAATGTAGCCGACCTTATCGAACGGATCGTAAATGCTGTTGTAGATCGAAACGCTCAGATCCGTTACGCAAAACACGAGGAACACAAACAGCTGCACGATGGCGTACTCCATTTGGCCCCAGTTCTGGAATGATTTGATTTCTTATTTTGGAGAATAACAAAACATTTGAAATACTCACCATAATAATTGTGGCTATGTGGGCAGTTATGAGGGCGTAAACTCCACCGGAAGCACCGGCCAGAAATACTCTCGGCGAGAAGATGGACGTTCCCATAGACCCGGCAAGCACTCCCGCCAGATAGACTAAGGCCACGCGCCACCAACAGTGGACGAGCTCGAGGGCAACTCCGAGAAAGATCTGCACCAGTAAATTCATTACTATGTGCATGAAACTAGAAAGGTTTAAGTAAACATATTAAATTTACGTTAAAATAGGAATTCGTTAAATATTTACCCAATGTGGACAAACATGTAAGTCACAAATCGCCAAGCTTGCTCTCGGAGCTGTGGGCTATAGATGAAGAGAGTCGCCATCGGTCCGGAGGTGCTGGTTCCTTGTTGGCTGCAAATTATGAAGAAATCATCAGTCAATGCTTCCATAACGACTAAACATGTTAAAGCAAACGAAAAATCTATTAATTTTTTTTTGTTTGAACTAAACTATAGAATGAGAACTATTTAAATACAAACATTCTGGGATAAACCACTTTTGAACTTAAACCACACGAAATTTCTATTAAAATACTTACTTGTTAGTTTCGATGATATCGATCACGAAGAAAATAATCTCCACTATCGAGAACACTATCATGGTCAATGGGGGAGGCCAAAATGTCATGCTACGTTCGTACTCGCCATCTGAAAGAAGATAATTTGGATTACATTATTTGAATGTCTGTCAATGCAACTGAGTGTAACTTATATGTTTGATGGATTATTTTCCAATGATAATGAGTCCAAAGCATAACAAAATTATGTTAAAATATATAGAAAAAAAAATGTAAATTTTGAAGGTGTGAAATTTTAGAAGGAATGAATGAGTGTATCTTGTACGATGTGATATTACCATAATTACCTCATTGTCATCAGATAGAAAATGGAAAAAATAAACTTTTTGCTGGAAAATACAAAAATTGTCGTACATAAAATACGTTCTAATTCTCAGATGTAATAAAACCAATTTTTACTGTGTAATTAATTATAAAAATATTAGGGCGTCCAATTTTCCCGGGTTTTGAATTCCCCGGGAAACGGGAAAAATATCCCGGGATCCCGGGAAATTTTTATATCAGTAATTAAATCTATGTTTTCATTATATTTGTTATGTTTTCAAGTTTAAAATCATAGAATAAGCTTAATAATATTAAATGGTGATAATCTACACTTTGATCTAAACAAGGACGATAGTTTTTAAATAGCCTATAAGAAATAAAAAAATGATAAAAATCAATTTTGTTCTTTGTGGTGTTTGGATTTTAAATCAAGTACAATTTTCAATTCCAATTTCAATAACTTTTTTTTTATTTGCGGTTAAAATTACATAAGTCTTTATGAAAATATTTCCTCATGATTTTTTTATATGACATGAGTAAAACAGCTTTGAAAGTTTCTTTTATATGTTTTAAAAAACAAAAAACGACAACAAATAAAATTATACCAGTCAATGTTAAATTTTTGAATAGTTTTGAATTCATTGTTTTATATAAAACATATTTAACAAATTAACTTCAAGTTACTACCGCCAACCGGAGGAAAATTAGGTCTAAAGTATTAATAGGTACAGGAGATTTTAGAGCAATACATTTAGAAATCGGTGTACTAATTGTTTTGTTCTGTTCCTGTTTTAACCGAAGTCATCCCAAATGTTTTTTTTTTTTTGCTTAAGTAGCATTTGTCCTTATTTGCCCCAGATGCCGGTGTTTGATTGAAAATATTTTAACATGAGATTTTTTTTCAAATTTAAAATCGGTATTTCTCCACCAACTCACACGAAATCGGAAAAAGTTGCCCGACCCCTCTTCGATTTTCGTGAAACTTTGTTCTAAGGGGTAATTTTGGTCGATATCTTTCGATATCTCGTAACGGTGGGGCGGTAGGGGTTAAAAATTCGAAAAACTGGTCAAAAATGGTCAAAATCATAACTTTTTCAAAAAACTTTTTTGGAAAATTCTGATAACTCGTGAAGAATACATGCAAACCCCTTATGTCTATATATCAAAATTTTTGTTTTTGTCTGCTCTACAACTTTGTAGAACATTGTTACACTCTAAAATGTAACCCTGCAAAGTTAGAAAAAACACGTAATTTTAAAATGAAAATTTTTGTTTTAAAGGAAAATATGACCCTTCTAGGTTATTTCAGATTCGAAACATACATTAAATTTCCCATAAAATGACATGTCTCGCGATTTTTGACAGTTGAGTAACGGGAAATGGAAGCGATTTTAAAACTATTTTTAAACTTTTTTTGATGAAAAATATGTTTTTTCGGAATTTTGAGTACGCCATCAAATCAGGCGTCTAATTTTACACAAAAGTCCCCTTGACACAAAATTTTTATCTCGTCACGGTTGCGAGCTACAAATCACTGAAAAACGTGTCTTAGAAAAAACCAGAAAAATGAAAGGGGTTGTACCGCTCCACCAACACGAGATATCGAAAAATGGACTTCGGATTCGTGATCAATGACCAAAATTACACGAAAATCGAAGAGGGGTCGGGGCCACTGCTGTGTGAGTTGGCGGAGAATGACCCATTTAAAAAATAAAAGAGAATAAAACTAAAGCGCTAGGCATTTTGTGGACCTGGTAACTAAAATTATAAGAAAATAAATGCTGATATTTGCCGAATACAAATTTAAATTTATTTTATCGATTAGGGTAGAGTAGTCATCAATGAGAAACGGGGAACAAAGATAAAATGGCTCTCACAAGACGTAGTTTCAATCAATCAAGCTCATATTTGGGGGAAAGGTGTGTCTACTAGATACACGTCTGCCCTAATTGTGGCTTTGGTTATGGATGCTCCCTTGTAAAGTTATTCATACATGTTTGATTCTGGGGTGTAAAAGTAAATTATGACTAAAAATTACATTTTCGCTCATAGGCTGCCATTAACACAAAAACAAATAACGTCATGATTCGAATTCCCGGACGCTTCGAAACCCGGACACTTCATCTTGTTCTATCAGTTATTTGGATATAAGTTCGCATTATGAATGTCAAAACTGTGTTATTTGATGAATTCCAACATCAACTTTCATTTAAAGCTTGTTTGAATGCTGTAGTTAATGCCAAAACAATTTAATAAAATAAAATTATAAGTTTACCAAAAATGCGAAACATTTCACTTGAAATATTTCATAGGCGTTCGAAGCACCGGGAAGGCAAAGTAGAAATTAATGGTTTCGATTTCCTTAAATTCTAGCAAATTTTTATATAAACTATCGATTGTTTTGATGTTAACAGCTTATTTGAGACCTAAAGAATGCCATTCACTAACATTTCAGTCCAAATTTGTGCGATTCATAAGTAAAATCGAGTGTCCGGAATTCGAAGCAAAAGTGTCCGGATTTCGAATCAGCTTTCATCATGTCCGGGATTCGAAGCACAACAAGTCATTTTAATTTTAAAATTATGATGAAAAATTGTTAGAAAAGATATATTTTGCATGCATTTTCTTGAAACTGACTGTTTATACTACATCCTGATGATGTTTCTACATTTCCAACTTATTACATGTGTTTTTGCCAGCTATAACAAAAATGATATGTTACTAAGTGTCCGGATTTCGAATCATGACGTTATTTCTCCAAATTTCTTTCGTAATTTTACAGGGCATGAGTTGGGCTACAATGTCCTTTTATTGGGTTTGACCAAAATTTAGAATATACCCAGAATCCAGGGCTGTCTCATTGTTCCCCACTCTCTTCTACCCATGGGTAACAATGAGATACTTTGATTTTTCTTCATTAAACTTTTCAAAATTTGTAGACATTTTTCAAAACATGAATTGGAAGTGATTTTTGGCATATTTATTGAGTTTGAACTTCATTTAACCAAAAATATATAGTTATTTGATAAAATATATGGATTTTAATACTTTTTAGTATAACTTTTGTAAATTGAAGTTTCATGTTGACAAAATTGCTTGAAAATATTCAAAGCAAGTCACCTGCAATGGAACAATATAAAAGCATGATGTTTTACTAGAAAAGTATTGATTTTTGTAGAGTGTCTCATTGTTCCCCAGCTGTCTCATTGTTCCTGCCAAGTGCGTCTACAATGAGACAGTTGAATAACTCTGACTGTAGACGTCAGATCGATCTCATATTTTGGTCAATGTTAGAACAAACTAAAAGAAAGAAAATGCAACAAAAAGCTCATTTAAACATGCTGATGAAAAAATGAGAAAAATCTTTGAAAGTTGAAAACCAAAAGTGTCTCATTGATGACTACCCTACCCTACTTAGTATTCAACGGTTCTTCTATGTTATTGCTTCTTATCGATTACTTAGTATTCTGCTATTTCCACAACATAATCTGAATTTCTAGAACAAAATATGATATTTTTTTTCAATTTTGGAAATTCCCGGGACAAATTATGAAAAATCCCGGGATTCGGGAATTCGCGGTTTTGGAAAATCCCGGGATTTTTGTCCCGGGAATTCCCGGGATGGACGCTACTAATTATTGTAGCTTATTCTGAAAGAAATCTTTAAAAGTTAGGGAAAATATATTAATGAGTCATTTCGCGCCAACTGGCACACCACTTGAAATGGACTTTCTCTGATCAAGCTCAAATTTGGTGGAGCTGTTAATACTACTAGGGCCGACTGGTTTTTATCAAAACCAAACTTGATTTTCCGAAATCCTCGAAAAAAAAGCCATTTTAAAAATGTGACTTCGGCCGTTGCAAATATTTTTTTTTGAAGATTTTGTCCCTTGGCTGAAAAAAATAAATCTAAAATTAAAGTTTAAAAAAATTTACCTATTTTTTGAAAAACAAATATAAAAATGTTTGCGAAAAAATCATTTTGCGGCACTGCCATCTAAAATTCCCAAAAATTTACTGGTTTTTATCAAAACCAAACTTGATTATCCGAAATCCTAAAAAAAACCATTTTAAAAATGCGACTTCGGCCGTTGCAAATATTTTTTTTGAAGATTTTGTCCCTTGGCTGAAAAAAATAAATCTAAAATTAAAGTTTCAAAAAATTTACCTATTTTTTGAAAAACAAATATAAAAATGTTTGCGAAAAAATCATTTTACGGCACTGCCATCTAAAATTCCCAAAAAATTAAATAATTTTTAAGTGGTACTTTATTTGGGGAAAACGTTTTTTATATTACAAGATTTCAATAACAATTAAACTCTCTATTTTCTCAAGCTTTGATTGATAGCCAATAAATTTTATAATTGAATCATATCTGTAACAAAGATTTTTTCGGTTCATATCTATCTAAGAAACTAGTGACATTGATTATAAATTTCCTCTGCAATGAGGTTTTTATCTTTTAAGCAATCTGTATCTATTTGAAAACTTTTGCTTTAATTGTATTGAAAATAAATGCACAATGCTCTGAATTCATAACGAGTAAATTCCAGCGGCAATCATAAAACCACCATAAAATTGTTCACCAGGTGCCAACTTGTTGCAACCTCTATTACAAGATGATGTCACTTGTTCAGAGTCGCCGTGTGATTCACGCTTCCCAATGTCTAAACTGATAATACTGTCTCAAATGAAATACCATCGCTAAGATTGCGCTATTCAAAGCATTCGCACATTTCGCGACGAACCAAATCGTGTTCTAGACAAGAAAATGGTACCGTTTCTTATCAAGCCCCAAGTTAATTGATAAGCCATATTCGTGATATAACGCGTAAAGGTCAGTGTTCAAAAGAAAGGTTCAGAAAATGATTCGGCAAGCAAAAATGTGTACAGCAGTTAGATAATGAAGTTTGGTGGGAGCACGAGACGTTTCTAAATCTACCAACCTCGTTCGGAAATTACAGTTCCAGTGGAAAACTGTCGCTGGAACATCGAAGCCGAGCCTTTGGTTGCATTTGATGGGAGAAATTTAGTTAGCACGTTCTAGATTTCTACATTCTGGGAAGTTGGCACATACCTGGTTCATCGGCTGCGACCGGATTCCGGCTGGGCACCACAAGTCGACAGTACCGAACGCACATATCCCGGAAGAGATAGTTGTGCTCGCGGGACATTTGATAAAATTCTTCAAAGTCAAGATATCCATCGTTGTTATGGTCTGCAGCCTTCATCAGCTTTTTCGCGAACCCTTTGGGCAGATCCGGGCATCGTCGGCTGTTGATCATCCGCTTGAGCTCTTGAACCGATAAGTTGCCGGTGTGATCCCGGTCATACTGGAATAGAACGGTTATTTATTGGTTGATGATGGATTGGATGACGCGTTTGAAATACCTTATCGAAAATGTCCCTGATGCGTTGCCGTTCGTCGAGTTCCTCCCGGGTGGTCATTCGCTGGAGGGGAATGATTTCGTGGGGAGGAAGCTGAACCTGTTGCTGGTTGTTCAAGTATGCCGCCATGGCGAGGCAATGCTCTCAACTTCTTGGAAGTTACGTATCGATAAGATATTAGTCGCTTATCGCTTAGATGGCTCGTTCTGTTTAAATTACACACTAAAAAGGCACTATTCTGCAGATTTTTAAACTTTCTCTTTATGCCATCACTCGGCAGCTCTGACCCACTTTTCACACTTTACAGTAATGTTAAAAGGCAATATCGCACACAGATCAGAAAGAAACAAAAAATCACGGACAGATCCAAGAATCGACCGTCCCCGGCTAGGCTCAAATGATTAGTGACTCATTATCAGTATCACACCCGTCTACAGGCAGCCAGTTCCAATTATTTTTTTCGCTGTTGTGTATCTCTTTGATCAATTCACATTCACGACAAACGCGATTTGTATGTGTACACACGGATAAACGGAACGTCACCAAAAACAAACGTTGTTCCAAACGGGGATTCAAATGTGAAAGAAAGCCATCCACAAAGTCGTCTTTATTACGATACTCCCATCTTCAAAACATTAAATTACATGAATAACATTATTTTTTCATGCAACTCTCTAAATCCTTTCATTAACAATTCAGGAATGATAATTCCAAATTATCCTCACTCAACAGAAATCCCACCCAATCCCAGCAAAACTACTCACTCGAGTGCCGTGCGCTCTATGCGCTCTCATTCATGAATCCTGGCCGCAAAGCAAAATAAGAGCCATCCGCTCGTAGTAGTGTGTAAAAAGTGTACACATTCCGCTTTGCCCGATTCAACAATGTAAACAATTTATAACGGTATTTGTGAGGCAACTTGTGAGCCGCCGCCACCGCTCTGTGCCTTTCTGGAAATGTTTCAATGGTTTGTGAAAGCTTTCATTGCGAAACGGACGGGTTGCCATGGTTGCCGGGTGCGGAAACAAATGGTGGTGGAATAGGAAGTTGATGTTTGGAAAATGTCAGTAAAGTGAAGAAATATCATGTTTTCCACTCAAAAAAGTTTTAAAACGGGAGTTTACAGATCGAATGGGGCTGTTGCAAACTGGAAGTTTAGGTAAAAAGTGGAATTAATAATAAAGCCACCATAAATAAGTCCCAAAACAATTAAAAGGTGATAAAATGTAACTCTCTATGTGCTATTCTGTCCATGTTCGCATAAATGTACCATACGCAAAAACAGAAAGCTGAGAAAAACGCATGGCAAGTTTGTCCCACACACAAGGCTATGTGTTGGATGCCCGCAAAAAATAGATTTCTTCCGGTTTTGTGGAACTATCGGTTGCACATTAGCCAAACATGTCTTTACATTTATTCTGGATGAGGCTGGATTTTTGTCAAAAACTTAAAATATTGCTCTTTTTCAAAAACAAAAAATTAATTTTTCCTCGGAAAAATGATTGTAAAAAACTAGTTTATTGCAAAAAAAAAAATCAAACCATCCACATTAACGACCCCCGGGTCTTTTGTGGTCTCTATTGCAAGTTTCTGCTCGAACCTAGGAGTCCGAAGGCTTGAATGGGGAGAGCACCCAAACCTCTTTTACTCCAAGGAACCTTCCACCCCAGTGTTTGAACTGACGACCTTTGGATTGCGAGTCCAACCGCCGCCAGCGATTCCACCGGAGTAGGCTTGGTTTGGTGTGTTGTTTGTACTTATGGCATGGAGACGACTCCTACACCTGGAATAACTTAACGGCCTAACAACAACCAAGGCCGGGACCGACGTTTTACTTCCTCATCCGATGGAAGGTTGGAGCAGATGGGAATCGAACCCAGGATCATCCGCTTACAAAGCGGACAGCGTAACCATTCGGCCACGCACTGCTCCGCAGTGCATAATATATAAATAAATACAGGTAGAACAACTATGCTTTTCTAGGCAGCACAGGCTTCTGAAATAAAATAATTTTAAAATAAGGTTTTTTAAATAATATAAACAGTAGGGTGGGTACGTTTTTCAAAAAGTTCTCGGATCAAGTTTTAGTATGGTTCCCCTTGTAGGGCATGCCCATAGGGACTTTCATGCCAAATATCAGCTCATTTGGTTGTAAACTGGCTGCGCGCATCAGGGTTAAATTTTACATGAGAATTACTATGGGAAATTGGAACTTTTTGTTCAAACGCTCCTACAGGTCTGAGAAAATCACGCGCCAACTTCTGGTATGGTCAAGCCTATGGCGAATGGTCTGGAGAACACTTTTCTCGAAGAGAGCATATGGATTCGTTGTCCCTAGACATGGCGCATCGGCAAACAATCCGATGTCTCCGAAATCAACGGTTTTCCATCAAAAAGCATCAAATTTTCCTTAGCATGCTATGAAAGCTTGATGAACACTGCGACGCCATACGTCAGGCAGCTACCACGTGGTTGAAATATTTGCAAAAAAATACAAATTTGCTATGCAAGGATTCTGAATTCGTCTAAATAATATCAGAAATGCTCAAAATGATCATTTTCTAGTTGAAAGAAGGTTACCTATAGGGGAAATATAACCATTATTGAATCACTCTAAGCCGTTTGACCACATCACTTTTGCAGTTTTCCGCTACAAAATCAACATTTTTAAGTACATCAACAATGGAGAGTTGCTTGCTTACTTTTATTTGAGCTATTTGTTGCATTGGGACAGTCAACAGCACTTTATGAAAGCTGTAATTCATGATCAAAGTGCTGATAGCCGATAATAGAAATATGCTGAGTTTTCCCCTATCATTTAAATAAAAAAAATAGAGCAAAGAGGCACTTCCATCCAAGCCGAACTGATTCCGTTAGATCGTGGTAGATTTTCTTGAAATAAGTCGTTGGCGTCGAACTGTCAAAACTTGATCGCAGTAAATACTTTTTTACCACGATTTTTTGTTTGATCAATGTGGTGAATTAAATGGTAGATTTTCGACAGTTTGCTGCTAGCGAATTATATCAAAAAAATTACCACGATCTAACAAACAGCTCCGGTTTTATGAGAACTTTCTGTTGCAACAACTATGCAATTTATTACGTTACAGAACATATTGTTTACCTATCAAAAAAAATGCCTTTTAATTCATCGTTAAATCCACAAATATTTGATAAATACTTTTCGTTTAAATCATTCTTGACCATTTTATTCACTCCATTTCCATTTTGAAAGGCTTAATAAACCCATTTTGATACATGTGTTTATTTATACCGTAACTATTAATTTTACAGAATTTCACTCAAAAAAATCCATTCCCTTATCGAAATACCACGATTTGATCAAACACTTGAGCCCAACATCCTTGAAGAACAAACCGAAAATGAGGAAGTGCAGTTGAACATAAGCTGGCAGGAAAAGGTGTTTAGCCAGTACGAGATTGACTATTATGGTGTGAAAAATAACTGTATCACGGATCTGCAGAAGAACTATCACCATATTATTAAATCAACGGGACTCTCTGAGCAGAGAAAAAATGATAAAATTTTCACGTACACAACCGCCGATAACTACTCACCGGATGAGGAAATCTTCGATATGGCCAAACAGGCAACCAGGCAAAGGATCGATCAGGATGAAAACGCTTTCGAAAGCATGTACATTATGGCTGACCTGGATTCGGAAGTATTACTGTTTTCTTTGAGATGGGACCCAACGGAAAAGTTGCTGCTCATTTATCCGGATTTTAACTGTATGAAAATTAATCCTTACTACAAAGAAATTCAAGGGGACAGTCGTCAGATGTATCACTTTGGCATAAAAAATCTTAGTCGAAAAGGGCAATTCACCGGATCCAAAGAAACTGTTCAAATTCAGGACAATCTGATCAATAAAGTAGGGGACATTTCAAAGTTTCAGCTAGTCTGAAGTTTAACGTTATCGTTTTTTTTATTTTAGCTTATGCGCTTAACTCTTCGGGAGGAACTGTCCAAGGATCACTTTTCGTATCCCAACAATCATCAGCAGCAGTTTTTAGTTCTTTTGGAGATCAAATCTGGGGTTGGATTTTCCTACGATTATACCCACGTTCGGTTTAAGATTGATCTACCGATCGAAGCGAAAATAACTGACGGATTCATCGACGGGTCGACGCACAGCAGCAAGCAAACCAAAGGAACCTGGCAGTACGCACATTGTCACGAAATTTGCTTTGAAATTCCGGAAAATCATGATATTGATGGTGAGACTAACAATCGTAAATTACGAATATATTGATAGTCTTGTCAATTTTCAGAAAATGTCAGAGTATATTTTGAAGTTATTTCAATTGATAGTTGGAAACGGGAACGTTTGCTTGGGTATTTAAACAAAATCAGTTTCCGTAAATTTATTTTTAACAAGGATATTATTTTAGAAACGCTTGTCTTGACATTAAACTGATGTCACAAGTTGTTGAAACAACGCTAACATGCCTCAAAATCGCCAATAATAACAACTTTTACGACAAACTGGAAGCATTTCTTGTTGGTGGTAGGAGAGAAATCAATCTGGAGGAATTCTTTGGCTCGGTAAGGCAATGAATATGAAAAAGCGAATCCATAAAAAAATCATTCAAAATTACAGAAGGAAAACAGTCTTCTCAACCGTTACGGAAGCAGCACGGAGCGGTCCGGTGAGCTGGACATCAAATGCCAAGTTGTGCAGCAACATCGGCCACAAATCATCCAACTGGCGGGTGGTCCCAACGCGAAAAAGCACGGCAAGTTCCGAGCGAACGTTATAACCATTGAAGAGCTACTTTCGTCATATCAACGAGCCCGAGAACGGCTGGAAGATATTGTAAATTTAAAGTACTAGCAATGTGATACGTATAAACAAACAAATAAATGTTAGATTTCTTCATGAACACAGGATTTGATAGATTTTTGCGTAGAAGTGTCCCCATTTAACATTTCCTCATGCAATGCAATATTCACATTAAATCTTCGGTATATATCAATGGCACTGTCCAGAAGAAAATGTAAAATTTAATTTTCATTAATCTATTAATCCATTTCATAAGAAGAAGCGAATAAAAAACCGGTTGCTACACGCAAAACAAGTCCGTTGAAAGGTAGATGGAGAGCGTGAAGTGTGTGAAATGCGGTGATAACCGCACTGCTAATTGCCGCGGTTGCGAAGGTTCCATGAAACTACGGAATTTGCTTGCAATCCGTATTTTGAAACAGCGTTTGATGTTGCCGGTTTATTTTCCTTTAAGTAAGAATAATCTTGTTAAAGGCATCTAAAAAGTACAAATTTGCCCACTGTCCATTGGGTGGAATTTCAGAGCCACCCTGATGCACGCCACGAAGGTATATAATGCGCTGTTGCCACGACGTTCCGCAGACTCGGTCCATGTACTTAAATCCATCTCACAACACAGCAAGAGCGCTGACACAGTGAGACCGGGCTGATGCTAATATGACGGTTGTTCAACACACACAAACACACGGCGAGGAAAAAAAAGAAAAAAGAAATCGAGATTGTACTTTGTATAGATTCATCAATTTTTTTCTGTATGAACGATATTAACAGATGAATAATTTGATTGTATTTCTTTGTAGGGGAGGAGGAGGGACCCCACCTCCCTCATGTACCGGCTTTGCCGTTCATTTGTAGACGGTTATTTATTTCCTCGAAACTTGTAGCGCCGTTTTGATAAATAAAATAAGAAAGTTGCCCGCTCTGTAATTGGATGTCAAAACACGGCGTCGATCTGTAATTAAACTTTGTGTATGATTTTCTAGCATTTTTAGCTTTAACTCAAGGTCGATTTAAATTTGTGAGGTTTGTTTTTTAGTTCTTTGAGTTGAGATTTTTTTTCCTTGAGTTTGATTAATTTTGACATCAATTCTGTCCACGTGATGGTTGATGTTGATCCATAGTTTGGAAACAATGTTTTTCAAAAGCGATTTTAAAAAATTGCCTTCGAATTTAAAAATTTTGAACTCTTTGATGATTTTGAGAATCATAATGATTTTTGCAAGGAGGGCAAATTGAATTATTTGCATTGAATGAACCAGAAGCAGAAGGCTGATCCTAATGTTTCACAGGAGTAATTCCTATGAATTTGTTCTACTAAAAATGCCCACCGTCATCAGGAGTGACATTGGGTCTGGGGGTGAGATTGGGTCGTACAAAAATGCTGAAATTTGTATGACCTAATCTCATCCCCAGACCCAGACGATGGAATTCGAAAATTTAGTTCGAAAATTTAGTCAACTAAAGTCTGTACGGCTGTCAATGTCATCCCGGTTTACGGTATCGCTTTAAGTTCATTTGACTACCGATGATGACAAGCCAAATTGTAATTTCATGATGTATTAATTAAGCAGTCTGTATAAAAACGAATGATTTTCATTTATCAATGTTTTTTTGTTTGACAGGGAATATCAAAATATTTCTCTTACATTTCTGGAGTTTTTTTTTTTTTTTTTAAAAGGTTCAATAAACCAAATTTTCAGTTTTTGCTTTTTAGGTGTTTTTGAAACCGCCTTGAGTCAGGGGTATTAAAAACACCCAAAGCAAAACTGAAAATTTGGTTTATTAAACCTTTTTTAAAAAAACTCCAGATTTTAATTTTGTGTCTTTACGACTTTATCAAACTGTGTCAAATGAGAAATTGATTTTGGATTTAAAAAAAAAAAAACAAATTAGTGGAACAAGTTTAGCTCACATTAAATTTTCAGACATTTTCTTAATTGTTAAGATTGTTAAGTTAAGAAAAATCTCGACTCTTTTGCCTTCCTCACTGAGGTAAGGCTATAATCCTGCTCTAAAAATGAACTTTTTATTAAAAGCTCGAAGACCCACCTTCATGTATACATATCGACTCAGAATCGAAAACTGAACAAATGTCTCTCTGTGTGTTTGTGTGTGTGTATGTGTGTGTGTATGTGTGTGTATGTGTGTGTATGTGTGTGTATGTGTGTGTATGTGTGTGTATGTGTGTGTATGTGTGTGTATGTGTGTGTATGTGTGTGTATGTGTGTGTGTATGTATGTATGTGACCAAAATTCTCACTGAGTTTTCTCAGCACTGACTGAACCGATTTTGACCAAATCAGTTGCAATCGACTTGGTATAGGGTCCCATACATCGCTATTGAATTTTAATGTTTCGATAACTAGTTCAAAAGTTATGTATAAAAATGTGTTTTCACATATATCCGGATTTCATTTATATGCATGTAAACGATGTCCGGATCCATCACCCGACCCATCGTTGATTAGGTAATCGAGAGACCTTTCCAAAGAGTCCATAACATTGAAGATCTGGCAACCCTGTCTCGAGTTATGACCACTTAAGTGATATTTATGTACTTTTTTGAAGCTGGATCTCAATTAAATGTATGCAAACGATGTCCGGATCCATCACCCAACCCATCGTTGGTTAGGTAATCGAGAGACCTTTCCAACGAGCTTCAACATTGAAAATCTGGCAACCCTGTTTCAAGTTATGACCACTTAAGTGATATTTATGTACTTTTTTGAAGCCGGATCTCGATTAAATGTATGCAAACGATGTTCGGATCCATCACCCGACCCATCGTTGGTTAGGTAATTGAAAACCCTTTCCAACGAGTCCACAACATTGATAATCTGGCAACCTTGTCTCGAGTTATGACCACTTAAGTTATATCTGTGTACTTATTTTTCTGGATCTAAAAAAATAGCTGAAATATGTGTCCAAACCACTCATCTTACCCATTGTTGGTAACAAATAAGGAAGGCATCAACCACATAGGTGGATTAAGTAGTTTTTTTATTAGGTCCTATAAATATATGAAAGACAATAGCTTGTAGGACCTTTTTTTAAAAAAAAACGTTACTTAATCCACCTAGGTGAATGGGGGCTTCCTCTTCTCGGTTCATACACAAATAAATGTATTGAGAATGTACATGTATATATAGAGGCGATTCGTTGATTGAGTTCTAAAATTCAACTAAATTGGTAATATTATTGTTCACAATGATAAAGCTTAATTTTCTGGGTACAATGACCCTTTGTACGACCGCAAAGGATTTAAAATGGATTTTTAAAACAATTTAAAATAATAACTTTGCGATCCTTTTTGACTGAAAGCAGAATACTTAGTATATAGTCTAGAGACTTACTAAATCGAATGCTATTCAATCCGAGTAGAAGTAAAATACGCCCATGTTCGTCGACGAAAATCCATGTAAGCAATGCACGCGAGTTTTTACACCGTGACGGCATAGGGGGATGGCGTCACTATTTTTAGACCACGTTTTCCACTTTTTCTTATCGAAACCGACTACTTTATCGACTTCATTTTGCTGGGCGAGATAGGACGCCGTCTATTTTTAGACGATGACTCAGCACTTTTGCACTTAAAAAAACCAGATGGCAGCACGATGTAACGCCACGTCCCTATGCAGTGCTCGAACGAGTCAAAATTTCCGTAAACTCTCTCCTTTTTTTTTTTTTTTTCTCATAAAATTATTTTTATTAGGTCCTTTTCGGTACTGGGACCTGGTTAGGACCGAGTCGGCTTTTGTAATTACATTTGACTTAATAATTACAGAGGATCTTGTGTGTAAATGTTAGTGGGAGGGGAGCCGATTACCCGCGGCCTACTCGGGGTTAGTAGGGAAGGGATTGATGTTAAAGACAAGGCGTGGGAAGGGAAGGGGGATTGTGTAGGGGTCTTGGTTGGCTCTGCTGGCCTTTGCGTTTTGTCCTCAGCCGCAACTCGGTGTCCAGCTGCTGGGGCGTTCTTGCTTTGCTTCCGGTGCAACCAGAAACGACGGCTTTGTGTGAAGGCGAGTTATACTAACTGAAGGAAAACTAACTGAAGGAAAACTAACTGAAAGAAAAACTAAATAGATATATTGGAATCTAAGAGGAACTGATAGATCGGATAGAGAACATCAAGGTCTAGTTGAGATAACGCGTCTCGCATCGGAATTTCTGGTGGTCTTCCTCGGGCCCTGAGGGTAACTTTCAACTTAATTCTGTGAGCCTGGTGATCTGGACACGCCCATACGAGATGGTCGATGTCCTGATAACCCTGCCCACAGTCGCATAAGTTCGTATCACTCATGTTGATAAACTCTCTCCTTCTCTCGCCTTGCATTCCGCTCTCACCTTCTACAGCTAAAGCGAAAATTTAAGAAAGGGTAAAAAGTGTATCGCTAACGGAGTCGATCGATGGCTCATGGATAGGTATCTAAGAACACATTACATATTGTCATTTCCCGAAATGACTTGACTTGTCTTGGCTTGGCGAAGACGTTTTTGAGGCTATTCTGGTCCTGATTTAGGGACGACAGAATCTTAGCATGCTGGACGCGATTCACAAAGGGAATTTTATTTCCTAAAATGACATTCGAAGCACGATGAAAAATGCTTTCGAGTGAAGTATAATAGTTCTGGGTTTTTTAGCCGGATGGGCGAACCAGCATGTGATAATGCATTGGTATCGTCAAAAATAGCAGTTTAGTGCAGATATTAGCGACTAAGCCTAATAATTCGTCGAGATATGTATCTCATTGGATTGGGTTTTGAAAAAGCTTTACAAAAATGTGCAACATGCCGAAATTTTGGTTAATTTTGGCCACGTTTTAGTCGATTTGGAGGCGGCTGAATGCAAACAGTTTTCTTAAAGTGGCTGTAACTTTGGCTAATTTCAATGGATTTTTGTCCCGTTTCAGCCGTGGATGGAGGACATTCCAGACTACCTAGTTGTGCAAAAATGAAGCAATTTTGAAAATTTTTCATCGTTTTTTGTTTTTCCATTTTAGTTTTGCAAATCGTTTTTCGTAAATATCTTTTGACAGGAAAGGGCTACGGGGAAGATTTTCAATAGCGACTTATCGGAAGCTAAGAGGGATCGAATGCAACCGGAAGTGTCCAAATCCGTTCAGCCATTTCCGAGAAATCGAAGTGCAATTTTTTGGCCAATTTTCAAGTGATTTTATATGGCATTCCTCGGAGAGGAAGCCAAAACTCGGGTTCCCCCAAAATAAAATAATCTGCCGTAAACCAATTGCGACCAGTTGGTCGCGTTCTTGTTGCACTCTTCTCAACAAGTCGAGTCGGCGTAGTGAGCTAGGGCGCGCCCTAGAATTTTATTTTTGGCCGTGGGTTCGAATCTCGTTCTCTCCCGCTCGCTCTCTGAGCTGATTTGTTTTTTTTTCTCTCTGCGCGTTGTCGAGCAATCTTCCGGCCGGAAGGTGCTCGACTTGGTTTTTCGAGCAATCTTCCGGCCGCTCGACTTTTGGGGCCATGCTGGACCTGATTTGAGGTCGGCGGAATCTTTGCATGCTGGACGCGATTCACAAAGGGAATTTTATTTCCTAAAATGACATTCGAAGCACGATGAAAAATGCTTTCGAGTGAAGTATAATAGTTCTGGGTTTTTTAGCCGGATGGGCGAACCAGCATGTGATAATGCATTGGTATCGTCAAAAATAGCAGTTTAGTGCAGATATTAGCGACTAAGCCTAATAATTCGTCGAGATATGTATCTCATTGGATTGGGTTTTGAAAAAGCTTTACAAAAATGTGCAACATGCCGAAATTTTGGTTAATTTTGGCCACGTTTTAGTCGATTTGGAGGCGGCTGAATGCAAACAGTTTTCTTAAAGTGGCTGTAACTTTGGCTAATTTCAATGGATTTTTGTCCCGTTTCAGCCGTGGATGGAGGACATTCCAGACTACCTAGTTGTGCAAAAATGAAGCAATTTTGAAAATTTTTCATCGTTTTTTGTTTTTCCATTTTAGTTTTGCAAATCGTTTTTCGTAAATATCTTTTGACAGGAAAGGGCTACGGGGAAGATTTTCAATAGCGACTTATCGGAAGCTAAGAGGGATCGAATGCAACCGGAAGTGTCCAAATCCGTTCAGCCATTTCCGAGAAATCGAAGTGCAATTTTTTGGCCAATTTTCAAGTGATTTTATATGGCATTCCTCGGAGAGGAAGCCAAAAACTCTGGAATCAAACACGACTAAGTATAACTATCCTTCTCTTATTTTTTGTAAAAGGATCAGCCACATAGTTCCGGTATTGAAAAAAATATTTTCAAAAAAAATACCATACAAGTTTAACAAATCAACTTAGTAAGTTCTCGATAATACGAAGTTTCGATTATACAAAGGTTTCATAGTTACATTACCAAATTATTTTTATCTCAATATTTCATCTCCACCATTTTGGCCGCCATCTTGAATTTAAAATTTCAAAATCACTTTGGAGCAAGTTTGAAGTCATATTTGAGTTTAACGATCCAAAACCAAGACAAAGAAAATAGTATTTTATGCAACCAGTTGCAAAAAGACGATTTTTTCAGCACGAGTCGTACTTTCATAAATTCGACAAATGCTGAAAAAATGAAGTTTTGCAACGAGTTGCTTACAACATTTTTGCAATCCCGAAAAACACCTCTTGAATGTAATTTTATGTCAAACATGTGATTAGTAAATTCTCCGTACAAAACAAAAAAAAACATATTGAAAAGTGATACTTTTCGATACTAGTGTCGAAAAGTTCAACTTTTCAGCACCCATTTCAGTGGTATTAGGTATTAATTTTCCATTCTGTCACTTTTGGTAGGGAAAAGTAGGGGTTGTTCCAGAAGGGCAGGCAATCGGAAATGTTACATCACATTCCTGTAAGAATTTGCTCCTCCTCCATAGGCCAGCTGATGGTGTGTGGCATGACTACTGGCATGGTTCGATGCAACGGGGTAAATTACAGGAAGTTTGATGATTATCAATTTTGCACAATAGTCCATCCAGGTAATTACGCCTAATCCGCGTAACGTTTCTTGCCACGTGCTCGACCCGGTTTCGGGCGAGGCTCTCCGCCTCGGAAATAACATCTTTATTTTTCGAGATTGTGTGTGGAGTGTGGGGCGGAGTGGACAAAAGTGATGGGCGGTGGTGGTGGTGGGGCAGACAGCGAAATGTTATTTACAGTGTAGATATACGGTTTCTTTGTGGCTTTTTTTTTCGAGTGGTACGACCGTGGTGAACGTGAACGTACACGTACCTACAGTCAGTGTACAAGTACATACACTACACAATTGTACCAGGCGAGCTCCTCTGCAAAAGTGCGGGTAAGCGCATTTGAGCCAAAATCGACGTCAGCGTTTGGAAAATTTCCGCCATTTGATGCCTGAAACAGTGCCTGGCTCTGAAAATAACGCAAAAATAATCAGCAAGAATTCAAACTATGTTCAGGCGGCTATTTCAAGGGTGATTTGATCAAAAGAAAATTAATGGAGTTTCAATTTGGGACCATCCATAAACCACGTGGACACTTTAGGGGAGGGGGGTGTCGGCGATTGTCTACGCTACATACAAAAAAGATTTTATTTGTATGGCCAATAGAGTTATCTAAGCCCGACCTCACGCACACCAGCTTACCATTTGTTTTTGCTGCCGGGTACAAATTTTAACCTAAAAACCCTTCGTGTACGCACACGAAATACATGCGCACGTAGATAACTCTATTGTCCACGATGGGGGGCGGTTAAGATTTTCAAAAAAGTGTCCACGTGGTTTGTGGAGGGTCCCTTTAGGTGATTGACAGATTGCTTGTTATTGACCTATTGAACGTCTGCAAAAACCTGAACTTCTTAAGGTAAGACATTTTCCTTAACACATTCAGGCCTGAATTTTCAAAAAAATGTTTGTTCAGTTAATGATGGGAAAATAATCCTTTTTTGGGACGACAGTTTTTATACAACTCCTGTGAATCTGAAATCAATTTCTGATTTCAACAGATTGCTTGCTATATTCACAGTCTGCAACGGACAGAACTAGTTTAAGTTAGAGGTGCTCCCAAAAACTCGTGCATTCAATATGACGCAGTCTTCCTGTTTCACCTGAACTCATTACGTATCACGATATCAAATCGAGATGACCCACAGAAGATTTCTGGAGCTTATACATTTTTTTTTAAGGTCCAATAAATTAAATTTCCAGTTTTTGCTTTTTGGGTGTTTTTGAAACCGCCTTGAGTCAGGGGTGTTAGAAAACACCCAAAAATCAAAAACTGAAAATTTGGTTTATTGGACCTTTTCAAAAAAAAAAAAACTCCAGATTTATACGTAGTAAGTTGTGGCTTACCTTCTCGACTAAGAATTTGTATTACAGTCTAGACTCGATTATCCGAAGATTAGTATGGGACTCGGGATAATTGAATCATCATCGAGTTTGAATGTTTGATTGTCTTAAAAATAAGTAAATGCATTTTTCAACATATCATCACCGCTGTTTTGGCTGCAAAACGGCCTCAATTTTGAACTGTCAAAGTGGAACCAATTTACTGTTCACAAAAAGTAGAGAGTATTGTTATCGTTTTTATTTGCAAGAATGAAAAATGTGAGGCTTTTGAGAACCTGGAGTTGAAGTCTAGAAAATTGAAGGCGAGATCGTCATTTTTTATAAATATGAATGAAAGGTGTTTATGGAGTCGATGCGGTTGTATCCATCCAGAAGCTGTCTTTATTATTTGATTCTGTTTGAAAACCTACTGGTTTAGTGAAAATCCTGTTTGTTGGATCAGCTTCGCTAGCAATAGAGATATCCACGCGCGAGAGTGTGTTAGTTTGTAACAAAATTTACACGCAGACATAGGCAATTCGAGTAGATTAATTCGTATGTCAAAATCAGCTGTGTCCTTTGTTATACCACGAGCACGTGGTAAACAGCTGGTTTTTACAGACGATTGATCTACTCGATTTGCCTATGTCTGCGTAAAAATAGTGTAAACAAAATCAGCTGCTTGGAATTAAGCCAATCACAATCGTTCAAAACCAAAACAATACTTCAAATACAAATACTAACACAGAATGATGGTGTGCGTGAGAGAAACCGTGGAGATCTCTATTAGCATAATGTTTTTTCGCTGGACCAGGAAGAGCTGCAGGATTCCAAAATCAGCCAGGGAATTTATCTGCAACATCGCAGAATGACACTCTCGCCGCAGTTCTTCGTCACCCGCGAAAGGTGATTAGTTGGTCTTTCACATCAAAATAGTTAAAAGTTTTAAAAAATTTAAAAAGTTAGACATAAAAATTTGATATATTGGACCAATAAAAAACATAATAATGCATATTAAAAGCAATTCATGTTGACTTGAGTTATTATGGTGCTTTTTATGGAATAAAGTTGTTGACATTTTCAAAAAAAAAAAAAAAAAAATATCCATGTCATATAATGATCCCTGGTTAAGTTATCAGAGTTCTACGACACAATGTTTTCCAAATGTTTTCTGAGCGCAATGACAGTTTGTGTACAAACGACATTCTTTTGACAAAGAACTTTGTCCTAAGGTTTCTATACGTGGTGTCAATTCAAAATTTTCGCGAAGCGAAAACGTTACGTGACGAATTCCCCTCTCGGCAAATTTCCCCTCTTTTTGGTGCACGCTGGTTGGATGAACGAACGTTTCCCAATCAGTCGATCGAGAGACGTGAGATTGATGTATCTAAAATCTCCCCCACTCCACCTCATAATTTTCGGATCGTCGACGAGCCAACAAAACTCGGCTCGGTCGGTCCCGAAAATTCATTCTATTGCTGGACGACGACGAGGACACATCAGAAGCAGATGGCCTGGTGGCCCGGTAGCAGACGGCCTGGAGGTCCGGGAGCAGATGGCTTGGAGGCAAGGACCAGCTAAGACATGCCGGTCGCGTGAGTCGATCATTGGAACTGGTCACCACCTGGAGTGGCCGGAGGCCCCGCGGATGTTCCGATGGGGGGACATTTTCCGGACCGTAAGAGTTGTGGCAATATGGGTATCAAACTTTATGGTTTTTGATACTGGACATGAAATTTGACATTTTGGCAGTAGTGGCCACCACCTGGAGTGGCCGGAGGCCCCGGGGATGTTCCGATAAGGGGACATTTGCGGAACCATAAGAGTTGGGGCAATATGGGTATCAAACTTTAGGGATTTTGATACTGGACATGAAATTTGATGTTTCGGCAGTAGTGACCACAATCCGGAGTGGCCGGAGGCCCCGGGGATGTTCCGATGGGGGGACATTTGCCGAACCGTAAGAGTTGGGGCAATATGGGTATCAAACTTTAGGGATTTTGATACTGGACATGAAATTTGACATTTTGGCAGTAGTGGCCACCACCTGGAGTGGCCGGAGGCCCCGGGGATGTTCCGATAAGGGGACATTTGCCGGACCGTAAGAGTTGGTGTAATATGGGTACCAAACTTTATGGTTTTTGATACCGGACATGAAATTCGACATTTTGGCAGTAGTGGCCACAATCCGGAGTGGCCGGAGGCCCCGCGGATGTTCCGATGGGGGGACATTTGCCGGACCGTAAGAGTTGGGGGAATATGGGTATCAAACTTTAAGGATTTTGATACTGGACATGAAATTTGACATTTCGGCAGTAGTGGCCACAATCCGGAGTGGCCGGAGGCCCCGCGGATGTTCCGATGGGGGGACATTTGCCGGACCGTAAGAGTTGGGGCAATATGGGTATCAAACTTTAAGGATTTTGATACTGGGCATGAAATTTGACATTTCGGCAGTAGCGGCCACAATTCGGAGTGGCCGGAGGCCCCGCGGATGTTCCGATGGGGGGACATTTGCCGGACCGTAAGAGTTGGGGCAATATGGGTATCAAACTTTATGGTTTTTGATACCGGACATGAAATTTGACATTTTGGCAGTAGTGGCCACAATCCGGAGTGGCCGGAGGCCCCGCGGATGTTCCGATGGGGGGACATTTGCCGGACCGTAAGAGTTGGGGCAATATGGGTATCAAACTTAATGGTTTTTGATACCGGACATGAAATTTGACATTTCGGCAGTAGTGGCCACCACCTGGAGTGGCCGGAGGCCCCGAGGATGTTCCGATAAGGGGACATTTGCGGAACCATAAGAGTTGGGGCAATATGGGTATCAAACTTTAGGGATTTTGATACTGGACATGAAATTTGATGTTTCGGCAGTAGTGACCACAATCCGGAGTGGCCGGAGGCCCCGGGGATGTTCCGATGGGGGGACATTTGCCGAACCGTAAGAGTTGGGGCAATATGGGTATCAAACTTTAGGGATTTTGATACTGGACATGAAATTTGACATTTTGGCAGTAGTGGCCACCACCTGGAGTGGCCGGAGGCCCCGGGGATGTTCCGATAAGGGGACATTTGCCGGACCGTAAGAGTTGGTGTAATATGGGTACCAAACTTTATGGTTTTTGATACCGGACATGAAATTCGACATTTTGGCAGTAGTGGCCACAATCCGGAGTGGCCGGAGGCCCCGCGGATGTTCCGATGGGGGGACATTTGCCGGACCGTAAGAGTTGGGGGAATATGGGTATCAAACTTTAAGGATTTTGATACTGGACATGAAATTTGACATTTCGGCAGTAGTGGCCACAATCCGGAGTGGCCGGAGGCCCCGCGGATGTTCCGATGGGGGGACATTTGCCGGACCGTAAGAGTTGGGGCAATATGGGTATCAAACCTAATGGTTTTTGATACTGGACATGAAATTTGACATTTTGGCAGTAGTGGCCACAATCCGAAGTGGCCGGAGGCCCCGGGGATGTTCCGATGAGGGGACATTTGCCGGACCGTAAGAGTTGGGGCAATATGGGTATCAAACTTAATGATTTTTGATACTGGACATAACAAGTTGCATTTGGCCATTATCTGAAATCAAGCAGTTAAAATATGCTAATGCTAAGCAGTTAAAATATATTGCTTATTAGGCAGGAACTAATAAATAGACTACTGCAATGCACATTTTTTTGTGCCACTGTGAAAATCTGTTTCTGGAAATTTAGAATAACTATCTCGTAATCATTAAGAGCCCTGTAAAGGGTAGTTTTTAATGTCTGCTGTTCAAATTTCCTTTACTGCCGCCGATTGCTTGCAACAGCCTTGCAAAAACATTCCCGCATCTTGGTAACTTTCGAGTGGTGAAGGAAAGTAAATTGATTTCACTTCGATTTCTATTTCAGCTCCACTTGCAATTTCCGTCCCCTTAGTTCGATAGGACGGTTATTATAAGGGGGGAATTTGGACCGGATATTCTAATCGAAGCCGGGACCGTGGTGTAGGGGTAAGCGTGATTGCCTCTCACCCAGTCGGCCTGGGTTCGATCCCAGACGGTCCCGGTGGCATTTTTCGAGACGAGATTTGTCTGATCACGCCTTCCGTCGGAAGGGAAGTAAATGTTGGTCCCGGACTAACCTAAAAAAAAGGTTAGGTCGTTAGCTCAGTCCAGGTGTAGGAGTCGTCTCCCTGGGTCCTGCCTCGGTGGAGTCGCTGGTAGGCAGTTGGACTAACAATCCAAAGGTCGTCAGTTCGAATCCCGGGGTGGATGGAAGCTAAGGTGTAAAAAGAGGTTTGCAATTGCCTCAACAATCAAGCCTTCGAACACCTAGTTTCGAGTAGGAATCTCGCAATCGAGAACGCCAAGGCAATGCTGTAGAGCGAATAATTTGATTTTTTTGATTTTGATTCTAATCGAAAATTTCAACAACCATCTTGCAAAGTTCTTTGTCATACTGGTCATGTGTAACATAACCACCTGCACCTTTTTTTAATTCATTCTGTGTTTGCAAAAAATATTTTCTTCGATGGCTCGTTCAAGGAGGCCATGAGGATTTATTATAAAATATTTTTTTATTTCTCACCAAATTTAAAAACAAAAGTTTTAGGTACATGAGCATTTTATTAAAAGAATTAAATAAGTTAACCAAGTTCATAATATTATTTATTTGCCTTTTTCCTGTAAAGGTGTGAAGGAGCATGACAGTTAGCAAAAGAGCAACTCTCGTTTCTCACGATTTATCCTGTTTTTCGCTGCTCGACTGCCCATGGTTTCATAGTTTAATTAAACTGGAGCAAACGGTAGCGAAGCAGAGCGAAAAGGTTAGGATTTGTGAGACTCTCGTGAGATACTGCCTTGCTCACTGTCATGCCCCAGAGGGAACACACTTAAATGTTTTTGTAAACCTTCGGAAAACTCCATGTTATTTTTTTAAAGTCAACTCTGATTAGTAATCCAGAGGCGTACTAAGGCCGGGTGTCACCCGGGGCGGGCTGCCCGGTGTCACCCCTCACCCCCCCCCTCCCTCCTTCTTATCCCACCCCTTTCTAGGTTTGTTCCCACCAATTTTATGTAACATGCAGGGTTGTTACCGTTGTTACGGAGAAGTCGAAAAAAAATCCGCGCCAAATCCGCACCGTCCCAAAACTCAACCCGCACCATATTAAGAAAAGAATATTTCGCGACAAGCATACAAGAGAGTATTTGAGAACAGAATTGAACTCGTTTTATGTTCAAGGGCTCCGTCGGAAGGAACACAAAAATCACAACTGTTTGATTAATGTTGTATTCAATAAATACAATTTTAAATCCAGAATAGCCTCATGAGGCCGAATATTAGAACGCAGAATTTTTTAACGTTTTTTTTTTATTATATGGACAAATTTATTTTTGCTTGGATGAAGTAAACCAGAAAGAAAAGCCATAACAATATTTTTTGCAAAAATAGAAATATAAACATTTAAAATTTATGTATAAAATCTAAATAAAATTTAAATTCAAAAATAAAAACAAGAATTTAAGAATTTAAGAATTTAAGAATTTAAGAATTTAAGAATTTAAGAATTTAAGAATTTAAGAATTTAAGAATTTAAGAATTTAAGAATTTAAGAATTTAAGAATTTAAGAATTTAAGAATTTAAGAATTTAAGAATTTAAGAATTTAAGAATTTAAGAATTTAAGAATTTAAGAATTTAAGAATTTAAGAATTTAAGAATTTAAGAATTTAAGAATTTAAGAATTTAAGAATTTAAGAATTTAAGAATTTAAGAATTTAAGAATTTAAGAATTTAAGAATTTAAGAATTTAAGAATTTAAGAATTTAAGAATTTAAGAATTTAAGAATTTAAGAATTTAAGAATTTAAGAATTTAAGAATTTAAGAATTTAAGAATTTAAGAATTTAAGAATTTAAGAATTTAAGAATTTAAGAATTTAAGAATTTAAGAATTTAAGAATTTAAGAATTTAAGAATTTAAGAATTTAAGAATTTAAGAATTTAAGAATTTAAGAATTTAAGAATTTAAGAATTTAAGAATTTAAGAATTTAAGAATTTAAGAATTTAAGAATTTAAGAATTTAAGAATTTAAGAATTTAAGAATTTAAGAATTTAAGAATTTAAGAATTTAAGAATTTAAGAATTTAAGAATTTAAGAATTTAAGAATTTAAGAATTTAAGAATTTAAGAATTTAAGAATTTAAGAATTTAAGAATTTAAGAATTTAAGAATTTAAGAATTTAAGAATTTAAGAATTTAAGAATTTAAGAATTTAAGAATTTAAGAATTTAAGAATTTAAGAATTTAAGAATTTAAGAATTTAAGAATTTAAGAATTTAAGAATTTAAGAATTTAAGAATTTAAGAATTTAAGAATTTAAGAATTTAAGAATTTAAGAATTTAAGAATTTAAGAATTTAAGAATTTAAGAATTTAAGAATTTAAGAATTTAAGAATTTAAGAATTTAAGAATTTAAGAATTTAAGAATTTAAGAATTTAAGAATTTAAGAATTTAAGAATTTAAGAATTTAAGAATTTAAGAATTTAAGAATTTAAGAATTTAAGAATTTAAGAATTTAAGAATTTAAGAATTTAAGAATTTAAGAATTTAAGAATTTAAGAATTTAAGAATTTAAGAATTTAAGAATTTAAGAATTTAAGAATTTAAGAATTTAAGAATTTAAGAATTTAAGAATTTAAGAATTTAAGAATTTAAGAATTTAAGAATTTAAGAATTTAAGAATTTAAGAATTTAAGAATTTAAGAATTTAAGAATTTAAGAATTTAAGAATTTAAGAATTTAAGAATTTAAGAATTTAAGAATTTAAGAATTTAAGAATTTAAGAATTTAAGAATTTAAGAATTTAAGAATTTAAGAATTTAAGAATTTAAGAATTTAAGAATTTAAGAATTTAAGAATTTAAGAATTTAAGAATTTAAGAATTTAAGAATTTAAGAATTTAAGAATTTAAGAATTTAAGAATTTAAGAATTTAAGAATTTAAGAATTTAAGAATTTAAGAATTTAAGAATTTAAGAATTTAAGAATTTAAGAATTTAAGAATTTAAGAATTTAAGAATTTAAGAATTTAAGAATTTAAGAATTTAAGAATTTAAGAATTTAAGAATTTAAGAATTTAAGAATTTAAGAATTTAAGAATTTAAGAATTTAAGAATTTAAGAATTTAAGAATTTAAGAATTTAAGAATTTAAGAATTTAAGAATTTAAGAATTTAAGAATTTAAGAATTTAAGAATTTAAGAATTTAAGAATTTAAGAATTTTAGAATTTTAGAATTTTAAAATTTTAGAATTTTAGAATTTTAGAATTTTAGAATTTTAGAATTTTAGAATTTTAGAATTTTAGAATTTTAGAATTTTAGAATTTTAGAATTTTAGAATTTTAGAATTTTAGAATTTTAGAATTTTAGAATTTTAGAATTTTAGAATTTTAGAATTTTAGAATTTTAGAATTTAAGAATTTAAGAATTTAAGAATTTAAGAATTTAAGAATTTAAGAATTTAAGAGTTATAAAAATTAATTGTTTTAAATTTTTATTGTTTTTTTTTCAATTTTGAAATTTTAAAAATCCTTGAATTTGAATTTTTACAATTTTTGAGTTCTTAAAGTTTTGGAATGAAATTCAAAATTTCAGAATTAAATATATAATGAAAATATGAAATATTTTTTTTTTCTGAAAATTGCTAAATAAATATTAGAATATATTTTAGCATAGCAAATTATTTTGAGTGGTTTAGGGTAGGATATTTTAAAACGTGAATTTTCCATTATTTTTTAGGCAAGACACTTTTTTTTCTTCAAAGAACTGCAGATCAAAAGATACATTTTTGAACTTAGGGTTTCTTGAATTATTATTTTTTAAATCTGATTAACTAACACCACACTAGTTTTTTTTTGCATTTAACGATTGATTTGATCAATTCTGTATTTTCATTTTATAAAACAATAATTGATTCCGGAAAGGTTCAAAACTTGACAATGTTTATCGAGATGTTAGTTTTTATTTTAAATTGGTTAAATATTTTTGATGTATTATTACTCATCAATCAAGAAAACCGAATTAAAAGAAATGCATTTTTCCTCGAATTTTCCTTGAAACCCAGAAATGAGTTTCTTTCATATTTTGAAAAATGTCCTTAGTATTTTTTCAGTGCTAACTCATTTTTTTTATTTATGATTTTTTTATTTAATATTTCCAGAATCAGTTTATTTTTATTTTAATAAATGAAATGAATGAAATGAAAACCTTTTTAAGTTGCATTTAGAAAATATAAATCCACTTTAAGAAACTTTTCTAATGGAATAAAATTTTAGAACTTTATACAGAATGTTGAAAAATCTATGATTTTTCTTCAGTTATCTTACAGTTGTCAAAAAACTATTTATTTTTTGTCCTTAAGACTGAATGACCTTTCAATGAATTGTTAATATATCAATATTGCGATAACTTGAAAACATTTACAAAAAGAATGGAGTCAACATAGTTTTTTTAAATTACTCTCCTCAAGTATTTTTTGGATTTTCTCGCATCTTTGTATTTGTAACATTATGATTATATAAAAAACTAAAATTAAATTTACAAATATATTTGAATTTAACAAAATATTGTATTGGTTGAAATAAAAATAAAATTCATTGATGATTGAAAAATTGAACTTATTTGTGTTTTTCCGGTTGGATTTTTATTAAACTTAATAGAACATTTTTAAACTATTTTAGGCCGCTGCAAATATTTTTTAAAGTTTATGTTACCCCCCTTCAAAATTGGTCCGAAAAATCATCGCTTCAAAATTTCAAAAAACTTCAAAATTATAATGAAAGTGGAAGTCGAATCAACTGAAAACAATCTTAAATGCATTTTTCTGCATTGATAATCATATTTAGCATGTTTGGGCTCGTTTTAATATGTTTTGAATTTTAATGAAATTCCTACAGCATCGCTTTCAGAAACTTTAAAAACTTTTTTTTCGCAATAAATAATACTTTCATCAATACTCAGATATTTTGGAAACAAATGACAGCAAAACAACTGGGCAGGTGTATAATTCATTTTAAAACACACAGTTATTATTCAAAAGTTGTGATTTTGATTCACTAAAGTATACTATAAACTAAAATGAAAAAAAAATCGAATCCCAACTCAAAGATCTTCATATATTCTAGAAGCACAGCAACAATACGGGCCAAGATTGCGCAATCTATATTTTAATTTAGTTGTCGATTACTTTACCTTTTTTTGATTTACGGTGCTGTTTTTCAATAATTGACAATAATATCAAACTATTCTAGTTCAAATAACTCATCAGTGTTTGAAAGTTCATTTCATGTTATCAATGATTTTGATAATTTAAATTCGGAAAATCAATTTCAAATTTTGAAACAGCACAACCAAATTTAAAAAAATCCAAAGAATTATAACATAATTAAATATTGTTCGAAACTTAAAACTCGTTTCTAATGGTTCTACGGTTGAAACAGTATCAACTGGCAGGTTATACTTTGGCCTTCCTAAGAGAAATACGGTGATTTTTTAAAACAAAATTGTTGAATACATGAAAAACTATACATGTTATAAAGTTTTAGATAATTATGAAGTTTTCTTTATATTTTGAACTGATTATTTTTTTAATTTGGGGACATTTTTCTTTTACGTGATTCGGCTCAGGGTGATGAAAGTTCGAAAGCGAAAAAGATTTTTTGATGATTACTCCATTCCTGGTTGTCATTAAAAAATAATTTGTCATTTTCTTTCATTAGTTTAGTCAGATATGATTTTTAAAAGCACATTTATGATTTTTAAAAGCACACTTAGTTTAACCAATTTCATATTTATTCAATTTTGATCGCAAACAATTTTTATATTTTTAATTTTCAATTAAAACTTTTTTTTATTTTTGCTTTTAATTGGAACTTTGCCGAAGAAAACAAATATGAACTTATATTCCAAGAATTTTTTTTTTCAAACTCAAGAGTGGTTTGTCACAAGATCATTTTTTCGTGAAAACATTTTCCTTTTAACTCTTTTTGTAACCTTGTAAATTATATAGAGGTGACACCCCTTACAGATTAGTTTCTTCATCGAAATTGCTTCATTTGATGATCGGGTGTCACCCCTCAATATTTAATTTTTGAAGTCTTAAAAACGTGCACTTTTACTAACTGTGAATTCAAACATTCATCATGACCATGTAAACATATTATAAAACACGAATGTTACTTTTGGGTGTCACCCCTATCTAAAAACAATGTTTCAGAAAATTTAACTCTTTATTTGTTTAGGAAAGATGATATATATTAGCTTGATACTTGATGATTTGTAATGATCATATTTTAGGTCAATTATATTTTTTTTCTTCGTTCGAGTCAGGTGTCACCCCTTCAGCTCGGGTGTCACCCCAAGAAGGGTGACACCCGGGGCGGGCCGCCCCCGCCGCCCCCCCCTTAGTACGCCACTGCTGATTAGAATAGATAAAGCATACATCTGCAAACGTATGTCATCGTTGAATCTGAGACAAAAAGGGGATATTGATTCTTCTACGACTTCGAACGAATTGTCAAAATCTGTCTTGATTCGTTGTATCCTGATTGAATCAGTTGCCTAGGAATGGATTGGATCTGCTTCGTCATTTCTATTTGTACCGTCAGTGGGGGTGACATTGGGTCTGGGGGGTGAGATTGGGTCAAAGTGATTTTTTACGGATTTTACCATTTCTCAGATTCTTTTCAATGAAACTGAATTCTGTTAAAAGGGTTGTGTAGGGGACATCTTAAGATGACTTCGCTGAAAAAAAATCGTTCCTAGAACATATCCTGTTATTTTGGCAGATGTCTAAAGTTGGGGTACGTTTTTGGCCAAAAATGACCTCTCGAAAAATCATTTTTCTAATATTATTGTTAGAATTGCTCGAAAACTACCCAAATATTTGAAAATCTCCACTTCAAACATTGTAGCGTGTCAATACGATTCCCTCGAACAAGAAACGCTGTTGGATGACTTGTTTTTACCATATCTTTGTATTTCAGCATCATTTTAGTTTCATTTGACCCAATGTCACCCCCTCTAAGGGGTGAGATTGGGTCAATTTTCAAACAATTGGCATTTAAGGTAGTGTTCATCAAAATCGACCATATTTTGGGAAAATGTTAGTAAACTATCTAAGAACAAATCTACGTTAAAAGATTTTCGATGTTATTTAAATTGTTTTTGTTATTAAGAAATTTCGAGAGGTGTTTCGTTTTTTGACCCATAGTCACCCCCACTGACGGTACTGTATATTTGATTGTTTATTCGTTTTCTTGGCTGTCTCAGTTGTCTGAGTTGCTAAAATGTGCCAAGTCTAAAATCAATAAAGCAAATTTTCTGTTTCAAACATAGTTACTTCTCACACCACCGGCCAAGTACACTGACATGGACGTGTAATTGATATTCACTGCGTGGAAAATATTACCTTTCATTCATATGAAGGGTATAAGAAACAACAAACCTCTGCCTCTTCTGTTGGCTTCAGCTTCGTCTCATGGAAGGCTAAAAAAGAAACAAAAGAAAAGAGAGAAAAAAATGTAAAACACCTCACCTTTTCTGCGACGTTGCCGCATTTTGCCGTTTTGCTGGTTGCCGCTCTTTGCTGGCCTGGCCCGGACTTATGTATGTACTTATACACGTTTTTATGAGGTCTATGTATCCCTGTCTCTCTCTCTCTCTCTCTCTCTCTCTCTCTCTCTCTCTCTCTCTCGTTCCCTGCCCCGTACTCTGCCCCTCAGACCGGCTCGGAGCATAAGGTAGGCAACAGCAACACAAACAACAACAACAACAAGCACCACCACTATAAGCAGGCTATGATGATGGCGGCGCAATAAAATCGACCGAAGAAACGAGGAAAAAGTCACTTGCCGGCTAAGACTGGTTTCTTATACGACGAACGGACGGGGCTTCTTTTTCCATCTTCCCATCTGGATAAATTATGAAGCTACATGGGGTCTTGAGAGTGGAGTAGAGAGAGACAGAAATGGAGAAGCCATGAGGGGGGACAGGAAACGCGGAGGCGAAGCATTTTGCGTGCAAATCATTTGCGAATACTGATGAAGAATCTTGTTTGGTTATGTGCCGTATAACTTTGGCCATGGGCAGGGCATTGATTACAGAAAAAAAAACTAGAAACCCATTCGATTAAAGAGGATGGAATGATTGCTGGAACAGCAAATCTGAGCATTTGTGCTAGATAAATTTATAGCAAAAATAAATCCTTACTCATGAACGATAGAAATATATCTGCAAAATTCTAGTTTAGAAGCATTTTGAATGATAATCTTGATGAAAATCCTTCATATCGATGTACCCAAAAACTTCTATCAATTCTGAATGTTTCATCAAGATGGATTCATTGTTTGAGTGAGTAACAGACGATTCAAGTTCGGGTTTTTGTCACACGCAATCGGCCTGGCAAACTAGCAAAGCGCTTTTCGTGAAACACAAGATGATTTACGGGTGCCACGATATCTCTAGACGAGATGGACTAAATTGGAATATTGTTGGAGTGAATACATTCAACATAATATCTATTTGTAATGTGTTACTTACTCTAATTCGTGGTCCATTTTACATTTTTTCGATATCTTGTGAGGGTGGGGGGCGGTTTGATCCCTTCATTGTTTTGGATTTTTACTAAGACACGTTTTTTCAATGATTCGAAACCGTGAAGAAATTTAAATTTGGTGTCAAAAGAACAGTTGTGTTAAGTTAAACAAACGGTTTGATCGACGTCGTCGAATTCCGAAAACAAAAACGTACCTATTTTCAATCAAAAAAAGTTTTAAAAATAGTTTTAAATTGCTGCCATTTCCCGTAACTCAACTGAAAAAACGAGAGACTTGCCACTGTTTGAGAAATTCAGTGTACTTTTCGAATCTGCAATAACCCAGAGATAATCGCCTTATCAAGTTGGGCGTCCAATTTTACCCTAGTCCCTTTGCACTAAATGTTTATTTCTTCACGGTTCAGAGCTACAAATCACTGAAAAACGAATCTTAGTAAAAATCCAGAAAAATTAAGGGTTTGTTCTAACTTACTGTCTCAAGATATCGAAAAAAATAACCACGGTGTTGGTGTTTTAGGAGAAGCAAATTTCAACTAAAAGCTACAAGGTATTTTTTTCGAGCAAATTTAACATAGTTGAAAGACAAGGTGTGACATCATGTCTCGGATTTGTTTTCAAAAAGACATAAGAGCCAATGGTTATTAAAGCCTTTTTTGCATCGGTATTCGACCACCTTACGAAAACTAATTTCAAAATGCTAAAGATTGTTCATCTACACGTCTTTCATGTGCCCACAACTAAAAAAAAATGAAATTTTGTTACAATTTGAAGAAAAACGAAAATAATTGTCGGAGGTCACGGTGGCTCTTACGGCTTTTTGAAAACTCACCAGAGATGTATTTGTGAAAGACCACTGAATAAATCTAGAGCAGGAGTTACCAAAACATGGACCGCGAGGTGATTTTTTGACATAGGACTATGTCTCTACTTACTATATTGGGGGGCCAGTTCAGAAATTCGATCCAAAGCGTCACTTTTAAGCGTTAAAAAAGGGGACATTTTGAACGCTTATATCTTTTTTCCCTGTGAATCAATACAGACGGTTGGACCACCAATCGAAAGAGGAAGACTTCAGCTATTGTTTAACTACATAGATAGTCTGACTAAACATAGTTAAAGCACTTAAAACATGCAATCAAAATGAGTAATTTTTCAGTACAAATCGGACAGATGACCAATCAGAGCGAGCGTATGCATTCGAGACCGCGCCCCTTTTGTGCCGTTCTCCGGCTCTGCCGCTATTTAAGCAGAAAATTTCGCAAAAGCAAGTCACTTTGGAACGAGCACTCGAACTGTGCACGTCGGGCCGGCGCGGAGCAGCAGCAGCAGCAGCGGCCAATAGAAGAAGAGGACCGGCAACCAGAAGGAAGAATGCTGGAATGCAGAAGGAGGAAATTCGAGCGAAGCGGACCGTGTTGAAGCCACTATGATGCGGCGGTTCTCATGTAAAATGTCGAATTGGTGGTGGAAAAAACCTGGAGTGGCCGGTGCCCTCAAAGAAGGTTCCCCCGGGGCCTGGGGGGACATTTACAGAACCATACGAGTTGTGGCAATATGGGTATCAAAATTCATGCTTTTTGATACTGAACATAATAATGGCCATTTCGACAGTAATGGCCACAACCTGGAGTGGCCGGTGATCTCAAAGAAGGTTCCCTTGGGGCCCGGGGGAACTTTTACAGAACCATACGAGTTGTGGCAATATGGGTATCAAAATTCATGCTTTTTGATACTGAACATAATAATGGCCATTTCGACAGTAGTGGCCACAACCTGGAGTGGCCGGTGATCTCAAAGAAGGTTCCCTCGGGGCCCGGGGGAACTTTTACAGAACCATACGAGTTGTGGCAATATGGGTGTCAAAATTCCTCGTTTTTGATACTGAACATAATAATGGCCATTTCGACATTTCGACAGTAGTGGCCACAACCTGGAGTGGCCGGTGCCCTCAAAGAAGGTTCCCTCGGGGCCCGGGGGGACATTTACAGAACCATACGAGTTGTGGCAATATGGGTATCAAAATTCATGCTTTTTGATACTGAACATAATAATGGCCATTTCGACATTTCGACAGTAGTGGCCACAACCTGGAGTGGCCGGTGCCCTCGAAGCAGGTTCCCCGAGGCCCGGGGGGATTTTTAAAGAACCATATGAGTTGTGGCAATATTGGTATCAAAATTCGAGGTTTCTGATACTGAACATGAAAATGATCATTCCGACAGTGGTGTCCAAAAACTGGAGTGGCCAAAGCCCTCGAAGCAGGTTCCCCCGGGGCCCAGAGGGCCTTTTACAGACCCATATTTGTTTTGGCAATATGGGTATCAAAATTCGAGGATTTTGATACTGAACATGAAAATGGCCATTTCGACAGTGGTGGCCAAAAACTGGAGTGGCCGGTGCCCTCGAAGCAGGTTCCCCCGGGGCCTGGGGGGACTTTTAAAGAACCTTACGAGTTGTGGCAATATGGGTATCAAAATTCATGGTTCTTGATACTGAACATGAAAATGGCCATTTCGACAGCAGTGGCCACAACCTGGAGTGGCCGGTGATCTCAAAGCAGGTTCCCCCGGGGCCCGGAGGGCCTTTTACAGAACCATATTTGTTTTGGCAATATGGGTATCAAAATTCGTGGTTTTTGATACTGAACATGAAAATTGCAATTTCGACAGTAGTGGCCACAACCTGGAGTAGCCGGTGCCCTCACAGAAGGTTCACTTTGGGGAACATTTATGACAATTTTGCCGACAAATCTATGAAACAAAATAAAATAATCTTATTCTAAATTTCACTAGCAATCCAAAAACATCAACAATCTCATTAAAATTGTTTGGTCCTATGTCTTTCGGTTATGTCTCTGACATACCATCTTGAACTTTTTTTTAAACTCGCGGACCCATTTCGAATGATCTTGTGAAAAGACCCATCTGTCAAGTTAAGTTTTAGCGAAATTGTAAATTTCGTCAAAAGTTTTTGGACGCGTAGAAATTGACTAAAGTAGAAAACTGTAAAGAAAGCAAAAATATAGGTAATCAATATGAGTTCAAAAATCATGACGTACATTTTTTTTCATGGGCTGAGCCTCAAACTTATTTTGCATAAAAATCCTTCGAGAATCCGGGATTCAAACTTATGACATTTGGGTTACAAATCTGAGTGTCTAACATCTAATTAAGGCAGACGAAAATTTGTTGATATTGTTTTGAAATTAAAGAATAATTGTTGAAAACTTTTCAAAGTTTGTGTTACCCCTTTTAAAAACTTAAATAAGTAAATAACATTTCAATAAAAATACACAGCAAAAAAAAATGAATTTTGGAATGTTGAAAATTTAGTTGGTTGAATATTAATCATTTTTTGAGTAATATTACATAAAAAATGTGTAAAAATGTGAACCTGATGAATATTCATCAGAAACTGATGAAAATTCATCAATTCCTGATGTAATATTACACATATTTTTTGCCACAAAATCTGTCACCATTTCCTGATGAATATTACCATCATTTTTTTTCTGTGTACCTTGATAAAATAACTTTTTTTTTTAATTTCATTATATTTGGCCATAACATGTTCAGGCACCTCGACCCTGACCTGACCTGAAACTGCAATGAAAAACTTATGAGTAATATGGTTTGTTATTTTTTAAGTTTTGATGATTTTGATAAATTTGAACCAATCAAATTGGAATCTTTTTTGAACCAGCACTGTAAATGAATTTATTTTGAGAAAACCGTGTTTTTCTCAAATAAAATTCAGTGAAATCACCAGTTGGTGTACAGATTGATTATTCCAATACATAGTTGAGTTCTCATTTTCCAAATTGAGCTAATGTGCTTACTACAAAAAAGTTGATTTCGTAAGTAAACTCTGGAATAGCTTGAAGGACCTAAAACTGGGTAGGTACTGCACAACCGAGCTGATTACGACGTCGATGGTCCTGCTTTTTCCCTTCTGTTTCATCCCTTTTATGTATAAATATCGACTGAGTTGTATGCCATGCCATCTATTCATGTTGCGCAATAGTTGCCCTACAACGGAGCATTTCGAAAACTATCTGCTGCTCTCAGTTTAATATGGTGGTGAGCTATTTTCCTCATTCCCGGAGACTTTTCCTAGCCATATAGCGCAGCAGCACTTCCGCTTATATTGTCTGCGCTTATCAAGGACTACATAAAACTTTCCGCCTCTGAGCTGGAAGCCCCGGAAGCAAGAACGGAACTAAAGGGACCAGCAGCAGGGACGAACAACTAGATTATAGACATTTGGGCCGCTTTATCAACCCCCTTTCCCGGAGGACGAGGCAGACTGGCTGAAAGGATATAACATATTTTAACCCCTCAATCAGTGGCAAAAGCATGTGATGTATGTATTGTATTCCGTACTAGAAACAGGTGCATTGAACAAGAATTTATTTTCAAATGCATGCATTATAATAGTTATTATTATTATTATTATTACTATTCTGCACACACCATCCCAGGACCAGGACCTGGCAAGCGGACTTCCAAGGACATTAGTACATTATATAAGGATTTATGTTTTTCCTCCTGCTTCCCGCTGTTCCGCAATGTAGTACAGCAGTACATATACGGGGAGGTATGTGCAGGGGCATTTATTTTTATTTTCACTGTTCCAGGATTTCTTTCCCAACATGTATGAAAACCCTCCATTAGGAATTTAGCAAGAATGCTGTTTCTGCTGCTGAGCTGCCTCTGCTGCTGACAGAGGAAATTTCATTTTATGTTATTTTTCAACTTCTGGCTCTTCTCCGGACTTGATGCTTTTTAAAAGCTGACCCGTGTCGGTGTCCTTCATGGCCCTTCCGGCCCCATCAACCATGGAACATGGGAGGATGTTCGGAATATGGTACTCTTGCTACTGCTGCTAGCTGCTACGTTACATGCATGTATGTTATCCTTTTGGATGGAATAATGTCTAATGTAAGTACGAGAAACCCATATCGGCAGGGTCATACTTATTTTTCGTTAATACACGTTGTAGTACAGGGTGGTTTTGGAAACTTTCCACAAAACTAAATTGGCCTCTTAAATTGAACCATAAAATTTTCAATATCGATCGAAGGATATCTGTTTCGTTATTAATACAAATGAACTCAGAGCCAGACTCTGAGTCATTCCTTCCCTTCGAGTCTTCGTATGAGCAAAATTTATATTGCGCATCATGGAAATATTTTTGATGTTTGTTCGTTTCTTTGGGCTAACTTTGAAGTATGTATTACTTTAAAAAATCTAGATAGAATGACAAATCGAAGGACGCGTTTCCGGGTCAAACCAAATATTCTGATATCTACACGCATACGAGAAATTGGTAGGCCCTCCAAATTTGAATTGTGTGGGACAGCAGTGACATTGCGCGGAAATCCCTCCCGGTTAGAACGGTACAGGTTCTTATTCTGGACTTTTTTTTAGTAGGTCCTATACTGCCCCTGATTGCATAAATGTCTCATATGCATTTTCATCGATTTCGAGTTATTGATGCAGTTTGGTTCAAAATCGTGTGCTCTTTCAAAAGAGCCTATAACATCTAGTACTTTGTTCTAGAAATCAGGAGGAAATCCAGTTTTTTCGCTAAAATTTAACACGAAGCCTTATGTATGGGACAAACTTCAAATGCGTTTTTCTCGGCTTGCTGTTTTTTGAAAAAGATGATTTTTGCGAAAAGTGACGAAAATTGCCATTTTTGGGACCACCGAATCGAATTTTGCGGAACTATACTGCCCATGTTCGCATAAATGTCCCATATGCATTTTCATCACTTTTGAAATATTGATGCAGTTTGGTTCAAAAGAGCCTATAACATCCAGTACTTTGTTCTAGAAATCAGGAGGAAATCCAGTTTTTCCGCGAAAACTTAACACGTAGCCTTATGTGAGGGACAAACTTCAAATGCGTTTTTCTCAGCTTGCTGTTTTTGCATGTGGGGCATTTATGCGAACATGGGCAGTATAGGTCATCGCTGAAATTTTGAAGTTATCGCAGTTTTAGTGAAAAAAGTTGATTTTTCCCCGTTTTCGTCATTTTATCGATTTTGTGTGCGGTGCGCCGAAAATCCCACTTCTAGTCCCACTTTTTATTTTCAAATAAGCCTATCGCGGAATCCTGTTGATGATCACCTTGTTTTTGTTACGTTTTTTTAAGAATGGCCAAACAAAAAAAATACGGGTCTACTTATATTTTCCAAGGAACCCCCACAAAAATTTTGATGCCGACCGGAGAACTTTTTTTCGGCTTGTGCCCTTTTCAAATGGAATTGCTGTATATTAATACATGAATTGGGTGCTCTATTTATTGTCAAAAAGCGCCATTGGGTTTGGAGGTGAAATTGAGTCATACAAATTTCAGTATTTTTGTATGACCCAATCTGATGATGGTTGTCAAGTATATACAAAATCATGTACATTTTTTTACCGGATTAAATTTTTTCAATGGGGTCCTAAAGCGCTATGTATATTTTTATGTACAACGGTAAGAAACATTATCAAAAACCACTTCTGATCATTTTTTATTAATTTTAATGCAAAAAAAAAGACAACACAACATTTATTCGATGTATCAACTATGGTCCCCTTGGAGCGAGCTGTCAAGTAGAAACTTTTTCTGTCAAGAAGGGCCGCGATTTTTTTTAATTAATTGAAAAATCCATTTTAAACCTTTTGCGGTGGTACAAAGGGTCATTGAACTCAGCAAATTAAGCTTTATCATTGTGAACAATAATATCACAAATTCAGGCTTAATTTTAGGACCCAATTATAGTTGGAATTGGAAAGTTCCAACTTCTCATATTCTAATATTTTTGCCAACTCCACTGCATTGATTAATTCAATTAGCAAGTTCTGCGACCTCATGGTTGAAATTTTGAAATGCATTTTTTACAGTCCAGAATGGATTATCCGGAGACCTTGGAATGGTGACTAAAATGGCGTACATGAAATCTAGAATACTTTTTCAAATCAACGAATGCGCCATGGGTTTCCTATGTAGATAGGACCTTTTGAAAAAGTAGGCGAGAAATACACCCAACCCCACTTTTTCGTTTGAGACTTTTTTGTTTTGTACCCCGTTGGTTGGTCAAAGTCAAACTAAAAAGTGATGAACTGTCACTTTTTACACGGTGCTCACGTAGACTATCAAAACAAACGTTTGGTAGTATGTATGTATGTATGTATGTACGATCCCCATACCCGCAGGCAACTTGGTCCTGGAACACATGTGAGCGCTAGGTGAACAATTCGTTCATATTTTACACACCCACGTGCATAAGTTTTTTGCACGATTTTTTATGCTACAAATACCGGCGCATAAAATAAAATGGGTTCCCTCTTCCCTCCCCAAGTGCCGGAAATCGGGACATTTTGTATAGACGCCCTTGTTCTCATCACGTCACTGAGGGTATGGAGCGACAAGAAATTAATAAGCATGCCCCCTCAGTCGAACCTTCATTAGAGAAGCAGGCAATCCACAACTCACAGCGAACGACCAAGGGAACACCCTACCGCGTATTTAGTAAAATTTGCGTGGTTGGTCTTAAATGGATTGCATGAATGTTAGAGTGAGTGAAAGTATATTTTGATATTTATATAGGAAAGATCTCATCAAATCGGGATGATTCAGTTCCGGCATCATCGGTCTTGAACCTTGACTTGAATCTTCTGGGAATTCTGGGCTTGATTTGCTGCACTACCGAAACCGGAACTGGTACATCACCAAAACAGAAAACAACTTCCTGGTTGTCGGTAACATCTTGAGGGATGCTGGAGTTGATGAAAGCTTCCGATCCCGGCTGATATTCTTGTACATCGAGACTGGAACCACAGGACCGATGGCAATTTAGTGGCTTATCCACTGTTATTTTCTGTTTTTTTTTGCCTGATTCTGATTTTTTGTTCGGATGAAACACCCTAGTATGTATGTACGATCCCCATAGAGCTATCTAAGCCCGATCTCACACACACTAGCACACCATTTGTTTTGCTGGCTGGTACAAAATTTAACCTAACTTTTTTCGTGTACGTACACGCAATACATGCGCACGTAGATAACTCTATATCCGCAGGCAACTTGGTCCTGGAACACATGTGAGCGCTAGGTGAACAATTCGTTCATATTTTACACACCCACGTGCATAAGTTTTTTTGCGCGAATTTGTATGCTACAAATACCGGCGCATAAAATAAAATGGGTTCCCTCTTCCCTCCCCAAGTGCCCTCATTTGACAACAGTTGGTGTCAAACCATCCGTTTGAGTGTATTGAAAATGCATGTTAATTTTTAATTTAAATTTGTAATTTGTTGATTTATTGGGTTCGATAACTTGTTAGTTAACACTTTTGATCAGGTCAAGGAAGACACTTTAGGAAATAGGAAAATTACAAAGGATCCATTTTGTAATTTAATAGGCAATGGAACTCTCAAATTTGACTAAAATGAGGTCACAGAACTCTAATTTGATGTAAAAAGTAAGAAAATTAAAATAACGAACCCATACAAATCTTCGAACTTCGGATAATCGAGTATAGACTGTATTTCATCGCAGCCATTTTGGTCGTTATCTTGGATCTACAAGATCCAGATTACTTTAGTGAAGTTTAGGGACTTAAGCTCGACAATCAAAAATAAGAAAACGAAAAAAACATCGTGATTCGATTATCCGAAGTGAAAATTTTCCTAGGCCTTCGTAACAATATAATTTGCATGATAAAACAGCTATTTGAAATTAGGTAAACCGTGTTGTCGTCCAAGAAGAAATCATGGAATTAGTATGATATTTCAAAGTGGATTAATTCGCTATTTCCTAACTTATTGATAACATGTTAAGGTTAATATTAACATTCCATAGGTCATAGGTGTGTTGGTCCCTGCCGGGACTTGAACCCCGATCTACCGCTTATGAGGCGGAAGCGTTATCAATAGGCTACGTGGCTCGGTCATCTTGCATGGACCTTTTAAAAAAGTTGTCAAACCTGATGCAAAACCATTTTTGTTTTATACTATCTGATGGAGTATTTATAACCTGAATCATTCTGTTCAGCTATTCAAGTTTAATATAAAAATCGTAAAAACGTATCAAAATCCGCTCACCCTCTTAGGTGGATACATGTTTATCAGTCTTTCATTCTCGCTCTTTTTTTCATTCGGTTTCGACGTCTTCACTCTATTCACAAAATTATAATACGAAGTTATAGAAAGCCAGACCGGTTGTTTGTGCGAAGAGCAGAGAGACAGAAGAGAGAGAGAGAGCGAGTTTACGAACGAAAGAAGAGCGATTGATCTTGAAGCACGATGTGTTGATGAAAGGAAGGGGAATGGGAGGATGGGAGGGGAGAGAGAAGAACTCGGCTCGGGAAGGACCGTTAGCCAGAGTGAGAGCCCAGCTGTGGTGAGATCGGTAACTATGGGTCATCCCTAAATTCCATTAACGTGATATTCACGGATATTCACCGATTCTTGTGAATATCAGTCGAGAAAATTCACTATCATTGAGAAATGTCGTTTAAATCTCCCTAGACGTTTGATATGAATGAACCATTGAGCTTCACAAACACGTGCCCAGAAGGCCAAAATAGCAGTGGTGTGCGTTTGCTTTCGCGCTTCATATTGGAGTAAAATGTCAGCCATTTCGCACTGAAAACGGGTACGCTGTAAAATGTTCAACCTATTCGTGAGTAGCTTTCGTGGCAGTGCGGAGGGAAATCGATACAAAATTGTTACGCAAATTTGGTGCATCAAAGGGCGTTACATTCGCCACTGATCACGGTAAGTCCTGTAAAGTGAAGTTCAAGAACAACAAAATTTTCCAAATTATTTTTTCTGAAGTGTACCTCGGTACATCGTAGCCGTTTTCAATTCTTATGCACCGTCTATCGGCGATACTGTGAACTTGTTCATTCGACTCCCGATGGCCTAGTCTTCAGCAGTGTTGGCAGCCACGAGGAGGGTACGTTTCCATTGTTGCGCAAAGAAAAGGTATTGCACTGGTAACATAATTATTATTATTATTATTAATTATTCAATGCATAATATGGTCCTAAAGCCCCATGCCAATTTGTATGTACAAAGGAAAACCCACGATCAAAAACCATTTCTGATTGCTTTTTTCATTTCAACGCAAAAAAATTAAAAAAAAAAAAAATGACAAGACAACATTTAACAAAATCGAGATTACGTTTTTCTACATTACTCGTAATTGGATCGACAACATTTGATAGAATTTTAATGGTTATAAGTTAACATTCTACACTCAAACCCCGATGGTTTGACACCAACTGTTGTCAAACGAACGGGGTCACTTTTTAGTTTGACACTCCTTTTACACGAAATTCACACACACTGCCAAACGTTTGTTTTGATAGTGTACGTGTATGTTTAGTAAAAAGAACCATAAAATTAAGACGATCAAGAAATTACCGTGTCTAACTAAAAATTTTAATTTTGTATACGAAACCACGTAGTTTTACTTTATTAAATTCTTGTACTAAATATTTCTCTTTCACAGTTCATATTTTTTTTAGGAAAATTTCATATTATTTTTTTACTATTTTCATCAATTAATTTTGAATTGTTGTTTGCAACTTTCTGTTCTGAAACCATATTCATAAAAGTTCCAAACAGGTGCACGTTTTCCTTTAATCGGCAACCCTGCCATTCATCTGTGTGTACTACAATAACAACAACAAAAGCAACAACACAGCCAGCCAAGTCTCTGCTCGCTGTTGCGGCTTTACGTTTTTGTACGGGATCTTGAGTTTCTTGGGTGGTGTGGTGTGGTGGTGGTGCATTGGGTGTGGAGAGCGGGAGAGCCAGAGAGCAACAACAACAACCCGCCAGCCAGGCCAGCCAGCACCGCACGACGAAGAAGCCTTTGCCGTTCGATTGCTCTCTTTTGGGATGGACGTGGTGCGAGAGAGGAATGGTGAGAGGTGTGTGGAGTGGGAGAGGGAGAGCGAACCTGGGGTAGCTGCGTGGTGTATTTGCAAATGACGTAGTTGGTTTGGTGGTAGTGCCTTGTGGGTAGCGGTGTGGTGTAGTTTTGGAACGGCCCTCGTGCGGTGAGAGAGGAGAGCGCGAGAGAGTGAGCAGCCGAAGCAGAGTTCGGGAAAAGAAAATGGCCGCCGCCGTCGTCGCGTGTGTGTACACTGGCAGCTCTTTGGAACAGCAGCCAGGCTCTGGCCAAAGACGTTTTTGTTTTTCCACGTAAATTTTGCACCTCTGCCTGCAAGCCGCCGTGGTTCATCGACACACACACGGGAAACCGGGAAAGGCCCGGAGATTGGCTCTGTACGAAACGGTTCGCGCGGTGTGTGCAGTGATTTTTCGCGTGTGCGTTCCGAAGTTCCCGGAGAACCGTGTTTCGGGGTTTCGAGTAGGTCGCGCGTTTGCCGGAATCGGTGCACCTACCCCTTGAGAGTGAGTGAAATTCGCGGAGCAGCTGCTGGCCACGGTTCCTCGTTTCGGGTGCCGGAATTCTGTCGTCTCCGTCGTGGTGTGGCCCTGACGGTTGGTCATTGTCGAGGATTGTTTGACGGGAAAGCCCCGGGCTCCGGGTGGCCACCGGACCTAGTAGGCTGCGGAAGCTTCGGCTGGATTTCTTCGGTGGGTTGCTACGATCCGAGAGATTTTTTTATTGGACGTCAGTCAGTGTGTGGTGCTGGATGTGGCCTGGAGAGGAGAGGCAAGAAAACAACTACGTAGTTGCGGGAAAAAGAAGAAGGCGTTCTTCAACAACAACAACAACAGCAGCAACAACAATAGCAACACACACAACAGCAGCAGTAGCAGCAAGCAGAAGAAGAAAAGAGGCGAATTTCTGTGTGTCTATTTCGCGCGATCGGGAAGATGAAGTGAGTGTGATGGGTGGTCCGGGAAAACAGGGAAATTTTACGGCCAAACCTGGCTGACCCCCCTCAGATAATGTGTGCCAATTCCAGTGAGTTTCCCCCGGGCCCAGGGGGACACTTCCGGGGAATCTAACGCGTGTGTGTGTGTGTGTTTGTCCCAAAAAGTGTGAGAAGTGTGATTTTTTTGAAACCGTGACCACGTCGTAGAACCTGTGTCCACGAGGCAGCTTTATCCAAGGTAATATCACAGAATGCAGGCAGCTGACAGCAATCCCGGAACCCGGTCCATGTGGCCACATCGTACGGAAGTAGCACGCAATTTGGCACCGACATGTGACTCCGCAATATGTGTGTCATCATCGTCATCCGTTTCCCCCCTCGGATTCCCGTGGGCCATGTGATTGACTGGTTCGGCAGAATTCGAAATTTTGCGGGGAAAAAGTGTGCGCTGGCCTCGTTGGGGCCTGGGAAAGTGGAATATTCCACGGGGGCTGCTGCCATGTTGGAGCACCCACCAGCAATGTGGGCCGGGGGCCAAACCTCGTGTTAAAGTTAAAGAGTTGAGCGCAGCACAGAACTTAAAGCATGTTTTTTTTTAGTGAAAGGAAGTTTATTGTTGCGTAGTACATTTTTTCAAAGTCCACTCGACCAGAACCTCGTGGGTTTTGGGGAACGTGGTCGGAGTAAATCGATGAGAAAGGGATTGAATTGTGCCAGAATATGCTGTTTTTTCCTTTCCATTATGCAATCAATATGGAATGTAAAATCGGTACAAAATAATTTCGAAAAATAAAAAAAATAATCCTATCAATGTTTTGCAATTGCAAATAATAGATTGAATTTCAAATTGCATTTTCTGCGTAAAAAGTGTTTCCGGGAAGGTTGCAGTGTTCATAAATTGTTTTTACACCAAAATTTGTGTGTCCTTATGCCATGTGGAAAGTAACGAAGATTAGTGTTTGATCGCCAGTTTTCGAGGTCTATTCGGAACAAATTTGCGGCTTTTTACGTCTCAGGTGTTAATTTGATCATCGCTATAAAAAGATGTGATATTTTTTTGGAAATTAAATTTTGACGAAAAAACAACCCGAGCATTCGAGTGTTAATTAGTGGCACTATTTTGCTAAATAAATTAAGGAAATTTTGCTGCGGAATAAAAGTAAAGTGACGATGAATCGAAAAATGAGAATTAAGGAACGCATGTGGAAATGCAAATTTTGCAGATTTTGGGCTGACGTTGGTGTTATCTGAGGCTGTTCGTAGTTTTCGTGGTTGATAGTGATCCCTAAATTTTGTGAAAATGTTTTAATGTTAAAATGTGAAATTTTGTTCGGTGGCTGTGAATACTGATTCTAACAAAATAAAATCAACTTTTTTTTCCAAAGGTTAATGTTCTAGTCTGCAATCTTAGATTAAAAAAAATATTAAAAAGTGCCTCAATCCTGGTGAAAATATAAATAAAAATATCTTGCAGAATATATACACATTTTTGTTTTTTGTTCAAATGAGACATTATTTCTGGAATAACACGAGGAAAGGTCGGATAAGCAAAATGCTAGAGACAGTTTAAACTCACTTTAAAATTCGCAGGATTTATTTATCTTTTTCACATAACTCCAAGTATCAACCAATAGCTGGCCTCAACAGCTTCCTTTCATCGCTGTGGGCTTTTTAATAAGGTTCAATAAGCAAATGTTAACGTAACGTGTATGTTAATTGTGTCGAAACATGGTCAAGTCTGGAGCAATACGAGAAAAGGGCAAATAAGCATTTTGACAGTTTAAACTATTTTGCGCCGGTATTTGTAGCACTTTGGGTGAACAGACTATGTAGTAAAAGATGATTGAACTGTTCACCTAGCGCTCATATTCGATTCCAGGACTAAGTTGCCTGCGGGTATGGAGATCATACATACATACATACATATTAAACTATTTAGCTAATTCTCAAGCATAAAGAATCTTTTTCATAAAACTCGAAGTGCTCCCCAGCTACCTCTAAACATTTCCGGGTTTGTTCAATAGTTATTTGTTGTCTCGGAATTTGCAGTCGAAGCTATCAAAATGCTTATGCGCCCTTTTCAAAGGTTGCTCCAGAATTGTAAGATTCTTATATAAACTGCCATGCCAAACAACGTTGTTGAAAAATGGAATGCAGATTTAATTGATCCTGATAGGTTGAGTTTCATAAATTATACAGAAAAATAGGGTTAGTTAGTTTAAAAATAAACGCAACAAACATCTGGATCTCAAGAACTTGTCATAGAAGCATTATGATTTTTTTGGGAGGGAGCATATTTTTCAGTAAAATCTTTAATGTTTACGGCAAAACGTGTGGAAACTTAAGCTTCATCCAAAAAGTACGTCACGCCCTAGGTCGTGCGAGCTGCCAGTTATGGTCAAAGTATATAGAAAATTATGGTATGCCAGATATTAAAGTTATATCATGTAAATTTTATCATACTTTTTTCAAATGTTTTTTTTTACATGGGCTGAATTTATTCATCATGAACTTTTTTATGATCATATTTAAATGTTTTCACACAGTTGTTCTTTTTCTCCACAATTTACAACTGATTGAATTTCGCAACCACGTTAAACGCAGATCGCGGCCATCAAGAATCTGAAAAAAAATCTAGATTTGATAAACATATTACAAAAGACTAAACATAATTAAAATAATTCAGAAAACAACGATTTTTTCAAACAATCGGTTTAGAATTGTTACTTTGCTAACTCGAACCCGGTAAACACATGAAGATTGACATAAACAAATCTAACAACTTCCAATTTATAAGTATAAAAATTCATTAAAAGCCTAATTAAATTTAAAAAAACTTTGAAAAAATATATTTTGATTTGAAAATCTGCCATACATATCTGCCATGCGTTGAAAGCCTTGAAACGCTGGTGCAACTGTACTGTTTTGACCAAATCTTGTTCATGACGAAAATCGATGTTCAAAAAGTTTATTTGAAAAAATAAAAATAAAAATAGAAGTATTGTTTACGTTTTGCACATAAAACTCGTTTTTGTTTAATTTTAAAATGTACGTGGGACATGTCTTGACAAAATTCACCCCATATTCCAGCCAATTTGTCCATACAATCTTGAAACATCGTAACACCCTTGAATCAACTCGGTGTTTAAAAAAAAAAAAGTTCAGAAAGTTTGACAGTTGGCAGGGCCAAATTTCAAGTTTTAATCGTCTGTCACACACTTCTCGGGTGAGTTTTCAAAAAGCCGTAAGAGCCACCGTGACCTCCGGCACTACCTTCGGTTTTCTCCAAATTGAAACAGTATATAAATTGGTTGGTCGAATACCGTTGCAAAAAGGGCTTTGTTTACCAATTGCTCTTAAGTCCTTTTGAAAACTAATCCGAGACTTTAACCATGACATATGTTCATGAAACTTTCAGAAGTGATTGGAAATCATCTTCTCAGTGGATTCAAAAAAAAATATGTTTGGCGGGACCGTGGTGCAGGGGTAAGCGTGGTTGCCTCTCAACCAGTTGGCTTGGGTTCGGTCCCAGACGGTGGCATTTTTCGAGACGAGATTTGTCTGACCACGCCTTCCGTCGGATGGGGAAGTAAATGTTGGCCCCGGTCTAACCTCAAGGGTTAGGTCGATAGCTCAATCCAGGTGTAGGAGTCGTCTCCCTGGGTCCTGCCTCGGTGGAGTCGCTGGTAGGCAGTTGGACTAACAATCCAAAGGTCGTCAGTTCGAATCCCGGGCTGGATGGAAGCTAAGGTGTAAAAAGAGGTTTGCAATTGCCTCAACAATCAAGCCTTCGGACACTTAGTTTCGGGTAGGAATCTCGCAATCGAGAACGCCAAGGCAATGCCTGTAGAGCGAATAATTTTATTTGATTTTCGGATAAAACATATTATATTTCGCATGATTTCACGTGATTTGGCGGAAAGACTCAACTACTACGGGTTTGCACGCATTTCGCGAAATCGTCAAAATTCACTATCCCTTTTATGATAAAATATTATCTTGTGTGAATGATCTTGAATAAACCACGTGGTCTTCATACTTCTTTTTTCTGTAGATGTTTGGCGAAATCTAATGAACATGAAAAAAAAAATTAAAAAGATTCGTCAAATGGGATGGATCGGAACTACAGTCTTTGTAGAGATAGCAGTTTTCAAAGCATCCGTAAAAGCATAACATTTAATACAGATCTCTGGTTAGTTAGGAAACCATACTTTTTTGTGTTTTTTTTTCTCTAACCGAAACCAATAGATACCATCAAAACATTGTGCAAAAAATAACTCAAATAGCTGTTCAAATACGCCCCAGATGATGGTGTTAGAAAGGTGAAGTTTAATCATACAAAATGTAATTATGCCAAATTTTGTAATAATTTGGTAATTTTATAAGACATCACCAAGTATTAAGTTGATCGTGATAGTTTGATTGCTAATTAAATAAAAAAAAGTAGCTAAATTTTCCAAATTTTTCCGAAGCCAGAAACTGGGTGTGTTGTTGAGGGCTCCTAATCGATATACCAAAGCTACAAGTACGACAAGAATTCGTTACAACGACCCACGCGCAAAATCTGCCATTCTGCTGGCAGGCCGCAGCAGGTTCATTAACGAACGACAAAACAACTCCCTGACTCATGCGAGTTGATTGCGTTCCAGGTCCGCCCTGCTGCTGCTGCAGCCGGCCAACTTTCGGTTCGGTCAACCCAACCCGCTGGCCGCGGGTTTGACCGTAACACACAGTTTGGCAATGGTTTCGTGCTGCTCTGCGTTCTCGGATCGACGGTTTTAGCATGCGAAAAAAAATGGCAACAAACTTGTCTTAGCAAGGAACAACGCCGCTTGCCTTAGAAAATCAGAAATTGACGACCGTCGCTCCACGGGGCATTACATTCAATTTTATTGGAAGAACCAGTTTGGCTTTGATGGCAATAGTGAGCCGCGTGACTGGCCGTCGTTTGCGCGAAAAACCATGTGCTTCTCGCTGATCCAATCGGTTCAATGTTTGTACATTTTTGGCATACGAAATGTACGTGCCTAATTGATGCTAGAAATAAATAAAATAAAACAACAACAAAAAAAAAACAACTTCGTCATCGTCTTCATAAACACATTTCAACACAAAATGGCCGACCTACAAATATCTCCAATATTGCCTTGTCTCGCCCCTTTCCCCACCGTTGCTGAGGTTGGGGCTGACTGGTATTCGTTCCCGAGCCAAGAAGTTGTCGAGATCACACACGACAGGCCACGTACCGGTTGTGGCGTGCGAGAGGCGAAGCTCTGTTTGTTGTTTTTTCCTTGCTCTTCGTGGTTGCAATTTTCTTACGCGTCATCTCATCCACCCTCGCCAGTTCCCGCGACCACGACCGACGATGGGGGTGGATCTGGACCATCGTTAGAATAGAATATATAGGATAGGATAGGATATAGAAGTTCTAGCAACACTGTCTTATGTTAAAACTACTTACTGAAGTGTAATTTTTAACATTCGGATGTAGATAATAACTTCTGGAACTGTCTACTACAAATCCTTGTGAAAGCATTAAAAAACTAACTTATTCAGTTTTTAAAAGTTGGCAACACTGCCACATGAAAAATGTCCACGCAGGTGGAGGGGGGATGGTCCCCAAACGATTTTTATAAATATTGAAAATATTTTAAAATAAATCTAAAATTAAGATTACACATAAAATCAATTTAAATTAAAATCTAAGGGCAATCGTGAATTTTGGGTCGTTCGAAAGTGCCACCACCCTTGAAACATACGTTCCGTATTTCGTATTGGATTTCCCTTCCGGGCATCGAGAAGCCAGGATGTTTCGGTCATCCTGTACTGCTGCTGCTGGGTCGTGTCGATAACAAAAACCGGGGCGAAGCCGCCAGTGCCGATGCATCCACGACGGAATGAGGAGAAATGGCGCGGAGAGCCGAGACCTGAGACCCCGGACAAGACATTGATCAGATTCAGGAAAGCACACACGAGCCACGGTCGGTGGAACCGGTCTCGGACGACCCCGTCGTGAGGGATAATCATGAAATCATGCAGAAGAAAGTTGAAAGGAGACAAACAGGAAAAATTCGTCGAACTCGTGGCGTGGCAGCGGTGCTCGTTGAAGAGTTAGTTCGTCCGGACGACGACTTTGCTGAGTCATGAAAATCACACTTCTCACGCACCCCTCTTCACTTCCAAGCCTGTCGACTATCACACATCATTCTGCGAGTGTGTTTGTGCTGGAAATTTGTTATTAATTGGCGGTTCTTTTTCTTGCTTGCAGGTGCACAAGGTGATTGCGGGCGGGTTTTCCTACTCGTGGTTTAATTTTCGCAGAGTTTGGGAACAATCGCACGTCGCCGTTTCATGGAATGATGAGCCCGCGGAATGAAGCAGTGATTGTGTATTCGATGTGCAAATAAATCTCTGTAAATATAGCTGTGCACCGTGTAGTTTTCTCTAGGCAGAAAATTAAAGTTGCGAAAGTGAAGTTGCAAATGACGTACTAGTAAAGTAGTCTACCTAAGGAAAATACAAATAAAAAAAAATCCCAATTTATTCGTGAATCCATGGAAAAAGCCTGCAGTCTTAATGAAGAAGAGAAAAAAAGAAATGTTGTGTTCCATCTGGTGAGAAGCAGAGTCTTGTGAAATGCTCCTTGCAGCAGTGTTACTCACAGCTCTGAGTATGAAAAGTGAAAAGTGTAAAAATTGCAGCTAAAAGTGAATAAAAAATCCAAGCTTTGCAAGCTTCTATGAAATTGTCAACCAAGCGCAGGAAGAAGGAAAAAAGCAAGCTCGCCGTAGTGGTGGGAAGAAGAAAACGAAGAAGCAAGCATTTGTTTCGACGACGATTCGAGAGCAAAAAAGCGCATTCAAACCAACCAACTGTGTGGACAACTACGGAAAAATATGCTGACTTCGGAATGAGATGGAAGCGGCTATACGTTCTGTGCAGCAGGTTGGGCCACCAGGCCAGAGGGCCGACACTGGCCCTTCTCCGCAGCCTCCCCCAACGATGTCATTTCAACAGCGTGTGCCACCAGGTGCTGCGCAAATTCATAGGTGAGTTCATAGCTTTATTTACCTATTTTCCCGGGGGTTTCCAGTGTGTTGAATTATTTCTCAATCCGTTGATGACATTACTGATTATTTATTTATTTTAAAAAATGTGTGAACAAAAACAACGTCACAAGCATCCAGAAGTTTGGCACAAAAATACTTTACCGTTACAAAATGTAAAAATCTGATCTAAAATAAAATAAAAATCAAATCAAATTATTCGCTCAGCATTGCCTTGGCGTTCTCGGTTGCGAGATTCCTACTCGAAGCTAGGTGTCCGAAGGCTTGATTGTTGAGGCAATTGCAAACCTCTTTTTACACCTTAGCTTCCATCCAGCCCGGGATTCGAACTGACGACCTTTGGATTGTGAGTCCAACTGCCTACCAGCGACTCCACCGAGGCAGGACCCAGGGAGACGACTCCTACACCTGGATTGAGCTATCGACCTAACCCTTGAGGTTAGACCGGGGCCAACATTTACTTCCCCATCCGACGGAAGGCGTGGTCAGACAAATCTCGTCTCGAAAAATGCCACCGGGACCGTCTGGGACCGAACCCAAGCCGACTGGGTGAGAGGCAACCACGCTTACCCCTACACCAAGGTCCCCGTATGAACTTATGAACTTATGTGTAATTCCCCACAAAATGAGAAATTTCCAACCACTCCTGAAAGTTTAGTGAAGATATATCATGATTCAAGTGAGTAGAAGACGATTTTTGCCGATTTACAATGTATGTAACCCCTTCAACCGATTTTAGCTGTCTTGGACGCAAACGAAAGGGTATCGAGGTTTTTAAGCGAAGATGGCGTTCGAATGCCCTAGTAACATTTTAGGTTTTATGTAGGCCATAAAAGCCTATTTAGGCCGTATGAGGGTTTTCAGAACCATGATAGGGTGGTGAACGCCCGAAATGTCAAAATCACGCAGTGGTACCAACATTACGGAACGAGTGTGCCATGGCATGACAGCCATATTTTTTTTCTAATGTTGGTGCTACTGCGCGATTTTGACATTTCGGGCGTTCACCATTCGAGCTCCACCTTCGCTTAACCCGTATAGGCCTGGGTGAAATTGGAATCACTAAAATGGCCATAACTCAGCGAAAACTCAACCAATTTGCATACTTCTTTATTAGTTGGACTCGTTAGAATGTCTATTTTCCGAAAATGACCCGCAGAACCCGGAAATGTTCCGGTGGCCGGAGATATTCCGGTGGGTCACTGGGTCAAACAGGGTCAAAAATGGCCATTTTTGGGTCCCGCACTATTTTGTTGATAGAAATCTTGGAAAAAACACATTTTTTTCATGTTACGATCTTTGTTCTACCAACAGACAATACTGACCAATGATTTTGCACCTCCGGGGATGTTCCGGATTGAGCGGGCAGGTTCCCTACCCCGGGGGAACCGGTAAAGGGACGGTCAGAAATAAAACTATTTCTATCATGGCAATATGGATGTCAATGTTCATCATTTTCATAATTTAGCTCATCTATGATCCCCAAAACCACTTTTGGACCAATCTGGCCACTTTGGGACCGGTTCCCGGTACTCCGGTGGAACCCGGATTATGGCAAATTACGGGATTATTTCTGTATAATTTTTGGCATGGCAATATGGATGTCAAAGTTCATTATTTTCAAAATCAAGCTCATCTATGATCCCCAAAACCACTTTTGGATCGATCTGGCCACTTTGGGACCGGTTCCCAGTACTCCAGTGAAATCCGGAATATGGCAAATTACGGGATTATTTCTGAACAATTTTTGACTGGGCAATATGGGTGTCAAAGTTCATCATTTTCAAAATTTAGCTCGTCCATGATCCCCAGAACCACTTTTGGATCGATCTGGCCACTTTGGGACCGGTTCCCGGTACTCCGGTGGAACCCGGATTATGGAAAATTACGGGATTATTCCTGAATAATTTTTGACAGGGCAATATGGATGTCAATGTTCATCATTTTCATAATTTAGCTCATCTATGATCCCCAAAACCACTTTTGGACCGATCTGGCCACTTTGGGACCGGTTCCCGGTACTCCGGTGGAACCCGAAATATGGCAAATTACGGGATTATTCCTGAATAATTTTTGACAGGGCAATATGGAAGTCAAAGTTCATCATTTTCAAAACAAAGCTCATCCATGATCACCAAAACCACTTTTAGACCGATCTGGCCACTTTGGGACCGGTTCCCGGTACCCAGTGAAATCCGGAATATGGCAAATTACGGGATTATTTCTGAATAATTTTTGACAGGGCAATATGGATGTCAAAGTTCATCATTTTCAAAATCAAGCTCATTTATGATCCCCAAAACCATTTTTGGACCGATCTGGCCACTTTGGGACCGGTTCCCGGTACTCCAGTGAAATCCGGAATATGGCAAATTACGGGATTATTCCTGAATAATTTTTGACAGGGCAATATGGATGTCAAAGTTCATCATTTTCAAAATCAAGCTCATTTATGATCCCCAAAACCACTTTTGGACCGATCTGGCCACTTTGGGACCGGTTCCCGGTACTCCGGTGGAACTCGGAATATGGCAAATTACGGGATTATTCCTGAATAATTTTTGACAGGGCAATATGGATGTCAATGTTCATCATTTTCAAAATCAAGCTCATTTATGATCCCCAAAACCACTTTTGGACCGATCTGGCCACTTTGGGACCGGTTCCCGGTACTCCGGTGGAACTCGGAATATGGCAAATTACGGGATTATTCCTGAATAATTTTTGTCAGGGCAATATGGATGTCAATGTTCATCATTTTCATAATTTAGCTCATCTATGATCCCCAAAACCACTTTTTGACCGATCTGGCCACTTTGGGTCCGGTTCCCGGTACTCCAGTGGAACTCGGAATATGGCAAATTACGGGATTATTTCTGAATAATTTTTGACAGGGCAATATAGATGTCAAAGTTCATCATTTTCAAAACAAAGCTCATTTATGATCCCCAAAACCACTTTTGGACCGATCTGGCCACATTGGGACCGGTTCCCGGTACTCCGGTGGAACTCGGAATATGGCAAATTACGGGATTATTTCTGAATAATTTTTGACAGGGCAATATGGATGTCAAAGTACATCATTTTCGAAATCAAGCTCATCTATGATCCCCAAAACCACTTTTGGACCGATCTGGCCACTTTGGGACCGGTTCCCGGTACTCCGGTAGAACCCGGAACAAGGCAAATTATGGGATTATTTCTGAACAATTTTTGACTGGGCAATATGGAAGTCAAAGTTCATCATTTTCAAAACAAAGCTCATCCATGATCACCAAAACCACTTTTAGACCGATCTGGCCACTTTGGGACCGGTTCCCGGTACTCCAGTGAAATCCGGAATATGGCAAATTACGGGATGATTTCTGAATATTTTTTGTCTGGGCAATATGGATGTCAAAGTTCATCATTTTCAAAATCAAGCTCATCCGTGATCCCCAAAACCACTTTTGGACCGATCTGGCCACTTTGGGACCGGTTCCCGGTACTCCGGTGGAACCCGGAATAAGGCAAATTACGGGATTTTTTCTGTATAATTTATGGCATGGCAATATGGACGTCAAAGTTCATCATTATTCAGAAATAATCCCCTAATTTGCCATATTCCGGGTTCCACCGGAGTACCGGGAACCGGCCTCAAAGTGGCCAGATCGATCCAAAAGTGGTTCTGGGGATCATGGATGAGCTAAATTTTGAAAATGATGAACATTGACATCCATATTGCCCTGTCAAAAATTATTCAGGAATAATCCCGTAATTTGCCATAATCCGGGTTCCACCGGAGTACCGGGAACCGGTCCCAAAGTGGCCAGATTGGTCCAAAAGTGGTTTTGGGGATCATAGATGAGCTAAATTATGAAAATGATGAACATTGACATCCATATTGCCCTGTCAAAAATTATTCAGGAATAATCCCGTAATTTGCCATAATCCGGGTTCCACCGGAGTACCGGGAACCGGTCCCAAAGTGGCCAGATCGATCCAAAAGTGGTTCTGGGGATCATGGATGAGCTAAATTTTGAAAATGATGAACATTGACATCCATATTGCCCTGTCAAAAATTATTCAGGAATAATCCCGTAATTTGCCATAATCCGGGTTCCACCGGAGTACCGGGAACCGGTCCCAAAGTGGCCAGATTGGTCCAAAAGTGGTTTTGGGGATCATAGATGAGCTAAATTATGAAAATGATGAACATTGACATCCATATTGCCCTGTCAAAAATTATTCAGGAATAATCCCGTAATTTGCCATAATCCGGGTTCCACCGGAGTACCGGGAACCGGTCCCAAAGTGGCCAGATCGATCCAAAAGTGGTTCTGGGGATCATGGATGAGCTAAATTTTGAAAATGATGAACTTTGACACCCATATTGCCCAGTCAAAAATTGTTCAGAAATAATCCCGTAATTTGCCATATTCCGGATTTCACTGGAGTACCGGGAACCGGTCCCAAAGTGGCCAGATCGGTCCAAAAGTGGTTTTGGGGATCATAGATGAGCATGATTTTGAAAATAATGAACCTTGACATCCATATTGCCATGCCAAAAATGATACAGAAATAATCCCGTAATTTGCCATATTCCGAGTTCCACCGGAGTACCGGGAACCGGTCCCGAAGTGGCCAGATCGGTCCAAAAGTGGTTCTGGTGATCATGGATGAGCTTTGTTTTGAAAATGATGAACTTTGACACCCATATTGCCCAGTCAAAAATTATACAGAAATAATCCCGTAATTTGCCATATTCCGGGTTCCACCGGAGTACCGGGAACCGGTCCCAAAGTGGCCAGATCGATCCAAAAGTGGTTCTGGGGATCATGGATGAGCTAAATTTTGAAAATTATGAACTTTGACTCCTATATTGCCCAGTCAAAAATTGTTCAGAAATATTCCCGTAATTTGCCTTATTCCGGATTTCACTGGAGTACCGGGAACCGGTCCCAAAGTGGCCAGATCGGTCCAAAAGTGGTTTTGGGGATCAAAGATGAGCTTGATTTTGAAAATGATGAACTTTGACACCCATATTGCCATGATAGAAATAGTTTTATTTCTGACCGTCCCTTGACCGGTTCCCCCGGGGTAGGGAACCTGCCCGCTCAATCCGGAACATCCCCGGAGGTGCAAAATCATTGGTCAGTATTGTCTGTTGGCAGAACAAAGATTGTAACATGAAAAAATGTGTTTTTTCCAAGATTTCTATCAACAAAATAGTGCGGGACCCAAAAATGGCCATTTTTGACCCTGTTTGACCCAGTGACCCACCGGAATATCTCCGGCCACCGGAACATTTCCGGGTTCTGCGGGTCATTTTCGGAAAATAGACATTCTAACGAGTCCAACTAATAAAGAAGTATGTAAATTGGTTGAGTTTTCGCTGAGTTATGGCCATTTTAGTGATTCCAATTTCACCCAGGCCTATACGGGTTAAAAACCTGGATAGGCTTTTAAGGAAAAATAGTTAGAAGTTTCAAATATCTAGCCGTACATTTGAAAGGGTCGAATGAAAACTTAAAATGCTGTTTTGAAGGTCTCGGGACCAAGGAAAAATGTTCATAACATATCAAAAAATGGTGATGTTATTTTTTCAATATTCCGAGATACGATATTTTGCAAATAAAAACTGGGTTATCGATGGGGTCAGATCTTTAACATGCCTGTTTTTCTGTTATAATCTTTTTGGAATTCCGTGGGAACTTTTACTGGAATTACATGACGGGATCCAGACGATAGGTCGTATAATCGATCTAGACATCTTTTTCATCAAAATATCTGAGATCCGGCCTCAAAAAAGAAAGAGTATAACTAACAGTTATAAATTTTCATTGGGTTGCCAGATATTCAATCTTTGGGTAGGTCTTTCAAATAAATACCTTTCTAAAAATATATCGTAAGGGGGTTTCTTACAAAAACCGTCCTTTTTACAATCTTCCGGACTATTATTTATTGGGCTAAAGCTGGTATAAATATTATTAAAAGTTTTGTAAAAAAAATCGGCCTCAAAAATCAGGGGGCCAGGGTTGTTAAAATATCAAAATATCAGCTCTCAGCAACTACAATTATCTCGCCTGAATATTCATGCCTCAAATACAACTGCTCTTCTCTCTTCATTGAAACTCTCAGCGCCGAACATAGCCGAACACGTTTTCGTGTTTACCCACTCGCGATTGACATTTTCCTTTTCTCTCTCATTCTCGCTTCCACGATCATCCTACCGCAACAGCGTTTAACCACAAAAGCCGCCACAAAACCAATTTTGCAAACGCAGTTTGAAGAGGCGTCATGCGTGGTCGGCTCCTAATCGCCATCTCGCGTTCTCTCATTGCAGTTTTCGGAGAGATTGAGAGACTCAGCGGTGAGAGCGCATAGTCGAGGAAAAGGGAAGGAGCAGTGATCCCCGTGCACCGCGTTCAACCGCGTTCTCTGTTTTCTGTACTCGATCAAACACCAGCACCGCGTGTGCACGCGTACAAGCAAACCTAAACTTTGCCGTGTACAGGCTGTACCCGTACACGAACCTCAAGTTTAAACCGAACCTTGCACCTCGGGTACAAACCCCGTGCAGGCCGACGACGCAGAAAAGAGACAAAAATATTTCCCTCACGCTCCCTCTGCTGTAAAGTGGTGTTTCATTCTCCGCTTCAGTCACACTACAGTGTTTGCCACAGAGAGAATGAGAAGCAGTCATTTTTTTCGTCTCTTTCTACGCTCTTCGCTCGCACGGCGTTGTACCCGAGGTGTGCACCCCGTGTTTACACCGCGTGTAAACTTGAGTGCGCCGTGCGGGGAGAACTCAAACATGGTAGCCTGGTGTGTTTAAGGTTCATCTGCACTGAAAACTTGTACGGCGTGTACGGCGTGCGGGCGTTTCGGGAAGACTGGGAAGGAGTGATAGAGAGAGAATGACATCGCTGGGAATCACGAGACACAAGAAGAGATCTCACAAGCAATAGTGACGGCCGCTATACTCTCGGATATTTTTGGTGCAGAGATAATCTATTGATAGCTTTTCTGTCACTCTTTTGCAACACTGCAGGGGGCAAAGCAAATATTTTTTCAATAAACTAAAATTTCAATGTAAATTCAGGTGGTATTAGCTGAAATCAATTCAAAATGCATTCCTTTGTGTTAATAATCATTTTGAGCATGTTTAAGTTTATTAAAAAAAATAATAAAATTTTCGATCTACTGTACCGTAAAAAGTTTTTTATTGGCTAAAATTGTTGTTCTCGTCAAATCTTGCTTTTCAAAACTTTTTCAGTCAAATGTTGAAAATATGACTTGTAATTCTATTTTTTTATTCCTTTGCCCTTAAGGCCGTTGCAAAAAGCTTTCAAAGTTTATGTAAGTTATGTGCCCTAATGGAGTAGAAGGCAAGCAATAGATTTGATGGTCTTGCAACACTGTCAAAGGATTGTATGGTTTAAAAGACATTTTAATATTCATTTTTGCAGATCCGTTTTGAAAATAATTATTTTCGTAGAATGCTATAGTGCTTTGAATAATTTTTAGTCCATGTATTGAGTCAAATCTTAAACGGTGATTTGACTCAATACATGAACTATCATCAAACCAATGTTGAAAAATATTATTTTTCCAAACAAGTTTAACTTTTCAGAATCCATTTCAGTACTGAAAAGTAGAACTTTCTAGCAAAAAGTGTTTCTATTCAATTTTGTTATTTTTGGTAGAGAAAAGTAGGCTTTTTCGTCGTTCGAGAATGACTGGAAAAGTCTTTTATTTCACGACAGAATTGCAAAAAAATATTATTACAACACTCATCTGACATTTCTTAAATTTTGAGCGAAAAGTGTTATTACGCATCAGTGGCGCCGACTAGTCCAAAATGTTGGGGGGGCACGGTTGTTTTCCGAAATCAATAGGTAAGAGTGGCGATAAGCTGTTTGAGTTTCTTGTATATCACGAAATTTACCAATTGGAATATTACGATGTGAAAAGAATTTTTTTCATCCGGAATCCATTATTTTTGGAAAAATAATTTATTAAAATGTGATTTAAAATTGTGATTGGATTAATTATTTGTATGTTTAGAAGGCGAATTCCTTCTTATTGGCATATTCTCACTTATAATTAACAGATATTAAGAAATTCAGCAATAAAAATATTCTAAAAATAAAAACAAAAGTAAAAAGCAAAAATTTTGAACTTGAGAAATTAAAATTAAACTAATACTCAATAAAAACAACATTTTTTCAAATCTGCTTTAAAAAAAAAAGATACACAAAATTCAATATTCCAAAATTAAAAATAATATTATAATAGAAAAAAATCTAGAGATAAAAAAACTCATGGCTTGAAATTTTTGAAAAATCAAAAGAAGAAATTCAGAAATTTAAGCAATCAGAAATTTAGAAATAACAATAAAATTCAATGTTGAAAAATCCAACATTTAAGCTATTTTTTAAGAATTTAAGAATTTAAGAATTTAAGAATTTAAGAATTTAAGAATTTAAGAATTTAAGAATTTAAGAATTTAAGAATTTAAGAATTTAAGAATTTAAGAATTTAAGAATTTAAGAATTTAAGAATTTAAGAATTTAAGAATTTAAGAATTTAAGAATTTAAGAATTTAAGAATTTAAGAATTTAAGAATTTAAGAATTTAAGAATTTAAGAATTTAAGAATTTAAGAATTTAAGAATTTAAGAATTTAAGAATTTAAGAATTTAAGAATTTAAGAATTTAAGAATTTAAGAATTTAAGAATTTAAGAATTTAAGAATTTAAGAATTTAAGAATTTAAGAATTTAAGAATTTAAGAATTTAAGAATTTAAGAATTTAAGAATTTAAGAATTTAAGAATTTAAGAATTTAAGAATTTAAGAATTTAAGAATTTAAGAATTTAAGAATTTAAGAATTTAAGAATTTAAGAATTTAAGAATTTAAGAATTTAAGAATTTAAGAATTTAAGAATTTAAGAATTTAAGAATTTAAGAATTTAAGAATTTAAGAATTTAAGAATTTAAGAATTTAAGAATTTAAGAATTTAAGAATTTAAGAATTTAAGAATTTAAGAATTTAAGAATTTAAGAATTTAAGAATTTCAGAAGTTCAGAAGTTCAGAATTTAAGAATTTCAGAAGTTCAGAAGTTCAGAATTTGAGAATTTCAGAAGTTCAGAAGTTCAGAATTTCAGAAGTTCAGAATTTGAGAAATTTGGAACTTAATTTCAAAATTTTTTAGGGTGCAGTTAAAATTTCTATGGCCTTATTATTTTTTTTAAATCGATCATAAATTGTAGAAGGCGATACACTTGTGTTTTTTAAGATTATATAATTATAATGCGTCTTCAAAAAATTTCTTTTTTTGAGACAATTATATGTTTAAGCTAAAATTGGTACAGAACGTTTTACGGTTAACAAATGTCTTTGAAATCTCTTCAAATGCTTTCTAAAATACCCTAAATATTATCGAATTTATCAGCATTTTTGTAAATGTAAATGTAAAGCAGTCAACAAAGTGTTTCAGTTTACTTTCGCTAAATCCTTATCTACAATGGCAAATCGCAGAATGTTGCGTCCGAAAACTTGATGATTGTTTTCGCAAGTGTTTGCGTAAGTTTGATTGTAGATGAGGTACTATAGAAAAAATGTAAACGATTTAAAAAAAAATCACAGATTTCAAAAAACCACAAATGTTTTTGAACTATTTTACAGATTCGCTTACAAGAATTCTATCCGTGTGTACAAACGATGTTTCAATTAAGTTTTAAATATTATTTTCAATTATTTCTGTGAATTTTATTTGTAATATTTGAAAAAAAAAGAATATTTTCCTTCCAAAATTTCTGGGGGGGCACAATGTATGGGCTGCCCCCCCCTGCCCAATTTTAAGGGGGGCAAAAAGTACCGTGCCCCCCCAGAGTCGGCGCCCCTGTTACGCATTCATTTTGCATCATACTGCGATAAATATTTTTCCCTACACATACTTATTCTGCCATGACCGTCTCTATAACACGGTGTGTTTTTTAGAACAAGGTAATGATAACAAAAATCGGTATGTCTGATATTTGGCACTGTGAAAGAAGGGCTCTTTCCCGACATTTATCGAGGGGTCTGGAGTAACTTTTTTTGAAGATTATTTTTCGATTTTATGGGATATTTGTTCAAATAAGTCACAGAAAATAGTGCATTCATGTTGATATCACTCAAAACTTCTTATTAATATGCCTTGGGGACTCTAACCAACTACATTTGACCAATATTTGACCTCCAATAAAAAAAATTCGAACCAAATTCACCAGATTTCTAACATTCTTTGAAAATACTTCAAAATCCAAGCTTGAATCTCCGATACGACCGAAAATTAATCTTTTCTTTGTACAATTTGTAATAAAAATACAGCAAAACATTGCCCGGATACGAATTTGAGTGTTAAACAATGCTAAATATAGATTATTAAATAAATAAGCTGTTTATTACCCATTTGGTTCAATTTTTTTTCAATCCTCTGCCACATCACACTATTTCATTTTAAAACATTTTAAAATCAATCACATTGTAGAAAACAGTTTTCTGAACAAGTTCCATAAAATGTTTCTGTTTTGGTTCAATATAAGTTGAGATATGCCCAATTTCCTGAAATAAATAGTGCCTTTTTCCAAAATTTCTTAATTAACCTTTCACATGATGGGCACTGCCTACTAAGACATTTTTTATGATGATAATATTTTACTAAAACATAGAAATTATAACAAATTTTGACGAAATTCATGAAAATTATTCTATAGCATTCATTACAAAACTTAGTAGGCAGTGCCCATCATCATCATGTGAAATTTTGGAGAAAGGCACTATTTATTTCAGGAAATTTGGCATATCTCAACTTATATTGAACCAAAACTGAAACTTTTCATGGAACTTGTTCAGAAAACTGTTTTCTACAATGTGATTGATTCTAAAATGTTTTAAAATGTAATTGTGTTATGTGGCAGAGGATTGAAAAAATAATTTTCGGAACCTATTGGGTAATAAACAGCTTATTAAATAAATAATCTATGTTTCGCATTGTTTAATGCTCAAATTTGTATCCGGGCAATGTGTTGCTGTAATTTCATGACAAATTGTACAAAGAAAGGATTTACTTTCGGTCGTATCGGGGTTTCCAGCTTGGATTTTGGGGTAACTTCAAAGAAAGCTAGAAATCTGATAAATTTGGTTCGAATTTTGTTATTGGAGGTCAAATATTGGTCAAATATAGTTCTTTAGTGTCCCAAGGCATATTAATAAGAAATTTGAGTGATAACAACATGAATGCACCGATTTGCCGTGACTTTTTTTGAACAAATATCCCATAAAATCGAAAAATAATCTTCTTTTTGCTCTAGACCCCTCGACGAAATATTTCGGTATACCTCGATAAATGTCGGGAACGAGCCCTTCTTTCACGGTGCCAAATATCAGACATACCGATTTTTTTTTATCTCTGATGTTTCGAAAAAATACACCGTGATAATATTGATTTCGGATTAAAAATACAGTTAGCCAGTGACAATCATCAGAATTTGAGCTATGTCACTCATTTTGACGCAATAGCTCGCAGCTTTTTTTTTTCAATCGATCCCGCATCGAAGGAAAAGATGAGTTGGAAAGGAAATAATAACACAGCGATCAAAATAAGTTTCTAAACCGGTATTCGGCTTGCGGGAAGCACAATCATGTATTATTTATACCAGCAAAAACTGGTTTTGAGATTATCACGATGAGATGAACAACAAGATGATGGTGGAGTGTAGGAAAAAGGAAGAAGTGGGTATGAAAAAAAAACAAGAACCGAACAAAGTCAAAACGAGTTACAGACGGTCAAGTCTGGTCTGGGTATGCGAAATTGGACACGAGGAGAAACTGAAACGACGGACCACGTTTTTTTCCCTTTCCTTATAGTGTGCGGTTTTCAGTGTTTTTCCATTTGTGGACTGAAGTTATCATGGAAGTTGTTATTAAAACGAAATTATTTGCTCTAGTTGAGTTTTTTTGACTTCTTTTCTTTTGCAAGCGTATACAAATTTTTGATACCATATTGGGAATTTTTGTTTCAGAGTCATTTCTGGACTGGTTATAGTAGGTTAAATTTTCTTTTTAAACTGTTATTTATAGGATGCCTAGCAGGGGCGCCGACTCTGGGGGGGCACGGTACTTTTTGCCCCCCTTAAAATTGGGCAGGGGGGGGCAGCCCATACATTGTGCCCCCCCAGAAATTTTGGAAGGAAAATATTCTTTTTTTTTCAAATATTACAAATAAAATTCACAGAAATAATTGAAAATAATATTTAAAACTTAATTGAAACATCGTTTGTACACACGGATAGAATTCTTGTAAGCGAATCTGTAAAATAGTTCAAAAACATTTGTGGTTTTTTGAAATCTGTGATTTTTTTTTAAATCGTTTACATTTTTTCTATAGTACCTCATCTACAATCAAACTTACGCAAACACTTGCGAAAACAATCATCAAGTTTTCGGACGCAACATTCTGCGATTTGCCATTGTAGATAAGGATTTAGCGAAAGTAAACTGAAACACTTTGTTGACTGCTTTACATTTACATTTACAAAAATGCTGATAAATTCGATAATATTTAGGGTATTTTAGAAAGCATTTGAAGAGATTTCAAAGACATTTGTTAACCGTAAAACGTTCTGTACCAATTTTAGCTTAAACATATAATTGTCTCAAAAAAAGAAATTTTTTGAAGACGCATTATAATTATATAATCTTAAAAAACACAAGTGTATCGCCTTCTACAATTTATGATCGATTTAAAAAAAATAATAAGGCCATAGAAATTTTAACTGCACCCTAAAAAATTTTGAAATTAAGTTCCAAATTTCTCAAATTCTGAACTTCTGAAATTCTGAACTTCTGAACTTCTGAAATTCTCAAATTCTGAACTTCTGAACTTCTGAAATTCTTAAATTCTGAACTTCTGAACTTCTGAAATTCTTAAATTCTTAAATTCTTAAATTCTTAAATTCTTAAATTCTTAAATTCTTAAATTCTTAAATTCTTAAATTCTTAAATTCTTAAATTCTTAAATTCTTAAATTCTTAAATTCTTAAATTCTTAAATTCTTAAATTCTTAAATTCTTAAATTCTTAAATTCTTAAATTCTTAAATTCTTAAATTCTTAAATTCTTAAATTCTTAAATTCTTAAATTCTTAAATTCTTAAATTCTTAAATTCTTAAATTCTTAAATTCTTAAATTCTTAAATTCTTAAATTCTTAAATTCTTAAATTCTTAAATTCTTAAATTCTTAAATTCTTAAATTCTTAAATTCTTAAATTCTTAAATTCTTAAATTCTTAAATTCTTAAATTCTTAAATTCTTAAATTCTTAAATTCTTAAATTCTTAAATTCTTAAATTCTTAAATTCTTAAATTCTTAAATTCTTAAATTCTTAAATTCTTAAATTCTTAAATTCTTAAATTCTTAAATTCTTAAATTCTTAAATTCTTAAATTCTTAAATTCTTAAATTCTTAAATTCTTAAATTCTTAAATTCTTAAATTCTTAAATTCTTAAATTCTTAAATTCTTAAATTCTTAAATTCTTAAATTCTTAAATTCTTAAATTCTTAAATTCTTAAATTCTTAAATTCTTAAATTCTTAAATTCTTAAATTCTTAAAAAATAGCTTAAATGTTGGATTTTTCAACATTGAATTTTATTGTTATTTCTAAATTTCTGATTGCTTAAATTTCTGAATTTCTTCTTTTGATTTTTCAAAAATTTCAAGCCATGAGTTTTTTTATCTCTAGATTTTTTTCTATTATAATATTATTTTTAATTTTGGAATATTGAATTTTGTGTATCTTTTTTTTTTAAAGCAGATTTGAAAAAATGTTGTTTTTATTGAGTATTAGTTTAATTTTAATTTCTCAAGTTCAAAATTTTTGCTTTTTACTTTTGTTTTTATTTTTAGAATATTTTTATTGCTGAATTTCTTAATATCTGTTAATTATAAGTGAGAATATGCCAATAAGAAGGAATTCGCCTTCTAAACATACAAATAATTAATCCAATCACAATTTTAAATCACATTTTAATAAATTATTTTTCCAAAAATAATGGATTCCGGATGAAAAAAATTCTTTTCACATCGTAATATTCCAATTGGTAAATTTCGTGATATACAAGAAACTCAAACAGCTTATCGCCACTCTTACCTATTGATTTCGGAAAACAACCGTGCCCCCCCAACATTTTGGACTAGTCGGCGCCACTGATGCCTAGTAAAAACAGTATGTTTCTGTGAATTTTATTGGTAATTCCTTATTTCAAAAGGCAATCATATACAATCTTTGCAGACTAAATACTCATGTTTAATAGAACAAACCCAGACTGCGATAAGGTTATATTTTTACTAATTTGATCGACAAGACCGTGTTTCGAAACATTGTCAAATGTTGGAAGACTAAGGCAGGAAATTTAAAATTGAAATGTTTGTTATAGGGACCATCCATAAACCACGTGGGCACTTTTTGGAAATTATAATTTCGGAATTTATCCTCTCCGTCCGTTCCGTACCAATTTACAACCGAACCATGCTCTTTATCCTCTCGTATGCCGATGCCCAGTTTAGGGTGTAAAAAACACGTCTTTTTACGTATGGTAAAAATTGCAACGGGTCGAGATTTTAAAAAATTACGAGACTAAAAAATGGAACTCGAATTCGTTATCAGGGACCAAAATTACCCCGTACAATGTTTCACGCAAATCGAAGAGGAGTGGGGGCATCTTTTCCCCCGATTTCGTGTGAGTTGGCGGAGAATTACCCATATGGACCTCTGCATGGTAAAACGGGTGGTTTATTAGGCCAACTCTGGTCGGCAAATTGTCGACTCTAATATTCCAAATCTCGGTTCTATAGGGACTTGTTCAAAGTGTGGCACCTTTTGCCACAGCTCTCTCTCTCTATCATTTATCGATGTGCCTTATGAGCCGCAGTGTTATGAAAAGGACTGTTAAAGGTTCAACGAATGTTTATGTTCACATTTTAATCCATTAAAATCTATATTTCGCCACAGCTGGCTCTTATAGCTAAATATTCTATAGATAGAACAAGTAGCTCAAACATCCCTGTTCCGCAATATTTGCGGAAATTCCATACGAGCTTGGTTTTGCGTTGTGTGCAATTTCTGGGAGCGGTGCGGAATGGTTCTGCGACACAATTTCGCAGTTTTCTCCCCTCGCCGTGGTGATTTCGCTGGCCATATTCCAATTCGCAAAGCTACACGCGGGAATTTGTGTTGTTACATGAAACGAAAGGACAAATTTCATTTCTCAAGTTTCTGACAGTATGTCTCCTCAGCACGACAGAATAACAGAACAGCGCAACAGGGAACGAAGCAAAAAAAAAAGAAAAAAGAAAATGAAAATACTCGGCGACAGGCAACGTCTGCGATGTTCCATCCGTGAAACGTATAAATTTGCTTTTGAATGAACTAATGCCTCCTGTGTATCGACATACATATTCACCATCACCATCACCACAGAGAGCGCCGTTTGCTATAAATAATATCGCTGTGGGTAAAGTCAAGCAATCAGCTCTCAGCTCTTAGCTCTCGGCTCAGGAGCAAGGCAGGCAACGGAGCAAGGTGGCAATGGCAAGAGGTGAAGAATGCCCTGTTGCCAAGTTTGCGGCTTTCAGTTCAGCAGTTTTTTTTAATGTTCTTCTTTTGCCTGTTTCTTGTTGTTGTTATTCTTCGCTGTGTACGCAGCCCACGGGCAATGCCAGAAGAGAAGGGAAGGGAAAGGGGTTTTGCTGAGCTCTCGCGGTGTGACGGCCGGTCGGTAACAGTGCGCACACACACACAGACACACCATTCGCTCGCTAATGATAATACAAACGTCAGGCATTTCGTGGTCGATGAAGATGCAAAAAAAAAGAAGAAAACGCTCATGTCTATGGCCTTTGTAAGAGAGTTGATGGTTGTTCTTGCCTTATATTTTCCCCGTTTTCTTCTTTCTTTCTTTTTTTTTGCCACTGGCTGGCAGCGCTACCACATACAGAGCAAACAAAAAAAAATATAAATATACGTTTCATTAGGCTAGTGCATGTGAGTTGTTTTGGAAATAGCTTAGCACGGGCTTATTAACGCTGCTGGTATGAATGAGAAAATAATCCATAAATAATGTAATTATTTATCGTGAGATTACCATGCGCGAAAGCAGAAATTTTACTTTTATTTGACCCATACTTAGTTGCACGTAGCTTTGTGGCATGTATACAATTAATCAGCATGCATATGCAAGTGCAAAGCAATAATACACGGCGTGGGATGCAACAAATTTAGGGTTCGCTCCATATCATGAGAAAGTCTTGCTGAGTTTTATGGCCAATCCGCTGTGAATTCTTGACTTTTAACAAGTTATACGAATCCTCGACATCAACCTTCTTTACTTTTCCTTTGAGATCTACGGTTGGACATGGCGGGCGCCGTGAATTGTCAAATATCGGTGTAACAAGCTGTTCGTCGTAGATGTATCACTCAGCATGTTATAAATTTTCCAATGAACCGTAGATCGTTCGTAGCACCTACCGTTCGAAAACTCCAAGGGCACGTTCGTCCTCTTGCCGCATCGTCCAGGTCTCGTGGCCATAAAGGACTACCGGTCTAATCAGTGTTTTGTACATCGTCAGCTTCGTGCGGCGTTGGACTCGATCATTTGTGAGGGTCTTCCGTAATCCGAAGTAGGCACGATTCCCAGCAAAAATACGTGTCCGGATCTCTTTGCTGGTGTCGTTGCCGGCGGTTACCAGCGATCCCAAGTACACGACCTCGCTCACCTCCTCCAACTCATCACTATCCACAGTTAGAGGGGTGAGACTTGGGAGGCCGACGTCCTTCGAACCCCTTCCTCTCATGTACTTCATCTACGTAATTCTCATGCCAAGTCCTAAACGTCTTGCATGTACCTTCAGTCGGGTGTAGATATCTTTCACCGTCTCCAAGTTCTTTGCTACAATGTCGATGTCATCGGCAAAAGCAAGCAGCTGGCAGGACCTGTTCATGATCGTGCCACTCTTGTCAGTGCCCGCTCTTCGAATAATGCCCTCAAGGACGATGTTGAACAGCGCACAGGATAAGCCATCACCTTGCCGCAGCCCTCGGCGTGATCCAAAGCGTTCCGCTAAATCCCCCGAAACACGTACGAGATATATCACACCATTCAAGGTAGCCTTGATCAGTTTATCCGGAAATCTGTTCACGTGCATGATCTGCCATAGCTGCTCGCGGTCGACTTTATCATAAGTAAATCTTTCTCCTGAGGGGAACACCCGTGAAGAGTATCGGGGCCGCCATTTACAAAGCGGATTCAGTGACAATTTATCAATCGACTTAATGTTAACATTCTATGTTGTCTTCCTAAAATGTCGTGGTAAGGTCCAGCTTGTGATGATACACTACCTTCCCTTTACTAAGCAATCGAATCCAGAAGGGAAAAGATCACCAGTTGTGTTGGTCCGAGCCGGGATTTGAACCCCGATCTAACGCTTACGAGGCGGCTTAAGCGTTACCACTGGACTACGTGGCTCGGTCACTGTATCATAGGCCGCCTTGAAATCGATGAAGATGGTGATATGTGGGCACGTTGTACTCACGACATTTCTCGAAGATCTGTCGGAGACAAAATATTTGGTCCGTGGTGGCGTGCGCGCCAGTGAAGCCCGCTTGGTAGGGCCCTACGAACCTCCTTGCATGGGGTGACAGCTGACGGCAGAGGATCTGGGAGAGGATTTTGTAGGCCGCGTTGATAAGCGTGTTGTCGCAGTTCAGCTTATCGCCCTTTTGTAGATGGGACACACGACACCATCCATCCATTTCTCCGGTAGCTTTTCCTCCTCCTCACCGGGTAACTGATCATTGCCGGCAGCTCTGTTGTTCTTCAGCTTCCTGATATCTCTCTTCACCGTCTATAGATCAGGTGCTGGGAACTTTTCATCAGCTGCGGGCGCTCCAAGGTTGACTCCATTGCCCTCTCCGTCCACTTCATCGCCGTTGAGATGTTCGTTGAAGTACTGCTTCCACCTTTCCAACACCTCGCTCTTGTTTACGATCAGGTTGTTCCCCTCGTTGTCTCTGCACATATCGGCTCGCGGCACGAAGGTTTTGCGGGACCGGTTCACCTTCTCGTAAAACTTCCGCATTTCGATAGCTCCAAATAGCTGCTCCATTTCCGCGCAATCTCGGTCTTCTTGCTGGCGCTTCCTAAGCTTGAAGACCGTGACTGGCCGATTCCGAGCATGCCCAGCATGGCTTCCGCTACACTGCCAAAGGCTGGGCGAATACGGCTCCAACCATCTTCGAGCGAGGCTGCGAGCTGGAATCCAATGTACTCTGTTAAATAAACTTACGAAATCACGAAAAAATGAAGCCTAGAAACCGAAAAGCTACAATATCTTACATATTGTAGGAAACATCGGTAGACAAGCTACTACAAAACGATATATCTCGAGCCACAGAATATATGCGCCAGCATTCTCGCGCCAGTATTCGAAGCTCAACTTGACAACTTGTCGACTTGGCGACGAAGCGTCGGAAATCGATGCAGTGTCATTTTTCATCAATTTTTCCGATGAAAAATCATACTGAATTGTAATATTTACGAAGATGGAAATGATGTCCAGCCATAAAATAAAACATAGATCTTTCTTTAGTAAAAAAGGCAAATTAAAAATTGATCGATATCGCCGATTGATGTGGCCTGGATTATGAATGTAGAAAGAAACTTTGGATAAAATTAGAAACGAAAAATGTTGGCGAAGATCACCAGGTGGATTTATACCTTTTTTTGGGATTTTTTTTATGGTAAGTTAATCAAACGGCTCTAACTCCAGAACCAAATTATGAATCTTAATGAAATTTTGGGAGGTTGTAGGGCTCTAAAAATGCAATTTTTGAGAAAAGAGAATGATATGAAATTGAAAAAATTTACCATATTTTCATTTGGAAACTGAGCAGTTCTCTCAGATTTCGGTCATTAGATTTTTGAATCCGACTGAAACTTTTTTGATGCCTTTGGTATGCCCGAAGAAGCCATTTTGCATCATTAGTTTGTCTTTATAATTTTCCTTACAAATTTGGCAGCTGTTCATACAAAAATGATGCATAAAAATTAAAAAAATCTGTGTCTTTTGAAGGATTTTGTTGATCGATTTGGTGTCTTCGGCAATGTTGTAGGTATGGATATGGATTACACTGAAAAAAAATTATACACGATAAAAAATTTAATGATTTTTTTTAACTTTTTGTCACTAAAACTTGATTTGCAAAAAAAAAAAAACACTGTTTTTTCATTTTTTGATATGTTTTAGAGGACATCAAATGCCAACTTTTCAGAAATTTCCAGGTTGTGCAAAAATCTTTGACCGAGTTATGATTTTTTTTAATTAATATTGATTTTTTTCAAAAAATCGAAGTATCGGTCGCAAAAATTTTTCAACTTCATTTTTCGATGTAAAATCAAATTTGCAATCAAAAAGTACTTTAGTGAAATTTTGATAAAGTGCACCGTTTTCAAGTTAAGGCCATTTTTAGGTAACTTTTTTGAAAATAGTCGCAGTTTCTCATTTTTAAAACTAGTGCACATGTTTGCCCACCTTTGAAAAAAATATTTTTGAAAAGCGGAGAAAATTCTCTATATTTTGCTTTTTTGAACTTTGTTGATACGACCCTCAGTTGCTGAGATATTGCCAAGCAAGTGTTTAAAAACAGGAAAAAATATGTTTTCTAAGTCTCACCCTAACAACCCACCGTTTTCTAATGTTGATATCGCAGCAACTAATGGTCCGATTTACAATGTTAAAATATGAAACATTTGTGAAATTTTCCAATCTTTTTGAAAAAAATATCTTCAAAAAAAAAATGATTTTTTTTACTTAAGAACCACGTATCATCTGGACTTCAGAATTCCGCTTGTGAGACGAATTTGAAGAGGAGAATCCATCGACAAAAAGAACCATATTGAGACTGCGGAGAGGAGTCTTTGTTTTAGGTCAGATTTTTTTTTTAGAAATTCTGCTGCTCGAATTATTGAACGGTATACTACTCATCAAAACTAAGAGTACTTACAAGTTTTTTATGTACCCATTTAAAAAAGTTCAACTTTTTAGCACTTTTATCGTTACTATTTTGCTATTTAATACTTATCTTTACATCTTGTTGCATAAACTACTATATGGATGTTTTTTCTGAAATATTTTTAATGCCTTTAGAAGAAATTTCCAGGCAAGCCATGCATAACGAAAATACAGGAACTGATTCAGTAATTTCAACCAAGCATCGCATGAGAACTTTAATTTACGATTAACATACTCCCGTAGACCCGACGATACCGGAAAAGTTGAAACGGTGCAAACAATGCTCGTGCAATTCTGTATCAATGCCAGAGTTTTCACGCGCGGCCGCACACCCATCCACTCCTTCTACCAGAGAGTTGTTGAGCTCTTTTCCTCTGGACAACTGGGAACCGTGATAAAGTTGCGTTCTCCAGCATGTTCCAGAAAGCGAGCGTCGCTGGTTGAATTGCTTGAACGTCATCGTCGTCGCCGTTTCCATGTGTGTTGTTCCGAGATTCCCAGTACGGTCGAGTTGCTGGTGCTGATGCGGGAATATGTTATTCGTCTTGTACATAGTCGTGGGTTTTATGTACCTTACTCTCCACAACTGCTCCAAAGCCAGCCGCAAACTTGGCTGGGTGGGAAACTTGTTCTTCTGCCCAGAAAACGCTCCAACATGGTATCCCGTTTTTGCTAAAGTACATGAAAAACTAGTCGACGTCGTTTTAGTAGCAGAGTACATAGGGACGAATGAGAATCAGACCAGCTCGCCGCTGCTGGAGAGAGATTCAACGAGGCAGATACACAAGTGCCTTAGTGTACACGACGACTCAGCGAGAGAGATGTATCGATTTTTCCATTTATAGCAGGAATGAAAATTTATGTTTTATGAGTTTTCCATGCTAACGAGCCGCTCTCTATTCAGGGTCTGCGAGCGTGTGTATGTTGTGTTATTATGCGAGTTGTTGTTCTGGTTTTTCAGCAGAACTTTGCTTTTTTCCATCTCCCAGTCCGGGCCCCACAAGTAGAGCGTTTTATACATTTTCATCGACCGGGTCTGCCTGCCTTGGGTGGGATGCTGCCATCGAAAACGTGTAAAATTACGCAGACGGAATGATTCTGATGGAATGGAAACTTACCCAGCAAAAATGGGTGTAAACCGTATTTTTCCACTCGGAAAAACTGGAATGTTCGTTTGCGAAATACATAATTCAACGAATTTCCGAGCTTTAATACAGTTTAAACAGCAGTGTGACGGACTCCTCTACATTGTTTTTTGCCTTAAAGGTTTTACGTGCTTGATGCAATAGTTCGACTGTTTGTTTGAGTATGAAAAGTCATTAATAAAAATTTACTTATCTTATTCAAAGCTTAATTGCCTTCTTGCAAGGATATGATTTCGACCACCGATGGCGCCCGCCATGTCATATTACAGATCGATGAAGAATGGGAAGGAATGATAGCATAATTTGGTTCTTTTTGAAGTAACCCCTTTTCCACAAGAAACCGAACCTGGATTGGAAAGGCATTCAAAAACTGGTTCTGAATAATTCGTGTTTTTTTTTTAAATCAGGTTTCACACTTCTCAATCTAGCAAGTGTGAAAATCACTTGTTCACCTATAAGTAGTACTGTAATTTCATCGCAGCCTTTTAGGCGATTATCCTTGAACCATATATTTATTAATAAAGGTAGAGGAGGGTTTTAATGAAACAGGTGTATTTTCGAAATATGTTGGACAACAATTTAATAATTTAAACGACATAAATTTATTGTTGCTAGGAGGACTGAGGTAATGTTTCATGTTAGCGTAGAATACTGTTTTGAGCTAACCAGGCAGAACCAGAACGATTTTTACTTTCTATTCGGTAGATCAGTCAGTTTTTTAAGGATTTCTAAGCTATGGGATTGCCTATGTTTATATGACCTTTCCGAATAAAACTCTAGATTTCGAATGCAATATGTTTATTTAAAATTGGCGGATTTTAGTGGAACAGCTGGTGGATACTGGATAAGATCAAAGATCAAGAAGTCAAATATCGACCAAGGATGATAACATATGAATAATTTTTTGATTTTCGCTGAACATCAGTTAAATGTTGTATAGAGCTGTAGCTGTCAAATATTTTCCCTTACTGAAAAACTCAGCAAAACAAATTTTAGCATATTTTTTTTTTTGAATTAAATTTACTTTATTGAATCTTTCTTATAATAATTACATTTGGTTTACATAATAAGTGGTCAGCTGTGGCTCTTCAGCTTTAGTTTGCTTTTCGTGATTTAAACACTGTTCATTTTTATAACTTGAAAAGTATATGATTTATCATTTTTGTAACACTAGGTACAATGAGGAAAAAAAAATGTTAAGAAAACATAACCTAACCTAAAACTAACTTAATCTTACCATAAACTAAACCAATCCTTGAATCAAGGGGTATTCAGATATAGCACATTTTTCCCTGAATTTCAAACATTTTTCTTGAATCTTCTGATCCAACATTTTGACTTCTGCTAATTCATGAACCTCACTTGATCTTGTCCAGCCAGGAACATTCAAAACCATTTTGAGTACCTTGTTTTGGACACGCTGGAGCTTCAATTTATGAGTTCTAGCGCAACACTCCCAAACAGGTACTGCATACTCAATAACGGGGTAAATTATTTGTTTGTAAACAGCTAACTTATTTTTCAAAGATAGCTTTGATTTTCTGTTAATTAAAGGATACAAACACCTGATGAGAATGCTGCACTTGTTCAATATTTTGTCTACATGCTGCCGAAACAATAGTTTCGAGTCAAGTATGAGACCTAAATAGACAACTTCCTTTGACCAGGGTATTGAAACATCATTCATTTTAATCAAAACATCATCCTTTGGGACAAATCGGGCCGATTTGGAAAGTGGAAAAATGATGGTTTGAGTTTTGGCTGCATTTATGCGAATTTTCCAGTCGCCAAAGTATTCGGAAAGAACGTCAAGACCCTTCTGAAGACGGCCAACTAAATATCTGGTTATTTTACCCTTATAAATAACGGCAGTGTCATCAGCAAAAAGTGACAACACACCATTACCAGGAAGAGTAGGCAAATCAGATGTAAAAATATTGTACAGAAGTGGGCCAAGAATACTTCCTTGGGGAACCCCAGCATCAATGTTGAATAGTCCAGAAGCAATCCCATTCAGAAAAACCTTGAACGATCTCTCCGAAAGATAGTGCTGGATAATTTTGATAAGATACATTGGAAAACCGTATAAATACAGTTTATGTATCAAACCATCATGCCAAACATTGTCAAAAGCCTTCTCAACATCCAACAAAGCCATAGCAGTTGATTTAGACTCAAGCTTGTTCTGCTTGATGATTTTAGTTACTCTCGTAAGCTGATGAGCAGTATTATGTCCCTTTCGGAAACCAAACTGCTCGTTCAAAATTATATTATTATCGTTGGTAAAATCCAAAAGCCTTGAATAGATGACCTTCTCAAAGAGTTTGGACAGACTACTCAAAAGACTAATGGGGCGATAACTTGTTGGCGATGTTGGATCTTTTTGAGGCTTCAAAATTGGTATGACTTTGCCCAGCTTCCAATTGGTGGGGAAGTAACCAAGTTGCAAACATTTATTGAAAATATTGGCTAGATGTTGAAAGAACTGATCACTCTGTTTTTTCAACACCAGATTAAAAATGTTATCAAAGCCTGGAGCTTTCATATTTTTCATTTGTTTAACTGCAACTTTGACTTCCTCACCAGAAACATGGGAATCTGCAGGAAATTCAAAGGTAGAGTCATTGATTGTTGAAATACTATTGGCAACTGATGTTTCTTTACGGCTGGTCATGGAAGCGCCAAGATTATGTGAACTAACAAAATGAAGCCCAAGTGCATTTGCCTTTTCCTCGGATGTAATCAAAGGAGAATCCTCAACAATAAGAGGAGGAATAGGCTTTGGTTTGTTTTTAAGAACTTTTGAAAGTTTCCAAAATGGTTTTGAATAATTCCCAAGCTGGCTTACATGTTTTGAAAATTCTTGATTTCTGATATTGTCAAGTCGGTCTTGTATGATTTTGTTCAAATTGTTAACTGAAATCTTTTTGTCATAGTCCCCAGTCCGTTGATATTGTCTCCTATAAACATTCCTAAGTCTAATCAAGTGTTTAGTATCTACGTCAATATCAGTTACCTTAAAATTAACAGGAACCTCTCGAACGTTGGCAGCCTCTGCTTGGTTGATAGCCTGCTGGATCACCTCCAGCGAACGATCAATATCAGCAGAAGTTTCCGGGTGTTGATCATAGTCGATGTTGCTGTCTACCACTTGCTGAAACTGCTGCCAGTCAACGTTGTGGTAATCTTTCCGGGTTGGTTGCCGCTGCGGAGTAACGGAAGCTCCAACCTCCACAACCACCGGATAGTGATCAGAACTCAACTCTTCAAACACCTCAGGATGAGCCACGTTCTCAGCCATATTGGTAATGAAGAAGTCGATGATTGAGTGATTCCCAGACCGAGCCACCCTCGTTGGACGATCCGGACTCACAACGTTGTAGTATCCGTTTTGCAGATCGTTGTGCAGAATCACTCCGTTCCGATTCCTCCTGCTGTTGCCCCAAACTTCATGCTTCGCGTTTAGGTCACCAGCGATGATGTACTTTGCGCTCCGCCGTGTCAGCTTCTGGATATCGCTCTTCAGTTTTGCTGCTGAACCATCTCTGGAATTCACCTGACGTGGGCAGTATGCAGCAATGAAGAGTACTGGGCCAACCGAAGTGGGAATTTCCACCCCAACAGCCTCGATGATGTCCAGCTTGAAGTGTGGCAGCCGGCGTGGCTTGAGATCACGATGAACAGCGACAAGCACACCTCCTCCTCCAGAGGTGGTCCTATCGAGCTGCGTCGCGATCTTGTAGTTTTGCAGATAAACTTTTTCACCGGGCTTCAGATGAGTTTCCGTGATGGCAGCTACGTCGATCTCCTTCTCGCGAAGAAAATCCACCAGCTCTAAGTTCTTCCTCCTAATGGAGCAAGCGTTCCAATTCAGCAACTTGAGGGACCTACGATCCATACTGGATGACGAACGAGGTCAGCACTTCAATCTGCTGGGTCTTGGTTTTGCATCCACGCAGTGCAGCGGACATCTGTTTGAAAATATTGAGGAGTTCGGTTGAGGTGTAAAGATCATTACCGTTTTCCTCAACTGCTGGTTCTTGGGTTGGTCTTGGCTCCTGGCTGAAGCCCGGTGGTGGCGGTCTCGGCTCCTGGCTGGAACCCGGCCGTGGATGATTCACCTCAGCTCTCTTCCTGGGATCCAACGGCAACGGTGCCAAGTTTGGGACCTGGCGTCGCGGTTGAAGAGGTGGAAAATTTTCCTCCACCAGGGCTGGAGGAGTTCTACGACGCTGAGGCTGATTCTTCGTCGATGCTTGCTGCCGAATTTTCACGAACTCAGCTCTCTTGGGGCACTTTCGGTCGGTTGACGAGTGCTCACCGTTGCAGTTGAGGCACTTCACCAGCGAATCTTGGATGCACTGGGATGTGATGTGCGCATCGGTACCACATTTGGCGCAACGACGCTTCAGGTGGCAGTTCTTACCACCGTGCCCGAAACCCAGGCAGTTGAAGCATTGTGTGACGTCACGATGCACTGGTCGGTATCGCTCCCACGACACGATAATGTTGAAAACCGCTCGAATTGCCTTCAGCTCAGGAAGCGTCGTCGATCCCTTAGCCAAATGCAGCAGGTAGAGCTGGTCACGGTACTTGATGTCTTTGTTGCGTCGGCTCATTTTGTGCACGGCCAACACATCCAGTTTCAAAACTTTTAGCTCGGCAGCTAATTCCTCCACTGGCATGTCGTACAGACCTCTGACGACGATTTTGTACGGCTTATCCATGGCGACATCATGGGTAAAGTACTCCGCCTCGTTTTCGGTCAAGTAATCCTTGACCAGTTGATAATGCTGCCTGGATTGCACCAGCACCTTAAATCCGTCCTGACACAGACGAATGTTGCCTAGGACTTTCCCAGACTTGATGAGTTCAACCAGCCCCGCTCTAAAGTCGATCGTTGCTGCTGATTGCCGCACATAAAAAGGAGGCAGTTTCTCCTTTCGCTGTTTCACTTCATTCTCCTTTGCTTCCGCTACCTGGTCCTCGTCAGGCAGTCCAGCAAACTTGTTGTTCTTCAATAGCTGCTCCTCGTGGGACGAAGAGTTCTCCTCCTCCTCATCCATCGGTACAGTACCGTCGCTCTTTTTCGTCTTTTTGCTGTTCGATGTCACTTCCAAAAGCACCTTCCTTTTGGAAATCCCCGGTTTTTGGCCATCAGTTGAGGCCTCAACCTTCCTTTTGGAAATTCCCACTTTTTTGCCTGCTTGAGCCCCAGGTAGGGCAATATTGCCGGCGTTTTGCGCCGGGACGTGACGAGTCATGTTGATTCAGACAACCTTCACCAACGAATGCTCGGATAACAATACAAATTTTAGCAAATTTTACTGAATTCACTTGTTTTGTTTGAAGCACCATGTTAACTAATGCAATGTTTCTCTTTCTTTTTCGCAGGTAATGTTCAATCCGGGGTTAGTTTACCTGATGCCGTGTTAGTGAAATAACGAAACGAATCGGAATACGTCACGTCGTTTGAAAGCATCTCTAAGTGAATAAGTGCAATATGTATGTGGCCCAAGTGATAATTTGCAGTTTCGAAGAAAAAGAAGGCCAACAACACAGTGTGCAACAAAAGTCAATAGCAAAGTGAGAACACAGCACCCCAACAATTCAGTGCATGAAAATTCGAGTCAGTTCGAGTGGGTCAAACCATCCGTGGCAGTCCGCGGAACGACGTCTCAATTTAGATTGATCACGTTGATTGACATCGTACATTGCAGTAACTCAAGCGGGAAGGAAGAAAAAGGTCACATCAACAGCACGTCGAGTTAATCACGAGTTATCCCGAAATGCACTTTGGAATAAATGATGCAAAGAGGTCGGTTCGTAATTGAGATGTGTCAAGTTGCAATGCAAAGTTGCTGTTCTGTTTCGAAATTGGGAATTTGGGATTTCTAACTGTTATCATTGTTGTTACGTGGATAGGGATATTACCAAATTTCATCACTATCTTATACATTTGCAATTTTCCCTAAACTTTAATTCGTGGCAAAGCACATACCATCACCATGAAAAAATGTTGAAAATGCGTTATGTGTTCATGTAACGATTTCTAGGGCCCTGGTTGTACTGGTGACATGCGCAGTTGAGTTTGTGCTTTTCTGCCAAAATAGTCTGCCAAAGAAAATTGAAGATAATTGTATTGGATCTTTAAATTGTTACTGCGAAGGATTTTTTTTTATCTTTTTAGACGCTCCCAGGGATATTTGGAGCAACTTATTTTGAAGAAATGATTCACGCAATTGCTATGCGACCGACGCCCAGATTGTGTTGGAATGGTGGAGTCTAGCGGTGGGGTTTTCTCTAAATTAAATGAGATTCCATTGAGTAGAAATGAATGAAAGCCTAATCGATATCGCCTAGATTTCATCATTTGTGGTGTCATTAGAGCTCGATTGTTCTTCCTCACTGAGGAAAGGCTATAATATTGTTCTAAAATTAAACTCTTTGAAAAAACAAGTCGTAGCGGCTATATGATCTGATCTAACCTGTTCTCTAACGGCTTTTAAAACAAAAGTGAAAACACAAAAAGTATGTTTTACGTAAAAATTGTATACATTTCACCTAAACTTTCTACCAAGTCATAAAGGTTGTTTTACTCTGATATTCTGATTTAGTGACACTTTGTTATTACAAAAGATATAGTGGTCCAGATAGCAAAATTAAGTAAAATTTGGACTTCCTAACTGTATTTTAGCTTGTTTGAATGACTATCAAATTTTGGACATATCGTTGTTCGCTTACACGGAAAGGGAATCCAGCGCCATATCAGCAGAAAGATTTTCCTGGTTTGATTTTGCTGATATCTGCCAAACAAAATTCAAAACCAGTGAAATTTCTCGCTAAAACCAAAATTAAAACCAGCAACATACATAACATAGTTCTGCTGGTTTGTTTTCACTAATTCCTGCCAAAAATAACTGACAGCAGAAGAACTTATCACTTGTCATTTTCACCTCAGAATTGATTGACGGAACACAACAAGCTTTTGAGCTAAGTGAAACAAGGAAGCAAAATTTGTATAGTGAAGTGGTAGAGTGCAGTGCAAATGATCACTCAATCAATTGAAATTTATTAATCTGCTGGATTATCAAAAGGTCAACAATTCGAACGCATAAGTAAACATAACCCATAGTATGAAGGGGAATTTGCCAAAACAAGCAAAATTAGGTTTGCTTTGAAAACTTTATCAACAAAGTTTCACTCGTTGAGAATCATCAATTGATCTTGTAAAATCATACAATTCTCTAGATATTTATTGTGATATCGTTTGGTACAGCTTCCAGTCCAGCGGATGTTTTCCCTAAGCCAGCGAAACAATCTTCTAGTTTATTTTGGCACAAGCAGATGCTGTCGAAAAAAACAGACGTCAGCGAAATAAAACGCTGAATCAGTGCAGCAAACCACTGGTACAGCTTAAAAAAATACTCTGGACCAGCGCCCAAAACCAGCAGCAAAAATCTTCTGGTTGATTTTCGACACCTGCAGCTGTTGCTGATCGAGCGAAAAATATCGCTGATTCCAGCTAAATTGATCCCCCAAACAGCGAAAGTTTTTCCTAAACCAGTAATTTTGTGTACTGGCTTGGCCAATTTTGGCCGGTTTCCAGACCAGCGTTTCCAGGTAATTTTTCTGCTGGCTGAGAAAATAGCGTTTATTTTCGCTAGTATTAGCGAACTTTCTCGCGTTTTGGCGATGGATCCTTTCCGTGTACTTATTATGGTAACTCTGGAACCAATAACCGATGTCCTTTCGTCCGGTGTCCTCCCTACGGTCATGTCGTTGTTCTTTGACTCATCCTAACCACTCCGGAACCGGTTACCGTTGGCCGCTTGGAGGCCAATTCCAGATTATGGAAAAAAATGTATCATTAGACCGGAAGTAATCCCAAGTGGCCACCTGTAACCAGTTTCAGAGTGACCAGTACGAATCGAGAACTACGGCTTGGCCGTTGATCGCCATTTCTTTTTATTTCATGAAGTTTAATATGTGGAATAATAGGGGTTTTCTCATATTCCGGATGTTCCGTCAAGTGGCCAACTGTAAAAAAGTAACTAGAGTGGGTCAGAGAACACCGACACCGACCGTTCGATTGTTCCTTATTTTAATTTCATGATATATCGATTGATAGGGGATTTCACATATTCCGGATTTGTCATGGAAAGGTTAACACTGTTAACCCATTCAAGATGCATCAGCGAAAAACTTACTTACTTATGCGTCCTACTCCCCAATGGAGCATAGGAGGATTTCCACTGTTGACGGTTCTAAGCTTTCGCCTTCACTTTGCGCCAGCTCAACGAAGCGTCCACAGCACTGATTTCTTGGTGGAGGCTTCTCCGCCAGGAGCCTCTTGGTCTGCCCCGACCACGTTGTCCTTGCGGGTTCCAATCTAGGGCTTCTCTGCAGATCTCGTGCGCATCCTTCCGTAGCGTGTGGCCAACCCATCTCCACTTCCGCTCTCGGATCTCGATGTGTATCGGCTTTTGCTGACACCGCCGGTGCAACTCTGAATTCGACACCCAGTTGTCGGGCCACCAAGCACGAATGATGTTGCGTAGGCAGCGGTTCACAAAGACTTGTAGTTTCGACGTATTCTGGCTCGATACGCACCAAGTCTCACTCCCGTAGAGTAACGCCGACTTGACGTTCGAGTTGAAGATCCGTAATTTTGTGCGCAAGCGGATTTGGTTTGGTCGCCACAGGTTGCGAAGACCCGCAACAGCACCCCTGGCCTTCTTGATCCGTGTGGATATGACGATCTTGGTGCCACCATCAGGCGCAATCTGATTACCAAGGTACTGGAAAGTGTCGACCTTCTCAACTTGTTCACCAGCTACAGTGAAGCGTTGTGCTCGTTCCGTGTTCACTGCCATCGACTTGGTCTTAAAGACATTGACTTTTAGACCTGCCGCAGAGGAGCACGCCGCTAGGTCGTCCAGCTTGTTCTGCATGTCGTTTCCTCTCTGCGAGAACAGTACAATGTCATCGGCAAAGTCGAGGTCGTTGAGGTGCTCCATTCTTATCGGCTGCCACAGCAGCCCTCGGTTTTGCACACGGTCTAGCGCTCCAGCTACCACCTCATCGATGACGACCCCGGCTACCACCCGGATTGGGTCAGACAAAACTCCGTTGTGTAAAACACGTCAAACGAAAGCGTCGTACTGCGCCTTGATGAGGATGACAATCCTCTCTGGGACTCCCTTGCGCCCAAGAGCTTCCCAAAGGTTTTCGTGGTTGAGACGATCGAACGCTTTTTCATAACCGACGAACACCAGGTGGAGAGAATCCTGAAATTCGTTGACTTGTTCGAGGATGACACGAAGTGTCACTATGTGATCCACACATGACCGGCTACCCACTCCGGAACCCTGCTTGCTGCCGTCGAAGAGTATCGTCTATCTTCGACTTGATCCTGCACAAGATCACCTTGCAGAGAACCTTCAGGATTATGCACAGCAGCATTATGCCACGCCAGTTATCGCGAGATCCCCCTTCTTGGGAATCTTCACCAAGATGCCCTGCATCCAGTCGGCCGGAAATGTCACGGTGTCCCAGATTTTGCTAAATAGCCGATGCAGCATCCGAGCTGACAGTTGGGCGTCAGTTTTGAGCGTTTCTGTGGTGGTTCGATCTATCCCTGGCGCTTTTCCGGATTTCTTACACCTCACAGCTTCCTCAATTTCTCTCAGCGTAGGTGGTTTAAAGTTCACCCGGTTGATACGCCTCACGTTAGGCGGTTGATACTGACCGGTTGGACGTGGATTCGAGACTTGTAGCAGCTGCTCAAAATGCTCGAACCATCGTTTCAGCTGGTCAGCTGGATCGGTTATCAGCTGGCCGCTCCTGTCTTTCACCGGAATTGGCGGGTACGTGCCTTCGTCGCTCTCGTTCTCGCACACACAATGGCGGCCTTTGCATTTTTCCTCTTCTCTATTTTCTCCCAGGTGGCATCCGAGATCCACTCCTTCCTCTGGGTCCGCAGCACCCCCAGAGTATTCTCGCTTGTAGCGATGAAGGCGTCCTTGATGCACTGCCATTCCTCCTCAACAGTGCTGTCCGGGATATCCGAAGCTCGGGCTTGAAGCTCACCGACAAAAGCCCTGTGCACTTCGGGATTCGCCAAACGTTGCATCTTCTCCTGCCGTACGACACGCGCTAACCGTAGTCGTATTACGCTGACGAGAAGATGATGGTCGGATGCGATGTCAGCGCTCCGCATATTCCTCACATCAAGGAGACTCCTTCTCCACTTGTGGCTGACACAGATGTGGTCTATCTGATTTTCGGTTCGGCCATCACGTGAAACCCACGTGACTTTATGTACTGATCGGTGGGGAAAGAGCAATCTCCTGATCACCATATCGTAATTTCCACAAAATTCTGTGAACAGCTCACCGTTCTTGCTCATCTCTCCGAGACCATGGCGCCCCATAATACGTTCAAGGCCCATGTTGTCGGAGCCGATCTTCGCATTAAAGTCGCCCGCGAAGATCCGGATGTCACCTTTCGGGATCTTGTCGACTGTACCGCTCAGCTGACTGTAAAACCCCTCCTTCTCCTGCAAGTCGGCAGCGTCGGTTGGCGCGTAAACTTGGACAAAAGTCAGGTTCCTGACTCGTCCTAAATCTGGCTACAATTATTCGCTCGCTTATTGGTTCCCACGTTATGAGCGCCGATCGTGCATTCGGACTCAGTAGGAATCCTCAGCGAATAACGTCAAGACTATACAGCAAAAAATCCTATGGTAAAATCGCATGCAAAAGCATGCACATCACCTTCGTCAAAATAAACACTTAATATTACACACTGCATGTACAATTTTTCTATTCACAAAAAAAAGTTGCAACCGACGGGATTCAAACCCAGCACCAACAGTAAGGGCTGGCGCCTTAGCCCGCTCGGCCATCAGACCGATGAAGAATTGAAAGGATAAACGCATACATGAGCTTGACATTTCGGTCAAGTAGGTTTACCATACTGATGGGCTACATATTTCAGGGCGTAATATTACAAAGAATTTCATAAAATAATGCAACATTTATTTTACACCCAGGCCTTTTACACGCAGCTGGATTACTACTTTATTTGCTATACTTTACCAATGTGTCAACTAGAGGTGGGCAAACCGCTCATTTTCGTTCGCTCTTTAAAAAGAGCCGCTCTTTTGAACGGCTCTTTCGCTCTTTTTTCAAAATTTGAATGAAAAGGGTTTTTTCAAGAATCTTGTGATTTTGTTATTTAGTTCACATTGAACTTCTATAAATTAGGCCGTACCAAATATTTTTTGAAGTTTATGTCCCTGAGCTCTGACCAAATCGCAAAAAAATAATACACGTCCCCAGTTGCATTCATTGTTTTCAAAATATCGAAGTATGATGAATTTTTTTTAAGCCAAAAAATAAACTTTTGTTTTCAGTTGATAAGACTTCTATATCTATTGAAATTTGATAGTTTAAAAAAAAATACTGTTTTGCCCCCTGATGGTGCGGACCGATTTTGAAGGGGAGGGGTGACATAAACTTTGAAAAATATTTGTAGCGGCCATATTTGATAAAAAAATAAAACTGAAAACGAGAAGATGCCCTTGAAAACCATTGGTCTTGGTGGTCTCTATGTCAAGATTTCTACTCAAAACTGAACATTCGAGTAATTGAATGACATCCAAACTTAAATCTAGGATGCTGAAAAAATTGCTATTCATTTTAAAATTGCGTTTATTTCTGCAAGATTTGAACTTATGCTGATATTTAAAAATATTAAAAAAAAATATTCTGTGAACTCTTCTCTACATTCTGATTTAATAGATAAATTCTATAAACGATACTGTTCAATCGCACAAAATGATTATTTTTTTCCAAAATCTCTCAAATATTCAGTAGATTTTTGGTAATATTTGACAAATTATGCTATTTGAAATGCTCAAATTTGTATTCCGGCATTACTTTAATGTACACTCAGTTTTACAATGAAAAGTTTATTCCATTTTGTTTAGAAAATCATTTACTTTTGGTGTAAATTTTTATAAGCATTGAAATTTTTGACATTGCATTTTCAATTCTCAAAAACAAATTTAATACTACAATTTTTGGAAATTCAATAAATTATATTTATAACAAAAATCATGCCATATTGAAACGGTTCTTTCAAAAGACCGGAGTTTAAAAAAGAACCGCGGTTCGTTCGCTCTTTTCAGTGAACCGGCTCTTTGAGCGGTTCACTCTTTTTTTGCCCACCTCTAGTGTCAACCCTTTAGAAAATCCTCGAATATCATGATGTTAACATTCAAATTTTGGTTAAAGTCATGAGGGGCTGCTACAGTACTTGGAAAAAAGTGCCGTGAGGATCACTGGGTTAAAGTAATTGTTTATGGCCGCTCCCCTAGGTGAATTTAATTTTTGAATAGACCGAAAATGACCTCAGGAAGGTTAAGTCAACGACTATTAGAGTGAGTCCTGATTAGAATCTTGATTTGGTTTTATGTCGATAGCGGTGTGCTCTAATGTTCTAACTGAAAATTGGGCCAAAATGAGTTAATGATGCCATCTTTTAGCTAATTAAATTCCCTACAAAACGCTTCTAACAGATCTGAAAAATTCGTTTCCTACGCGGAGATATCGCCCTGCAACCATTTGTACTAACTGACGTTTTCGAACGCATCATGGATGTGCTCTCTTATTTTCCATCATGGCTTGACCTTTTGAAAACACGCAAATCCATAAAAATACGATTATACTATAATATTATGGTAAATTGCCAGGTGTCCTTACTAGTTTGAGCAATATTATGGAGCACTATTTTGGAAGGCAAATAGCACAAGTGTGCACATTTGGAAGCGAGAAGGAATTATCAGTTAGGTGTAGTGTGTTAAAATGGTTTAGCGGAGTAGTTTTTTTTTTGTTTGGACGACCCATTGATTAGGATTAGTGTATTTAGGTTCAGTAGGTTAGTTTAAAATGTTGTTACGTAGTTTTCTTTGCATGGATGACCCCTGCAGTTGTACTAAGAGTGCACAACGACTTGAAGATTGTTTCAAATTGGACTTTTGGGTTGGGCTAAGTGAGTAATAGGTTGGGGAAAAATGTTGTTACGTCGTTTTTTTTGCATGTACGACCCCTTCAGTTGAGCTAGGAGTGCACAACGACTTGAAGAATGTTTCAAATTGGCCTTTTGGGTTGGGCTAAGTGGGCAATGGGTTGGGGAAAATTATTGTTACGTCGTTTTTTTTTCATGGACGACCCCTTCAGTTGTGTTAGGAGTGCACAACGATTTGAAGAATGTTTCAAATTGGACTTTTGGGTTAGGCTAAGTGGGAAATGGGTTGGGGAAAAATGTTGTTACGTCGTTTTTTTGCCTGGACGACCCCTTCAGTTGTGCTAGGAGTGCACAACGACTTGAAGAATATTTCAAACTGGACTTTTGGGTTGGGCTAAGTTAGCATTGGGTTGGGGAAAATTGTTGTTACGTCGTTTTTTTTGCATGGACGACCCCTTCAGTTGTGCTAGGAGTGCACAACGACTTGAAGAATGTTTCAAACTGGACTTTTGGGTTAGGCTAATTGGGAAACGGGTTGGGGAAAATTGTTGTTACGTCGTTTTTTTTTTTGCCTGGACGACCCCTTCAGTTGTGCTAGGAGTGCACAATGACTTGAAGAATATTTCAAACTAGACTTTTGGGTTGGGCTAAGTTGGCATTGGGTTGGGGAAAATTATTGTTACGTCGTTTTTTTTTCATGGACGACCCCTTCAGTTGTGTTAGGAGTGCACATCGATTTGAAGAATGTTTAAAATTGGACTTTTGGGTTAGGCTAAGTGGGAAATGGGTTGGGGAAAAATGTTGTTACGTCGTTTTTTTTTTTGCATGGACGACCCCTGCAGTTGTGCTAGGAGTGCACAACCACTTGAAGAATATAAAATTGGGCTTTTGGGTTGGGCTAATTGGGAAATGGGTTGGGGAAAAATGTTGTTACGTCATTTTTTTTGCATAGACGACCCTTGTAGGTGAGCTAGGAGTGCACAACGACATGAAGAATGTTTCAAATTGGACTTTTGGGTTGGGCTAAGCGGACAATGAGTTGGGGAAAATTGTTGTTACGTCGTTTTTTTTTTGCATGCACGACCCCTACAGTTGAGCTAAGCGTGCACAACGACATGAATAATGACTCAATCTCACCCCCCAGACCCAGTGTCACCCCCACTAACGGTACGTTGTATTTTTTTGCATAATCGAACGCTGCAGAGTGGACAACGACTTAAAGAATGTTTTCAATTTGGTCTTTTGGGTAGGAACCCACTTGTAAAATGTTGTTACGTAGCCGAAACTTTGCTTACATGTTTCCTGCACAATAAAGCTCATACAAAATCCCATACAAAGCACTTAAATAGATTAAAAAAAATTCACGACCCACTGAGCCAAACCCAAAATCCAATTTAATATTCTTCAAGTCGTTATGCACTCTTAGTTCAACAGAATGGGTCGTCCAGGCAAAAAAAAACAACGTAACAACAATTTTCCCCAACCCATTTCCCAATAAGCCTAACCCAAAAGCCCAGTTTGAAACATTCTTCAAGTCGTTGTGCACTCCTAGCACAACTGAAGGGGTCGTCCATGCAAAAAAAATGACGTAACAACAATTTTCCCCAACCCATTGCCCACTTAGCCTAACCCAAAAGCCCAGTTTGAAACATTCTTCATGTCGTTGTGCACTCCTAGCACAACTGAAGGGGTCGTCCATGCAAAAAAACGACGTAACAACAATTTTCCCCAACCCATTACCCACTTAGCCCAACTTAAAAGTCAAATTTTAACATTCTTCAAGTCGTTGTGCACTCCTAGCTCAACTGCAGGGGTCGTCCATGCAAAAAAAAATGACGTAACATCATTTTTCCCCAACCCATTACCCACTTAGCCCAACCTAAAAGTCAAATTTTAACATTCTTCAAGTCGTTGTGCACTCTAGCACAACTGCAGGGGTCGTCCATGCAAAAAAAAACGACGTAACAACAATTTTCCCCAACCCATTTCCCAATTAGCCTAACCCAAAAGCCCAGTTTGAAACATTCTTCAAGTCGTTGTGCACTCCTAGCACAACTGAAGGGGTCGTCCATGCAAAAAAAATGACGTAACAACAATTTTCCCCAACCCATTACCCACTTAGCCCAACCCAAAAGTCCAATTTAATATTATTCAAGTCGTTGTGCACTCCTAGCTCCACTGCAGGGGTCGTCCATGCAAAAAACTACGTAACAACATCTCCCATAGTTGATGTGCACACTTGGCACAACTGTATGGGTCGTCCATACATAAAAATATTACGTATTTAATTTATTTAGGGCACATTTGTTCTATGCAATACATTCATCGATTCCATTGCATGAGACACACTTGTTCCAACTGCAATTCACCATAAATCTAAATAACGGTTTGTGCCTTGGATACCATTCGTTTTTGAAAGGTCGTATGATATAATTGAAATAAAATAAACTAGCTAAAAGTTTTTACAACATCATTTTCTTATGTTTTTAGGAATACATCAACCTAGTATTCGTCATAGTTGATGTATTATGGATGGTTTTACAATTATATTCATAAAAAATATAATTTCACTATTTTTTTCATACAAAATTTTTGATTTAAATGCTATTTTTTTCAAAAGGTTAATTTTCCTACCAAATTCAAACTAAAATAAGTGTTTGAAAAAAGTTTTGATATAAAATGTTTTTCTTACGCTTAAATTAACCAACTCGTGAAAAAATAACATTGAAACAACTAATTTGAACTATTTTAACAATAAAATTACTTTGCACGCTTTTGTACCAAAGCCCTGTGCACGTTTGTGCTAACTCATACAAATTACCTCCCAAAACACACTTGTGCCAATTGCAAGCATGATTTTTTTTCGTATTTTCTCTGCCAAAATTTTTCTAGCATTTCAAAAGTTTTTATATTTCACAATGTCTTTAAGTAATGTCAGGTGCATACTTTAACATTGTTAGAACAATTGTTTGTCGAATAGTTTTCCAGAAACAGTAATTCAAAGTTTAAAAATCGATTTTCTCGCAACTACCAAAATGTCAGTTAGTATAAGAGAGCACACCGCTATCGATGTATTGATAGAAGCATTACGTGCCATAGCTCTTATTGTTGGGTAAAGAGCTAAATTCTCTATAAATTTCTATGAAGAGCCTGTATCTGCTGATGGTTTTTATTACGGATTGATATGATGATTCGTCACTATACTCCTCGCTAAGCTAATACCTTCGTCGTCCAACAGGATGAAATTTCTGCGAATGCAAAGTTGTTTAATAGCTCCGCTACGCTGCAAATAATGCCAGAACAGTTCACTAGCGCAAAGGACAGTGAATGCAGATAAATTGTAGATGCCAGCAAACCAGCCAGAAACGTCGGATGACATCCTTTTCAGGGTTTCAGACTGACTGCTGCTGCTGCCGCTGTTCTGTCCCCGGATGAATGTTCGATCCGCATTCGCACTTGTCGTGTCGTGTTGGTCGTTTTCTGGCACAAGAACCTGTACCGTCGTCGTCGTCGTCGTCAGTGGCCACGGTACATGGGCGCGCATTTCTCCCAGCCACATGGCATTCGAGCCCCTGCTTTGACCTCACCTCACACCAAAAAACCAAACCAGCACGTCGTCGTCAAACAGTGCCAAGTGTAGATGTGGTCGAACAAACACACTCACACATACACACTCACACAATGCAGGGGACCGGTTTATGTACACCAGCAGCAGAAACTCCCCAGCGGATCCGGGGCCACAGCTCTGCCGCTGCTGCTTCGGCAAATACATAAGAGAACCGTGCTCTGTTTTTCTACATAAATTATTCCAGTACGCTGAAATATAATATAAAGTTTGTTGTTGCCATCACCGTCGTGTCGTGTTGAACTTTGGCGAGGGTGGACGGAAGACGGAAGGAGGCAGCGGAAGGGACGTCAAACTGGCTGGCGACGCAGTGCGGAAATGGAAAAAGGAAAGGAAAGAGTGGAAGGAGGGGGAGGGGAACGCGTGTGAGGAGTACATAATAATAAAGGTTTAAAGAGGATATGCTGGAGGAAGAATTTGAACTGGGTGTAGTAAATATTTTTGCCTGGTGCCCGGTGCTGCTGCTGGTTGCTCTCAAAATGAGTGTTTATGAGAGAGACCGACCACGACGACGGTTTGATGCACGGTGTGGTGCGGTGCCCGTGCCCGTGCCGCTCCTCCGTGTGACATGACCTTGAACTCTTGGGAATATTTTTTTCCCCGTGTCGTGTCGTGGCGGGGGGTGATTGGTTTATGATTGTTGGGTTTTTAAAACTAATGATGAGTGCGGGAATTGTTTTGTCACGGTAACAGATATTCCACCTGTTAAAAATTGTCCACAGTAATAAATAATGGATACATTTCAGATTCGATTGTCGTTGAACAATTTCAATGTCTGGATAGTCGACATATTTTTCTCTTTAAAAATTAAACATTAAATTTTGAAAAAAATGTTTTAATATATTGTATCGAGATTTTTTTTTGATTTGTTTTGCCCCATTTGGTTTTTAATATTTGTACGATTTTTTAACAAACCTGACCTGGATAACTTTCACAAATATATATTGGAAGCAACAGTTTTTTTCAACAGGAGTCTGAGATTTCAAAAAAGTGTCTAAGTGGTTTATGGATGGTCCCTTAAGTATTGGTAGTCTAAAAATAGAACATTTTTTCACTATCAAAATAGACTGTCGGAATTTTTAATGCAGTTTAAAGGTGAGAAGTTTCTTTATAAAGCAAATCTATTTACGTATAAGGTCAGGTTATTTAAAAATTCCTTTATTTTTTTTATTAAATTTTATATTTTTTTCTAAACATGCAATAAAGCCTTTGCAAATATTTTTTAAAGTTTATGTTGCCCCTTTCGAAAAAATCAGGGGACAAAAAAGTATTTTTTTCTAAAAACTTCCAAATTTTAATGGAAATAGAAGTCTTATCAACTAAAAAAAATGCATTTTCCTGCGTTTAAAACTATGTTTAGCATGTTTGGGATCGACCAAAGATATTTGATTTTTTTTTTTGTGAAATTCCGTTGCACAGAAATGCAAAAAGTTCGTCAATACTTAGATAATTTGAAAACTAATGATTGCAATACAACTGGGCAGGTGTAAAATGCATTCTAAATTTATTTTTTCATTAAAATGTGAATACCATGGCTTGTTATTTCAATTTTTATATTTTTAAAACACTTCGAAATAATACCATACATATCTAAACTTTTTGAGCTTTTTTTCTCGAAACACTAAATTTATTTACGGGTGTCACGAGATTGGATGTACAAAATTGGCTAAAAGTATGTGTGAAGACTGTGCATGACGAAGTCCGGTTTGATTTTTTTTTCTTAAAAAAAAAAACAAATTGTTTTTAGTCGTACATTTATGCGCAGCGAAGCTCTGCCGAAAAATCCGAAAACACGATTACATATAGCGGGGAATCAAAAAAGTTGGGAAATCATTCCTGTGTTTTTGGAATTGTACATTGTTACAAGCATGTTGCGATACCCGATTTTTACAGCACTCGTCATATTTATCTTGCTAGGCAAAGGCTCGCCTGACAACAAACTACTGACAAATCTTTATTTAGCGAGGTTCACCAAGTTGGATAAATACGACGAGTGCTAAAAAAGTCAAGTTTTGCAACGAGTTCCATACAACATTTTTAGCAATTCCGAAAAACACCATTTGAATGGAATTGTAAATCAAGTATTTAGTCAATCCACGGTTCATATCAAAAGAATGTTGAAAAGTATTACTTTTTAAAACAAGTGCTGAAAAGTTCAATTTTTCGGCATTCATTCCAGTACTGAAAAGTAGGACTTTTCAGCATTTGTTTCAAAAAGTGTTTCTATTCGGTTCAGTTGTTTTTGGTAGAGAAAAGTAGGCTATTTCGTCGTTCGAGAATGACAGGAAAAGTAAGTAGTTTCACGGCGGAATTGCAAAAAAATGTTGTCGTAAATTAGACCGAAAAAGAAACATGTATGTTTAACAAACTTACGTCAGCCATATTGTTATTATACAGTGTACCATTTGATTGAGCTGAGATTACATAATAAAAATCATTGATTGAGTTAGGAATGCGTACTTACTTACGTTTTTATCATAATATGTTGAGCATAATACTATTGCTGTTATGTGTCAGTTCACTTTCATGTGTTGAAGTGTTCCTACAAACAAGTTTAACTTCACCGTCAAGCTCGAGTGAGTTTCCTCTGTGTACATTGAGTCATGCCATTACCTTGCACTTGTATCTGCGCATTTTAATTGCCTCCGCTGCCGCCGGTTGCTGAAACTGTGAATTACTAGTGAAACGAACCATATGTGTGTTTGTGTTTGTGTGATTACTACAACACGACTATGACGATGGTCGTCGTCGTCGTAAACCGGATGGAACCGGTGTAGATTTATTTGTACGGCCAGAACGTAATTATTCAAGTCGTCGGTTCAACAGCGGAACGACTATTTACATCGTTTCCCACAAAAGCAATGGCAAGACACGAAAAAAAAAGTAAAATCATGGCGTCTACGACGGCTGCCAACAAAAACAGCTCGAGTTGTGCCCGGCTTTGATCGAATGAATGCGATAATTCGGATGCACTCGACAAGTTTATTTTTGTCCTCAAGTCGACCGACGGATCGTGACCTGTCTGACTGCACACTGGCACTTGCTGCCTAGAGGACGCAATAAAACTGTAATCACTGAGATTACAGTTAGGCTGCTGTGCACGATCGGCCGTATGTTGTTGTGCGAGCGCGCCACAAATTCCACCTGCGCCTGTGTCTGTATGAATGAATTAAACATGAGCCGCAGTGAGAGGGGGGAAAAAATATCAATTACACCATCCCCAAAGCTATCTATAACAACCGATGCAAAATACTCGGTCTGGCTGAGTGGTCGGTCAGTTGTTTGCGATAATTACCATGACTTTGTAATCACGAGAGTGCATCGTAGTAGAGAATGTTGACCAAGCTGTACACCGACTTGATTGTGTTTGACGTAATCTAGTTGGAAAATCCGGCAACAAAGCTTTTGATTGAAGTACACTGATAATGACCAGAATATGATACCGGTTATAATTACTTTAATGATAGCATTATTCAACTTTCGATTAAGAAAATCATAAAGTTTTCCATTTCGTGACAACAAATTTAAAGCAAAAAGATAACTCTCGGTTCTTTTGAAGAATAAGTAAAATATTTAATACAGGATAATGTGGATAATATTTGGTGCGGGTTGTACCCAACTGGATTGTTGCACCTTTTTTTCTTTCTTTCTAAAGGTGTAGGATTTGCTTTTGGATCTGACTAAAGATCAATCTTCGTAATCCGAATATTTCTCTAGGATAACTCATTGGATAAATGTCCAAATAAATATTTCTAGTGCATCAATTGGCTGAGGCATACTGATAATGGTCTTTTTGCTGTCATTTGAGTGCTTTGGTTTTCATAACATTCTATTTAAAGTAAGGCCGTTGCAAATATTTTTTAAAGTTTATGTCGCCCCCCTCTCCCTCAAAATCGGTTCGAAAAATCAGGGGGTAAAAACATATTTTTTCAAAAAAACTTACAAATTTTAAGGGAAATAGAAGTCTAACCAACCTAGGGTTTTTTCTCAAAATTTATTTTCCCTAAAAGAACACCCAGTTAGCAAAATCTAAACTTAGAAATATGTATCCTCCCTGCAAAGGCTTATGAATTGATCTCAGTTGAAAGGTTCTCCAAATCTCTGAATTGCAAATGTAACATCCTGGAGCAGAACTGTTAAATTCTAATAAAAACACAATTGAATTGAATTGATTGCAAATTCAATTTTACATCGAAAAGTCTAACCAACTGAAAACAATTAGAAATACATTTTCCTGCGTTTAAAATTATATTAAGCGTGTCTGGGATCGATCAAAAATATTTCCAATTTTTGTGAATTCCAATGTACAGTAACGCAAAAAGTTTTTTTTTTGCGAAAAACAAAAATCTCTTCGATACTTGGATATTTTGAAAACTAATGATTGCAAAACAACTGGGCAGGTGTAAAATGCACTTTAAATCACTTTTTTCATTCAAATGTTGAGACCATGGCTTGTTATTTCAATTTTTATATTTTTTGCACGACCACGATCAGAGTCGAGGGACTTAAAATTAAAACAATATTTGCAACGGCCTAAAGTATTTTTAAGGCTACATATTTTTTTGGCCAAAAGCATTTAAAAGGGGGAATTTGCAATGAAATCCACAATTATTGCAAGTTTATTAAACTTAGAAAAAAATATGATTCTCAAAAGTGTTGTAATGTATACCGTAAAAGTGGGTGACTTGGAAAGGTTTGAGACTAAAATGAAGAGCACAAATTAAATACGTACAGAATGGTATGGAATCATTTTGACCATGGTAGATAAGTGTTTAAAATACTTCTAAAAGAAGCTTTCATAATATTTTGAAAAGTTTAAAAAGTAAGTTAACTATAATTTAGAAAATGTTGATGAATAGCAATCTCAATGTGTCATGATTTTTTCAATGAACATGATTTCAAACCGAAAAACGGAATGCATTTTCAAATTCGTTGGACAATTTTTAACTAGGCGAATGTAAAATAAGTTTGTAAATAATAAATACCATGTGTTTTTTTTTAAATATGACTAAACAAAATTTCCATATTTAAAGGCATTTTCAGTAGAACAAATTTCATATAAAATGTGAAAACTTTTGATTCATGCTTCGAATTCAGTTTAAAATGTAATATGAATCGATCATTGCATGAAGAAAACTAGTTTTAACGTATTTCAGGCAAAATTCTGACTTTTTAACAGTTTTACTTAAAATTTGTATGCATTTGGTTAAAAGCTTACAAATTTAGTTAACTAATTAAAAAACTATATCAGCTAGTTTAGTGATGGTACATTTGACTTAAAAATAAAATTTTATCGCCTTAAATCTGATATCAACAAGAAAAACTGGTGACAAAGTCACCGTGGATTTCAAATAAGAATTTTCAAAGCATTTCTTTGTTTAAACACAAACGGAAAAAAACATTTTTTTCAAAAATAGTACATGGACCTTTTTTTAAAATTAAATCTGTCTTTATTGAACATTCTTATAATAATAACATTTCTTAAACATGCTAAGTGGTATGGCTTAATGCCCTTCATCTTTGTTGTATTTTTAGTTTTATTGTTAACTGATCACATTTATTTTGTTTACTTCAAATTGTTTTACATTATTGCATTGAATAGAATACATTTGGGTAAAAAGAAAAAAAAATACTTTAACAACTAATCCTAACATAAAACTAAAAAACTAAATTCATTGAAATATTCAAAATCATTAGAACGAGTAAACTACGAACTGTTTCTTAAGATGAATGCTCCAAGGGTTCCGTGACGTGACGCAATGTTCGAACTGCTTGCAGTTTGGACATGGTGGAAGGAACTGTTTCATCAAGAGTCGTTGTGCAACCTGCGGAGGGGAGCAAAAAACTCAAGCTTGCAACACTATCAACGAGAACATCGAAGCCAAATGCTTCAATTGCGGTGCCGACCATTCAACCAAGAATCGAAGCTGCCCAAAACGAGCTGAAAACGCAAAACACCACCAGCATTCACGGACGTGGATTTTCCTGCTTTGGCGTCACCAAGAGCGGGATCTGCTCGAGTGGTTCCAAATCTGCAGCCATTGCCGTTGAATCAGCTGCAAAAAGTTGCAGAGAATACAACACATCCAGGCTTCAGTCAGCAACCGAGGGCAAACCAACCAGCATCAACGGATGAAGGCAGTAGTGACCTGTTTTCTCCACAAGAACTTCTGAACATTTTCATCGAGATGACAACAACACTGCGTGTTGCAAAACTCGTGCAGAACAAGTAAGAACGCTTGGAGGATTTATCTTGAAATACAGTTCGTAGTTTACTCGTTCTATTGATTTTGAAAAATTCTTTTTTTTTATTTTAGTTTCAAGTTAGGATTAGTTGTTACAGTGATTTTTTCTTTTTTACCCAAATGTATTCAATTCAATGCAAAAATGTAAAACAATTTGAAGTAAATAAATGAATGTGAACAGTTAATAATGAAACGAAAAATACATCAAAGATGAAGAGGATTTGGCCATACCACTTAGCATGTAAAAGAAATGTAATTATTATAAGAATGTTCAATAAAGACATATTTCGTTCCCATGTTACGATGATGTTGAAAATTGCCCGAACTGCTTTCAGCTCAGACGGCGTTGTCGATCCTTTCTCGAGATGAACCAGGTACAGTTGATCACGATACTTGATGTCCTTGTTGTGTCTCGTCATCTTGAAGACTTCGATCACGTTCAACTTAAGACTGTTGAGCTCTTCTTTCAGCACACTCACATCCATGTCGTATTTACAGGCCACGGATGACTTGTTTCATGGGGCATTTACCTGGATCGTCATGGCTGTAGTATTCAATCTTTGTGTTGTTCAAGAAATCCTGAACGTAGTTGTAATCCTTTCTGGTAGGTAGCAGAATTTTGAGTCCATCAGCACACAAGCGAATGGAAGCTCGTAAAGCACCAGATTTGATAAACCCGGCCAGCCATTCGCACCGAATCCGATGACGATGTTTTCACAAAAATGGGTGGCAACTTTTCACGTCGTTCAAATTCTTCCTTCTCGCTCACGTCCACAGGGAGGGTAGCGAACTGGTTTCCAGACAATTTTTGAGCGTCCTTGCTCAAACTGCCTGGCTTTGCAGGTAGCGCTTCGGTATTCTTTGCACTTTTTAGCACTTTTTAGAAGCTAATATCGTACTCCTCACTGATTGGTGGTCCACAAAGGAATGAGTACATCGACCTTGTGTGGCATACCTCAGACTGATAAAAAAATGACCCTATAAATACCAAAAGATGCGCAAGGATCTGGCCTACACGCCAAAGATGTTGAAAATAAACGCTTCAGTGGCCAAAATGCCTCAAAAAGAGACATTTTTGAAAAAAAAATCTTTTTTCACGGGTTAATCACCCACATCCCACAAATTCAAATGCAAAGCGCCTGCTCCTGTTACGTCCAATCAAGCTCATATTGTGGATTTTGGCTAAGTATGCCCACCGGAACAAACCCTTGAATGCCCGCCAAAAGTCATTTTTGTTACATCCTAATGGAGATAAAAAAATTAAATAAAATTATTTAGCAAAATGATTGGAAAAGTGCAACACTAACATAACATACTATAAAAAAAACTTCTAAACCTTATTTTTGTGTTTCATCTGGAGCTTTTTTTTTTTTTAAACGTTCCGTTCCCTCTTATAATGTTTGCAGTTTGGGTAGAGTAGATTTCCATGATAAACGGGGAACGAAGAAAAATTATTCTCACAAATCGTAGTTTCAACCAATCATATTGGGTTGGGAGGGGAAACACCCTTCTGCCACATGAGTTTGAACTTCATTTAGCCCATGATCTAAAGCACTGATTCCAAGACCCCACCTTCCATGCATCAATGGTGGGGCCTAATGGTCCAGGAGCTTGTCCGGTCCTACTAGTGGGGCCCAGTACCCACTTTGGGAAACACTGGTCTTATGTTTTAGTTGTAATGAAAGGTTTTTATAAAATTATAGTACTGTCAGCGTGGAGAGATTGAAGAAAAATTCTGCACATTTTTAAGACTAAATCTCACCCACCAGACCCAATATCACCCGTGCTGACTTATTTTTGTTAGTTAAATTTGTAAATTGGCACTATATACTGTAGACGAACATCTATGCTAGTCCAGCGCCAGCACTTACTTCCCCATCGAACGGAAGGTGTGATCTGACAAATCTCGCCGCGAAAAATGCCACCGGGACTGACTGGGACCAAACACAGGTCAACTGGTGTGAGACCAATCCAAAGGTCGTCAGTTCGAACCCTGGAGTAGAAGGTTCCTTGGAGTAAAAATAGGTTTTGGGTGTTCTCCCCATTCAAGCCTTTGGACTCCTAGGTTCGAGCAGAATCTTGCAATAGAGACCACAAAAGACCTGGGGAACGTTAAAGTGGATGGTTTGATTTTTTTTATTCATAATCAGACATATCATTGGATTTAAGTGGCATTTATGTACTTCATTAAGATGATATCAGAATTGTTCTTTTACACATCATTGATTACCTATGAACACTTTTCCCAATCTTTAAATTTTTCAAAATTTATAACATTGCAAGTGTGAGGAAAGCATCAGCCACGTATGTGGGTTCAGTTAGTTTTTTTTTTCTAAACAAAAATTATTTTGGATGATTTCCATTAAAAAGTCATTGCTCTATCTCTAGCATACCGCACTGCTCACTGCCCCGCTATAAGAAAGGTTGGCCTAAAAGGCCATGTTTGGAGTGATAAGTAAGGTGGCTCTGATAGTGATTTATTGAACCTCTCCTCATACCATCGCTTACGCCACACAGCTCAGCTATCGTCAAGCGAACAAACGGTCGATGGCGCTGGCGCTGGTGTGTTGGTGAGGTGTCGGCCGGAGTGCTCGACCGACGACGTGTGAGTTTTCGAAATAATGGCGGTCAAGGTCAGAATGATTCATTTATTAAAATGGTGTAGTATGGTGAGCAGCGACCGCGGCGTGTGCGATGGCGGATGTTTGCGTGTTCACATCAGCGCAAAAGCAGCAGCAGCAAACTAAACAGAGTCAGCAATTTGTGTGTTTATCTGAGTGATGTTTGTGCTTTTTTTTTCACCCTGCTGTGTGTGTACGTGAGTTGCTGCTGCTGCTGATACGGCATGTGCACATTCCACGCCGTACAAAGTCCCGGTTAGGTGGAAAAAATGTATTTTTTCTACCCCGTCGCCATCCCCATTACCTCGGCCCACGGCTGTGTGTGAATGACTTCATTTCCATGGGCGATATAATTAACCTTCTGATAGTGTCGAACCAATCAAAACATTTCAAGTCTGTACCGGATTTGTTTCTTCGTATTTTTCACACCGACTATTCATGTGGGGGGAATGACTTCTTGATGTGAATCTATGGATGAGCGCACAGGTTATTGTAATGGTTGATTGATTTTGAACTTTGATGCAATAGCATACTGCTTAGTTTTATGAAAAAAAGAATCATATCGTTATAAAAATCTCGATATCTTCATTACATCACCACAATTAATCGATATTTACTGGGCCTTCACAAAGCTGAAAAAAATTACCGATCCAGTTATAAAAAAACTACTGGTTTATTTAAACAAATGATGTTAGGGGTATAAAATAATCCAGATCATTTATCTGCTGGTTCCGGAAGGATTTTTTGCTAGATTAGCGGGGGTTTTTGCTGGTTCAGAGTTTTTCCTTGCTGCTGTTTGGTTTTTTTTCGGGCAGCTAGAGAATTACGCTTAAAGAGCAAAAAAAATCGTTACATTTTCTCCTGTCAGACATTTTTGGCAGTAATTAACGAAACACCAGAACAACCAAGTTTTTAGTAAAAAATGTAACTTGCTTCGTAAAATTATTGGCAAATATCAGCAAAATCAAAACAGGAAAATCTCTGTTGACTTGGTGATGTACACCGTTTCAGTGGTTTTTTTTTAAATTCCTAATCACTTTAAAGCCTTCCATTATTTGAAGATGGATTTTATGAAATTCAGATTACGACTCATCTTTCAAAAAGCTAAACTGTTCGATTTAACCCTCTACAACCTAACCCCGCCACTAGACGGGCTTCAATCTAAAAAATCGCCAAAAATCCATTTTCCAACCGATTTTTGATCTTTAAAAAGCATTGGAAAGAAGAACTCTTAAAATTTTAGAAAATTTCAGGGTTGGGAGTTTAACTTGTTTTATGTGACTTAGACAGTGTTTTTAAAAATGTCATTTTTTAGGGGTCAACTTTGGCTGTGTTTTTTACTAACATTTCCTATAATTTCAGTAAAAATAAGTATGCAGTAATTTTTGTAGTGTCCCAGACTATGCCTCTACGCATTTTTTGCAACTTAAAAGATGATGGTGCCATTCTATAGCAGAAAATGTGAAAAACATGCAAAAAATTCAAAAAATGACTGTAAAAACGTGAAAAAATTAGATAGGCAAAATGTAATTATATTAGATGGTAGAATAGGCCAAATACTACCAAAAACAAACATAAACTAAACAAGATAAATGCAAATTAAAATACTAAAAATAAAACAAGAAAAATATAAAACAAGAGAAGTAAAGTTTTTCGTAGAACAAAAGTTGCTCAAAATGACCTCCTGAACACGGGAAAAATAAATATTTTCGAAAAAAAAAATTTGGGCAGTAGAGGGTTAAGTCACTTTATTTGTCATACACTATAACTAGGGCTAGTTTCAGCTTTTCAGTGTTTGAGATTTTAATGCAAATACTCCACAAGATTTGAAGCTAGCATTTTATTGTACCTGATATAGAATTATACACTGGTAAGTTTAGGTAAATCGTAAATTCAGCAGATAAAAATACTACATAATTTCATAAAGATAAAAATTATCTTTGCCTTCCTCACCTTATTAAGAAAATACTATACAATCACTCGAAGATTAACTTTTTAATTTGAGCTTCTATGATCAAAGTCAGAAATCATAAGTTTGGTCCTAATTGGACCATCCTTCTATTTTTGACACCGTCCTCTTTTTTGACGATTTTCTAAAAACGTTTTTTTCTTTTAATCATAACTTTGCAACAATTTGAGCAAAAGACTTGCTACAGGTTGCATTTTCTAGAAAAATGTCCAAGAAATTCGAATTAAAATAAAATTTTAACCCTTAATTGCCCCCTAATATTATATTTTAACGATTTATGTATTAAAATTCAGTTTTGATCTATTCCTTATTTTATTTATTATTTTTATTTTCTCACCATCGTGTTCCCCGGACAATGTTACATAATAATCAATGCAAACCTCAAACTAATATAAGCTATTGGCGAGATACAGCGCAGCACTCGGAAGTACATGGTATACTTTTCAACAAAAAGGGATGAATCCCGCATAGTTCGGTTTTTATAAGTGAGAAACTTATTTCGGATTTGAATTCATAGGACAAAGTGCATCGCAAAATTAAACTTTTTTCAGTAATATCGCTGTATCTCGTCAATAGTTCATTTTGGTTTGAGGTTTACATTGATTTTTATGTAAATTTGTCCGGAAAACACGATGGTGATAAAATAAAAAAAAAATATAAGGAATTGGTCAAAACTGAATTTTAATAATTAAAATATTAAATTATAACACTAGGGGGCGTTTGAAGGTTAAAATTTTATTTTTATCGAATTCCTTGGACTATTTTCTATAAAATGCAACCTGTAGAAAGTTATTTGCTCAAATAGTTGCAAAGTTACGATAAGAAGAAAAAAAAAGTTTTTTAGAATATCGTCAAAAAAGAGGGCGGTGCCAAAAATAGAGGGATGGTCAACACCAAACTTGGGATTTCTGTTAACTATCGATAGATGAACGTTTCCTCCAACCTGGAATGAACCATATGCGAAATCAAAATTTAAAAATAGTGATCCTTGCACCGTAACTTGGGTTTCCATTCGCAGTTTTTACCAAACTGGACATTCGCACTTTAAAATAAATGATAAACAGACAAGCAACATCGGCTCGCTTTTTTAAGAAATTTCAAATTTCTCAAGGCAGTTTAACAAGTCGCAATAGTGCGATCAATAGCAATAATTTAGTGCTAAGTCCATGTTAGTGGAAATGGCGCAATACAGATTTTGAGAAATACCTAGATTTTATGTGGAAAAAAAGATATGTCAATTTTTCTGCGCACTTATTTTGTTAACCAGTCCTCATCAATACTTACGACTTTTCGGAGGCACCAAATCGATCAGAAAATGCCTTAAAAGAAACAAATTTTTGAATATTGACGTACCTTTTTGTATAGACTGCTGCCAAAATTGTATGAAGACTTGTATAGATAAACCAAAGACCAAGTCATAAGGGAGGCCGCTGAAAAGTATGAGCCAAATAAAAAAAAAACTGAGAACGTGTTTTAAAATAGTAGGTATGTGAATAAATATTAAAGTTATTATCTTCAGAATGAATTTATGATCGAATTCTTGTCTCTAACAAAGCTTAAAGTGTTTATTGAGATGACTTTACAAAACTTGCATTGAACTGCATAAAGAGCAATCATGTACTGTTAACATAGATTAAAGAATAAAGAAATCGAAAAGATGCTTTAATAAAATGGCAAAATTTTGACTCGATTTCACACGCTAACAAACCAGTTTAAGATTTATTTAAGATTTACGAAAAAACAGGTTTTCAAGTCAATAACTTATAAACTATGTAAATTTGACCGTTTCCAGTCATTTGCTCCGTCCGTCGTCTACCACGAGCGCTCGACAAAAAAATATGCTAAATTATGTACGGTACTTGCCACCCAATTCACCTGTCTCAAAGCCAGCCACCCCCCAAAGGAGGGGTAGGAGTGCTCTTCTGTGTGATTTGTGACCCACTCGACCTCTCATCGGTGTTGTTAAACGTGGTTCCGCACCGTGTGCTTCTGGCGACGACCCGGCAGTTGTTTGTAAATAATACACCATAACTATTTTAATTAAATTATTGTAGCGCTTAAATTCAGCGCCCGGTTTTGTTTCTCTGGCTTTTCGTTGGTGGTTAACCCTGTTATGGTCAAGTTCAGTTTTTCAGTAAAGTTTTTTTTTGTTTTTGAGAACTTTTTTCTAGATTTCCTAATTTCATAAAAAAAAAAAAATCAGAAAATCAATAAGGGTCCGGATATTAGAGGGTTAACCGTCGCCACAGTTCGGTGGTTGCCCTCAAGCAAAGCAAGAAAAAAAAATCAATGTCACTATTCAACGTAAAACATTTGCGCCCCGGACTGTGACTCATCGCCATAACCTTCGCTTCCGCTTGTTGTTGCTGTTGTTGCGTTCATTTGTGGTGGTCGGTGGGTCGAGCAAACGGTCCACTTTCGTCACAGCCACATCGGAAAAGTAGCACGTCATTATTTTTCTTCTTCTTTTGTTTCATTCCTTTTTGCGCGTTCCGTGCACCAATTACAGGGTAATTTACTTACTTAGTTTTGCTGTATTTACATTGTCACATGGGACGACGACGTGCTCACTTTCATTCAATGCGGTTTTGGGACGGTATTTGAGGCGAGAGTCCATGATTTCGGAACGCTTTCCCTCGTGGGAACGTGCAATGTTGTAATAATTTGATTTCAGAACTTGTGTGCGTCTTTCATGTCTCAAGAAGCTAACGATGGTTTTTTTTTTCCTTTTCTTCTCCCTTCCCCGCAGATCTGTTGACGCGTCCCAAAGTTACAGCAGAGGGGGCCCATCGCCGTCTCAGTCCGCCCCCCGGTCGGCAGCTAGTCCACTCTCGCCACCCCGGCCCGGTCCGGGAGCGGGAGCCGCGAATTATCCACCATTCGCAGGAGCACCCGCACGCGAGGCACCGCTTAGGTATGGGCCGAACAACTCGTACTATCGGGACAACCCCTACACCCGCGTGTCACAGGTGAGTTTCCTTTACACACGTGGAGTTTGTAACGTGTGATCGGTAACTTTTGCCTTTTTCCCGTTCCTTGCAGGTACCACAGGTTTCCGAGTACCATCGATCGGTGCCGGTGGTTTCGGTCTCTAGTAGCATACCCGCCCCTATTAGTATAGCAAATTCCATGGAGCCAGTACAACAACAGCAACCTACTAGACACCGGATGTCCCTGTTACCCCACACGCCCGATTACCTGCAGGGGCGGTCTGCGCAGCAATCGCAGTCGGCCCAGTCGGATTCCGGTCCACCTGCATTTAAAAAGATTCGCCTGAACGACACCAGCCAACCTGCGCAATCCCCTCTGAACGTTGATACACGTGATCCACCGGTCTCTTCCGGTGCGTATCATCCTCAGGTGGAGGCGATCTCACCCACGCTGCCAAGCGATCCGACTGAAGAGCTGCGTGCCACCAAGGACGACCTGTTACAGCAGATTGCCAAGGTGGACATGGAGATCGACAAGGCGGAGAAGAAGATCGCCATGCTGAAGAAGAAACAGGAATCGCTCGAAGAGGCTTCGTTGAAACCGGCCGTCGAGGAGAGTGCCGCCGAGGCGCAACCCAAGCACCGCAGCTTAGCACAGCAAATCTACGCCGAAAATCGGAAACGAGCTTCGACGGCGCACGCTGTCCTGAGCGCGCTTGGCACTGCCACCGATCTGCCGCTGTACAATCAGCCGTCCGATGCGGAAACCTGCCGCGACATCCAGGACCGCCACAAAACGTTCCGGCAGCATCTGCTGGCGCATTTCAAGAAGATCAAATCGGAACGGGCGGCCAAACAGGTCGAACTGACTGAGCGGTACGCGCAGATGTCGCAAGACTGGTCCAAACGTGTAGATAAGATGGAAGCGAGTGCAAAGCGGAAGGCGAAAGAGGCGAAGAACCGGGAGTTTTTCGAGAAGGTGTTCCCCGAGCTTCGAAAGCAGAGGGAGGATAAAGAGCGATTTAATCGTGTAGGTTCTAGGATTAAATCCGAAGCCGATCTTGAAGAGATCATGGATGGTCTTCAGGAGCAGGTACGCTTCAAACAATCTCATTTCTTTCTGTGTACAGCTGAACTATATTAAATTTATCTCGTTTTAGGCGATGGAGGATAAAAAAATGCGTTCATATGCTGTGATTCCACCTTTAATGTTAGACTCCAGACAAAGAAGGCTAGTGTTTAATAATGAAAATGGAGCGCTAATAGATATGGAAACAGAATTCAAGGTAAGTGGAACATCGGAGCGGATCCCTTCATAATAATCATTAAAACCAGGCAATAGTTCTGTAAATTTCATTTATCATAAAATTGAAACAAGACACCTATTTTACTTTTCGACTTGACGAAACAGTTTGTAAAATTTTATGGTTAGTTGATTTTGACCTACTTTATTTTTAAATGATTGTAATTCGAAGAAAACTCTTGCTATAGAATTGTTATAATTTGGGTAATTTTGTTTAAAAACCATGACAGACTCCTGACTTTCCTTTTATTTAAAGTTCGGTAAGTTTTCTGAAAAGTGAGATAGTTTGAAAAAGTTTGTTCAATGCTTAAAATGTTACCAGGAGCTATTGGCAAAGTAAAAAAAAACAAGAACGGAACCTTGAAATCATTTAGAGGCTTGGTAGTGGAAGTGTTAAATTGGGGGCAGAATGGACCACCCTTTTCTTGCCCTAAAAAAAACAATCAAAAGTTATGAAAATTCAATAAAATTGATTTTTTCACTCCTGGTAGCTTCAAAAACCACGTTTAATGCAACATAAGTTGATTTTTAGTTGTTTTGATATTTATTTGTAAAAATATTGTCTTATTTGGACATATTTACACTATTTTCAAAAATGTTTGTTTTTTTAAGTGACTATTTTTATAAAAGTGATCAAACTTCATGTTAACTATGAATCATTTCTAATCACCCTTCAACGTTGTATTAGACAAAATGGCTTGTTTTCTAAAGTGGCCCATTCTGCCCCGCACCCTGGAAAAGTAGTCGAAAAAACACATTTTTTAAAGTGCATCAATAGTAGTTTATGCAACAAGTTGCAAAAAGAGGATTTTTTCAGCACGAGTCGTACATTTATCCAACGAGGTTCACCGAGTTGGATAAATATGAAGAGTGCTGAAAAAATCAAGTTTTGCAACGAGTTCCATACAACATTTTTTGCAATTCCAAAAACACACACTGAGTGAAATTTTAAGTCAAATTTTCATGTATTTTGTCAATAAATCGTTTAAATCAAAAAAAGTTGAAAAGTGTTACTTTTCGAAACGAGTGCTGAAAAGTTCAACTTTTCAGCACCCATTTGAGTGCTGAAAAGTAGAACTTTTCAGCATTTATTTTGAAAAGTGTTGCTATTCGATTCTGTTATTTTTGGTACAGAAAATTAGGCTATTTCGTCGTTCAAGAATGACAGGAAAAGTGAGTAGTTTCACGACGGAATTGCAAAAAATAGTTTTAAAAGGAAAAAATCAACCAAGTAACCAACATGGAACATTCCAAAGCATAAGCCTACTAAACTGAATTCATAAATTTGTATGTTTTTCTATGGATTTTGGTGCATTTTACTTAGGTGGGCCATTCTGCCCCTAATATGTGTCAGTCTTGGTTTAAGCTGATACTGATTATCGCAGTCTCGGACATTAGATGACCCATTACAAAATGATAGAGGTCCCATGCCGAGATTATTGGACATTGTCTGGCCCGCCAAAACCTAAACTAAGTACCAGAAGAGTCCACAAATCTGGACGCGATCCTGCAGTTTGAGCGCAGTGTCATTTTCACCATCAACGATAGGCTTACCAAAATATCCCGGAAAGAGCCCGGAGCTGTTGAAATGATGATGTAAATAGGCCTGCTGATTTCTTGTTAAGCTATTGGTGCTCGATGGAATTACATGTATTACATGTACATGTTGTCTCCCTTTTATGTTATAGGAAAAAGTTTGTGTTTTCTAGCCCATCCACCGGCATTTCGTAGTACAATAATTCAGAAGCTCGCTTAAAAATGTGTTAGGAAAATTTTCACGTAATCCGCCCATATCATCTCATTTTCGTAGGTGCTTATCCTGGGAACAACAGTGTAAAAATCGCAAAGAGCTAAGTATCAATTCCATAATGTTACAGAAAAAAACAAGTTCTGTGCAATCACTAAATATAAAGATAACAAGCAATCTATCGAGTTCACAAATTGATTCAAGTTGGCGTCAACCCGTAGTTGCTTCTCCGTTAATGACCAGGACATCAAAAAATTGCTCCAAAAACCACAGATGAATAGTTGGAACCAATCATCACCACTTTGCAACTTTCAATCACGGCGCCGGCCATGACCAGTGGTACGATCACGGGGAAGTGGATAGGAATGTTAGTTCGATATTTGAGAAATGAACACCGCTAAATCGGCTGCCTCTTCGTCAAAGTATCACATGAGTTTTGAGGGGTTAGCAAAATGGGTATGAGGTCAGGATTCACCATGGTAAGTGATGCGACCATGAGCAATGTGTTATCGGTTGAAATTTTAAATAAAAAAAACTGTCCACGTTTTTTTAATAAATGGTCCCTTAGTTATTTTAATTTTGATCCACTTAACTTTTAAATAAAGGACTCAGAACTATTGACTGGTTTTGTAAAGGTTTAATTTACATAATACTTAAATTACAATTTATTTTCTCTTTCACTTGATACAGGAACGGTTAAATTTGAATGTGTGGACGGTTGGCGAGAAGGAGGTTTTTCGGGAGAAATTTTTGCAACATCCGAAAAACTTCGGTATGATTGCAGCCAGTTTGGATCGTAAATGTGCGCAGGTACGGTAACGAATGTGACTAAATGTGAATACGGTAAACTAACAACAATATTGTAACAATATTGCAGGACTGTGTGCGATATTACTACCTCAGTAAAAAGGCGGAAAACTATAAGCAGTTGTTGCGAAAGTCTAGGCAGCGGACACGGAGTTCGAGGAATATACAGAAAACCAATCAAAATCAGACGCAGTGCATAGTAGATGCATTAACAACTGGTGTTACAACAAGGTATGGGTTTGCTCGATCAGGTTTGGTCGTTTTTGGGAGATTATAGTTTTTGTTTTCTTTCTCTTGCAGACTACAACGTGAACAACAACAAAAGACTGTAGGCCGTGATCGTGCCGCGAATTCAACAAATAGTTCAATAGGAAATAGTTCGGCATCTAATGTCACAACAAATTCATCTTCAAATATTACTAATAACAATAATGGTAGCAGTAGTAGCAGTAGTGCAAATAGTATTAGCGTGAGTAACAACAGCCCGCAACAGGCGAAACACGATCAGCCGCAGCCAAGTGCGACTTCTGGAAGCACAACGGTTACGACGGCGTCTGTGGCGACAGCAGCACCAGTAACCAGCAGCACGGTAACAACATCTACGGCATCTCCTCCCTCGTCATTGTCAACGGTTTCGTCATCCTCGGCATCAACGACGGTGACGACTACGTCAGCGGCGGGTTCGACTCCATCGTCCACATCTGCGACTAGCATAGGAAACAGTACCAGCAGCAACTCCAGCAGTACCATCTCGAGTAGCAATGGCACGACGAGTACTAGCGAAAGCAGCAGCAGTGCGACGTCAGTTGTTCCGGGCAGTGCGGAAAGTGCGACGGAAGCTATCGCCAGCAAGGATGAGACTAGCAAAGATAAGCAAGCAGCTGGTTCTGATGCGACTGTGACGTCTCAACCTGGCCTGGTCGCGCCTGTTACGGAGAATAGTACTACTGTACCTACTATTACGACTACTTCCACAACTGCCACTGTATCGACAGCAGCGAGCACGGCACCCGGCACCACGAACGCAAGTTTATCGCGAAGTGCAACGCCTTCATCCGCAGCAGTTCCAACACCTCCATCGATCACCTCCTCCTCGTCGTCGTCGTTGTCTTCATCGGTATCGTCTTCGCCCAGTATATCGTCGTCCGGCATCGCTCCGACGTCGACCATCTCATCGTCCGTTGCGGCCTCACCATTGTCTGTCTCATCAACCATCATCAGCAGCAGCAGTAGCAGTACCTTGGCCACGTCTGTCAGCAACACAGCAAGCAGTATCAGCGTGACTAGCAACAGCAGTAGTAACAGCACCAGCATCGCGAACAACATCGGTGGCCATCCGCTGTCGAGCGTAACTGCCGTGGAAACGTCTTTTGTACCTAATTCTAGTAGCTCTAGTATATCTACGATTCCGCTGAACGGCGTGAAAACGGACGTACTAAACTCGACCACGGTGACCGCCACGACGGTCGCGGCGACGACGCCCCTCAACAACAACAACAACAGTTACGGCGGCGTTGGCATCAATGTAAATAATGTAAATTCAACCATGCCCAACCTAACCCACGGCTCAGTACCAGTTACGCTTACGGCAGCGGCGGTCCCGGGCGGACCGACGTCGATGCCGCCCAGCTCACAGCCACCATCGCATTTACCCTCACTGCAACAGCAGCAGCAGTTGTTCAACAATACGACCAGCACGCCCAAGAACGCGTCCTCGGCGGCCTCGTCGATGGAGATCATCATCAAGGACTTTACGCTGGAGACGCTCGTGTCCAACGTGGTGAAGAAGAAGTTTGGCGTCAAGGACAACAACCTGCTCAAAGACGAACTGGAACCAAGGTAAAGGGCGTGGTTGTGGGAGGGGGATTTTGTTGTAAACTGTATTGAATGTTTTTTGTGTTTTCGTTTACTTTCAGTGATCCTAAAAAGATGCGGTTAGACCTTGATGGCATCAAGGACGGCAGCATCAATCAGGACGGCAAAGGTAAGTGGCGATTTTATTTTTTTGAAGAATTATCTATCTTGAAGGAGGTTTGGTTTTAGAAAATATGACACAGACATGACGGAAATATCAAATAATTGCGCTAACAACACACACAATTTCTTGCATCTGAGCAATTCTCTACGAAATCGGTCTTTTTTCTTCAATTTTAATTTTTGTATTTTTTAATCCGGCTGAAACTTTTTTGGTGCCTTCGGTATGCCCAAAGAAGCCATTTTGCATCATTAGTTTGTCCATATAATTTTCCATACAAATTCGGCAGCTGTCCATACAAAAATGATGTATGAAAATTCAAAAATCTGTATCTTTTGAAGGAATTTTTTGATCGATTTGGTGTCTTCGGCAAAGTTGTAGGTATGGATACGGACTACACTGGAAAAAATAATACACGGTAAAAAAAAATTTGGTGATTTTTTTATTTAACTTTTTATCACTAAAACTTGATTTACAAAAAAACACTATTTTTAATTTTTTTATTTTTTTGATATGTTTTAGAAGACATAAAATGCCAACTTTTCAGAAATTTCCAGGTTGTGCAAAAAATCACTGACCGAGTTATGAATTTTTTAATCAATACTGATTTTTTCAAAAAATCGAAATTTTGGTCGTAAAAATTTTTCAACTTCATTTTTCGATGTAAAATCAAATTTGCAATCAAAAAGTACTTTACTAAAATTTTGATAAAGTGCACCGTTTTCAAGTTATAGCCATATTTAAGTGACTTTTTTGAAAATAGTCGCAGTTTTTCATTTTTTTAAATAAGTGCACATGTTTGCCCAGTTTTGAAAAATATATTTTTGAAAAGCTGAGAAAATTCTCTATATTTTGCTTATTCGGACTATGTTGATACGACCTTTAGTTGCTGAGATATTGCAATGCAAAGGTTTAAAAACAGGAAAATTGATGTTTTCTAAGTTTCACCCAAACAACCCACCATTTTCTATCGTCAATATCTCAGCAACTAATGGTCCGATTTTCAATGTTAATATATGAAACAATTGTGAAATTTTCCGATCTTTTCGAAAAAAATATTTTGGAATTTTCAAATCAAGACAAACATTTTAAAAGGGCGTAATATTGAATGTTTGGCCTTTGTGAAATGTTAGTCTTGATTTGAAAATTCCAAAAATATTTTTTTCGAAGAGATCGGAAAATTTCACAAATGTTTCATATATTAACATTGAAAATCGGACCATTAGTTGCTGAGATATTGACGATAGAAAATGGTGGGTTGTTTGGGTGAAACTTAGAAAACATCAATTTTCCTGTTTTTAAACCTTTGCATTGCAATATCTCAGCAACTAAAGGTCGTATCAACAAAGTCCAAATAAGCAAAATATAGAGAATTTTCTCAGCTTTTCAAAAATATTTTTTTCAAAACTGGGCAAACATGTGCACTAATTTAAAAAAATGAAAAACTGCGACTATTTTCAAAAAAGTCACTTAAATATGGCTATAACTTGAAAACGGTGCACTTTATCAAAATTTCAGTAAAGTACTTTTTGATTGCAAATTTGATTTTACATCGAAAAATGAAGTTGAAAAATTTTTACGACCAAAATTTCGATTTTTTGAAAAAATCAGTATTGATTAAAAAATTCATAACTCGGTCAGTGATTTTTTGCACAACCTGGAAATTTCTGAAAAGTTGGCATTTTATGCCTTCTAAAACATATCAAAAAATAAAAAAAATTAAAAATAGTGTTTTTTTGTAAATCAAGTTTTAGTGATAAAAAGTTAAATAAAAAAATCACCAAATTTTTTTTACCGTGTATTATTTTTTTCCAGTGTAGTCCGCATCCATACCTACAACTTTGCCGAAGACACCAAATCGATCAAAAAATTCCTTCAAAAGATACAGATTTTTGAATTTTCATACATCATTTTTGTATGGACAGCTGCCGAATTTGTATGGAAAATTATATGGACAAACTAATGATGCAAAATGGCTTCTTTGGGCATACCGAAGGCACCAAAAAAGTTTCAGTCGGATTAAAAAATACAAAAAAAATCGAATGACCGAAATCCTAGAGAACTGCTCATCTGCATTTTGAGCACAACTTGACAACTTGTCGACATAGCATCAAAAATCGATGGAAATTGATTTGTTTGTAATTTTCAAGATGAATTTTATCGATAAATACTTCTGATTGATGATGCAAAAAAAAACTCAATCTATCTTTTGAAAAGATGGAAAAAAGTAAAACAGTCTGCAATCTGACTGGCTTATCCGATCAATGTTAAATTTGTTGATGATGCTCATTCGCGGTCTGGACTTTGATAAGAAAAAAAGAGTCGACTGATTCTTACCGAAGTTATGCAAAAAAATAGTCTAATTTGCTTGCCTGAGTGTCCAGTCTTATTTGGTGCAGTGATTTCCACTTTTCAAAAAACAAAGTCCTTTCCCTCTGACAGTCAATAGTAAATCGAAGATGAAGTTTATTAGTTTTGATATGTAGCGATCGTTTAACAATACAATTCCATGCTAATGTTTTGATTATACCCTGTATAAGTTATGTCGTGCGGTGCATTTTTTAAAGCACCTCCTCGTCCGCGTGGCACATCTTCCGGTGCTTGTGCACAAAGTAGTAGCTGGGGAACTTGCTGCCGCACGTCTTGCACGGATAGTACTGCACGTTCATGTCCAGCGGTTTGACCTCACGTTTTGCTGCGTGGTGTGATTTCGCGTGCCGCACCACCGACGATGACGACGACAAACTCGTTGGTTGTTTTTCACCATGCCCTTCGGAATCGACTTCCGGATCTGGCTGGACGCCACCACCGACTTCAAGCGATAGCGGAATCAGATGACGCTTGGCGTGCTTCTGGTAGCAGTACTGCGACTTGAAGGTGTGCTTACAGTACACGCAGTTGTACGTTTCGCCCGTCGTGGTCGTGGTTGACGCGATTGTGTTGGTCGTGGTGGTTGTCGACGCACTTTGCGGCGAATGGGGCCGGTTGGTGTCCTGGCTGTTTTCGTCCTTGCTGCTGGTGTAGCTTTCGCCCGAAGCTAGGCTGCTTGCCGCCTGTTTGCGTTCGTTGATGTTGCGCACCATCTGGTGGGAAACGGTTAAAAAATGAGCTTTGGCTTCTTTTTTGGATAGTGGGTGGTAGTTACCTGTTGATGGAAGGATGTGCTCATGTAGCGCGAGTTGCCACCCTTGGACGACTCGTCGGGAGTGCAGATGGTTTTGTTGTTGTTGGCGGTGTTGATTCCGTAACTGTCGTTGAGAACGCGTCGGAATCGCACCGGACCGTCGCAGCTCGCAATGTCTACGATTACGCCCTTGTCGTTGTTGCTGTTGTTGGTGGAATCTTTGGATGCCGTCGTTACAACCGAGTCTGATTTGCTGGACGAGGCTCGTTTGAGGGATTTTGATGACCGTTTATGGCTGGTGGTCGGTGGCAGTTGGTGCTCCTTGGAGGGTTTGGGCGGTTCTTCCGGCGTAGCTGTGGCAATCGAACTTTCAGTCAATTCTGTCAATTTGACGCTCCCAGGAGGTGAGAATGAGTCACGTTTGGTGTCTACGCTCGTGGCCACCGTCGGACCAACGAGGCCAACCCCGGACAGACTCTTGAACGGGGTGTGAGTGCTCGGCAGTAGGATGTGGGACGTGGGTGGTGCGATGAAATTCAGCCCAATTCCGGTCGCTTTGCTGGCGATTGGTCGTACCACCTTGCTCGTTTCGGCTTCGAGCTTAGGTTTGGACGCCACAGCGGATATGGCATTCAGGCCACTGAAATAATTCTCCGACTGCTGCTGCTGCTGCTGTTGCTGCTGACTGGCAGATAGAAAGGCTCGGCACAGCTCCAGAGCTCGTGGCATATGCAGAATGTGAGTGGCCAACAGGACGCCGAAAATGTTTTCGATATTCAGGTCCAGAAATCCGGTGTACATGTAGGCCAGCAGCGGCGTGAACTGCTCTGCGGTCACGTTCGGGACGTAGATGGGGATTGTTTCTGCAGTGGTGCTTCCGGTTGAACTGTCGGAACGCAACGCCGCCCGCAGGTAGCCACTGTGGGCCGACACCAGGGCACTGTGCGCGGCATACCGGGTGAAGGGTGGCGGGCCAACCTCAATTATTGTGTCCGGCGGTAGACTCGTTGTGGGCGGAGGTGCAAGCCAATTCGTGAACATTTTGCCACGCTTTTTTTTTCTTCCTCTTGTTTACTTCACCACAAACTCACTGGCATTTTTCGTCGATATCCAAACACGCATAATTGAAATGTGCTCTATTTTCCACTAATTTGATTGTATTGCACCTTTTTTGCCCTCTCAATTTGACCACCACGCGCGTTCAGGGACACGCATCATTTTTGCATGAATATTGCACTTGATGGGCACACCGCGCGCGGTTCTTCCTTTTTATTTTTCGCTGCGGTCCTCCGGTTGTCAATTCCCAGAGGTCAGGAAAAATTCAGCTCGAACCACAATTGTTCGAGCGCGCGCGGATTGTGTAGGGTCAAATTGAATTAATTTTCGCCGCTGCACACATCACACCAATGACCACAGTTCAAGGCTTATTAATGCCACTTGGTTTCTAGTTTTTCCCACACACAAACACACACTCGTGCAAAATCAATTGCAACTAGTTTTCCAATTTGATGAAATTTAATCCGTTTAAAATCCATCCATCTCGATTGCTGTCAGGATTTGAGAGCTCCATGAAACTATCAATGTATCAATTATCCGGCCTTAATTTAATTACACGTGTCGTAAATCCGATTGAGTGCTGACCTCCTAAACCACACCAGCAACAGCAGGAAACCGATTTTAACTCTGGAAGGCAGGTAGTCTACCTTTAGGAGCGCACCTGACCTGTGTGCGATTCGGTTAACGACATTTAGGCGAATGATGAGTGTAGCGGCGAGCGAAGATCATATTTCATATTTCAGTCGCGATGCCGTCGTCGTCGTCGTGATCCGAGTTTCGTTTCCCGCGCGCGCGATGATATCCTTTGAAGAAGGGCTGTCGAAAAAAAGGCAGTTCGGAGAGGAAATCTCTCCCAATTTCTCTCACACAATCTGTGTGCGAGAGAGAGAGAGAGTATCTCGCGGAGAGAAAAAGGACTCTCTGCTTGTTTATCTATTTTTTGTGTTGTGGAGGAGGGTTTCATCCCTTTTACCGAATCATCATAATCCGTATCCGCGTGTGGGTGGGGGTGGTGGAATCAATTGGATCGTTGATTGATGTGGTGGATCGCTTCAATGGAGGGAAATTAGACACCGGGTATTAAAAGGCAATTTGGCGAATGCGCGATATGGATGCTGATTGCTGGTCGGTCGCGTTGTGTTGCGTTCGGCAATCGCAATCGGGTGCAATCAGGGTGAATTGGTTGTGCATGATTTATGAATTCTTTTTTAATTGCTGGAGTGTTTTGAAGTGATATTTGTATGTTTGAGCAAAAATTCGAATATTATTTAGTAGAACTTTTGTTGGCACATACATTATTTGCTAAAAACGATTGTTCAATATAATAGGGTGTCCCATATAAATAAAAAGTGGTTAAAATCTTGGTTGTCATCCCTAAAATGATAGAGAAGGATATCAGGAACAACGTTTCCATACAACCAAAAAAATCTTATAAGTGGTTTGCAATTATTTTTCTGAAATGCACCCAACAAACATACTAAAGTCATTCAAATTTTGATCGTTTTGGACTTATAGTTTACGTTACAGACAAAGCCCATAAAAGTTTTGGTTTGGGCATGGCAGAACGTTTTAGGGGAAAACAATGTTTTTTTCAGTGAAAAAAAAAATGTATTTTCAGCCAAAATTTTCAAAAAACGCTCCCCAAAACGAGCCAAAAAAATTTGCAGCCAAAACTAATGCATTCAGCTTATAGGAAATTTTACGGAGATCATTTTGCTTTTTTTAACATTCAATTTATGTCCACGCAAAGCCGAGCTATTTGCATTTTAGTGAACAAAAAGCGGCGAATTTTCAAAATTCTTGGCATATAAGCGTTTTTAGCATAAAACATTGGCATGGATTACAAAAGAGAAGACATATATTATGGATATTTTTATTTCGCTAGCTCAAAAATGATATTAAGCATAAGCATAAGCATAAGCATAGGTGCCCACCCGCAGTTGCTACTCCGTTATTGACCAGGACCTCCAGAAGTTACATCCACAAGCCGTGGAAGATGAGTGGGTGCTATCTTTCCTCGCTTCGCAACTTCTCAAAGGCCCCTATCATGCTGATCAATACCGGCGCCGGCCACGACCAGTGGTAGAGTCACGGGGAAGTGGATGGGAATGTTAGTCCGATACTTGAGTGATAGAGACCGCCCAATCGACTGCTTCTCCGACAAAGTATCACATGAGTTTTGAGGGGGTTAGTAGATGGGTATGAGGTCAGGATTCACGAATGGCAGTGATGTGACCATGAGCATTTTGTTTATCGGTTGAATTTTTTAAATCTTAGGCAGCCGGCTGCGGAAAGATAAATTAGTGATGATTTAGAAAGTTTTTTTAATCGAACGCGTGCCAACCGAGCATAAGTGCTATGGGCTGGACTTATCAGTATATTTTTACTGTTTCTACAATTTAGATAACGCGAGCAAATTTCAAATCTCTTCGCAGCACACAATACACGACAAAAATGCGAAACAAAAGGCACGCACAAAATAAAAATCACTTTTCACTCCGAATATTTTTTACGACCACGCGCTCCCTTTGTCAATTATACACTGATGACACTGCATTTTCAGAGGGCAATCTTCTTCTCGCAGCACACAATACACGACAAAAATGCGAAACAAAAGGCACACACACAAAAAAAATCACTTTTCACTCCGAATATTTTTACGACCACGCGCTTCCTTTGTCAATTATGCTCTGATGACGCTGCATTTTCAGAGGGCAATCTTCTTCTCGCAGCACACAATACACGACAAAAATGCGAAACAAAAGGCACACACACAAAAAAAAAAATCACTTTTCACTCCGAATATTTTTACGACCACGCGCTCCCTTTGTCAATTATGCACTGATGACGCTGCATTTTCAGAGGGTAATTTTCTCCTCGCAGCACACAATACACGACAAAAATGCGAAACAAAAGGCACACACACAAAAAAAATCACTTTTCACTCCGAATATTTTTACGACCACGCGCTCCCTTTGTCAATTATGCACTGATGACGCTGCATTTTCAGAGGGTAATTTTCTCCTCGCAGCACACAATACACGACAAAAATGCGAAACAAAAGGCACACACAAAATAAAAATCACTTTTCACTCCGAATATTTTTTACGACCACGCGCTCCCTTTGTCAATTATACACTGATGACACTGCATTTTCAGAGGGCAATCTTCTTCTCGCAGCACACAATACACGACAAAAATGCGAAACAAAAGGCACACACACAAAAAAAATCACTTTTCACTCCGAATATTTTTACGACCACGCGCTCCCTTTGTCAATTATGCACTGATGACGCTGCCATTTCGCTAGCTCAAAAATGATATTTGTTAAAAACATTTCATGAAAAAACATGAGTTTTCTCACAATGTGACGTAAACAACATATTTATAAGTACTGCTCTGTGATTTTCTCGATATGAACAAATAAAGCTCTAATAAGTAACTATTTTTGAAAAAAGAGTTTTTTATAAATGAATTTGTTTAAAAAAATCACGTACACGTAATTTTGATTCATGATTATTTGTCGTTTACGTAACATCTTCAGAAAAATCTTGCGGGTTTTCCATGAAATTTTATTAACAAATATCGTTTTTGAGCTAGCGAAATAAAAATATCAATCAATGTTTTATGCTAAAAACGCTTATATAAGTACTAATTTTTTTGAAAAATTGTCACTTTTTGTTCACTAAAATGCAAACATCTTGGCTTTGCGTGGACATAAATTGAATGTTAAAAAAAGCAAAATGATCTCCGTAAAATTATAAGCTGAATGTATTAGTTCGCAAATTTTTTTGGCTCGTTTTGGGGAATAATTTTTGAAACTTTTAGCTAAAAAATACAAATTTTTCCCCCATTAAACGCCCTGGCATGCCCAAACACAAGCTTTTATGGACTATGTCCGTATAGGAATTTGTTCAGGTGACAATAACTTGAAGCCCAAGGCGACCAAGTTTGAATAACTTTAGTATGATTGTTACGCGCATTTCTGAAAAATACTCGCAAAATGCACTTTTTTCATTCAAGCTCCGCGCGCGAGTTGTAAACCATTTTTTTTGTTGCATGAAAACATTGTTCCTGATAACCTAATCTATCATTATAGGGGTGAGCACCAAAGATTTGACAACTTATCATTTTTTTGGGACGCCCTATTGCTTAAGCTTTTTTTTTGTAAAAAAATAAAACTGCAAATATAATTGATATTGGCCTAATATTAATTACAAATTCATATGCCTAAATCCCGACCAAAGTGAAACTTCCAAAAAGTTAAAATTGATGAAATAAAGTGAAAAAATCGGTCTTGCTGTACTTTTTTACATCAAAAGAGATCTTAGTTTTGGCATCTAGGTAATATTCAATTTGTAAACTTACATTTAAATGAATTTAAACTTTATAACCTTTTAAAACGTAACCTTTAAACATTGCTGCTATACAGCAAGGATGCCAGATGCACAATATGAGCTATTGCCAGACTTTTTTCGAGGTGCACAAACATTTTGAAATTTTCATAAAAATTCATATTTTGTACAAATATTGCATAAAAATGCATTGCCTGATGATTTGTTGTTGAAGCGTAAAATTAGTTGGGAGAAATTTCATTGAATTCTCCTAATTTCAATTTTGAATTTTAAATAAGATTTAAGGTAAATTTCCATGCAATTTGCATTAAAACTAACACTATTAATCAATTTAACCTTTTGGTACATGCTTTATCATGTAACATTTTTCTATGCTTTTGGCAGTTTTATTTTGGTCGAGATTTAGGCATATGAATTAGTATTTAATATTAGGTCAATACCGATTATATTTGTAGTTTTTAAAGCTTAAGCAATCGATTGTAAAATACTTAGCAAACATTGTGCAAAGTTTAATTTTAAATTTATTACCAAATCAGACAACTTTAAATCCCTTGGAAATTTAGACATGATTTAACTTGTTATTCAGCAATTTACCTCGAATCTCAAGTTTACATCATTTCCGTGTTGAGTGAATTCACATGATTTTTTCTGTTTAGATCCAGTAAGTGGGTGAAAAGTGGACCCTTTACCCCAATAAATTTTGAGTTATTCAGAATGAAAAAAAAAGATTATTTAAACACAGTGAAGATCGAACGTTTTTGTTAATTTAAAGTTTTCAGAGCATGGAAAAAGTAAGATCAATACTGCAGTCGCAGGCATAAGTATTCCAATTATGTAAAATTTAGTCAATTTTGTTACCTTTGAAAAAATGCACTGCAATTCAAAGTATTATATTATAAAAAGCACAAACCTCGGAACAAACCCACCCAAAAAAAAACGCATAAAATTGAAAAAGTTGTTACCAATGGTCGCAAACACAAAGCTCTTTACAAAATTCATTTCCGCATGTTAGAAACCAAACTTTGCTGAAGAGGCAAAAAAAAAAGCTGCGCGTTCGTTCGCGTTTGTGTATCTTTCCCGCAGCATCAGCACAAACCCTGGCAGTCAGTGCCAGTTCTAGAGAGCAGCAGCAGCAGCTGTACATCAGCGGGAAAAAATGTCGAATTAAATTGAAAAACAAATACTTTCAACTTAATTCGATTTTTTCGACTCCCTCTTTTTTTCTGGGCAAAAGCAGTAGTCTTTTTTTCTCTCTCTTCTGCTCTGTTTATCTAAATCGCAAACAGCAGCAGCAGCAATTGCACACAGGAAAATCCATCAGTGGAAAAAAAAATCACGAAAGAATCTCGCTTTTCTTGGACCCATCATCCGAACCCCGCTCTCGATTTGTGGTTTTAGGCAGTAGCACCCCTTTCCTTGCCGGAAGACGGGGAGAGCGGCCCGATGATGTTTATTTTCCCGATGGTTTTCCTATTTGTTTACCTTCGGTTGGTTTCGACGTCGACTTTTATTTCTTGCCGTGTTGTTTTGGTCTCGCGATTGGAATCGTTCCGATTTCGGCCTGCCCGAGGGGGCGGTTTGTTTAGAATGTTGTGTGGCGGGCTTGCGTTTGTTGTTTGCGCTTAATTAGTGCTAATTGTATTAATTTTTGTGTTTCCATTTTCGCTGTAATTAATTAGGAACGGTTAGGTAACTTCATGGCACAACAAAAAATGCAACATTGTTGCGGGTTATTGGTATACAATTGATTAAACTGATTATCCTTTCCGGATTAGTTTTATTCTGACGTTATTTTTCGTAATTTGTTATTCAACTGGAAATTTTCAACAAGATCAATACTTACAAATTTTAAACTTGTATCAAAAATAATTTCTCAAATTTAATGAAAACGTTTTTTTTTTAAATCAGCATCATTTCTGCAACCCAATTAAAGCAATTGGTTCATCGTGCGCCAGTCAAACGGATCAAACAGAAAAATAATTGTCCCAATGAATTGCTTGCTGCCGAAGAAACGCTACCTCTCTCCAGGGCAAAATCGGCAAACCCACCGAAAGAGGAGAAGTCATTGTGTAACAACCGCGCGCCAGATTCACCGTCCTTCTGCCACTGGGGAAATAAATCAAAATCCGTGGAGAAATTTGCAGATTCGTTTAATGGTTTGCAAATACCAGCAGCATCATCCGAGAGAGAGAGAGACAGAGCGTGGTGGAAAATATGGAAAATTGAACGAGACAAAAAGCGCTGACGACTCTTTCTAGATCGCTCTTTCATTCTGTGTGTTACTTTTGCAACGCTCAAGATATGAGGTTGTAAATATTTGACGATGGGTTTTTTGGGACTTTTTTCTCGCATCAGGAAGACCCACTTTTCCCAAAGGAACGATATTCATTTTAGCCTAAATTGAGGTGTACTTTGTGGTTGGAATTCCTGTCACCAACTAGAGTAATTGCCTCCAGCTTCAAATGGGACAGTTTTGTTCCAAAAAAAATCACATGTGCTCGCACTTTTTTGGAAGGGGGGGTGCTCTGAGTAATTAATATTTACTTTTAATCAAAATTCAATTTTTATTTATCGAAAAGGGCCCGCTCACGCTGCAAATTTGTGTATTTACACTTTTTAACCCATCCTGCTGCGGCCTGGGGGGCATTGACTGTGGATCCCTTCGGAACAGGTTTTTTTAATCTATTATACCACTACTCTGTTCCTGTACGTATAATTTATCCCCCCAAGAGTGGAAATTGACATCGAACCGAAAACACTCGATAGTCAATCTATCAAAAGTCGTGCCTAACCAGTCGTGTTGATTGAAAATGTACAAGGTTTTCGGTTGAATTAACTGTACTTGAATGAAATGTCAACCATTTCATTTGAAATGTTGTGTATTTGCATATCACTTGACAGAAATGTAAATGGTATTTTGTATCTACTCAAAGTACGATTGAAAACTCCAAATAGCAACACAAATCCCAAGTTATATTTAAGGCTTTATCGTAGCTGTTACAACCGCTATAAAACCTATCAGCCAAAATCAACATTAAGACCACTTAGTCGTAGCGAGATCCCCAGAACACCATTAAACCCCAAAGGGACCTCCGCAAATGGTTGTTATGGCCTATTTATAAAAACCTTCATAGGAGTTCAAGGTTTCACAACTGAATCCGAATTACCTAATCAAAGCCTTAATAAAACCTTGCGGTTTTGAGTGACCCTTTAGCATGCCTAATGGCACTTGACTGCTGAGCAAAACATTTTTATTTGTTGTATTTTTTTATTCGGATCAAAATTTGTGAGGATTTTTGGAAAAATTCGAAATTCCATACAAAAAAAAATGTTTGAATTTATTTTTTGAGGTAAAATTAAATTTGCAAGCGAAAGAACTTTACAGAGTTTTTGATAAAAGGCTCCGTTTTCAAGATATAGCCACCGAAAGTTTGATTTTAGCGAAATATTTGCAGTTTTTCGATTTTAAAAAATAGTGACCATGAGTGACCTAACATTTCAAAAGGGCACATAACTTTTGTAAACAATAGTGTATCCCTTCCCCTCAAATGACAGTTTACATAAGGTGTGAAAGGGACACACTCTTGTCTACAAAAGTTATGTGCCCTAATGAAATGGCAAGCACGATTTCTAAAAATATTTTTTTTAAGGTTCAGAAAATTTGCTATAAATTTGTCTGAGAGACATTGAAGATTGGACCTCCGGTTGTTGAGAAAATTTAAGTTTTTTAAGTCTCACCCAAACAACCCACAATTTTCTAATGTCGATATCTCAGCAACTAATGGTCCGATTTTCAATGTTAAAACATGACACATTTGTGAAATTTTCCGATCTTTTCGAAAACAATATTTTTATAAAATTTGAATCAGGACTAACATTTCAAAAGGGCGTAATATTGAATGTTTGGGAAATTGAGTTTTTGTGAAAAAAAAGTTTATAAACAATCGCCATATTTTTTCCGTGTAACTTTTTTCTGAACAGTTCTCAATAATACCTACATCTTTTCCGAAGACACCAAATTGATCAGAAAATTCCAAGGGCAATTCAGTGAGGAACTCTGGGAGTAACTCTGAGTTTCTCAGCTTACTCCAGAGAAAATTCAATTATTCCCACCCATAGGTTGATACCTTGGTTTAACAAAATGTCAATGTCAGGCAAATGTCAACTATAAAAGTAAACATCACATTTTTTTTCAAGATTATACTAATCCCCCGCAGCGGACCTGCAAGTTTAGGACGCGGTTTCTTTTTTTTTTCTTCCGAAAAACAGGAACCTTTTCTGCTGAAACTGGTGGAAATGTAAAACATTGCCCGCCAGCGCAGCAGTAGGAGGACAAACCGGGAGACTCCTGCCGTGCTGGAGGTCGAAAGCAAGTCAACCTGAAGAAGGATTGATAATCGTTTGTCCTAGTCCTACACTCCCGAATTTTCTCCGAGGGGGACTAGTTTAGTCGGATCTTCAACCAATTTGGCCCCAACTGCCTCAAGATGCACACGGCTAGCTTCACAGTTGGCTCAAAAAAATACGAGAGGGAAATTTGTACTCATTATGCACCGTTTGATTTCGAAATCCTCCGAATATGGTGAATTGAAACGCATTACTTCAGATTTTTTTAAATTTATTTTGTAATTTCACAATTGTATAGTTTGCACTCAGTGTGGCTCCTCTGTTAGATGGTTTCAAGAAAAGGGAACACTGTTTATCAACTGTCCAGGGTGGTGGGTGCCGGATGTTGTTGTCTTGCTCGCCAGGTGCAGCTCAAACTGGTCAAATGACTTGTCCTTGACACACACCGGAAATCTAATCTCGGAGAGTTTTTCCTTCACGTATAATGGCTGCAGTTCCTTGATCTTAGCAGATTACGAACACTTGACGCGGAACTTGGCCAGTTTGGGATTGTATGCTGGTTACTGCTGACGGGGCATACTACACAGCGGACCATTGCACCGAGGCGTCAGATGTAGTTGCCGACGGAAGCCATTTTGGATTGAAAGCTCCTATTCCGGCATCGGTTCCAGGACATTTTTCGCAACAGGATATGATTGCTGCAATTGCGATGCTGGCGAACTCCGGTGTTTTTATTATTTTTGAACGACCTGCAGGGAAAAAAGGTACAACGAGATTAGGAAGTCCTTCCAAATGCAACGAAACCCGCCTTTTGTAAGTGCGGTCCGCGGATTGCCGAGAAAGCTTACCTTATCATTTCTTTTTGCACTTCAGCTTCCAGATTTACAAACTTCATTTTCAAAATAAACAAACCCCTAGCAACGACTTTTCAAACACAAGGTTTATCTATATAGGTGGGATTGGTGAAAAGCAACCGGAGTAACTCGGAGGAACATTGAGAAACTCTCGTTACTCTGGGCAAAATTGAGGAACTCTTTTGCTCACTGAAATGCCCTTGGAAAATTCGCTCAAAAGTTACAGCTGTTTGAATATTTACGTACCATTTTTGTTTGGACAGCTGCCAAAATTGTATGGGTGAACTAATGACAAAAAATAGCTTCTTTGATCTCAGTTTAGGCCCCCACAAAGTTTAAGCCAAATAAAAAAAAATACAAATAAAATCCATTTCCGGTTTCGGTAGAGAATTGCTCAGCTATAACACCCTTAGTTTTAAAGAAGCATGCAATAAAACCGTTTGGCATGGCATTGTCATCTGGTTTTCAAGACTCTCTTAAAACTTCCATAAAACCTTTTTGAAAGCCAGTTGGCTTTTATTTTCACCAGGTTATATGTCCGATACATAAAACCTTGTTACATATTAATTGGCTTTTGTTAATTGGTTGCGGTGAATGCCGAAATAAAACTATTAATTAATCAAGATGCTGGTGGCTAGTTGGTTTTTAAAATGTTACTTGGGATAAGCTCGCTGTCAGCACTGATAGTTTTCTATCACTTTAAAAGCCTTCCAACGACTGAAAAAAACTTTGTTCTGATTGATTGAAAAAGTTCAAATATTGCCCGGATATAAAACATACAGTCAATTAAGAAATAATGCATGCAAAACTTTTTGCATTCCAGTTTGAAAATTAGAAGTTTTTGCAATAATTTGCAAAATGATGATGCAACACAGAGTTGGATAAATACGACGAGTGCTGGAAAAATCGAGTTTTGCAAATTGCTTTGAATATTTTTTGCGATCACGAAAAAAACCTTTGAATGGGAGTTTTCAGTAAAACTCTTGACGTCCGTGTGTTTTGTCAGCTCAAAAATTGAAAGAATGTCGAAAAGTATTACACAGCTAAAAAAGTAGTAATCCAGCTGCGTGTAAAAGGCCTGGGTGTAAAATAAATATTGCATTATTTTATACAATTTTATGTGATTTTACACCCAGTATGGGACCGGATGTCAAGCTCATACATGTGTTTATCCTTACAGCTTTTCATCGGTCTGATGGCCGAGTTGGCTAAGGCGCCAGTCCTTACTATTGGTGCTGGGTTTGAATCCCGTCGGTTGCAACTTTTTTTGTGTTTGCAAAAAATGTACATGCAGTGTGTAATATTAAGTGTTTATTTTGACGAAGGTTACCATCGGATTTTTTGCTGTGTACCTTTCGCTTAAGTTTTGATAAGTTGAACTTTGCAGCTCTCAAACGCGTGCTATAATGGACTTTTCAGTACTAATATGTTGGTGCTGATATGAAGACCATTTCGTAACAATAGAATTACAAGAAACGGAATTACAAAAAGAGCTTTTTCCTCTTAGTTCGAACCGTAAGTGGTCCCAATTAACTGAAATATTTCAAAATATTCTTAAAAAAATATAGCTGAATCCAGTTTAAATCAATCAAAGTAATTTTAACATGCAGTTTTCATTCCCGAAGCTATTTTTTAAGCAGAAAATCAAATAAAATTATTAGAGCTACTAAATCGATTTCGCTGTGGACAATTATCCAAAAGTGCCCCTATTTTACCTAATGAGGACGTTCCACGGTGGCCGTCATCATCCAGCGAAGCTTTGGTTGACAGTTGCGATGACGCCTCAACGACGATCCAAATCACGACACCCCTTTACCAATTTACCCAAGCCAATCGACAAATTGAATCATAAAATATCACACTGCAAACAAATCAAAGTGGTGCCACCTGTCACTGAAGGACGATTCGGACACACATTGATTACCCCTCTCCCCGGTAAACCGGTAAACCACCTGCTCGACACTCAATTGGTTGTTATAGGGAAAAGGTGGTGTAGAGTTCACACAAAGAACAGTTACATCGACCAACCAGCTAACCCCCCCTTTTTGTCGTTTCGTTCTGCTGGAAAATCGTTCACCGAATGAGAAAATTGTGAATAATTGAGAGAAAATTGACTTTCGCCCTTCCCGTTGTTCGGATGCAGCCAGCAAACTCATTCCTGTTCAGCTGGAATAGGGTGGCTCACGACCTTTTTCAATTTGGTTTTGAAGCCAGTTTGTCAAATTCAAAGTGATTTTCTTTTAATTTTCTGAACCACCCTATCGAACTCACTTACACACACAACTTTTGGGCATCTTTCCACCACCACACCGTGTTGGGTGGCAAAAAAAGACTGCAACAGCATATGCTCCTGCCGCCGATCACCGTGAAGTGATGTGGTCCAAGGGAGGAGGATGGGTGAAAAATGTTTGTGATTCTGATGACCGAAAAATATGAGTGGCTCTGCTGCCTTCGAGCTCATGTGCGTGTATGTTTTCGCAAACTCCCCTCTGGCTCCATTGTATCCATTAAATTTGTGTGCAATTCAATCACACAAATCCATTTTAACCTTTTTTCTCGGGGAGAGCAGAGGGCGCGCGCGCACGTTCACGTAAAATCTACAAATTAGTATAATTGCATTAAATTTTAATATATTCAAATAACGTAGGAAAAATTTCCGCCGAATTTTTCGCCTTTTCTGTCGTGTGACGAGCTCGGCGGTTTTTTTTTTCATTTTGTGCCGCGTTTTTTTTTTGTCCAAAATTCCAGCAGGGAAAAGAAAAAAAATCAGAACCAGGAAAATGGAGTGTCCCCCGTGCATTTCGACGTTTCTCGTAAATTTGTCGCGCTTTCATATTGGCGGCCACTTTCGACTCATCCCTGTGTGCATCGGGGTTGTCGTTGTAAAAGAATCGTGATCCTCTCTGGGGAGATTTGAGTTGTGAGCTCGATTTCAGGGCAACAGTCGCAATCGCAATTCATTGGAGGATGATGAAGGAATCAGAATCGGTTACACCGAGTTATGTATCGTGTTGTTACTTTGCTGGATGGCGAAATTTTATACGACTTGACAGATCAAACGAATTGAGACGTGTAACTGGAAAACGATGGCCAAATCATTATTGTTACTCCTTCCTTACTGAGGAAATGCTGTATATCTACTAGTTAAATGAATATTTCGATAAAAAATCGTAGTACTACTTTCATGTATACTAGGATGTAGAGCGTCCAATTTCCCGTCCCGGGAAAAAAATCCCGGGAATTTCCTAAAAAAAATTTCTTGTTTCCCGGAATTCCCGAAAATTAAGCGGAAGTAAACATTTTCTTAAATTGTTGGAACTAATTTTTTAAAATGCTACGAAAAAATAAAAAAATAAACAAACTCAACATGATTTTGTTCAATTAAATGTATTGTTTGGTTTATACATAATTAATCAGATTATCAGAAATTATGATATCAGAATTATTTCTGATAATATTAACTTTTAAAGCAACTAGGAATAGGTATTGTCTAATGAACATTAAATTATTACAATTAGGTATTTTTTTAATAGATTATTTCATCAAAACAATTTTAACTCCTTACCTCCAAATTAAAATTGATTTTTTTTCACGTTTCTGTTTACCATGATCAAATGAGATGAAAATCAAATTTGTGCAAAAAGAATTAATTCAGTTGGTTGAATACCTAGTACTAAAGAAATTACAATTTGAAGTAAAAGAATTGGAGCACTGGTGCACCTACAGGTGTTCGAGGGCTAATTAAATGTGAAAAAATAGAAGACTTTTTGTGGAATGATGTTAATTTATTTAAATCATGTTGCATAATAATACAAAAAAAATATCAATGAAAAATTACTTTCTATTGTTTGTTTTCAAAAAATGCAAAAATATATTCAAAGCTTGCTTCACATATTTGAAAACATTGGGTTGTTTGGAGTAAAACCAACACTAAAAACGTTACTTAATCCACCTATAGGTGGTTGGTGCCTTCCTCGCATATTTTTATCAAAATGTCTGAGATTCGGCTTCAAAAAAAGTTTATAAAAAAACTTGTGTACTTATAGATACTGATAGGGTTGTCAGATCTTCAATCTTTTGGGCTTGTTGGAAAGGTCTTTTGATTAACTATCCAACGATGGGTCGCATGACAGATCCGGACAACTTTTTCATCAAAATATTTGAGATCCGGCCTCAAAAAAGTGTATAAATAACACTTAAGTGCTCATAACTTTTGATGGGGTTGTTCTTGCAAAAACCACTCTTTTTTACAATATTACAAACTACCAAATCGTTTTTTAGCATAACTTTTGAAGTACTTTTCTAAACTTCATAATAATAACTAGGGTCTTGTGGGACCCCAAGACGGATCAAATGAGACCAAAACGGTCCAAATCGGTTCAGCCAGTCCGGAGATAATCGTGTGCATATTTTTCGGACATTTGTTCATAATTTGATTCTGAGTCGATAGGTATACGCGAAGGTGGGTCTACGAGGTCAAATAAAGAAGTTCATTGTTCGAGTGATTTTATAGCCTTTTTTTTGTTAAAAAGTGAAACCAGTATTTGTCATGAAAAACATAATTTCTGCATGTTATGATTGTGGATTATGGGTTAATTTTACTCACAGTTTTGATAAAAAATATTTCTCATCAAAAAATACCAAAATACATATTCTTGTAGTCGAATGATCTTTTACATGCAGTAAAGCTAATCTTCACACTTATTTAAACCGTTAATGTTGATGTCCTATACAATTTTGTAGCATAATATTAATTAAAATCAAGATCATAAAAATTTTCAATAAATTTAAAATTTCCCGAGATTTCCCGGGAAATTGGCTCCAAATTTCCCGTTTCCCAGGAAATTAGTATCCCCGGGAAATTGGACGCTCTACTAGGATGTAACAAAAATGACTTTTTGGCGGGCATTCAGGGGTTTGTTCCGGTAGGCATACTGAGATTAAATCCCAAATATGAGCTTGATGAGACGTAACAGGAGCTGGTGCTTTGCATTTGAATTTTAAAAGGGATTTAACCCGTAAAAAAGTTTTTTTCATAAATGTCAACTAAATGTCATCCTAATGTGTACATATCGACAAAGAATCGATCATTGATCAATCAATCGACCTTTCCAATTTCCAAAAATATCCTTGCAAGATCTTTATTTCAAATTTCCCAATTCAAGCAAATTCATAGTCGAGAAAAACAGTTTTAATTACAACTCAAATTTGAGTTTCGATACACAGAAGAAAAAGTTCACCAACAGTTGGCCAGAAACAACAATAAACAATACAAACACATTTCCTGCTGACGCTGGTCGGTCAACAATCGTTCCCAAGCCTCGGGGGGGAGGCCGGCCAAATTATGCCATTTAGCTGCTGGCGCTCGGAGGAGGAGAGCAAGGTACGCTGAGAACGATTTGTGCAAGACTCCAGCAATCAGCCCCGGTGAAGAAGTTTAATTTAGCAGCAAGTTTTACCACTCATTTAATTAATTCAATTTAATTAGTCTGCACACACAAACCTCTCCGTGCGCATTCGCCAGCGCCTCCACCTTCGTTTTTGCAACTTTCTTTTCTTGCGGCTGAGTTGGGATGCTGGAAGGTTTTGCAGAAATCGCAGGTCCTTCGCGCGGTTTTCCTCTAGAGAGTCAATTTTGAGAAGTGACGACGACGACGACGGTGTACCCGCCGCAACCAAAGTCAATAAATTATGATTATTAAATGTACATGGCTCTCTGTGCTGAGCACGGACGGGGGGCGTGTGCCGATAATTTAATTTACATCATCATCTCTGTCAGCTTGCCGCCGCCGGTGAACAAGTCTTGTCACCATCGCCATCAAGAGCAAGTTTTCGGTCGCACTCATTTCCAAGCGGTTACACTCGTCATTTTTGATTAAACAATTTTCGCGCCAGCCACCGTCAGCGAGTGTGTGCTCAACGACTCGCAAGAATTTGCACCGGTTGGATGGGCTCTGTTTGATTTCTGATTTCAGTCTAAATTAACTCTGTTTGCATTTGCACGCTGTTTAAATCTTACCTCTTGTGGCACAAGCACCATCGTCGTCGTCGTCGTCGTCAAAAGGACGAGCGAGGGAAGAAACATGTGCAAAAAGCGACCCACCCACCCATTGCACAGTAAAAAATCAGATGATTTTTTAAATTGTCCACTGAAAAGGTGGCTATCAGTTTTAGCTGAAACATCAAGTTTCAAAATAACGAAATAATATTTTTTAAGCTGTGTAGTAGAGACAGCGAAACGATGCTCGCGTGTGTTTTTCGAGGAAACTGAAAATTTGCTGAGGTCGGACTTTTGGAGACATTCTGACTGGTGGCGGGGAAAATTTCCATTCCAGGTGGAACTCTGGTTGATTTGTGGTATGTAACGAAAGAAAAGTTCAATTAAAGTTCGATTTCGATTATGGTTTTTGGACTGTATTCTAAAAAACTAATTTATCCGGTTGGATTTGTATCCAATCGGGCTTTGATTTTCAAAATCGTTAATCAATAATTTGCAGAATAATTTTTGATCTTCAAAAAGCGTTGGGGGTAGTATTTTACTGCTCTTTGATAAAATCTGGAGTTTTTTTTTTTAATAGGTCCAATAAACCAAATTTTTAGTTTTTGCTTTTTGGGTGTTTTTTAATACTCCTGACTCAAGGCGGTTTCAAAAACACTCAAAAGGCAAAAACTGGAAATTTGGTTTATTGGACCTTTTAAAAAAAACTCAAGAAATAGTCTTGAAATGCAATATTTCGCTCACAAAAATGCCATCAAACGAGGTTTTAAAAATAATAGGAACGATAGATAAGTTGCCTTTTTCATCCCATTGAAAAACTAACACAACAGTGTTCTGAGATAAGCTTTTTTTTTTTAATTTTTATTTTTTTTTAATTTTTTTATTTTTTTTTTATTTTTTTTATATTTTTATTTATAACTTATATTTGATGTCATTTTACAAGAGGGCGAAAATGTTAACTTTTTGACACAAATGTGGAAAGCGATTGTCCACACCCCATACTTAAAATTTTTTTTTTGTATAGTCAATTGTCCACGAGGGAGGGGGAGGGGTTTAGGATTTCCACGTGGTTTATGGATGGTCCCTTCGGACTCTGCCCAGTGAATCACAGGTTCAAAAAACCCAAAAATCTAGGATTTCACTACAAAATCGTGTGCAATCGATTGTTAACTATTCAGAATTATTTTTTAAGATTGTTTATGTTGGGTGTCCGACACAAGATCGAAAAACATAAAATCGAATGGACAAAATGGAGCCTAACATTTCAAAAAGGCACATAACTTTTGTAAACAATAGTGTATCCCTTTCACTCAAATGACAGTTTATATAAGGTGTGAAAGGGACACACTCTTGTCTAAAAAAGTTATGTGCCCTACTGAAATGGCAAGCACGAAATGTCGTACGGATAAAACGTGGAAGGACAAAAGGTCGAAGGTGGAAAAAGTGATACAAAATTGTTTAATATTTTTGTGATTATGTAATATTTTTGTTATTTTAACATCTGCAAAAATACCTAGTCGGACCTCTTAAATATTTTTGCAAAATTTATTTTCTTACAAACATATCCGTTTTTTCTGAGAGTTAATATAATAAGCAGTTTTTTAAAAAGAAAAAAAATCTGAATAATAATAATAATGTGTTGAGAGACCTTCCATTCTAGAAAAAATAATTTTCTTGATGGTTGTCATATTTTTGTGAGTTTTTTTTATTCTTTCAAATATGAGCTGAGTCTCACGTTTTCGACATTTATACAAGTTTTTTTTTTTTTAATTAATCGATATAGTTCTTTAAAAAATGTGACTTCTGAAATAGTTTTTTTAAGTACATGCCCAAAAACTGTCTCGCAAAATCAAGGTAAATTTTTTTTTCAAAGAATCTCATAATTTCATAAAAAAATATAAGTGGAAAATAAACGAAAAAAACAATCAAAACAACTTTTAGAGCTGGTTTTCAATATTTATGCATTCAAGCTTATTCTATTTTTTTTGTCCATTTGACCTTTTGTTTATTTGACATTTTGTCCATTCGACCTTTTGTAATATATTAGTTTATTTTGTTAGTTCATTTTATTAGCAATACTTTTTGATACAAGGCTGATATAGTAGTTTATGCAACAAGTTGAAAAAAGATGATTTCTTCAGCGCGAATCGTACATTTATCCAACGAGGTTCGCCGAGTTGGATAAATACGACGAGTGATGAAAAAATCAAGTTTTGCAACGAGTTCCATAGAACATTTATTGTAATTCCAAAAAACAACCTTTGAACACACTCAAAAAAATGAGTTCGCGTAAACGTGAACAGCGTTCATGCCAACGGGAACCAGGAAGAAACCTGTTCACTTTAATGGTGCAATGCACTATAAAAGTTGAACAGTTTTCTTCCTGGTTCCCGGTGGCATGAACTCTATTCACGTTTACGCGAACTCATTTTTTTGAGTGCAGAATTATAAGTCAAATGTCCATATATTTAGTCAACGAATCGTTTAAAAAAAATTTAAATTATTACTTTTCCAAACAAGTGCTGAAAAGTTCAACTTTTCAGCATTCGTTTCAGTGAAAGTATTCGATTCTGTTATTCTTGGTAGCGAAAAGTTGGCTGTTTCGTCTTCCGAGAATGACAGGAAAAGTAAGTAGTTTCACGACGGAATCGCAAAAAATATATTTTGCACCTTGTTGCATAAACTACTATCAAATTAAGCTTGAAAGATGAAAGCTAGTTTATTTACTCCATAGCTTGTTGATGCTCAGACAAAAAACGCACAACCATACATTTGAAGCATGTACTGTTAACAAAGACACCTTTTGTTGGTTTGTTGAACTATAATATTTTTTTCATCGACAGTCATAAAATTCCAAATGCAGGCCAAGGATTGATACCTAAGAGCATGCAATGGCACTGACCTTGTTGCGTGCTCTTCGGTTGACGTCCACGTAAGGAACATCCTGGAAGGAGCGCAACTAACTACATCCGTAGTTCTGTTAGATCATCCGAATTATCTCGATCAGAACAGTATAGCTCTGGTTCCTTGCGAGTGTCCTATTTTCTTACCTCCACGTTGGCTTGGTTTTCATGATGACCTAGCTGGTGGCCTGTGGAAACGGATCGTAAACCTTTGACCAGCGAGGGTCAGAGTCGAGACGGCTAGAAGAAAGGGGCGCGACAATGTGGGAAAGCGAAATAATTTGTGATTGTAGACGGTATTGTTTTGATTCGCAGTATGTTGAGTCAACTGCTGTGGATGTACCTGAAACATCGCACAACGGGGTTTATCTTCTCTTCATTCTCAGATACCACCTATCTCCTATTTGTATTTTGCTCTATTGATTCTCACTTCTTCACTTCACTCTTTTTAATATCATTTGATTTTGATTTTACTAACTTTTGATTCTCTTATCTCTCAAAGCTTTTCCACTTTTTTCTACCAATTGATACTGCCGTAACAAATTTTGTTGTTTCCTTAAAAATATACTTTTCCTTAATGTACTAGTAAAATCAAGTCTATTTATCATTTGATTAATTATTTTTTTTTCTTGTTATTGCGAATTTATTTATTTGAATAATTCTTTATCTGTCCTATAAATTATCATTACTATAATCTAAGCTTGTTTAGTATCTCTATTTATAAACTACAAGCCTTACCCGGAAAACTTCGTCCTGCCCTTTTTAGGTTTCCTGACTTTTTAAGCTTGTTTGCTTATTCAGCCTCCTGTGATCAAAATTTGATTTTACGCAGCTTTTCCCATACAATCTGCTGATTTTCCGGCATCGGTTCCAGAGTGGAAAAAGTGTCAGCTAATTAGCGTAAAAACTTTCCTTGGGCTTATACGAACCCAACGCAACAAAGAGCGCTCCGATCCGACTTTCCGTTATCAACTGATGCGCGTTCGAACAAAACCGTCGAAATTTTTTTTATATATATATAGAAGATTGTCTAATTTTACATCTAATACATCTAGCTTCTCATTTTTATTCTTTAAAATACGCTCATCATTCTCTTACTATTGATTCTTGATTTTTATAAAATAAATTCTCTTTTACTGTCTATTGTTTTCAATCTTCACCCTTTTTTTCAAACTAGTGAGGTTTGAGCCCTTACTCAATTTACGGAATGGTTAAAGGATTAACACAAATATTACTATTGTATTTTTGGTAAACTTTTATAACATGCTTAGGACCAAAAATTGTAACAAAACACCGCGACAAAAGAAATAGCAACAGATAAACACGACTCAACACTAGGAAAGGTTTCAGGAGAAAACAATACACAGTAAAATAACAATTAGTTTTTGAATTCAAAATAAAAATAAAACAGTTTTTGCTTTAATGAAAGTTGATAGGCACACTATAAATGGTTAGGCGCTTATACTTACATCAAACCCTACGTAATGTACCACCCCCGGCCGAGTTAAAATGCGTAACCGGAAAAGAAGGTGTGCATGCCTGGCACGAACACTCAAAGCGTGTTCTAGCGTGCTGCTCGTACTGACTCAGAGCAAGGATGAGATGTAGGTGTAAGGGCAGTGCGTGTTCGTCGGGAACCTGGTGCATAAGATCGGTCAAGGCCCGTTCTTACACTGAAAATTGCGAATTGCGAATTGCGACAGTCATAAAATTCCAAATGACCGTGGAAAAATAAATGTATTGTATTTCTCAAAATTTATTTTCCCTAAAAGAGCACGCAGCTAGCAACATCTAAACATAGAAACATGTACCCTCCCTGTAAAGGCTTATGAATTGATCTCAGTTGAAAGGTTCTCCAAATCTCTGAATTGCAAATGTAACATCCTGGAGCAGAACTGTTAAATTCTAATAAACACCAATTGAATTGAATTGAATTAAATGTATTGTATTTTTCTTATGATTTTATCCTCAAAACTTATAATGATTGGAACAATCAAAAAGTGCACCCCTTCGATTGCTATTCCACATTCTTGTAAACGCACATTCTGCGCGATGGTTTATGCCCAAATTTCGTGAATATTTGCACAGCTTCCGCTACCGAAAAAGAGAGGAAGCGAGACAGGAAGCTGCGGCTTGGCTTTCATCGTCATCGTCCGACCGGAGCCATCGAACGGTTGAGTCGGATGACAAAGATTCTGGTTTCCGCCTGTCGATTGGTGGTCGTTCCGCTGCCCTCTCACTCAATAAGCAATCCTCCACAGCAGGGATTCCGAGTGGTATTGCTAAAATTGCATTATCATCAATAGCGGCGCATATGTGAGTGGGTGGGTTCATTGTTGCATTTTGGCCACGAAAACCTCGCGATTCCGGAATGCAGCTTGCATATTTCCGTTTCTGCCGGCGGATCCACGCTTTGTTTGCGCCGATTTCGTGCCGAACCGCAGATGATGATAATTCAATAAACATCGAGATTAGCGTTTATTATTTATTTCAAATTGGATTGGGCCGAACAAAACCCCTTTCGCGAGCAGTTTCCGGCTTTGTGTGTTTGTTTACGATTTGTGTGTGTGTGTGTGTTGTGTGGGGGTGCAAATTTGGATCGGACTCGATGTAGTGGAGCTTGTTTGCACACACAATTTCAACTATTGCAACGGCGGTGCAAGAAGAGTAGCAGGCGGTGGGGCAAAAAAGTGCACACGAATCGAAACACTTTCTGCACGAACGACGACAACACAACGACGAAAGCAGCATTTTAATTTATTATTTAAATATAATTACAATAATTTCAGTGATTATCAAACAATTAATAATTGATGGAAATTGCCTACCGGGCAAGAATTCTAGGGCCTGGTGGGGGTGGGCACTTGCTGGCAAACGATGGCGGCCAAGTGGCTGGTGTGACAATCGTGGACAGAGGCAGATATCGTTTCCACATAATTGCTACCCTTCCGTAGAATGCACGCACGCACGAGCGACAAAAAACTGCAACGTGGCACGAAAAGACATCCCGTTCCGTTTCGGCAGTGGCATGGTGGTCACTCAACTTGAGTTTTTTTTTAAGTTGTTGGAATTTAAACTAAAACAAGTGTTTAAAAATTAACTTGAAAATTAGAAAAGAAAAAAACTCGAAATAAATGTTGAGGTGCCACCCTGATCCCGTCGTCCTGGTTAACGTTTCCAGTGCGCTGCGGATGTGCATGCAATGAAATTAAAGGATCTCTCTCTGTTTATCCGTCGCAATCGTCGACACAATTTGAGCAATTACCATTGAGTCGAGTTGTCGTTGTTGCTTTCGAGTGAGTTCGCGATATCATCGAGGTGGATTAATTGTCCTGTTCAATTCTCAATCGAGTAACAGGTTCCGCTGATGGTTATCCGACGCCTCGTACGGCGTAACGGATATTTTAATTATTCTAAAATGGGGCTCCCTTTTTTTATTTCTATTATGATCACGATATTGTAATTGCAGTAAATGTAATTGTTTAGTTTTTTAGTTGAAACGAATTCTACCAAACGAGTTTCCCCAATATTGAACAAACCACACACTAAAAGCTAAGAGTGTCCTCCTCCTTACAAATGGTGCCAAACAAACAGACCGGTGAAGATTGGTTAGGGTGGTAAAGGGTCCTGTAAATTGTAAGCAAATTACTGAACCGAAAGCAAACATTGATTCTCAAAGCAGCAGCAGTCGAGATGACCAAGTCTACCCCCTTTTTCCTTCCTTCAGACAGACACTAACTGTGCACAGCACACACAAACCCTGTGAATATTTTATTTGATTTGCACTTGTTTTGCCTGCCCCCACAACATCTGACAGAAAGAATATGTGTCCAACCTCCAGGCCGGCTGAATTGCCCCGGGGACCGACAATTAAAAACGTTGACCACACTGACCTCGGACAAAGTTCGCATAATTTATGCAAAACGAAAAACCAAACCTCAACTCAGTTTAACTGAAATTGCAAAAACCGAAAAATTTTCAATTAAATTAATGATTTTTTCTTTCTTTTTCGTTCCTTCCCCGAAAACAGACAAAAGTGGTCCGCTGCACGCGTGTTTCGTATGCAAAACCGAGCTGTGTCCCCGCACGCGGCCCCTGGAACGTGGCCGCGGTGCCCAGTACGGCATCCCGGAGGAGGCGATACCGCCGGGGGCACGCGTTTGCAATACGTGCCAGTGCAAGTCGGTCAAATCGAGGTACGACCCGTCGCAACAACAATATCCCAATTACACAACAAACCCCCAACAACAACTCGGTCATGGCAATCAATCATCATCCGATCAATCCGTCCATTCTTCTAGATACACGCACTGTCCGCTGCCGACGTGTCCCAATCCGAAGGATCGCGTCAAGCGGTTCCGCAATCTACCGCCGCGGCTGTTTGAGCTCGCGCCGGAGATTCGCGACCCGATCGTGCAGGAGCTGCAGATTCCGCCGAACGTGAGCAAATGCTGCACGGCCTGCCTGACGCGCATCCGGCGCAAAATGGGTCCGCACCTGTTTGGGACGAATCTCACCGACGACGAGGTGGCCCGGATGAAGAAACTGCTCCAGGACGTTGGCCCCAAGTGGAACCAGCTGGCGGAGGCGCTGAACAAGACTCCGGTCGCGCTGAAGAGCTTCTACTTCCACTACAAGAAAAAGTGCGGCTTTGACGCGGCCGTAACGGAGTACTACAAGCAACATCCGGGCGAGGATCGCCGGCCCGCGATGACCGACGGGGACGAGTCCGATCTGAGTGCGTCGTCTTCGGACGAACGGGACGGCAGCAGCGATACGACGGCCTCCGCCGAAAGTCCAAACAATTCAGTCCCACTGAACGTGACAAAGGACGAAATCAACACCGTGCCGGAAGCGCTCGCTCCTCCTCCCCTCACAAAGTCCTTCGACGACGACCTCCGGTTGCTGCCTCCGGGTCAACCTCCGCGGAAGCAAAAACTCACCGAAGAGTACGACAGCTCGGCGACGGAAACGGCCGACGAAGAGAACGAAACGTCCCCGGCGAATCGACAAAGTCCCAAGGTGCACTATCCGCCGATGAATCCGGTCATTTCCGTGCACCATCCGCTGCAGAACGGACCGCGACTCGGCGAAGTTGGCTCACCGCAAAACGTGCGAGACGCCATCCAACACGTGATAGAACGATCGCTCAAGTCCAACAACATGATGTCGGGCTCGGTGAAGCCACCGACGATGAAACCCATGAACGATTCTCCGTTCGTGCGAGACTACCGAGACCTGTCCAAGGGACCACCTCCTCCGACGTCCATCCAACGCTCCGAAGGAATGGCCACCCTTTCCGTGGTGAACTCTCACGCTCCCCACGGTCAGCTCATCTCCCATCATCCGCACTCGATCGGATCGCAGATCCAAGCCACGATCACCCCAGTTCCGCACCAGCAGCAGCAGCAACAGTCGGGACCACCTCCGACATCTCAACCGCAGCCACCACCATCGTCACAGTCGGTCAGCTCCAGCGAAAAGGACGTCCCGGTGGTGTTCCTCCGCGACCCGGAACCACAAACGCTCGATCTCAGCATCAAAAAGCCCCAGCGGGACAATTTCCCACCGCCGGCGCACAACAGCAAACCGCCCAGTCTGGCGTCCACGCAGGGCACGCTAACTCTGTACACCCACGGATCACGGACGGAGTTTCCCCCGCCGAGCCAGCAGCAGCAACAAAACATTCCAACGCACGGAACACCGTACGGATTGAGCTTCCACGGCGATTCGATGGGACGGCCGTCAAAGTCCCCGTCCGGCTACATTACCACCCTCTCCGGAGGTCCGACGCTGACGCTGAACCAGGGCGGCGGTCCACCGAATCAACCCCCGAATTCCGTCATCGGAGGACGGGGTGGGCCGATGCAGCAGCAACAGCACACGATCTCGCTGACTCCGCCGCCGATGAAAAAGTCCAACGCGCCCAAACTGAGCCCCAAAATGCAGCCCCAACACCAGCAACAACAAGTGCAATCCGGAATGCAGCAACCTCCGCCGCAGTCCGCCCACGGTGGTGGTCCCAAGGGATCGATCACCCACGGAACGCCGGTCAACGCCGCCGGCCAGCAGATCATCATCCAGGGTCAAACCACGCTCAGTCCACGGTACGACAACATGCTTCGGCAGACGCCGCCCTCGTCCAACGACAAGCACGGCTCGATCACCCAGGGAACGCCGGTTCATCTGTCGCACGCACTGCCCGACAAACGGTCCGCGTACGAGTACAAATCCGCGTACAACAACCGACAAAGTCCGGCCCAAGTGTCGCAACCTCCACCCCAAGGCAGCCCGCAGGCACCACCACCACAGTTTGCCTACTCGAGAACCGGGCCGACCTTTTCGCTGGAACCGCCACCGCCCCAGTTCAGCTCGCAGCAGATCATCATGAACGACTACATAACCTCACAGCAGATGCAAGGCCGAAACGCCGGCTCTGCTGGTGGTTCCAGTGGCGGCGGTGGCCGGCCAGAAAAAGAATCTCCCTCTCCGCGCAGCGTTCCAACCAGTTCGCCAGCGTCGCTACTGTTCTCCGTTCCCGACCGGTCCGACCGATCCTCGCGGCCAGAGTATCTGAGCCGGGCGTCACCCGCCGACCACGTCAACCGGGTTTCGCCCGTCTTCAGCACTCCGAGCCCCCATCGAACACCTCCTCCACCCCAGCGGCAAGGAGTCATCCAGCGGCACAACACCGGAAGCGGTGCCAGCGGCGGAATTGGCAGCAGCAACAGTGGGGCCGGTTCCAAACCACCAAGCCCGGCGCCAAATCGGCTGCACCTGGTGCCACCGCCGTCCCATCACTACATGTCAGGTACGTATCGCCGGATCGATGCTCAGCCAACTCCCAAAAAACCTAACCCACCCACTAATCGCCATCCTGTTTCTCTTCCCCCAGGACACGACGCATTTACCTCGCTGGTTGACCTAGCCGTACAGCAGCAACCGATGACGGTGCCGCACAAGGACGAGAAGCGACCCTCGATCGCTGAACAGCAGCAGCAGCAGCAACAACAACAGCAGCAGCCACCTCCACCGCCTCCGACGCATCACGACATCCGGTACCATCCGGCCGCCATGATCCAGATCCATCACCAGCAACAGCAAGCGGTCGCAGCTGCAGCCGCGGCAGCCGCTGCCCAACAACAGCAGCAGCAACACCAGCACCAGCAGCATGCGGCGGCCGTGGCTGCGGCCCAGCAACAACACGCTGCTGCGGCGGCGGCAGCAGTCGCCCAGCAGCAGCAACAGCAAATCCAGCGACAGCAACAGGTAAGAGTTGGGTTGAGTGTGCGACTTGAGGACGACGGTGCTAACTTTGAAAATTTTCATTACAGATGGACCTCCAGCGTCGACAGGCCCAGCTGCATCCGTCGATCCAGCAGCAGCACCAGTCGGCGGCGCTCGCCTACCGGGAGCAGCAGATGGAGCGTGATCGGGAGTTGAACTATCGCATCGAGCGAGATCGCCAACAGGCGGAGGCCGAGAATGTAAGATTGGCATGGTTAAGCTTTAAATTGTGGTTGTAATGTCATGTTTTTACAGGAGGATCGACGCCGGAGGCAGCAGCAACGTGAGCGGATAGCTCACCAGGAAGAGGAAGATCGCCGCCGGAAGCATTACGATATGATCAACGAGCGAATGGAGAGGTAAGTTAAACTTGGTTCGCAAGGTAACAACTTGAAAGTAATGCAATTTTTGCCTTCCTTCCTTCACAGACCAATGGAGACGATCGGTATACGCTCGTCGTCGGACGGATCGCTGACCGCGGCGAACCTGATTGACGCGATCATCACCCATCAGATCAATCAGACCGCTTCGGAGCCACCGTTTCCGCCCAGCCGTGACATGCAGCGGCCTCCCTTTGTAAGTATCACTGATCACTCGATCAAGACTCGATCACGTCAACTAATAACCTTTATTTTCCGACCCGCAGTTCCCAACGCGTGATCACCGGCCCTCGCCCATCTCCGAAAACAACGGAAAGTCACACTCGCCGAACGTGATCAACATCGACGTGGACTCGGAACCATCGGTCCCAAGAACCAAGAACATCACGATCGGCGAGCTGGCCGAGAGTATAATCGCGAAGGACTACTCGCCCAACCCGATGCCGTTCCTGCAGCTGCGTCAGTCGATGATGGCTGGACCGCCAGGTTCTGGTCCTCCCGGCGGGTTGGATCCGGCCGCCATGGGGGCACCGGACGCGTGGAAGTACCGTCGGATGGCGCCGGGAGGTAAGGACGATCATCCGCCACCTCCTCAGTCTGCCGCTCAGCAAAAACAACAACAGCAACAACATCAGCAGCAACAGCAGCAGATTCACCACCAGCTGCAGATGCAACAGGCGGCCCAGCAACAGCAGCAACAACAACAGCAGCAGCAGGGTCCACCTGGTCATCAGTACATGCATCCCTCGCAACAGCAGCAGCAGCAGCAACAGCAACAACAACACCATCAACAACAGCAGCAGCAACATCAGATGCAACAAAACAAGGCTATGGGCAGATCGGCCCAACCCGACGATCGTCACATAATCCGAATGGCACAGTCGCCGCGACCGCGCAACAAGTTCCACGAACCTGTTGGCCAGCAGGACGCGCAGTTCTTCCATCCAGGAGCTCCGCTAAGCCGCGGTCCGCGAGACTTTGCCCTCGATTGCTACGTCAAGAACCGAATCGTCGAAGCGATGCGAACCGAAGACGACAAACGTGGGGACGACGGCCGGGATCACCAACAGCAGCAGCAACAGCAGCAGTCGTCGCGTAATCCTTCGCCGGCCCAGCAGCAACAGCAGCATGGTCCTCCACCGCCGGCTCACCACAACAAAGATCACGACCGCAGCTCAACGCCCGGCGACATGATGATTGACGAGGAAACGGGTCGTCCGGCGTCCGGTGGAAACCATCATCGCCAACCGCCGTCCTCCCAGCAGCAGCAGTCTCTGCCTCCTCACTCGCAGTCGTCCCAAGGAGGGGTCGTCCACAACTCGCTCCACTCGTCGCCGTACATGGGCGGCCAACCCGTGCCGGTGACGACGTTCCCTCCGCAGACCTACTACCCGTACAGCGCCCTGACGGTGTCGGGTGGTCCCGTGACCGTGGGCAGCCTCGGACCGCCGCCCGGACATGGCCCGAAGGTGTCGTCAATGGGTGGAGTACAGAACATGGGCGGAGGTGGCCCCGGCGGTGGCGGAGGAATGAACGACGACCGGCAGCAGTCTTCGTCGTCGTCGGTCGCCATGGAACCGAAGCCACTGCTTTCGGCCCAGTACGAGGCACTCAGCGACGAAGATTAGAACAGGTCTTCCGGATGGCCACCGCCCACGGCGGGGAGGAGCCACCGGATCGTCAAATGATAGAACAGAAGGAACAGGACAAACGCAGTATGATTCTATCTCATGCAAAACTTGTAATTTATTATAAATATTAATTATAACACTGAAAGTATGATAATAATACTACAAAAATATGCTGAATAATTATCGAAAACAAGATAAAAAATGTATTCAGAAAAAAAAATTAAAAAAAGCTAGAAAACTTTAAAACTGATAGAAAAAAGGCAAACCCAGCTAGAGATATACAACGAGAATTAATATTAAACTAAACCAGAGAGAAGCAGTGGCGGAAGCAGAAAAGGGGTAAAGATTATCAAAACTACTACATTAAAAGAAGGAGAAAAGGACAAGAAAATACACACCAGAAAAAAAAACTACAAAACTATCCTGTAAAATCATCAACACTGCAAAAAAAAGTAATCTTATTCAGAAGAGTCAGTAAGTGACGACAAAAAATAAACAAAGATTAATGCGCTTAACCGTTCTCAGTAAACACAAGACAAAACAACAACCCCCGGCTAATACAGAAGAATATAGAAAACAACAACAACATTCACAATCACACACACACCCAACCACACACACTCTTGTAGCGGCAATAGTAGCAAAATTGTAACAAAAAAAGGAGAAAAAGTGTGACGCGCGTTGAACAACCGAGCGCGTGCGAAATTCAACAGCAACAGATCACAACTAATAATCGCAACAAAAAAATAAGAGAGATGCAAAAAAAATGTTTTAATGTGTTTAAAAATGATGCAAATGTAAAAGTAACAAAACAAAACTGTCGGTAGTCAGCAGAGGGAGGGAAGAATTGTACGAGCTTGTCGCGTGCGGCACAGCTTGCGAACAGAACGCGCAGTGAACAGATAAATAAACTCTTGGAAATTAAATCACACATCTTTGCCAACCAGCTCCGGAGGAGACAGGAGCGAACAACCAGCGAATCCAGCAGGTAACATTATTTCCATTTTGGGTTCGATTGCGATTTGAGTTCTTTTTGAACCTTGACTTTCACTTTGATCCGGAAAACGCATTTTTTTCCGCCGTCACAACTTTAAGAAGACGGTTCAGATTTTTGTCGCGGAACAACACCTTACCAAGGCTTTACCCATTGCTAGAAGGTTGCAAACTAGAATGAAGCGATAAGAAAAGAGAAGAAAAAAAAAGTCCAAACTAAACACAGAGATTACCGCGCGCTGTATAACATTACACACATGAGAGTAAGAAAATTAAAAAGATACAACAGAAAAAAAAGTTATGAAAAACGCATATTGCAGACAAAAAAAAACATGAATAAAAAACGTTAAACAAATGAAGAGCGAGAACACATTGATTTACGTTCTCTCTGTAAGGAAAAGTAAACTGAATGTAATATTATTATCACGTTTATTGTAGTTTTTCGATTTTAAGTTAACTCTTAACTTAAAAGAAGTGGAAAACCCAATTGATTGCTGAAAATATAAATTTAGTTAGGTAGACAGAAGAATAAAATTAGAGCGTCGTAAGTCATAAGAGAGAGAATCAATGATTAATATTATGTAACTTTGCGTTAAGCCTCTTTTTAGTTTGTAATTATTTTCCTTATTTTTCTAAAAAAAAGTATATATTAACACGATATGCAAAATCTAAGCATTAAGTGAATAAAACATAAAATAATTAAAAATAAATGGTGTTTTTGTTTTGTGTTGTTGATGACAGTCCTTTTAAAACGCTGGAAATCGTTATGCAATATTCGAGTCGTAATGGAACAGAATGAATTTATTTCACAAATATTACAAACAGTCGAAACAATCATATGTCAAGTCTTCCGTAATTCATGTTAGTTTAGAGTTGTATTATACCGTGATGGATTTTATTGAAATAATTATAACTGTCAAAAATCCACCAAAGCATAGAAAAGTATCCACCGCGATCATTTTTTTACAGTTCGTTGCCAACGAATTATTTCAAGAAAATCCTCTGCAGTTAACCAGAATCAAATTAACAATGCAACTGGGTAATTCTCTACCAACTCACACGAAATCAGGAAAAGTTGCTCCGACCCCTCTTCGATTTACGTGAAACTTTGTCTTGAGGGGAAACTTTTGTCCCTGATCACGAATCCGAGGTCCGTTTTTTGATATCTCATTACGGAGGGGCGTTACGACCCCTTCCATTTTTGAACATGGGAAAAAAAGAGCTCTTTTAAAATTATTTGCAACCTGAAAAGGTGACTTTTATGTAAAATTAGACGCCCGATTTAATGGCGTACTCAGAATTCCGATAAAACGCATTTTTCATCGAAAAAAAAAACACTAGAAAAGTTTTAAAAATCCTCCCATTTTCCCTTACTCGAATGTAAAATTTTTTGGAACATGTCATTTTAAGGGAAATTTAATGTACTATTCGAATCTACATTGACCCAGAAGGGTCCTTTTTCCATTTAGAACAAAATGTTGTAGAGCATTATTACTTTCTTAAAAAATATCCCTGCAAAGCAATAAAAACACGAAATTTTAAAATGAAACATTTTGTTCTAAATGAAAAAATGGCCCTTTCTGGGTCGATGTAGATTCGAATGGTGCATTAAATTTTCCTTAAAATGACATGTTCCAAATTTTTTTACAGCTTGGTAGAACATTATTACACTCTATAAAATAACCCTGCAAAGTTAGAAAAAAACACGAAATTTTAAAATGAAAAATTTTGCTCTAAATGAGAAATTGACCCTTCTGTAGATTCGAAAAGAACATTAAATTTCCCTTAAAATGACATGTACCCAATTTTTTGTACAGTCAAATAACGGAAAATGAGAGTTTTTTTTGAACTTTTTTAGTGTTTTTCTCGATGAAAAATACGTTTTTTCGGAATTCGGAGTACGCCATCAAATCGGGCGTCTAATTTTACATAAAAGTCCTTTTGACACCAAATTTATATCTCATCACCGTTTCAGGCTGCAAATTTTTGAAAAACACCTCTTTTTTTGCATGTTCAAAAATTGAAGGGGTCGTACCGCCCCTCCGCCACGAGGTATCAAAAAACGGACCTCGGATTCGTGATCAGGGACAAAAGTTACCCCTCAGGACAAAATTTCCATCGAAAAAAATTGTCTTTATTTTTGCATTTAAATAATAAAAAAAAGTGATCAGAAATGGTTTTAGGCGTGTTTTTAATCGTTGTGCATCAAAATTTACATATGGCTTTATCTATTATCGTTTTGTCTAATTTTCAAACATGTGACTATCTATAAACTGTTCCGTGGGAAAAAAGAGCCTAAAAAATTACCGCAACATGATTTCGCGCAAACCATCGATTGCTATACACCAAAAGCTTCGTTTTTGCACCAGGAACAATAATCCGATGAAAAATCGCACTGCACGGACCGGTGGCCGGATTCCAGGCCACCGGAAGATCCGAATTTTTGGAAAAAGTGTCAGATTTATCCAATTGTGAACTGATAAGCTTTCCTCTACCATGAATAATCATGCAAAACAATCCTAGACTAATATTAAATACCATAGGACCCATCCGAACCGGTTCCACCGATCTCCGTTGGCCACATCCGGAACCGCATTAGGAATCAGTGTTAACCAGTCATGCGACGTATCAAACTTCTTTATTTTGGATAGTGAGTATTTTAAAGATGTATTTTTGCCTCCTTGACCGGTTCCCAGGTTCTCCGGTGGCCACATCCATCACATATTCATGGTAGAAGAAAGCTTACCAGTTCACAATTGGATAAATCTGACACTTTTCCAAAAATCCGGATCTTCCGGTGGCCTGTACTCCGGCCACCGGTCCGTGCAGTGCGATTTTTCATCGGATTATTGTTCCTGGTGCAGAAACGAAGCTTTTGGTGTATAGCAATCGATGGTTTGCGCGAAATCATGTTGCGGTAATTTTTTAGACTGAATGACAGTGAATTCAAAAGAAAACTTACAATTTATTTTGAAATGAAATAAAGATTATTATTATTATTAAAAAAAGCTTATTTTTCTGAGTACAAAGAGTCCGACAACAACGAGTCTAAAATTGATTTTGAAATCAATTTTGAAAAATTAACCTCGCTGTCCTTCTTGACAGCTCTTTCCAGGAGACCATAGTTGACCATCGAAAAAATGTTGTTTTGTCTTCTTTTTTTCATCAAAATAAAAAAAAGTGATCAGAAATGGTATTTTAGCGTGTTTTTAATCGTAGTACATCAAAATTTACATAGGGCTTTAGGACCCTATTCATTCCATCTTGCACCTTCGTATTACTGCAAACCCCTTTGCAGATTTTTACACACCGGAAACATTTCATCCCGTGCAAAGTGTGCAAGTGAAATGTTTCAAACCGTACGAGCGCGCGCATTCGTGAAAACATTCAGCGTAATGCGTATTACGAAGCACGTGTACGGCGACCAAACGTGCGCGAGCTAGGTTTGGATTTAGGTTTTTTTTTTATATGTGTCGTAATGTTTGAACTTAACCCTTTCAACGAAGGATGAAAAATTTGTGCTAGGTTTCTTTACTGATAGCAATAAAAACTTTTTACAATTTTATTTGTGTTTCACTCCTTAGAAATCACTTCAAATAGTGCAGGTCGTTCTTATCAGTTCTGAAACGAGTGATCTCTCCCTCTCTTTTGCCGCTCTCAAAGGATGCTGATCACCAAGATTCTTCACGAGCATTTCAACGTTGTCGTCGTCGCACACATTAGCATGGATGCTGATGGCGCAGAATAGAGCCGCATGGTCTGTTGTTGGTTGGTCCGTTGGTTTGTGCGGTGCTCTCTATTATTTGATGTTCCTCTCCTCCGAATGTCCGTCTGTCCGTCCGTTCGTTCGCGATTCGCGTGATTATTTTATGTCCGGCCGCGAGCTTCTCTGTTGTATCAGTTGACATTTGACTTTGCAACGGTTCGGTCGAGTTTTTTGAAAAAAGAGAATCGCGCGCAGGTCATTCCTTTTCTGCGCTGGACGACACGGTTCAGGCAGTGATCGTTCTATGTTGTGCCGGGGGTTCATTGTGAGATAATTGAGTGCATTTTAAATCAGTTTAATCCGCTTGCGTAGTAGAGTGTGCTGGGAGTGAGTTTTGGAGCAAAGAAAAAAGAAGGCGAACTCGGCTGGACGATTGCGCCTAAAGATTTGGGTGGTTTTCCAGGTGCAGAAATTGGCGCAATAGTGTTTTTCGAAGGGATTAATTGCTTGGAAAGGCGGAGTTGCTGAAGTGCTGAGGATTTTCTAATAGAGTAAAAGGTAATGTTTGAAAATAGAAACACTTTTGGATATAGCAATATTCATACACCGAATGGTATTTTTTGTGAGCTGTGATTGCAGTGAACCCATTAGTATAGAGTAGTGTAAGCTAGTAATTTCAACCGATTGGTAGGCGTTATCAGAACGAAAAAAAAAACAACATATTTAACCTTGAACCTTGCATTCTTTGAAAAAGTAATCGATTTGTGCATGAACTTTGCTCCATGACAAATTGAAAAGAAAAACTATGCATTTTAAATTAAGTTATTTCGTTTGATTGAATATAAATTTAAATTGTTATTTTTGTTCATTGGTTTTCTTTTACTTTTTCTTGACTCGCATGTTTTTACTCTTAATTTGGTTGTGTACAACTCAGAGCGTCCAATTTTCCGGAGTTACAAATTTCCCGGGAAACGGGAAATTTTCAACAAATTTCCCGGGAAATCCCAGGAATTCCCGGGAAATTTTAAATTTATTGAAATTGTTCTAATCTTGGTTCTAAATATTTTGCATCAAAATTGAATAGGACAGCGACTTTAATGGTTTAAATAAGTGTAAAGATCAACTAAAAGCTTGACTGCATGTAAAAATTCATACAAATACAAAAATATGTATATTTTTTTCTGATTTTATCTGATCTCTGGTATTTTTTTTGAGAAGTATTTTTTCATCAAAGTGTTTGGACAGTAAGTAAAATGAATCCATACTCCACAATCCTAAAATTTCTTTAAAACTTGCTTCTGTGACCAGTTTGAGAGAGTATGGTTTGACACATTAGGTTAAAACGAATAAAATTTTTCATTCAGAATTCAGAAATGGTTTGTTTCATAGCAAATAACTTTTCTAAACCAGTTTCAGCTCTTGAACAAATTTGTTAAACTTTTTAGTTTTTCCTTAAAATCTAACTTCTCATGTTTGTTTTACTTCAAACAACTCAATGTTTTCAATTGTCATCATCCCACTACCACTCTTCCAATTTTTTCATGTTCAACCTTCTAACACTCATTGTTGCACCAGTGCTCCATAATTCTTTTACTTTAAATTGATTTTTTTTAACGAATTGAAGTAATTCTTCTTGCAAAACCCTATTTGAAATATTTAATGAAACCAATTCAATTTTCATCTAATTTGATCATGGTAAACAAAAACGTAAACAATCTCAATTTTGCTTTGGCGGCAAAGGGTTTAAATATTCTTTATTCTATATCCAATTATTCTTTAAAAAGTTTACCTGAATTGTAATAGTTTATTTTCATTAAGCAAGGTTTATTTTTAGTTGCTTCAGAAATTAATATTTTCAGAAATAAATAAAAAAAAATTCTAGAGCATTTAAAAAATTTGGGTCCAAAAAAATTAGAAAATGTATACTTGCGCTTGAATTTTCGGGAATCCCCGGGAAATTTATAAATTTCCCGGGAAACGGGAAATATTTTTTTACGAAAATCCCGAGAATTCCCGGGATTTTTTCCCGGGATGGGAAATTGGACGCTCTAGTACAACTTGTTTCCATTTTTTAATGATGATTTCGCAGCAAACATTCATTTTTACTATTTCCAACAAAACACAAAATAAAAAAGAGTATATATTGGCTCGAATATCAAAAAGCAATCTTTTTAAACATCAAAATGTCAATGGAAAAAATTGCAATCAGATAAAAACAATTTAAAATGCATATCTCCACTTTAGGCAAAAAGTTTTTTTTTCTTCATTTTCATTTGTTTTCTTTGAAATGTTGAAACTATGGCAAGTAATTGCAAATTTTAATTTTTTGGCCCCCCTCCCCTTCGACATCATCCAGAGTCAAATGACATTCATTCTTACGTCTCATAATTTGAGTTAATTATGCAGTTTGATTGAAAATCATTTACACTTTAAGAAAATTCAAAACTATGCAGTAGTTAATTCTAGAAAACCCAATGCCATCATTTTATCCGTCATCTTAAGTAACACACAATCAGATTATTTGAAGATTTGATCATAATCCGATAATATCCGTAGTGTAATTTCAGCTAGGACTTCGGGTAGTGGAGCGCGGGCTGTGCATTGTACTCTATTTAGTAAACATGATTTGTCTATGAAATTTTCTTTTAATAGAAATGACCGATTCTTAGCGAAGCTACACCAAAATGTCCCTTTTTTCAATTTTCAATTCAATTTTCAATGCGTTTTTTCTAATGTAAGATTATTTTTATTATGATTCAGCGACGGATAACGATAACAATTTGTGTTCAGAGTGTTTAATTATGTATTTTTAGATTGAGATACTCATTTTTTAATTGTTTAATTTTTGTATTGTTTTTTGTCCTTCTGGTGGATGGCAAAAAACCATATTTCAAATTTCAATCCCGATTTTTTAAATTAAATGTGGCTTTATTTATCATTACATCATACAAAATTTGCAAAATTTCAATGAATTTACTAAAACATTTTGTTTATACTTAATTGAAAACAATTATAAATGCATTTTCCAGCGTTGACAATCATATTTAGCATGTTTGGGTTCGCTTTAAATTATTATTTTGAAATTTGGACTTTGATCAAAGCCGAGGGACATAAACTTCAAAAAATATTTGAAATGGCTTTATTTAACAAAACATAATTGAGCTTATTCATTACAAATTATGCTTATTAGAAAAAATCCAGCAGACCTTTTTTTATTCAAGATGTTGTTAGTTCCGTTAAAATAAAAGTTAATGTTTCATAGTATAAGCAATTAAAAATTGTTCATTTATAGAACCTTAAAGTAATTTTATTTTTGATTTTCCAAGTTGAAATCTTGAAAAGTTGAAATGTCTGACGTTTATTTATTAATTTTGAATGTTTAAGCTATTTATATCTCTCGATTGTAAATCTTGAAAAGAATGATCGATAAAATATAAAAATGAAATAATTAAATAAATTTGGGAAAAATTTCAAACGGTTATGCATTTTCATCAAGTTAAAAAATTAAAGTTTTCTATGGCTTTCAGTAGTCGTGTGTTTTGGTCTCTTTTAAAAGCGTCCTTACAAAGTGTGTACAAATTAAACTCACACGAATGCAGCTGGGTTAAGTATGTTTTGTTTTAATCCTTTAGTATAACCTATTATGACAACACAGAAATGTATTTTTTTAAATTCATTTTCTTAAGTCGGTTAAGGTTCAGGGTCGGTGTTTAGCGTTAAAAACAAGGTTAAACAGTCATTTTTTTTTTAAATAGAGCAATTCTAGCCCAAAACAGGAATTTTTCAGGTACTTTTTTCTCGACCCTCTCCGATTTCAATGAAACTTTGTAGACATGTTATCCTACGCTTATATAAGCCATTTATGTGTATATGGAGCCAGTTACACTCGATAATGACATTTGAGAAGGGCGAAAGTGTTTTAAATATTTTTGTATTTCGTAATTTAAATATTAATGTATCTCGAAGCCGTTGCATCGTATCAAAAAGTGGTCAAAGACAAACTTGTAGGAAATTTGACGGGCTTTCCGAAAAAAATACACTGAAATAAAAAACACGCCACTTTTATGAGTTTTTTTTGATATTTAAGTGTATAAGTCAAATTTGAAGGCGAGCCCACGATTTTTTTGTTCAACATTTTTGTGAAAATAGCCTAAGATGTTACAAAAAGGCTCACGAAAAATGCAGGATAGAGCAACTCACCTAAAAAAAGGTGCAGGTGGTTATGTTCTACATGACCAATATGACAAAGAACTTTGTACAAAACTCCTAAAAAATATTCTATTTTATTTTATATTGTTAAAACATTGCCTATGTATTTAATCCTAAATAATTTATTCCTATAAAATGTTTTCAATCTTAGGCACCTCTGTGGAAATAAATTGCCAAAACAAGTATGGTTCGGAAAATGTCCAATCAAAATGGTAATTTTCATGTCCAGTATCAAAAACCATGAATTTTGGTACCCATATTGCCCCAAGTCGAATAGTTCGATTAATGTCCCCCCGGTAGAACCTTCCCGAGGGCAATTGCCACTCCGGGTGTGGCCAATCCGGTCAAAATGGCCATTTTCATTACCAGTTTCAAAAATCATGAATTTTGAAACCCATATTGCCCCAAGTCGTATGGTACGATTAATGTCCCCCCGGTAGAACCTTCCCGAGGGCACTGGCCACTCCGGGTGTGGCCAATCCGGTCAAAATGGCCATTTTCATTACCAGTTTCAAAAATCATGAATTTTGATACCCATATTGCCCCAAGTCGTATGGTTCGATTAATGTCCCCCCGGTAGAACCTTCCCGAGGGCACTGGCCACTCCGGGTGTGGCCAATCCAGTCAAAATGCACATTTCCATTACCAGTTTAAAAAACCATGAATTTTGATTCCCATATTGCCCCAAGTCGTATGGTTCGATTAATGTCCCCCCGGTAGAACCTTCCCCAGGGCACTGGCCACTCCGGGTGTGGCCAATATCCTATGAATGTGGTCCCAAGCCCATTGCCCCAAATCATTCTGGCCCGGTGACCGTCCTTACAATGTTCATAAGAACAGAATTCCTCCCAATTTAGTGCACAAACTGTGTCTTTCAATGTGTGCGTGTGTGTGTGTGAGCAATAAAATTACCACCGTGGATCCGCTTTTGTCGAAACCTCGTAAGGCACTGAATTTTTCTGAGGCTATCTGTTAGCTTAAATAGTTCGCATGAAATATGGCAACATGGTGCAAATTTTGCCTCCTCTCCTGTTTACGTGGAACTGTCAAGCGAGAATGTTGCACCACTGTTGCCACATTTCATGCGAACTATTTAAGCTAACAGATAGCCTCAGAAAAATTCAGTGCCTTACGAGGTTTCGACAAAAGCGGATCCACGGTGGTAATTTTATTGCTCACACACACACACACGCACACATTGAAAGACACAGTTTGTGCACTAAATTGGGAGGAATTCTGTTCTTATGAACATTGTAAGGACGGTCACCGGACCAGAATGATTTGGGGCAATGGGCTTGGGACCACATTTATAGGATATTGGCCACACCCGGAGTGGCCAGTGCCCTCGGGAAGGTTCTACCGGGGGGACATTAATCGAACCATACGACTTGGGGCAATATAGGTATCAAAATTCATGGTTTTTGAAACTGATAATGAAAATGGCCATTTTGACTGGATTGGCCACACCCGGAGTGGCCAGTGCCCTCGGGAAGGTTCTACCGGGGGGACGTTAATCGAACCATACGACTTGGGGCAATATGGGTATCAAAATTCATGGTTTTTGAAACTGATAATGAAAATGGCCATTTTGACTGGATTGGCCACACCCGGAGTGGCCAGTGCCCTCGGGAAGGTTCTACCGGGGGGACATTAATCGAACCATACGACTTGGGGCAATATGGGTATCAAAATTCATGGTTTTTGAAACTGGTAATGAAAATGGCCATTTTGACCGGATTGGCCACACCCGGAGTGGCCAGTGCCCTCGGGAAGGTTCTACCGGGGGGACATTATTCGAACCATACGACTTGGGGCAATATAGGTATCAAAATTCATGGTTTTTGAAACTGATAATGAAAATGGCCATTTTGACTGGATTGGCCACACCCGGAGTGGCCAGTGCCCTCGGGAAGGTTCTACCGGGGGGACGTTAATCGAACCATACGACTTGGGGCAATATGGGTATCAAAATTCATGGTTTTTGAAACTGATAATGAAAATGGCCATTTTGACTGGATTGGCCACACCCGGAGTGGCCAGTGCCCTCGGGAAGGTTCTACCGGGGGGACATTAATCGAACCATACGACTTGGGGCAATATGGGTATCAAAATTCATGGTTTTTGATACTGGTAATGAAAATGGCCATTTTGGCAGGATTGACCACACCCGGAGTGGCCAGTGCCCTGAGGGAAGGTTCTACCGGGAGGACATTTACGGAACCATACGACTTGGGGCAATATGGGTATCAAAATTCATGGTTTTTGATACTGGTGATAAAAATGGCCATTTTGGCAGGATTGGCCACACCCGGAGTGGCCAGTGCCCTGAGGGAAGGTTCTACCGGGAGGACATTTACGGAACCATACAAATTTGGGCAATATGGGTATCAAAATTCATGGTTTTTGATACTGGTAATGAAAATGACCATTTTGACTAGATTGGCCACACCCGGAGTGGCCAGTGCCCTCGGGAAGGTTCTACCGGGGGGACATTATTCGAACCATACGACTTGGGCAAATATGGGTATCAAAATTCATGGTTTTTTAAACTGGTAATAAAAATGGGCATTTTGACTGGATTGGCCACACCCGGAGTGGCCAGTGCCCTCGGGAAGGTTCTACCGGGGGGACATTAATCGAACCATACGACTTGGGGCAATATGGGTATCAAAATTCATGGTTTTTTAAACTGGTAATGAAAATGGCCATTTTGACCGGATTGGCCACACCCGGAGTGGCAATTGCCCTGGGGAAGGTTCTACCGGGGGGGGAGATTAATCGAACCATACGTTTTGGGGCAATATGGGTATCAAAATTCATGGTTTTTGAAACTTGTAATGAAAATGGCCATTTTGACCGGATTGGCCACACCCGGAGTGGTCACTGCCCTGGGAAAGGTTCTACCAGGGGGACATTAATCGAACCATACGACTTGGGGCAATATGGGAATCCAAATTCATGGTTTTTGAAACTGGTAATGAAAATGACAATTTTGACCGGATTGGCCACACCCGGATTGGCCACACCCGTAGTGGCCAAACCATGAATTTTGATACCCATATTGCCCTAAGTCGTATGGTTCGATTAATGTCCCCCCGGTAGAACCTTCCCGAGGGCACTGGCCACTCCGGGTGTGGCCAATCCGGTCAAAATGGCCATTTTCATTACCAGTTTCAAAAACCATGAATTTTAATACCTATATTGCCCCAAGTCGTATGGTTCAATTAATGCCCCCTGGTAGAACCTTCCCGAGGGCACTGGCCACTCCGGGTGTGGCCAATCCGGTCAAAATGGCCATTTTCATTACCAGTTTAAAAAACCATGAATTTTGATACCCATATTGGCCCAAGTCGTATGGTTCGAATAATGTCCCCCCGGTAGAACCTTCCCGAGGGCACTGGCCACTCCGGGTGTGGCCAATCCAGTCAAAATGGCCATTTTCATTACCAGTTTCAATAACCATGAATTTTGATACCCATATTGGCCCAAGTCGTATGGTTCGAATAATGTCCCCCCGGTAGAACCTTCCCGAGGGCACTGGCCACTCCGGGTGTGGCCAATCTAGTCAAAATGCTTATTTTTATTACCAGTTTCAATAACCATGAATTTTGATACCCATATTGCCCTAAGTCGTATGGTTCGATTAATGTACCAGTTTCAAAAACCATGAATTTTGATACCCATATTGCCCCAAGTCGTATTGTTCGATTAATGCCCCCTGGTAGAACCTTCCCGAGGGCACTGGCCACTCCGGGTGTGGCCAATCCGGTCAAAATGGCCATTTTCATTACCAGTTTCAAAAACCATGAATTTTGATACCCATATTGGCCCAAGTCGTATGGTACGATTAATGTCCCCCTGGTAGAACCTTCCCGAGGGCACTGGCCACTCCGGGTGTGGCCAATCCGGTCAAAATGGCCATTTTCATTACCAGTTTCAAAAACCATGAATTTTGATACCCATATTGGCCCATGTCGTATGGTTCGATTAATGTCCCCCCGGTAGAACCTTCCCGAGGGCACTGGCCACTCCGGGTGTGGCCAATATCCTATAAATGTGGTCCCAAGCCCATTGCCCCAAATCATTCTGGTCCGGTGACCGTCCTTACAATCTTCATAAGAACAGAATTCCTCCCAATTTAGTGCACAAACTGTGTCTTTCAATGTGTGCGTGTGTGTGTGTGAGCAATAAAATTACCACCGTGGATCCGCTTTTGTCGAAACCTCGTAAGGCACTGAATTTTTCTGAGGCTATCTGTTAGCTTAAATAGTTCGCATGAAATATGGCAACATGGTGCAAATTTTGCCTCCTCTCCTGTTTACGTGGAACTGTCACGCGAGAATGTTGCACCACTGTTGCCACATTTCATGCGAACTATTTAAGCTAACAGATAGCCTCAGAAAAATTCAGTGCCTTACGAGGTTTCGACAAAAGCGGATCCACGGTGGTAATTTTATTGCTCACACACACACACGCACACATTGAAAGACACAGTTTGTGCACTAAATTGGGAGGAATTCTGTTCTTATGAACATTGTAAGGACGGTCACCGGACCAGAATGATTTGGGGCAATGGGCTTGGGACCACATTTATAGGATATTGGCCACACCCGGAGTGGCCAGTGCCCTCGGGAAGGTTCTACCGGGGGGACATTAATCGAACCATACGACTTGGGGCAATATAGGTATCAAAATTCATGGTTTTTTAAACTGATAATGAAAATGGCCATTTTGACCGGATTGGCCACACCCGGAGTGGCCAGTGCCCTCGGGAAGGTTCTACCGGGGGGACATTAATCGAACCATACGACTTGGGGCAATATAGGTATCAAAATGCATGGTTTTTGAAACTGATAATGAAAATGGGCATTTTGACTGGATTGGCCACACCCGGAGTGGCCAGTGCCCTCGGGAAGGTTCTACCGGGGGGACATTAATCGAACCATACGACTTGGGGCAATATGGGTATCAAAATTCATGGTTTTTTAAACTGGTAATGAAAATGGCCATTTTGACTGGATTGGCCACACCCGGAGTGGCCAGTGCCCTCGGGAAGGTTCTACCGGGGGGACATTAATCGAACCATACGACTTGGGGCAATATGGGTATCAAAATTCATGGTTATTGAAACTGGTAATGAAAATGGCCATTTTGACTGGATTGGCCACACCCGGAGTGGCCAGTGCCCTCGGGAAGGTTCTACCGGGGGGACATTATTCGAACCATACGACTTGGGCCAATATGGGTATCAAAATTCATGGTTATTGAAACTGGTAATGAAAATGGCCATTTTGACTGGATTGGCCACACCCGGAGTGGCCAGTGCCCTCGGGAAGGTTCTACCGGGGGGACATTATTCGAACCGTACGACTTGGGCCAATATGGGTATCAAAATTCATGGTTATTGAAACTGGTAATGAAAATGGGCATTTTGACTGGATTGGCCACACCCGGAGTGGCCAGTGCCCTCGGGAAGGTTCTACCGGGGGGACATTATTCGAACCATACGACTTGGGCCAATATGGGTATCAAAATTCATGGTTATTGAAACTGGTAATGAAAATGGGCATTTTGACTGGATTGGCCACACCCGGAGTGGCCAGTGCCCTCGGGAAGGTTCTACCGGGGGGACATTAATCGAACCATACGACTTGGGGCAATATGGGAATCCACATTCATGGTTTTTGAAACTGGTAATGAAAATGACAATTTTGACCGGATTGGCCACACCCGGATTGGCCACACCCGTAGTGGCCAAACCATGAATTTTGATACCCATATTGCCCCAAGTCGGAAAACGGAATCGACGTAACACCTTATAATGTGGCCCTCTTAAACCTTGCGGTTTCGTCAACGGATCCACAGGCGTGTATCGTTCTTTTTGCGACAAGACTCCGCCTTCCGGGTCTCCTAAGTGTGAAGGTATGGGCACGGGGAGAGGGCACCGAATACCTATATTTTACCATATTGCCCAAATTTGTATGGTTCCGTAAATGTCCTCCCGGTAGAACCTTCCCTCAGGGCACTGGCCACTCCGGGTGTGGCCAATCCTGCCAAAATGGCCATTTTTATCACCAGTATCAAAAACCATGAATTTTGATACCCATATTGCCCCAAGTCGTATGGTTCCGTAAATGTCCTCCCGGTAGAACCTTCCCTCAGGGCACTGGCCACTCCGGGTGTGGTCAATCCTGCCAAAATGGCCATTTTCATTACCAGTTTAAAAAACCATGAATTTTGATACCCATATTGCCCAAATTTGTATGGTTCCGTAAATGTCCTCCCGGTAGAACCTTCCCTTAGGGCACTGGCCACTTCGGGTGTGGCCAATTCTGCCAAAATGGCCATTTTCATCATCAGTATCAAAAACCATGAATTTTGATACGCATATTTCCCCAAGACGTATGGTTCCGTAAATGTCCTCCCGGTAGAACCTTCCCTCAGGGCACTGGCCGCTCCGGGTGTGGCCAATTCTGCCAAAATGGCCATTTTCATCACCAGTATCAAAAACCATGAATTTTGATACCCATATTGCCCAAATTTGTATGGTTCCGTAAATGTCCTCCCGGTAGAACCTTCCCTCAGGGCAATGGCCACTCCGGGTGTGGCCAATCCTGCCAAAATGGTCATTTTCATTACCAGTATCAAAAACCATGAATTTTGATACCCATATTGCCCAAATTTGTATGGTTCCGTAAATGTCCTCCCGGTAGAACCTTCCCTCAGGGCAATGGCCACTCCGGGTGTGGCCAATCCTGCCAAAATGGTCATTTTCATTACCAATATCAAAAACCATGAATTTTGATACCCATATTGCCCAAATTTGTATGGTTCCATAAATGTCCTCCCGGTAGAACCTTCCCTCAGGGCAATGGCCACTCCGGGTGTGGCCAATCCTGCCAAAATGGTCATTTTCATCACCAGTATCAAAAACCATGAATTTTGATACCCATATTGCCCAAATTTGTATGGTTCCGTAAATGTCCTCCCGGTAGAACCTTCCCTCAGGGCAATGGCCACTCCGGGTGTGGCCAATCCTGCCAAAATGGCCATTTTCATTACCAGTATCAAAAACCATGAATTTTGATACCCATATTGCCCAAATTTGTATGGTTCCATAAATGTCCTCCCGGTAGAACCTTCCCTCAGGGCAATGGCCACTCCGGGTGTGGCCAATCCTGCCAAAATGGCTATTTTCATTACCAGTATCAAAAACCATGAATTTTGATACCCATATTGCCCAAATTTGTATGGTTCCATAAATGTCCTCCCGGTAGAACCTTCCCTCAGGGCAATGGCCACTCCGGGTGTGGCCAATCCTGCCAAAATGGCCATTTTCATTACCAGTATCAAAAACCATGAATTTTGATACCCATATTGCCCAAATTTGTATGGTTCCGTAAATGTCCTCCCGGTAGAACCTTCCCTCAGGGCAATGGCCACTCCGGGTGTGGCCAATCCTGCCAAAATGGTCATTTTCATTACCAGTATCAAAAACCATGAATTTTGATACCCATATTGCCCAAATTTGTATGGTTCCGTAAATGTCCTCCCGGTAGAACCTTCCCTCAGGGCAATGGCCACTCCGGGTGTGGCCAATCCTGCCAAAATGGCTATTTTCATTACCAGTATCAAAAACCATGAATTTTGATACCCATATTGCCCAAATTTGTATGGTTCCATAAATGTCCTCCCGGTAGAACCTTCCCTCAGGGCAATGGCCACTCCGGGTGTGGCCAATCCTGCCAAAATGGCCATTTTCATTACCAGTATCAAAAACCATGAATTTTGATACCCATATTGCCCAAATTTGTATGGTTCCGTAAATGTCCTCCCGGTAGAACCTTCCCTCAGGGCAATGGCCACTCCGGGTGTGGCCAATCCTGCCAAAATGGTCATTTTCATTACCAGTATCAAAAACCATGAATTTTGATACCCATATTGCCCAAATTTGTATGGTTCCGTAAATGTCCTCCCGGTAGAACCTTCCCTCAGGGCAATGGCCACTCCGGGTGTGGCCAATCCTGCCAAAATGGTCATTTTCATTACCAGTATCAAAAACCATGAATTTTGATACCCATATTGCCCAAATTTGTATGGTTCCGTAAATGTCCTCCCGGTAGAACCTTCCCTCAGGGCAATGGCCACTCCGGGTGTGGCCAATCCTGCCAAAATGGCCATTTTCATTACCAGTATCAAAAACCATGAATTTTGATACCCATATTGCCCAAATTTGTATGGTTCCGTAAATGTCCTCCCGGTAGAACCTTCCCTCAGGGCAATGGCCACTCCGGGTGTGGCCAATCCTGCCAAAATGGTCATTTTCATCACCAGTATCAAAAACCATGAATTTTGATACCCATATTGCCCAAATTTGTATGGTTCCGTAAATGTCCTCCCGGTAGAACCTTCCCTCAGGGCAATGGCCACTCCGGGTGTGGCCAATCCTGCCAAAATGGCCATTTTCATTACCAGTATCAAAAACCATGAATTTTGATACCCATATTGCCCAAATTTGTATGGTTCCATAAATGTCCTCCCGGTAGAACCTTCCCTCAGGGCAATGGCCACTCCGGGTGTGGCCAATCCTGCCAAAATGGCCATTTTCATTACCAGTATCAAAAACCATGAATTTTGATACCCATATTGCCCAAATTTGTATGGTTCCGTAAATGTCCTCCCGGTAGAACCTTCCCTCAGGGCAATGGCCACTCCGGGTGTGGCCAATCCTGCCAAAATGGTCATTTTCATCACCAGTATCAAAAACCATGAATTTTGATACCCATATTGCCCAAATTTGTATGGTTCCGTAAATGTCCTCCCGGTAGAACCTTCCCTCAGGGCAATGGCCACTCCGGGTGTGGCCAATCCTGCCAAAATGGCCATTTTCATTACCAGTATCAAAAACCATGAATTTTGATACCCATATTGCCCAAATTTGTATGGTTCCATAAATGTCCTCCCGGTAGAACCTTCCCTCAGGGCAATGGCCACTCCGGGTGTGGCCAATCCTGCCAAAATGGCTATTTTCATTACCAGTATCAAAAACCATGAATTTTGATACCCATATTGCCCAAATTTGTATGGTTCCATAAATGTCCTCCCGGTAGAACCTTCCCTCAGGGCAATGGCCACTCCGGGTGTGGCCAATCCTGCCAAAATGGCCATTTTCATTACCAGTATCAAAAACCATGAATTTTGATACCCATATTGCCCAAATTTGTATGGTTCCGTAAATGTCCTCCCGGTAGAACCTTCCCTCAGGGCAATGGCCACTCCGGGTGTGGCCAATCCTGCCAAAATGGTCATTTTCATTACCAGTATCAAAAACCATGAATTTTGATACCCATATTGCCCAAATTTGTATGGTTCCGTAAATGTCCTCCCGGTAGAACCTTCCCTCAGGGCAATGGCCACTCCGGGTGTGGCCAATCCTGCCAAAATGGCTATTTTCATTACCAGTATCAAAAACCATGAATTTTGATACCCATATTGCCCAAATTTGTATGGTTCCATAAATGTCCTCCCGGTAGAACCTTCCCTCAGGGCAATGGCCACTCCGGGTGTGGCCAATCCTGCCAAAATGGCCATTTTCATTACCAGTATCAAAAACCATGAATTTTGATACCCATATTGCCCAAATTTGTATGGTTCCGTAAATGTCCTCCCGGTAGAACCTTCCCTCAGGGCAATGGCCACTCCGGGTGTGGCCAATCCTGCCAAAATGGTCATTTTCATTACCAGTATCAAAAACCATGAATTTTGATACCCATATTGCCCAAATTTGTATGGTTCCGTAAATGTCCTCCCGGTAGAACCTTCCCTCAGGGCAATGGCCACTCCGGGTGTGGCCAATCCTGCCAAAATGGTCATTTTCATTACCAGTATCAAAAACCCTGAATTTTGATACCCATATTGCCCAAATTTGTATGGTTCCGTAAATGTCCTCCCGGTAGAACCTTCCCTCAGGGCAACGGCCACTCCGGGTGTGGCCAATCCTGCCAAAATGGCCATTTTCATTACCAGTATCAAAAACCATGAATTTTGATACCCATATTGCCCAAATTTTTATGGTTCCGTAAATGTCCTCCCGGTAGAACCTTCCCTCAGGGCAATGGCCACTCCGGGTGTGGCCAATCCTGCCAAAATGGCCATTTTCATTACCAGTATCAAAAACCATGAATTTTGATACCCATATTGCCCAAATTTGTATGGTTCCATAAATGTCCTCCCGGTAGAACCTTCCCTCAGGGCAATGGCCACTCCGGGTGTGGCCAATCCTGCCAAAATGGCTATTTTCATTACCAGTATCAAAAACCATGAATTTTGATACCCATATTGCCCAAATTTGTATGGTTCCGTAAAAGTCCTCCCGGTAGAACCTTCCCTCAGGGCAATGGCCACTCCGGGTGTGGCCAATCTTGCCAAAATGGTCATTTTCATTACCAGTATCAAAAACCATGAATTTTGATACCCATATTGCCCAAATTTGTATGGTTCCGTAAATGTCCTCCCGGTAGAACCTTCCCTCAGGGCAATGGCCACTCCGGGTGTGGCCAATCCTGCCAAAATGGCTATTTTCATTACCAGTATCAAAAACCATGAATTTTGATACCCATATTGCCCAAATTTGTATGGTTCCGTAAAAGTCCTCCCGGTAGAACCTTCCCTCAGGGCAATGGCCACTCCGGGTGTGGCCAATCTTGCCAAAATGGTCATTTTCATTACCAGTATCAAAAACCATGAATTTTGATACCCATATTGCCCAAATTTGTATGGTTCCGTAAATGTCCTCCCGGTAGAACCTTCCCTCAGGGCAATGGCCACTCCGGGTGTGGCCAATCCTGCCAAAATGGTCATTTTCATTACCAGTATCAAAAACCATGAATTTTGATACCCATATTGCCCAAATTTGTATGGTTCCGTAAATGTCCTCCCGGTAGAACCTTCCCTCAGGGCAATGGCCACTCCGGGTGTGGCCAATCCTGCCAAAATGGTCATTTTCATTACCAGTATCAAAAACCCTGAATTTTGATACCCATATTGCCCAAATTTGTATGGTTCCGTAAATGTCCTCCCGGTAGAACCTTCCCTCAGGGCAACGGCCACTCCGGGTGTGGCCAATCCTGCCAAAATGGCCATTTTCATTACCAGTATCAAAAACCATGAATTTTGATACCCATATTGCCCAAATTTGTATGGTTCCGTAAATGTCCTCCCGGTAGAACCTTCCCTCAGGGCACTGGCCACACCGGGTGTGGCCGATATCCTACCAAATTGTTCTCAATAATTTCGGTATTCCGGTGACCGTTCTGGCTACCGTCAATAACTTCTTGGACCTCCTCTCAAGTTCGTGCACCACCTGCGTGTGTGTGTGTGTGAGCAATAAAATTCCCAACGTAAGGTCCGTCTTTGATGAAAGTCTGATGGACACTAAATCCTCCAGAGGCTAACTTTTAGCTTAAATAGTTTTCACGGCATCTACGCAACAGAAACAGAATGTCACGCCGAGGGCTTGCGACGGTAACGCTACATTTTCGAAAATTTTTGCATTGACACCGCATATAGAGCTTTAAGACAAAGTCCTTTGTCAAAAATACAAAAATCATTTACTGAAACTATTTTTTTCAAAACTGCTCTAAACATCAAAATTTTCAAAAACCGAATACGAGAGTCGATTTTCCAGACAATTTTACATAAAACTCTCTATATTGACCATTGTCCTAAGTCCAATCCTTGTAAAGTTACAGCGGTTTTAAAAATAAAAATGTTTTTTTTTCTTTCAGTGTATTTTTTTCGGAAAGCCCGTCAAATTTCCTACAAGTTTGTCTTTGACCACTTGTTGCTGAAGCAGATGACCAGGCGAGCAAACCCCTCGGCGATCTAGACTATTATTTGATCTCCCCCTCACCCTCGGGAGTGTCAATAGGGCACAAGTAGACGAACGAAGGAAGAACGTCAAGATCGAGGAGAACGGCAGATCATTCTCGACGTGACATAGTAGAATTAGTCAATCATTTACAAATTAGCGCTCGTTTTTTAATTTATTCTTATTTGTACGGCTAGCTATCGAAAGCGAACAGAACATTTTAATCTGAATTCTGGTGAGAACCAAAACACTTAAGTTTACACGCTATACTTACTTATTACACTTATTATATCTAGCTTGATCGGCTGCGGCAAAATTAATTTAATCGAAACTAGTTAATAGCTGACTCATTTGGTACATCTACTATTGTAAGTACTCAAAGAATGAGTTCAAGGTAAACTTAATCTAATACTAAACTAAAATCAGGTTCACACCAGCACCAACTTGAATCGTACCAACAGCGAACCCCTACAAAAGTTCTGGACTAAAGTTGTAAGTGTACCACAGATATGAATTGATCAAACTTACTAAATACATACTATTTTTTAGCTTTAAGCTTACTCTAAGGGAAACGACGAGTTTTGCTGTAAAGAGTCCGAAACGACCTCTGGGGGATTCGCACCTTGGGCAACAAACTTAAAGAACTTTATTCACGCGATGTCTGACCTACGACGAGAAAGTGAGGTTAGAATTCCCGCCCTGGACGAAAACAAATCATCGAGTTCGAGTTTTGCCAGAGCAACATCTTCAGCAGAGACAGCGTTACTAATCCGACGACTGGAGGAAGAAAAACAGATACAAGAACGCTTGCTCATTGAAAGGAATAATCTAGGAAAGCTTCTTCATGAAAGAGCGATTGAGGAGGAAAGAGAACGAGAATATCGAGTTCTGGACGAAAAACAACGGCTGGAAAAAGAATTCATCGAGCGCAAATATGTCTTTTTGCAAACCAAAATCGCTCGTGACCGGAGAACGAGCTTTAGTTCTCGGAGCAATCGTAGCTCAGTCGGACCAAGGTTGGAAACCCTGACTCTGGAGGAATGTGTAGTGGGAGAGATTCCCGGCACTACTACCACGTCAAACATCGGTACCACGCTCAGGTCGACACCAGCTTCGATTCCGATTACGGCGGTGGAATCTTCGTTCACAAGCACGAAAAGCATTGCAGCCCTTTATCCAGTCCTAGAATTTCACCCACCCTCGCCCGCTCATACATTGATTTCGACTGGCACAGCAGCAACCTCATCGGCCAAGTTCTCGATGACCAATCTGATCCCATCCGCTCCTGCGTCGATCTCGACTTGCACAGCGGTAGCCTCAACGGCCCAGTTCTCGACTCCCGATCTGAACCCGTCCGCTCCTGCGTCGACCTCGACTTGCACAGCGGTAGCCTCAACGGCCACGTTCTCGGCGAGCAGTTTAAACCCGCCCGCACCTGCGTCGACCTCGACTTGCACAGCGGCAGCCTCAACGGCCCAATTCTCGGCTCTCGATCTGAAACCGTCCGCTCCTGCGTCGATCTCGACTTGCACAGCGGTAGCCTCAACGGCCACGTTCTCGGCGAGCAGTTTAAACCCGTCCGCACCTGCGTCGACCTCGACTGGCACAGCGGCAGCCTCAACGGCCCAGTTTTCGGCCCCCGATCTGAACCCGTCCGTACCTGCGTCGATCTCGACTTGCACAGCGGTAGCCTCAACGGCCACGTTCTCGGCGCGCAGTTTAAACCTGTCCGCTCCTGCGTCGACCTCGACTTGCACAGCGGCAGCCTCAACGGCCCAGTTTTCGGCTCCCGATCTGAACCCGTCCGTACCTGCGTCGATCTCGACGGCCACGTTCTCGGCGAGCAATTTAAACCCGTCCGCACCTGCGTCGATCTCGACTTGCACAGCGGTAGCCTCAACGGCCACGTTCTTGGCGACCGATCTGAACCTGTTCGCTCCTGCGTCGATTTCGACTGGCACAGCGGTAGCCCCAACGGCCCAGTTTTCGGGGACCAAGCAGGTCCTGCCTGTACCTGCTTCGATCACAACTGGTACAATGGCCACCTCATCGGCCAAGCTCTTGGCGAGCAATTTGATTCTGCCTGCTCCTGCATCGGATCTGGCTGGCACAGCGGCGACGCCGCAGCTTGCGGATGGTATCCTGGTCGCGCCTGCTCCTGCACCAATTCCGGATGGCACAGCGGTAGCCTCATCGGCCAAGTTCTTGGCGAGCAATTTGATTCCGCCTGCTTCTGCATTGGATCTGGTTGGTACAGCGGCGACGCCGCAGCTCCTAATTCCGGATGGCACAGCGGTAGCCTCATCGGCCAAGTTCTTGGCAAGCAATTTGATTCCGCCTGCTTCTGCATTGGATTTGGCTGGTACAACAGCGACGCCGCAGCTTGCGGATGGTATCCTGGTCGCGCCTGCTCCTGCACCAATTTCGGATAGCTCAGCGGTAGCCTCATCGGCCAAGTTCTTGGCGAGCAATTTGATTCCGCCTGCTTCTGCATTGGATCTGGTTGGTACAGCGGCGACGCCGCAGCTTGCGGATGGTATCCTGGTCGCGCCTGCTCCTACACCAATTCCGGATGGCACAGCGGTAGCCTCATCGGCCAAGTTTTTGGCGAGCAATTTGATTCCACCTCCTCCTGCACCGAATTCTGCCGTCACAGCAGCGATGCAACAGCTCGCGGTATGTAACCTGATCCCGCCTGCTCCTGCACCGAATCTGGCTGGCACAGCGGTACCATCGACGCCGCAAATCTCGGCGAAAAACCTGCTTGTTACTGCACCGCAACCGGCAGTCACAGAGACAGCACTGATTGTCAACCCATCTAATAAGGTCTGGTATCTGCCGGCGAATTCGGATGCATTTCCTCGACGGGTCGGGGATGTCATTTCTCAACCTCCCATAATAGGACACACGAAAGTTGATCGAGAGCTGGAAGATTCTTGGATGTCGCTGATATCAAACTGTAAACATGCTCAGCTCATGCTCGCCGATCAAAGTACAAGTTGGACCGAAAGACATCTGTTCCAGTTGATCGAATGTGTCGGAGACGGAACAAAAATCATCACTGGAAGCATCCAATGCTGCTGGGCAGGAGAACCGGTGTACGAAGCAAATCCTGGCGCGCGGTCACAGATATCTAGCGGAGTGCTGACATATCCGGTCATTCGACTGGGGTTGCTCGAGGTGCAGAGTAGAAGTATAGCTGGATCGGGTGACCAGCAATACGGGTCGGGGATTGTTGCTGAAGCAGATGACCAGGCGAGCAAACCCCTCGGCGATCTAGACTATTATTTGATCTCCCCCTCACCCTCGGGAGTGTCAATAGGGCACAAGTAGACGAACGAAGGAAGAACGTCAAGATCGAGGAGAACGGCAGATCATTCTCGACGTGACATAGTAGAATTAGTCAATCATTTACAAATTAGCGCTCGTTTTTTAATTTATTCTTATTTGTACGGCTAGCTATCGAAAGCGAACAGAACATTTTAATCTGAATTCTGGTGAGAACCAAAACACTTAAGTTTACACGCTATACTTACTTATTACACTTATTATATCTAGCTTGATCGGCTGCGGCAAAATTAATTTAATCGAAACTAGTTAATAGCTGACTCATTTGGTACATCTACTATTGTAAGTACTCAAAGAATGAGTTCAAGGTAAACTTAATCTAATACTAAACTAAAATCAGGTTCACACCAGCACCAACTTGAATCGTACCAACAGCGAACCCCTACAAAAGTTCTGGACTAAAGTTGTAAGTGTACCACAGATATGAATTGATCAAACTTACTAAATACATACTATTTTTTAGCTTTAAGCTTACTCTAAGGGAAACGACGAGTTTTGCTGTAAAGAGTCCGAAACGACCTCTGGGGGATTCGCACCTTGGGCAACACCACTTTTTGGTACAATGCAAAGGCAGTCCAAGCACATCCTCCTTATCATCTAAGTGGCGTTGAATTTTATTAACTAAGTCAATTACTGCGTTAGTTGTAGAAGATTTCTGTATAAACCCATACTGTTGAGTGCACTAACTTATTTGTATAGATTAAGGACCGATTCACAGAATAGTACTATTACTACAGATAAAGACTTAGGGTACGTTATCCATTAGTGGACCCCTTTCCTATAGTGGACCCTCTGAAAGGTTTTTGATGAAAAATTCAATAAAATCACAATTTCAAGCGTGTTGTTGTCTACAAATCTTTTATTTGGCATGTTCAGCATCATTTAAAACAATGTTGACTGACATTGAATTGTCCTTTTCACCAAAATAAGTGTTTTGAGTTCGACATCTGAAATCAGCCATGGCCACTAGCATTTTCACAACAAAACTGCATTTATATTTTTTGAAATGTTTTCTCTGATCTTTTTCGGACATAAATGTGTTTAAATGTCTGTTAGGTTTTTTGTTGTTTAAAGCCAAATTTTTTAACAAAACATATTTGTTTATCATGAAAAGTGAGCAAAATCCATCTTTTATTCATTATATCTATCATTAGACCTACACCATGCATCAAAACATCAAATATCGATTAAATTTGGTATCAAAATAACAGTTTGCCTATAGTGGACCCGGGTCCACAATCGGATTATGGACCCGGGTCCACTATAGGAAAAGGGGGTCCATAACAGGCAAAAAAAAACGTTTTTTCAAATGGCTATTTTTCTGCTCGAAAACAAATAACTGATGAAACAAAAAGTCAAAATTGTTCAAAAGACTTCATATTTCATTGTTTTGTACAAAGGGTTATGAAAAAGTGCTTAAAATATTGAAAATTTGTGAAAAATGTGCTCCGGCTCTACTAGGGGGTCCACTAATGGTTAAAATACCCTAATTAACGGTCTTTAACACTTTTACCAAATCGCACACTCACATGATCACTCCTAAAAAATCAAAAATCAAATTATTCGCTCTACAGCATTGCCTTGGCGTTCTCGATTACGAGATTCCTACTCGAAACTAAGTGTCCGAAGGCTTGATTGTTGAGGCAATTGCAAACCTCTTTTTACACCTTAGCTTCCATCCACCACTAGATTCGAACTGACGACCTTTGGATTGTTAGTCCAACTGCCTACCAGCGACTCCACCGAGGCAGGACCCAGGGAGACGACTCCTACACCTGGACTGAGCTAACGACCTAACCTCTAGGTTAGACCGGGGCCAACATTTACTTCCCGTCCGACGGAAGGCGTGATCAGACAAATCTCGTCTCGAAAAATGCCACCGGGACCGTCTGGGATCGAACCCAGGCCGACTGGGTGAGAGGCAATCACGCTTACCCCTACACCACGGTTCCCGGCATGATCACTCCTATGAATATTAAAATTACGAGAAATGGAACTCACCGTAAATTTAACGTCGTGAATTTGTTTTAGTAAATTTTAAGTCGTACAAATTAATCACTACATTCGATTAAAGGATTTAAAAAAAAATCATGTTTCTATGTTTTTCTGTGCTAGTGCGTTCAAAAATTAAAAGATATAAATTTGTTAATGACATCCAGACATCCACATTTTACGAAATAACTAATTGATGCTCCTGAAATAAAAAACTTCCGCATTTAAAATAAGACTCAAATTAGGACCACCCGTCGAAATAGATAGCCAGACAAAAAAGGAGATGAGTTGAAGTATAATTTGCCGGTTCCTTCCGGCTCTGATTATCGTCAATGTTAGGGTCAAGTGCACTCACACATTTAATAATAACAGTGCACATCGTCAATTGATCTTCACCTTTATTGGCCTGTCTCTCAAAGACTGGCTTCTTCACCAAACAAAAACTTCAAGTCCGTTCTCGTCCTTGGTCCGGCTCAGTCAGCCGTCTCTCAAATAAGCTTACTTTCGGTTTCAATTGTACATTTTGTGGTGCTTCGGGAGCCGGCGGAGAGATACCCAATCAACAACAAAAAAGAGACGTTTGAACGAAAAGCCGTAGCAAAACAAAATCCCGCGCACATGCGGCTTAAGTCGCCGCCAATGATAGACGATCACGCGTGCTGCTGATCGGGTCGGTTAAGGTTAAGGTAGTAGGTACCTTTTTGTTGCCTCTCCGGATGGGATCACTTCATTTTCGACTGTTTCGTTTGTTCACCATGTGATGGTGGGCTCTAATAGCTTCTTCAAACTTAAACAAACTCGTCGCCGATTCACACCTCCTCTGGTGGCCGCGAATACCGGTCCTGAACGAGGAAGGAAATGACTGAATAGATGAAATATTTGCATTTGGTGCTAATCAGCTAAACCAAAATCTTTGACAGTGACCTTGGAGGCTCGCGAGAACGCTATTAGATACCGATCGGAGGCTGAGACATGATCGGGACGACGCGGTTAGCGGAGATTGACCTCCAGCAGGGGATGTCATTTAGTATAAACCGTTTTGTTTTCGGCCCCATCTAAACACGGCTGCTTCACACTTCTGCGAGAGTTCGTCGCTCGCGATGCCGCCAGCATTCTCATCTACCTTCAGTCCAATCACGATAAATAGACGAAGGTTCAAACCGATTGAGAAACTGGTTTGCCCATATGATCTCACTAAATTTTTGGCCTTGTCGCAGAACTCTTTCGGGGAGAACTTCTTATGATAATAAGAGGTTTCCAAACAAGCGAGGCTGTTGGGTTTATTCTAGAATTTGACAAACAAAAAATAGATATTCCGCCTTGTTTTGTTTGAAGGATTTAACATATTAACTTTAAACACAAAAATACAACAAAAAACAGAAATACAAAAATACAATTTAAATTCCAATTCGCAAAACAAAATGTTGAGCAACTTAGCAGTAGAGTCTTCCTAGTTGACCTTAAAGTCAGAATGAAATAACTGGGTAATTCTCCACCAACTCACACAGCAGTTGCCCCGACCCCTCTTCGATTTGCGTGAAACTTTGTCCTAAGTGGTAACTTTTTGTACGAGGTCCGTTTTTTGATATCTCGTGACGGAGGGGCGGTACGACCCCTTCCATTTTTGAACATACGAAAAAATACGTGTTTTCAATAGTTTGGTGTCAAATATCACGAGTTATCCCGATTTTACGAAAAAAAAGTTTTGAAAAAGTTGGTCGTCGTCGATCATGGCCGTTCATGGTCACCCGAGACAGACACGGACGACGAAACAAAGAGAAGCACAAAAAGTAACTTTTTCAAAACTTTTTTTCGTAAAATCGCGTTCTTTTATTACGTAACGCAGTATTGGGGGAGGGGGTGTCGGCGTCTGTTACGAAATGTTACGAAAATTGGGGGAGGGTGTGTGATGAAAAATTATGTTACGTAACGCAAAATTTTCATATAAGCACTCATAAAAATTTGCAAAATGACCTTGTGTTATGCGTTAAAGGGGGGGGGGGTAGGGGGGATCGCTCATCTGTTACGATTTGTTACGAAGGGGGGGTCAAAAATGCCAAATTTTGCGTTACGTAATAAAAGAACGCTCCCATTATAAGCAAACCCCTTATGTTTATGTATCTTTTTGCCTTCCTCACCTGAGGTAAGGCTATAATCCTGCTCGGAAAATGAACTTCTTTCAGAAACATCGTAGACCCACCTTCATGTATACCTATCAGAATCGAAAACTGAACAAATATCTGTGTGTGTATGTGTGTGACCAAAATTCTTACTCAGTTTTCTCAGCACTGGCTGAACCGATTTAGGTCAAACCGGTCGCATTAGACTCGGTTTAGGGTCCCATACGTCGCTATTGAATTGTTTGAAGTTTCGATAAGTAGTTCAAAAGTTATGTGTTTTCACAAATATCCGGATCTCACTTAAAAGCGAGTTTTTCACCGATGTGAAACAGGTCGTATCGAGGTGCTCCGATTTGGATGAAACTTTCAGGGTTTGTTTGTCTATACATGAGATGAACTCATGCCAAATATGAGCCCTCTACGACAAAGGAAAGTGGGGTAAAACGGGCATTGAAGTTTGAGGTCCAAAAAACATGAAAAATCTTAAAATTGCTCGCATTTCCGTAAAACTTCATCAATTCCAACTATCTTAGATGCATTCGAATGGTCTTTTGAAGCCCTTCAAAATGTGCTATAGACATCCAGGATTGGTTTGACTTTTTCTCATAGCTTTTGCAAATTACTGTTAAAAATTGATTTTTTTAAAACCTTAATATCTTTTTGCAACAGCCTCCAACACCCATACTCCCATAGGTCAAAAGTTAGGGAATTTCATGGACTATAAGCCTACGGTATTAACTTTTTGGCCAATCGCAGTTTTTCTCATAGTTTTACGATTTTTCTATAACAAACATTTTACAACGTTAGTTTTTGCCCTGTAGGCCTCCATAGCGGCACTTTTTGGTCTCAATTTTGACATATTCGGAATCCTCAGAAAATTCTTCATTAGATTGAATTGTTGGAATTTAGAATTTGATTGAAAAAAAATGCCATTTAGAATTAATTTAAACAGGTATTCGCCTACTTGATACAGCATTTGACGCATTGAACACAGGGTATGAAAAATCCAACTTTTTTTTTCAGACATGTTTTATTTAATTATTTTCTTAATCAAAATGCGAGCAATTTTAAGATTTTTCATGTTTTTTGGACTTCAAACTACAATGTCCGTTTTACCCCACTTCCCTTTGTCGTAGAGGGCTCATATTTGGCATGAGTTCATCTCATGTATTGACAAACAAACCTTGAAAGTTTCATTTAAATCGGAGCACCTCGATACGACCTCTAGAACAAACCGAGCAGAATCTACAAATACTGCCTCTTAAATGTATGTTAACTATGTCCGGATCTATCAACCGACCCATCGTAGGTTAGGTAACTGAAAGACCTTTCCAACGAGTCCAAAACATTGATGATCTGGCAACCAAGAGGTTTCCAGCATCGTGTCAGACTGGTCACTAATCCGGAATTACTTGGAATTTGAGCAAGTAATTCTGTAATTCCGGATTTACTGAGTAATTCCAGAGTAATCCTGGTAATTCCTAATAATCCCAGTAATCCTGGTAATTCCATGATTCTTGTTTGTGAAAACATACTTCAGAAAATAATAAAATAATAAAAAAAACTGTTAAAAAGATAATTTCGATAAACCTTTTATAATTCTATTTATTGCCTATTAATTTTCATGTATGAAACCAAAGTTACAGCTAGTACGGGATCATTCGGATTTTGAGTAAGTAATTCAGTAATTCCAGAATAACTCCGCAATTCTGCAGTAATTCCTGTAATTCTGGAATTACCTAGTAATTCCGTAGTAATTCGAGTAATTCCATAGTTACTCAGTAATTCGTGTATTCCCATTAATTCAAGTAACTACTAGTAATTCTTTATAGGTAAATCGGCAGAATGCATTTTGCTTTTCCTTGATGCTTTTTATGGTTGTAAGCAACTGGCAACCCTGTCTCGAGTTATGACCACCATCCACATAGGTGGATCAAGTTAGTTTTTTTTATGTAATTGTCTGCTCTACAACTTTGTACAACATTATTACACTCTAAAAAAAATAACCCTGTAAAGTTAGAAAAAACAAGAAATTACAAAATGATTTTTTTTTGCATTAGGTGAAAAAAATGACTCTTCAGGGTTAATGAAGATTCGAGAAGTACATTAAACTTCAAATGAAATGTCTCAAAAAAGATTAGGGGAGAGTGGGGAGACTTGATCCCCTTTTTTTGTATCGCACATAACTCTGTCAATTTTTCACAAAACTATGAACTTTTTGCATGAATTGAAAGCTTAAACATTCAACTATGTTTGGCTGATAAGGGTATTTCATCAGATAAACTCTTCGAATCATGCCAAGCGTTTTAAAAACATATTTTAAACCGGCATTTTCAAAATGTTGGGGGTAATTTGATCCCCCTTTCAACATTTTGAAAAAATCTTAAGCAAAATGTTTTTTATTCATCCAAACTTTTAATTTTCTATAAGTTACAGCAATTTCACATTAAACCTGTACGTTTGTGTTCAAAATATAACAAGTTTAGCATGCAAAATATTTAAAAACTTTAAATTTTCTTTTTTAGACCTAAATTGAGCATGTTTACAAAAGCTGGTAATTTTTGTTTACAAAACTTTTGAAAAATGGTTCAAACTGCAGTAAGTTATGTACAACTATACTAAAGGAAACTATGTACGAAAACCCAGCCCATTTTTTAAATCTTGAGGCTGATTCCAGTGACTGTAAAAATGCAGGGATCAAGTCTCCCTAAACGCACTTTTTTAAACAATTGATTGTAAAAGTAGTATGACGATAAATTTAACGTCAAATGCGTAAGGGTTTTGAAGTTGATATGTTTATCAAACAATTCATGTATAAAAAATATTTTTTTTAATAATTTTTGAGTGTTATCTATGCTTATCAAAACAAAGAAAAAAGATCTCTTGGATGTTTTTTGCAGCACTTTTTAGAAAAATGTGTGTAACTCAATCTAAACATTTTTTAATTTTTTTCTTTTTTTTCTAAAATGAGTTTTAGTCAATTTCGCACAACTTTCTAGAACAATGCTAATTGTTTTACCCACATGCTGACGAGATACAGGCTTGGGATCAAGTGTCCCCGGGGATCAAGTCTCCCCACTCTCCCCTACAGTTGAGTAACGGAAAATGGCAGAGTTTTTAAAACTTGTTTAGTGTTTTTTTGATGAAAAAAAAAACGTATTTTTTCGAAATTTTTAGTACGCCGTCAAATCGGGCGTCTTATTTTACATAAAAGTCCCTTCGACACAAAATTTCCATCTCATCATCGTTTCAGGCTGCAAATAATTGAAAAACATGTCTTTTTTTGCATGTTCAAAAATGGAAGGGGTCGTACTAGGGGTCGTATCACCCCTTCGTCACGAGATATCGAAAATCGCACCTCGGATTCGTGATCAGGGATAAAAGTTTCACCCAAATCGAAGAGGGGTCGGGGCAACTGTTGTGTGAGTTGGCAGAAATTACCCATATTTATTTATTATTCGCTAATAGCATGACGTTTGATGAGCTAAATTTTCCTAAAGTGAAGGAAGGATGAGTGGCGGGGCAAAATTAATAGCAATGGTTTGACCTTTGTTTACAAACAAAGAAGGATATGTGACTCCAAGGGTAATTATATAAAGAATTCAAGAATAAATCATAATTATCACCTGTTAGTCAGCTGGTGGTGCGAAAAATAAACATCAAGTGCCAGATTCACATATATTTCTAGCACATTCCATTCATGGCTCTTTGCATTAGTATCCACGACTACGATCTGTACACCAACAATGCATTGACTGATTGGTTGTCCGAGTTTGATTCTGCTGTGCGCTAGAATGTAGGCAGAACCAACAAACCACGTGGCGCAATACCATTCACAGATGATGGCGAAATTTTTCGCGCCCGCCACACATGCTTTCGCGGCATAGTTTCCGACCGGAACCACCACACCCCCAATAGAATAATGAAACTGTGTCGTACCCGGCCGTGTTCGTTTAAATGTGGAGCATCAGACCAAACCTTTATTTTTGAAATTCGGAACAATGCGCAGATCTGGTTTTTGTGACGCGCTCGGCTAGGCTAATCTTTTGACTTGATTCTAGCAACATTTAGTCAGTTGGAAATCAGTAAGGCCGGCGTCGTTTAAGCTTTGAAAGTTTCTGCCAAGTTTCATATTTTTATTGCTAAGACCACTGTGCGCCTGTGGCCACCTCGAAACTAAATTGCTGAAATTGGACTCCAAAACAATGCTGTCCGAGCACGTTGGATTTGCTCTTGGTGTGCGAAAAAAAAAGTCAAATTTATGGCGCGTCAGCTTTTCGTCAACGACGACGGAAGATGAACGTCACACTGACCGGTGAGTATATCTCGTGAAATGCCACCATCATCAGACAATTGAGACAAATGAGATTATTGTTCTCGCCGGCTTATGAAACTGATATACCTACGCCACCAACCAAAGTTAAGCCAAGCTAATTCATACATAATGTATCTCTCGCGTGTGACAACAGCCCAAAACTCAGCACTTCATTAGATTTTAACCGCCGAGAGTCAAAACAAAGATTGACCTCCAAAATGCCGGCGACAGTCATCGCAGCAGGAAGAGGAGGAGGAGGAAATTTCAAGTTTAGGGTTAAGAAATTAGATCAACCACTAGCTGACCCCTGCCCGGCTGCTTCGGAACCGGAAAAGCCACTTTTATGGTAGACTTTTATGTTCACACTTTGTCGTTCCTCTCGTATCATCGTTGAACTAAGTCGTGATCGTCATAATCTGACCTAATTCGTGCGGGTTTAGATAAAGCGTCGTTAATGCGTCATGAATTACGACGACGTTTACATGTTGTGAGATGACTTCTTTATTGTGTGTCATTTTTTTTATAGAGGGATTCCTGTATTTAAAAAACGGTTTTTAGCAATTTTTGACTAAAGTAAGACATTTACCGAGTGATTAAGGATGGCTGCCGATGGGAATAACCAAACGGCTTTTATCTCGACGAAGTCGTGCTATCTTGTCGTACGTAGCTTTTTGACGTTCCGAGAAAAACGCGTTTTTATGTTTGACCTTGAATAAACAAAAACTAGAGCACGCAATGTAAACAAATACAAACATATGTTAACACGTTTTGTTTGGCTGACCATTATGTGCATTGCCCCGAAGTTTGGTAGAAGTTGGTTGCTGGAGTTCCGAGTTATAATTAAAAATGTTTACGGTAGTCTAACTTGTACCCTTATACGTACGTCAAACGCATTCTGACCTGAAATCCCTTTGACCAATTGTCACATTTACATCAATTTTCAGGGAGTGACAAGATAGCACGACATGATTGAAACTACTTTCATATGGGTCATTCCATCTCAACTGTGCACGAAAAAGTGCAAATTTGAAAATTACCCTTTCCGATCCTGCTCAAATTTGGCAGAGCTGTTGATACTATCAAAACATGCAAGAATACCGAATTTCATCCAAATCGGACCACCCCCTCCATTTTTGTACCTCCCCAAAAAATCGACTTTTTGGCGATTTTTGACCAAACCTCCTAGTTTCAAACGGCGATAGCTCAGCAACCACAAATCTTAGAAGGTCGGCCTAAGACTCAATTTTGAAGGAAATTGGACGCAGAATCGATTTCTGTGATCAAAATGTTGATTAATTTATTTTTTCTACCTGTATTGTGCAATTGAAAACATTAAACGGCCGTATCTCAAAATACCCCAACTTATTTTTTTTATTTGACCTCACCATCGTGTTCCCCGGCCAATTTTACATAAGAATCACTTATCGACAAAAATGAATATGTTTCGTTCCAGAGATATCGAATTTTAGAGTTTTGCGTGTTTCGAGATTACCTACATCAGCTTCATTCGCCGCGTCTGCTAGAAGCGTTCTTAACTCAATTTGGCCCAAAATGCACGTGCGACAAGTTAGCACGACGGCGACGATCTATAATATTTTTATAGGGGGTGGGGTGACATTGGGTATGCGGTATGCAATTGGGTCAAAGTGTTTTTTTTTACGGATTTTGCAATTTCTCAGGTTCTTCTCAATAAAACTTAGTTTTGTTTAAAGGGTTGTGTAAGGACATCTCTGGAAATTTTGCTGAAAAATACATGTTCCTAGAACAAATCCTGACATTTTTACTGCTGCCTCAAGCTGAGGTACGTTTTTGGCCAAAATGACCTCTCGAAAAATTAATATTTTAGTATACTTATTGAAATGAGCATGAGCATGAGCATGAGAGACCACCCATGGTTGCCCCTCCGTTGCTGAACAGAACCGTAATATCCTTTCAGCACTACTGATCATAGGCTTCGACGATTCCGTGGTGTTTCTCTTATCAACAGCATGTATGAATGCGCTGAAAAGATAAAACACCATGATTGCCAAAACAAGATCAGTTGCGAATAGGTAACAGTCATTGGCCACCAACGGCGCCCGCCATGTCAGTTTGTAGATCTCGATTTTAAGGGACGGGAATGTTAGTTAGCGCAGGTTGCTACTAGGGCAGCTGATTTACTCTGTGCTTACACCCCACGAGCGCCAGGAACCTGAAAACTTGTTAGTAGGATAGGGTGTTTGGTCAGGATTCATCATAGAAGATGATGATGCGACCCAAAATCATAGTGTTTGTTGAAAGGTGTTATAAATTATTCTCAAGGCAAACAATCGGATGCTGCGGATGAGACTTTTCCCGTTTATCGGTTGTTAAATTTTAAATGAAATGGTCTAGTCTTAGACAGCCGGCTGTGGAAAGATAGAACCAAAGCATTTGTAATTAATAAATGAGAATTAAACAGTGTAATTCTTAACTTGAGATGATTTTACGAGTTTTAAATGATTGATGTTTAGTGAGGTACTGATTAACGGTGTGAACGATGAGTCACGATGTTTATTGAGCTGAAATGGTACGACGACGGATGCGAAAAATCTTGCGACCTGTCGGAAAGGCATCGAAATTCGGACTTACCAAGAGCATTTACCGCAAATCATAACAAAAAAAAAATTTCTATCCCGACCGACGCGTTACTCCTATTAACTTCTATTGGCTTTGCGTGTTTGTATTGATATTAACGTGTTATTAAAACACAAAAACCTAGACGTACTTAACCGGCGTCGTGCCTTCCGATCCACGATGATAAAGGAAGGTCTGATAGCTAGTGAGTAAAAGGACGAAAAAAAAAATCTCGAGCAATTGTGCAAAGTAACCGCGAGCCGGAATCGACCTGATATTTATAATTTACGCTTTTATTTATATATTAGAAAATGAACGGAATGTAGCAGTACTTTTTTATCACCCTGTTGAAACACACACATACACACACACACACACACACACACACACACACACACACACACACACACACTTTAGATAATAATATTTTAGTATACTTATTGAAATTGCTCAAAAAGTACCTCAATGTCCTAAATGTTTAGAAATCTACACTTCCAACATTGTAGCATGTCGATACGATTCCCTTGAATAAGTAACATTGCTGGGTGACTTGTGTTGACCCTTTTTTATGTATTTAAGCATCATTTAAGTCTATTTGACCCAATATCGATTGATATTTAAGGTAGAATTAATCAAATTTCAACATATTTTAGAAAAGTGTTAGTAAACCATCTTAGAACAATTCTACGTTAATAGTTTTTTGATGTCAATTAAATTGTTTTCGTTATTTAGGAATTCCTAGAGGTGCCGTCATCTGGGGTGAATCTGGACTACAGTCTGAATAGAGGCAGCACGTTTGAGAGCAGTTAAATGCAACAAATTTGGAAATGAATGTACACATTTTGTTGCTCTGAACCTGGTCTATCCGAAACCACTCAAAAATATCAAAATATTAGGGTGCAACATTGTTAAAACTGTTGTCCCAATTCGCCCAATGTGTCCCGATCCGCCCCAGATGACGGTGTATCGTTTTTTGACCCATACTCAAAAAAAAAAAAATACACGAACAAAAAATAAAATAACAAGCCTTAAATTTAACATTCCAAGGCAAACAATAAACTCAAACGCGATAAAAATGATTATAAACGCAGGAAAATGCACTTTAAATTGTTTTTAGCTGATTGCACTATTATATCATATAATTATAAAACAAAATTATAAGATTTTTGAAAACAATGCCCCCTGATTTTCAGACTACTAATAATGTCTTCTTTTAGAATTTAGGAATGCTTTTAAAAATGATTTGTTTTGTTTGTTTTAAAAAGCAAACAAATTTACAATAGTTTTTTTTTTAAATTGAAAATATAACCAATAGTTTCCAAGATATCTTCAGTTGTAAAATGAGGACTTATTAAGTCACACTGAGAAAAATCAATTTTCACCTAGGATCTTTATCTTAGCAACCAGCAGTCTAATGAACTAATTGATAGGAAAACCAGCAAGCTTAGTACAAGAGAGCACAGAGGCATCGTTAGATAGAATGATATGATATAGAAAATTTTAATATTTTTTTTAGCTTTTCAAACATATTCTTTGTAGATTAATTTCATAAATTTTTTTTTTTCAAAAAACGAACATTTTTCGAATATAATAAATTTTATCAAAAATGTCGTTAAGTCGTTGATTTTGCATCTAAAAATGAATTTTACAATTTTGTACAATATTTTTAAAATGTCATAATTTTCTTTAAAAAATATTAAAATTGGGACCGTATTTTTGGTATCAAACTGTAAGTGATAAGGCCATACTATTTTTTAAAGTTTAAATAAAATGCGAATTTTTTAAATTTTCTGAAAGATTACTCAACTGGTGGGCCAAATGTCAACTCATATGAGCTTGTGGGCCAAAAATGTTTTCTAGGAGTATGGACTGTATTACAAAGAAACAAACAAATTGAATTGGAGTTTACAATAAATTTCTGTATGTATATTCCTTGAAATATCAGAAAAACATGATTATAATCAAAATAAAAATGACTTTAACACACAAGTTTGCATTTATTGTCTTCTCCACAGATGCTCCGAGCAATCCTGTCATCCGCAATATTGTTGCTCCTCGCAAGTAGGGCATTTTGCAGCTCAGTTCTCGTAGCCGATTTCCGCATGACCAGAATGGTCGAGCTGAGCAGTCGACCCCCGTACTGTAAGGTTCACTCGGATCGGTAAGTTTCCAACTTATTTTACTTCTTCTTTTTTCTCTGCTTTAAACTGCAGGTCACTCTTTTTCTGTTGGGAGCAATTTCGCGTTTAACTTGTACAACCCTCTCCTTAATTTGGTAGCAAAACATTCGCGCGTTTATTTCCGTTATGCATGTTAACGATTTGTATGACCCTTGTTCCGATCGTTAAGAATTGTTGCATGTTCATCTCTCGTGTCAGGTTCAGGTTGCTGCAGTTCAACGATCCTTACGGAGGTCACTCTGTAGTTTCGCTTTCTTTCTTGTTATGATCTCCCCACACGAGAAGTCTCGCCCATCCTCATAAAGCCTGTGCCAGCAGATTTAGTCATAAACCTGCCAAGTCGTTCAACGGTGGTGATAAAAGTGACCATTTCGATTCTTCTTTCTCTTCCTTGTCCTGCCCCCCAATATCATCTGTTTTGCCGTTTCTTCACGCAAAGAGGCGACATCCAGCGGATGCTGTTGGCCTTTGACACGAAAAAGGTTCGACAGGTGCCGCGCGAGTCGGTGGCCTCACTGGAGGAGGTCTGCAACGAGGCGAGTGGAATTTCGGGTGAGCTGCAGGGCGGGCTCGGATTCATCTACCCCGGAACCAAGTGGTGTGGGCCAGGTGAGTTGATTTTTTTGACAAAATGATTTTTTTTTTGATTAATTAATCAATGTTTCTAAAGGCTTCTCTTGACACATTCTGTGACTTTACAACGGTTTGACGTTTCTTCGGGAAATTTATCATATTTTCAGGATATGATAAGCTTTGGAAAAATGGTTCCTGACCACCGGAGATATTTCAGAATTCCGAAGGTGGTTTTGAGGTGTTTTTTTTGCACGAATTATCAGTTTATTGCAGTTTATACTACACTTGCGTCAAAAGTCAAGGCTTTGTTTGTTTGTTTATTTGTAAAAGTTCGTTTTACAAGTCTTAAACTATACAGAATCCAATCACAACATCTATTTCGCCATTAAATCAAGTTTAAAAAATTTCCCACGGGTATACTAGCCCGGATAATGTGTCTCATCAATTCCATTGAAAAATTTGGAGCTCGGATTTTTTTTTTACTAATCCACCCATAATAACAATCGTTATTCCAAATTCAGTGTTTGTTACAAAATCTTCGTCAAAGTAGTTCCCAATTAGACTGGGACATAAGACGTTTGGTTTTCAGATTGGCTGCTAAAACTTAACAATATTTCCAAAGTGCTCCGATTTTGCTCTAATTTGGCAAGAAGAATTTATTATTTTGCATTGCGTCCCGACTCGAATATCTGAAGCTTCGTTTATTAGTAGTTCGTTTATCCGATGGTATTTATGGGATAATCGAGTCACGGTCCCATTTTAGTTAAAATTAAAATCAAATTTTGGTCGCCATCTCGGATTTGATAACTCTAAATCCCTCAAGCTCGAGACTCAAAAATTAAACCAGGACATTTTTTGTGATTCAATTATCCGAAGTGATTTTTTTCCAAGACCTATGGATTGTCGAGTTTGAACTGTAGTAGAAGTTACAACAATTCTACGTGAAACCTACATGGATGTGTTGAAAAACTTTATAGTTTTATATTTAAAAATATTAATAAATATAAAATCTGTATATTTATTCATGATCATGCGAATCGAAGTTGACTTTATAGCTGTCGGCCACCATTGCTAGTACCAACCACTAGTGTCTTCCTTTTTATCTACAAGGACTTCGCCGCCCTGGGCTCCTAAGTGTATGAAAGTATGGCACGGAGCGACGGCGCCGAATACCCATATTTACACAAAGAATTTTAGAGTGCCCGCCGCGGGATTCGAACCGGCGACCTCTGGATTGTGAATCCAGTGCGCGGTCCGATTGATCCGATTGTTAAAAAAAGATTTAATTTTATGCATATTTGCATTTACATCATTTGTAACTTTGCCTATTCTTCCAACTGTTATCTCTTAATCTAAATCTGCAAGAAAATATTTAGAACGCTTATTATGCCTTAACTTACTATGCCTTAAATTACTTAAATGTCTCTTATGCATAGCCCAATGAATATTTGACTTCAAATGACTCTAATAGTGTCGGAATATACTTCTCGACGGGTTCAAATGACTAAGCAAACACGCGTGGCGGTGCGATCATAAATGTGTTCAAATATGGAATAAAAGTGCTAAGTAGCACGCTTAATTTTGTCAGGTTCATCGGCACTAAAATAGCGGAGTTTTGCACCCTGGCAGTTCTGCTTCCGGGACATTAAATGGTGCATTTTTCCTAACTCTAATTTTTGCAAACTAACCTTGACCCTTAGCACTGTACTTCTTGCCTTTTACTGTATACTAACGAACTTTTTTCCCTCTTTGATTCTTGTGCATTACAGGAGACATTGCGGCCAACTATTCTGACGTGGGCCGATACGCGGACGAGGATCGGTGCTGCCGCGAGCACGACATGTGTCCAAACATTCTGCTGCCCGGAGAGTGCCGGCGTGGCCTGTGCAACCGGGGAACCTTCACCAGATCGCATTGCGATTGTGACGCAAGATTTAGAAGATGTTTACAAAATCTCAACACCGGTAAGTGTTTGGTGTTTGCTTGTTTGTGCCAAGTTAGACCTTCCTCAACCCTGCGCGCTTTTGCTATTATTTAACGTTTCAATATCAATTGGCACTCAATGGCTCGTGGCTGGATTGAAGAAGTTCTTGAGGTGCTTGGCCCTCTCAGTATTTATCGAAGAATGGCAATCAAACTAGTACGAACGTCTAACTCCAGAGCCGTGACCTTTTCTTGCCTGGTCAAAACGCGACACATTCGGCCAGAAAAATCAACCCCGTGAAGGTTAAAGCCATCGCTGGTTGATTAAGTCCGCAGACCATGAAGAAGAAACATCGCGAACATTGTCGTGAGAGAGAGACCTCCCTAGCTTGGCAGACACTAATGGAAGTGTCATCGTCATTTGATTAGCTGGTCGAGCCCCCTTTTCCCGCCGTTCGATTCTTTAAAGTTGTTCATTCGAGCGTTTTAAAAGCTACTTATTATTTGATTTTGATGTTCCTATTTTGGAATGTTATGTACTACATTATATGAAGAAAACACTCTTATCATAATTTGATTTTCCACTTGAATGTTTATGCCCATTCTCTTTGAAAGTCAATTTTCAAACCTTCAAACCACTTCAAAGTGTTTTTGAGGACAACATGAGGGTGCCCAAATTCAGGCTTCCTCGGGGCTATCCCCTGAAATCAAAGATTGGCCCATCACTAGGCTAAATTCCAAAATTGAGCTCATGCTGACCACGGGATCCCCTGCCTTGAAATTTATGTGGGAATAATCATCAAAATGTATGGGAAAAGCAACTGTTTCAGTTTTTTACCTGTGGTAGGCTTAATAACTATCCAATTCTTATAAATTCTCGGAACTAGAATTTTCATTTAATTTGGAAACAAGTTATTTTTGGAAAGTTATTAGTCTCCTGACTATTTCCGCGCGGACTTAGTTCCGCGAAATGGCAAAAATTGGATAGTTATTGCGCATTCAACAGGTAAAAAAATGAAACATTTGCTTTTCTTCATACATTTCGATATTTTTTCCCATACAAACTTTAGGGGCTTAGAGAGAGAGGTTCCTGTGGTCAGAATGAGCTCAAATTTGGAATTTCGCTTAGTGATAAGTTAATCTTTGATTTCAAGGAGTAGCTTCGAGTTAGCCCGGATTTGGACCATTCTAGGCCACATGGGTTATGTTCTATTCCTAATAATTTTCTATGATCTCTTATTCGTTTTCGGGGGCTTTGTTGTAATTTTACTCCTCTAATACCGGACATCCGTCAACCTAATCGGTACGAAATCGGTCTTTTTTCTTTAATTTTAATTTTTGTATTTTTTAATCCGGTTGAAATTGGTGCCTTCGGTATGCCCAAAGAAGCCATTTTGCATCATTAGATTGTCCATATAATTTTCCATACAAATTTGGTAGCTGTCCATACAAGAATGATTTATGAAAATTCGAAAATCAGTATCTTTGGAAGTATTTTTTGATCGATTTGGTGTCTTGCGCAAAGTTGTAGGTTTGGATATTGACTACACTGAAAAAATATGATACACGGTAAAAACAAATTATGGTGATTTTTAAGTTCACTTTTTGTCAACGAAAACTTGATTTGCAAAAAAACACTATTTTTATTTTTTTTCTATTTTCTGATATGTTTTATGGGACATCAAATGTCAACTTTTAAAAAGAATGGGCAAAAAATCTTTGACCAAGTTATGAATTTTTGAATCAATACTATTATTTTCAAAAAATCGAAATATTGGACGCAAAAAATTTTCAACTTCATTATTCGATGTAAAATCAAATTTGTAACCAAAAAGTACTTTAGTGAAATTTTGATAAAGCGCACCGTTTTCATGTTATTACAATTTTTGGGTAACTTTTTTAAAAATAGTAGCAGTTATTCATTTTTTTAAATTAGTGCCCATGTTTGCCCAATTTTGAAAAAAAATATCTTTGAAAAAGCTGAGAATATTCTCTATATTTTCATTTATGAACTATGTTGATACGACCCTTAGTTGCTGCGATATTGTCATGCAAAGATTTAAAAACAGGAAAATTCAAGGGGTTAGACTTTTCGCACCGTTTTCGAATAGAGCGTTGTGTTCAATGGTGCGCCGCGGTGTTTGAGGTGCTGGCGATGTGCGCGCACACAAATCACACTTGTAGAACTGTCACAGCACCTTTTTTGCAGAACTGGCATCACTTCACTCAAAATGTCAAAATCAATCATTGTTTACTAAAAATCTTCAAAATTGAGATCAGCTGAAAGAAAGTGAAATAAAAACAGGTCGACGGCGCGGATTTGCCGGCAGCACAGATTCGAGGGTTTGTCGTTGGTGTTTGGAGGATTCTCCGGAGTGACGGCGACATCGATCCGTTCATCAGTGGAATCATGAAACTACGAATGGTACTGCAGCGGCGACACGACGTCACCACTGGGAGCTGCCATGCATGACCGATCCGAGCATGATAGTCTTTTCTGGTTTTGGAAATCCGCCGAAGAAGAGAGTTGTCGTTATCGCGTCAAGGAGAATCCGGCTGATGCCGATATTCGAGGATATGAAACAGACTAAGAAGAATTGCGGCAGCAAGGTGAACGAAACAGGCCAAAAGAGCAGCTTCAGCAAGATGGACACAAAGGAATCAGCCGCCGCAGAACCGGCTGTAATGTTACCAATCTTGGGTTCGGTTCTGCCGATGACGAGCGCGACTGGAGATCACGAAGTTTACGCCGGTCGAGGATAAGTAGGACAGCATTTTCAAAACGGTTCAAACATCAAACGGCCATGGCATCGAAAAGCTGCACACCAATCAAGTAGACGGAAAGGTAGGATTCTGGATCTCGTCGACACAATCTTGGAACAGATTCTTCTCGACAACATTCAGAGGTTCGGTCTGGTGTAGCAGATCGGGAAGATTCACGTCATCATGATTTGGGTTTCGACGCTGGAATCGAAGCCACCGACAAGCTGCATCTAAATACCCAAATTCATTGTTTCAATCGGTTTCAATATTTCACTTATTTAAAAAAAACACTGCATTGAAAATAAATAAAACTACCCCCTTTCCAAACAAAAAAACGTTTAATTAATCTGTTGTGTGCCAAGTTCCCTAGGACAATTTTCCCAATATTTCATCCTAGCTGCGGTGTATCAGCTCGACCTGCCTTTAATGAACTTAATTGGGCTCCGAATTCTTATCGATCGTTATCTGTACTGTTACCGGGAAAGCCACATTTGGATCTGTAGATGCTGGGAAATAGTACTAAACATTGATGCTGCAGCAAATCCAAACCGGATCTCCGAGCCTTTCAGTGGGTACACAATCCAACCGATGAAGAGTTTCGCCGACGACGTTTCCCACATCGGAATCAGAATCCTCCAGAAGCTTAAACCGGCCCAGTAAAAGGGCTTTGGAAGGTTCCTTTCCTCTGAACCTCCTCCTTAAAGCAGCCGGAACCGGTTTATTCTTTACTCCCTCAACAGAGCGAATTCTTATTGAGTAAATGATCTTCACCAGGTTCCACTGCTCCTTGGCCACCGGTTTCTTCGCCGTAAAACATCGCACCCGAGATCGCACCAGTACCTCCGTTTAATCGGGCTTATGAACGAAAAGGGGAACAAAATCTCCTTAAACTCCAAATAGCGGGACCGATTCGTCACACGAGGCTCTTCCCGAACGCCGGCCGGAACATACAGCCTATAAAAAAATCTTGCACGAGTTTGTTTGTAAACATTCATCAATATGACATTTCTAGAAGTGTTGCCAAGTTTTTAATCATTTTTTCTCCAGAATGGTGCGTGATGGTGCGCAAGAGTGCGCGAAGTGTGCGCGAACTGTGCAAGGCTGTTTAACTCAGTGCACGCACGGCGTGCTGAGTGTCCAACTCCTGGGAAAATTGATTTTTTTAAGTCTCAGCCAAACAACCCACAATTTTCTAATGCAGCAACTAATGGTCCGATTTTCAATGTTAAAATATGAAACAATCGTGGAATTTCTGATTTACATTTTTGATTTTTTGCCTATTCTGGAAATTTTTGAAAAGTTGGCATTTAATGTCCCCTAAAACATATCAGAAAATAAAAACCTTATTCGACGCACCCATGCTTCCCCATGCACAGCGCATCTTAATTTCTGCTCGTTAATTTGAAACCCGAGCAACACCTCACTCATGTGTCATATTTGACCACCAAGTGTCATCTCATAAATTCCATCATTAGCATCACTTTAGCGCGTCTCATGTGACCAGGGTCGCTAAAAAATCGTTTCGCGCGATCAATGAGTGAAGATATACACACACAGTAAGCGCCACTGCTCTCAACAAAAACAACGCGTTGCTAGTCCCGCTGTGTAACCAAGAAGGAACTCACACCAAAGCGATCGTTCACAATCATCCACTGGGTGGATCTCACCCGATTCGCGTCGTCAAGGGGTTTGTTTATTTGGGACCGCAACGAATCTTGAATCGCGAGCGGAGAGCGATTTCCAAAAATCGCGATTTGTAACAATCCATGATTGTTACAAGAGACGATTTTAGTGTTTAAGGGCAGGACCACGATTATACGGTTTTATTGAGAATAATTGTATTTAATATTTAATGTTTTCTAGAACGATTAGTTTTAATATGAACGATTATAATAAATGAATTTAATCGATAACTTATTTCTGGAGTGTGTTAAACTCATTAAAACTGCATGGGCACGTTGAATGCGTTTCCGTTTGTTTCAGCTCAAAGAACGTGTTCGTGTTTGTGTGTTAATGCAGTTAAATTTGAAGTAAAGGTTGAACAAAGTTGCACAAGCTGTTAACTGCATAAAAATGCGTGATGTGGTGAAGCGCTTTCGACAAGAATTACCTCCCAACAAAAGAGCAACGGGTTTTTTTTGTTCCGTAAAACGGGGTGACTTTGATAGCCGGGGTGACTTTGATAGGTTTGCGATTTTTCCGCAAAATGAAGAATACAATTAAAATACGTACAGAATTGTTTAGAATCATTCTGACCGTGGTAGAAAAGTGTTCAAAGAACCTCAAAAACAAATTTTCATGAAATTTTGAAAAGTTTAAAAAGTTAGTAAACTAAAGTTAAGAAAATGGTGATGGAACTCATTATTTTAAACTTCTCAAAGTGTCATGATTTTCTCAATGAACATGATATTGAATCGGAAAACGGAATGCATTTTCGGATTTTTTGGACAATTTTCCACTAGGAGAAGGTAAAATAAGTTTGTAAATAATAAATAATATGTGTTTTTGAAACACAATTTAAAAAAAAAACTTCAAATTTATAGGCAATTTCAGTTGAACAAATTTCATGTAAAATGTGAAAACTTGCGATTAGTGCTTCGAATTCAGTATAAAATGCAATATAAATCGATAATTTTATAAACAAAACTAGTTTTTGCAAATTTCAGGCAAAATTCCGACTTTTTAACAATTTTACCTAAAATTTATATTTATTTTGTTAAAAAGCTTATAAACTTTGTTAACTAAATATAAACATTGATTTTTTTTTCTTAAAAACAATATCAGCAACTTCAGTAATGGTACATTCAACGTACAAATAAAGTTTAAACATCCTAAATATGATTTTAACAAGAAAAACTCTGACTATCAAAGTCACCCCGGAATTTAAACTAAGAATTTTTAACGTAACTATTTTTCTAATCACTATTGAAAAAACTTTTTTTCCAAAATAGTGCATGGACTTTGTGTGGCCTACCCCAGTACATGTTTTAAAAATAATAATGTTGAGTAAAACCTTACCTGTTGGAAAATATTCCAAAAACAAGTTGAAATCCATAATGATATAACATTTCAGTTTTATTTAACCCTAACCCTGTACTTCTAGTTTTCAAACGATTGGCATTAATGCCAAGTTTCGACATATTTTAGGGAAATATGAGTATTCCTTCTCAATTACTTCTCTTCGTAAAAAGTAGTTTGATTTATTGTTTGAAAAACTTTTTTCATTTAGAAATTGCGGGACAAATGTAAGGAATCAGGAAGTAAATGATTCGTTTCATTCTTATAAGATACTGTATACTGTAGGGACCATCCACAAACCACGTGGACACCCCCCCCGCCCCCTATCGTAGACAATTTCCATACAAATAAAATCTTTTTTGTATGGAGCGTGGGCAATCGCCAACCCCTCCTAAAGTGTCAATGTGGTTTGTGGATTTGTGGATGGTCCCGTATACAGTATACTGTATTATTACCTCATTCTTGACCAATATACCACAATAGACCATTCACCTGAAAGTCAATCCCCTTAACCCTCTACTGCAATTTTTTTTTTTTTGAAAAAGGTTATTTTGAGCAACTTTTGTTCTACGAAAAACATTACTTCACTTGTTTTATGTTTTTCTTGTTTCCTTTTTTTAGTTTTTTTTAGCATTTATCTTGTTTAGTTAATGTTTGTTTTTGATAGTATTTGGCCTATTCAAAAAAAACTCTTAAATAATTTGTAAATAAAACCTAAAATACAACTTGAATGTGAGGAAGGCACCAACCACCTTAAGGTGGATTAAGTAACGTTTTTAAATACAATTTTTGAAAAAAAAAATAGTTACAATAATCTGGAAACAATCATAAATATTATTTTTAAAGTTTAGCGTATTTAGATAATTTGGGTTTAATCTGAAAATCATTTTTTTTTTTTAATATTTTTATATCTGTTTTAGTACAAAGAGTGATTTTAACTTTGAGTGTAGATTTGCATCAAATGGTCACAACTTTGAACTTCGTCTTTTTGATAAATTGATATGTACGATACTGAGAATAGTTTAAATGCCTCTAATTTAACAACAATGCTAGGGTTCAAATATTTGGGAAGGGGATTTTTAAAGATCGTTTTGGAAATCTTTAAAGCAATAAGTTGTTTTTGGTGAAATACATACTGTACCATGCCATGAAATTTGTGAAGAAACTATTAAATAGGGCCAATATGCAGCTTCAAAGGAGAGGGCTGCACGGACACTTTTTTGATACTCTGTATTTCAAATCACACCACAAATTGTCGTAAAAGAGCCGACTTATATCCGAATATACTGGACTAACTATCCCAAAAGTCGCTGGTTCGAATTAAAGCGCAGGAATTCGGCTTCATCTCCCCGAACCATACTTTCACACTTAGGTGACCCGGGTGTGAAAGTCTGTATCAAAATACAAGATGCTAGCCATTGGTACTATAAGTGGTCATGACCACGAGCCACGAGGTTTGTAGGCTTCCGAAAGGCTAACATGTGCTATAAAATACACCCTGTACACTGAATCCGTTCCTTGGTGCTGTTTAAAAAGTTATCTTTTCTCGCCTTTTTCAAGAATATTGCATAAAAATCGTGAGGTTTTTTTATATGTCCTGTAAACAAGCAAACCAATTTCTTATAGAAGCTTTTAAAAGAAACATTAAAACTCTTGCTAGAATTGCATTGCGTAAGCAAGCAAAAAGAAAACACGTGGCGCGCAAATCACAGTAACCAATGAGGAAATTCGCGCCGACAAGACCACCCCGGCGCTCACTGGGTTCCACCTTCAGTGATTGCTAGGAAAAGCAATCGGTAGCGCTCTCTGTGCGACAGCAAAAGTTGAGTCGCGGGTTGTTACAAGAGACGACTCGAGAGAGTCATGAGGGTTTTCTCTCTCGAGATAAAAAATAAACTTTCAGTCAGAGGTTGTTACGATCGCAGATTGTTACAACCCATGATTGTCGCTGAATCAGCTCTTGTTCGCGCTCCATGCACCCCTGCATGTGACCCCATCGTATGCCCCCTTTGCCACCTAACCTATGCCGTGTCACATTTGTTTTGATTTCATCTTCTTTTTCCACGTTTTATGCTCAATTTCAGAGACTTCAAACACTTTGGGGGCCGTTTTCTTCAACGTGGTCCAGGTGACATGCTTCAGCGAGAGACGCCCGTGTTCAATTTGGCAGAGGTCAGTACGAACGTGTTGGGGAGGGAAGAGGGGCAGCATAACGGTCTTTTGACGCCAACGGATGCGTTACGCACGACGGTCGTGAACTTGATTTGAATCCAACCGAGTGTCAAGTGTTTAAACCGTGAGAACTTGATGAGTTTTAAATGTTTTAAGCATTTCTATCAGTGATAACCTTGGGTGCCCTAAATTTTACCTACAAGTTGTTGTATTTCTTTTGACTATTTTGGGATGTATTTTGGAATATTTAGAAGCACATTACCTAGCACAATCTTGTGACACGTTCTATTTTTTACATGACACGTGCGACACTTTTTTCGATCTTTGGTCCCAAAATTCAAAATTTGCAAGAAGTCTACAATGGCCTTAGGCAGGTTTATATTTTGTTTAAAGTTTCTGTCTGATCTGTTGGGATCCTATCAATGAATGGATGACGTATTTTACGTTTTGTACCGATCTGTGGGTTTAACATTGAAAAGTTGTTATTTCAAATGCATAAATAAGCGTTATACACTTGAAGTGGACTTGAAGTTAAACTTGCAATGGCCTTATGTCAAACTTTGTTCTCAGCTTACCTAGCAAGCAAGTCACACAACATAAACTTTTCATGAAAATTGTAAAATACGGAAAATTAATACTTAAAGCTGTGTTTCATTTTACTGATTAACATTAAAATTTCACTCTAAAAAAAAACCGATTCCATGAATTCGTTTTCAAAGTGAATTTCCTTGTCAGCACCACTCAAAAATATTTATTTCACTTTGTTTACACACATTGCCCATCTACAAAATGTGACAGGTCATTTTTCGACGTGTGACGTTACACTTGCAAGTGTAGTAGTGAAGAAGATGTTCCGCCGAATAATCAAGATGATGATTTTTTTAGATTTGTTTTTACCGATCTTTCGTGCGCGAGAGAGGAGAGCCATGCTCCATTCGGATTTTTTTCTCTTGATGAACATCCAAAGATTTTCTTTTGATGATGATTATTCCATCGCTGACTGGTGATAATGTTTCCTACATTCTGAACAGGGACAACAGATTTTAAATTGCTCAAAAGCATTTTAATTTTAAAAAAGAAATTTCTTTGTTGTGCTTTGGAAATCGAATCACCAATTATTCTTTATTCAATGTGATTCAGATTGATCATGTTTCATAAAAATATTTACATAAATTAAAAATAGAATTGTTGGATGTCTTCCGCCAACTGGGACTACATTCTGAATAGGGACTATATATTTTTACACATTAAATTTGAAAATCGGTTTTGCTAGTTTGTTTTTTATGTTAATGTTTTCATATTTTTAAATTTAAAAATATCTTAACTTTGTGCAAAAAAGGGGTTCTATTCAATTCCCCAGAAATATTAAGGACCTTGAAAAACATGTTATGTTTCCCATTTGGCATAATGCCATTTAGTAATTGGCATTGGGTCAATTGGCATAATGATATTCAATGTTAGAATCGTTTTATAGACTTGTGATAACGTCTGACACTAATTGATTTTTTCGTCCTTTAAGAAGGGAAAACAGCTGAAACAAAATTCAACTTGTGACAGCAGTTATCGCAATTCAAGAGAGTTTTCCTTTCTTTCAAGAAGGGAGAATTCAACTTTAAAGGAAAAATTCAACTTTTGTCAGAAGTAATGATAGGCAAGAGAGTTTTTCCTTCATTGAAGATTAACAACTCAACTTTAAAGGGATTTTTTTTTCTTTTGTCAGAAGTTATCACAAGTCACAGGAGTTTTCCCTTCTTTTAAGATGAATAACTCAACTTTAAAGGGAAAATTGAACTTGTGTCAGCAGTTATCATAAGTCAACATAACATTCCTTTCTTTAAAGAAAGATTTATGCAGTTGTCACAATAAAAGCTAAATCTAAACACTTTACATTTTAAACCTAATCACGTTTTGAAATAAAGTACATTACGAAATTAAAAAAAAAAACTTTTCTGGGGAATGGGTCATTCTGGGGAATTAGTTTCTGGGAAATGGACCATTCTGGGGGATGGCATTCTGGGGAATGGGATAGAACCAAATAGGGCTTCAATAGCTGTCCAAATTCGTTACCTCTGATTCTGATTCTGATTTTCACCAGTTACCGATACCTAAGACATAATGATAAAATATGAAGAGCATCTATAATTCATTTTCAACAACCCTGCGCACCATCTTTAAGGCAACCACCCCCATTCATTCCATTTATACCCAGAATTTTTCAATTTTATTTGTTGGCAGGAAATTCTCTATAATTAAATTCTGTCGATTGGAGCATGTTTAGGGAGCCCAAATCTATCATACCTTGACGAAACTGAAGCGTTTACTGACATCCACTTCAAAAATTTCAGTTGTGTAATTTTTCCATTCAGCTACGTTGTTTTTTTTTCAAATATTCTACCGTTCTTCACTTTATTAACGGTAATTCGAAACCATCAGGGTAAAAGACCTTAAGAACCACCACCGGCAAGTCGTAGTTGAACATGCCTAACTTTCAAGTTCAATTAGATTGGTATCGTCTTCTCCACACAATCAGAAAAGACAAACCATAAAACCAGAGAGCCCCATCATCTCTCTCTTCCCATGTCATCTAACCTTCGATCTGTGATTTTTCAGCCCTGAGGGTCACTCTACAGCCGCAGAGTCGTGCCCGCTGCAGTTCTACGCGTCCGACTATTACGTGCCACCTTATCTGCAGCCTCAGCCCGACCTCTTCTACTACCAAAACTCTCTCAAGCGGTCGTTTGATCCAAAGTCCTACGAAGACGTCAACAAACAGCAGCTGAGGCGGGAGTCGTTGAACTTGATTTCGAGAAACTTGGTCAAAGATATGTTTATCCGGCCGTTGAATGGGTTCATTAAGTACTACCTCACTGCCAAGTCCGTTGTTTACGGCTAGAGGGATCGGACTCTTGGGACGATGATCAGCTGTTGACGGCCGGACATTGGAGCGAGGATGGAGGGGGGGACTTCAACTCTGTACTCTTAGAATAGCCTTTTTTTCATGAGACTGATTGGCCGATGAGCACTGCGCCAAGGGCGCTGGTGCTTGTGAGTGCCACTAGAATGTGTAAGAAACCTTAGATTAGACAAAAACTAGCGGTTTGCTGATCTTCCAGCGATTGGCATTGATTTGATTTAGCATTTTTGTTCGTGATTTTAGAAAGCACCAACCTTAGCATAATTCAGTATTATGATTTCATAGCGTAAGTAGACAAGAACAAGTTGAATTTTAACATATCTTTCAGTCCAAACTTCTTCATTTTTAGAATACACGGACCATATTTTCACATTCTCAATTCATAGGGTGATTTTTGGAAGTTCGTATAGAATCTGTTGCAATTTTAACCCTCTACAATCCAGCCCCGCCTTTAGACGGGCTTCGATTTGAAAAATCGCCAAAAATCCATTTTTTAACCAATTTTGGTCTTTAAAAAGCATTGGAAAGAAGAACTCTTAAAATTTTAGAAAATTCATGGGTTGGAAGTTTAACTTGTGTTGACTTTGCCAATGTTTTTAATTTTTTTTATGGTTCAACTTTGGATGTGTTTTTTGCTAATATTTCCTATATTTTAACTAAAAAGAAATATGCAGTAATTTTTGTAGGGTCCCAGCCTATGCCTCTACGCATTTTCTTACAATTTAAATGATAACGGTGCCGTATTATAGCAGAAAATGTGAAAAACAAGCAAAAAATTTAAAATGTGACTGTAAAAACATGAAAAATAGATAGGCAAAATGTAATGATAGGAAGTGGTAGAATAGGCCAAATACTACCAAAAACAAACCTAAAATAAACAAGATAAATGCAAATTAAAATACTAAAAATAAATCAAGAAATACATAAAACAAGAGAAGTAAAGTTTTTTTATGGAACAAAAGTTGCTCAAAACAACCTCCTGAACACGGGAAAAATAAAAAAAATCGAAAAAAAATTGGGCTGTAGAGAGTTAATATTTTCCTGAAAATTTTGGAGAGAAGGATGTTTTTCTCAAAAGTTTGTTTGATTACTACACAAATCGACAAAAATGAATACGCAACCACAACTCATGGGGAAGCATCAACTTTGAGGTCCCCTGAAACACGTGCATTTTGAATTTTTTAAACATATTAAGGCAGGGTCGAATGGTTTTCTCTAAAGTTTGTACGAAAATTTGGGCGGTGCGTCGCTTTTGCATGCAATCCAAGGAGCGAACCGCACTAATATTCCATACAAATTTTGGGGAAGAACCATTCGGCCGTGTCTAAATAATTTAAAAAAAATCAAAGCACACGAGTTTCTGGGGACCCAAAAGATCATGCTTCTACTCGAGTTGAACCTGCGCAGAAATTTAGTTGGTCGGTGTAGTTGTTGCGGTTCGCTCATTTTACATATTGCATCTAATTTTTGACTCGCACGCAACTGAAGAACTACATGTGTTTCCTTTTTAAATTGAGAATGTTTTAATTTTTGTGTGGAGTAATATCTCGTAACTTAAAAACAACTCTTCAACATTAGAGAAATAATTAAATAAATCAAGATGAAGATGCCCGAAATTGTTAGTCACTGCCGCTTCGCTGCTGTTTGTGGACCGAAATGAAGAAAGCTTTAATGATAAAATGAGTTCAAATTTGTGATTCATTTTACAATTGGTAAGAACGAGTACCTCTTTGTAGGTGGTGGTGGCTTCTGTTGTAACTAACGGTGGATTAATGCTTACTAAACTATTGATTGCTTGATTTTCTTTTTTTATAACACTCCTCGACTAAAAACTAATATCTTCTTCCAATTTTAGGGTTGGCTTCAACGAGTCCGAGGCGGACGAGCTGTGCTCCCGTTGGAAATTTCGACCCAGTGAGAAGTTTATGTCTGTAGCCCAGCAAAAGCAAAGCAACGGTTAATGCACTTGTTGTTCCTCTGGGAATTAATGTTAATCAATAAAATAAATAATTGTCTAAAAAATTTTGTGTTGAAGTGTTTTGAATATCACCACCCTATCAAACAGTACATACCAAACTTGCATTAACGCATTCAGTTAAATTTATAGCCGATTCAGAGAAAAATGTCCGCACTCTGCTAAGAAATCCAGGGTTGGCTTGAGATATTTATCTCTGTAAGGGCAATACTGAAATCTTTGCTACTGAATTTTAACAAAGTTTGACAACTCCATACTAATTCCAACTGATATTCAGCGAAAAACATACTGAAATTTTCAGTTGTGCAGTTTTGAGTTAATCGATGCCTCTCTGCTCTCTTGTACTAAGCTTGCGTGTTACCTATCAAAAGAGCACAGAGGCATCGACATATTAACTGAGAACGAACCTCAGAATTTGGTGTGAATAACATTGAATGGACAAACTACCATGTGTCTCCTTTGAATGAGAAAATGGACAATGTTCGTTGCCTACCGAAAGGCAATATTCTTCGTCATAATGTAGCTCAATTCTCTGTATCAAAGCCTCCGCTACATAATGCATGATAGTTCTCGTATGATTGGCAGGTTTTGAATGCCGCGTTTATTTGCCTCGTTATAAAAATCTCGAACTCACTTATTTTCACTGTTTAAACATTTAGGAGAACCTTTAGGCATACTTCTCCTTAAGCTGCATTAATTAATTTTAGTGGAAAGCGTTTTTTAAAAGCTGTAATAAAACGTTAAAGCGCCGTTGAGTCAACATAAGGTACCCGGTGGAATTACATCTTGTTCCCCTATTTTATTTTCTTATCGGACGAAAAATTATAACGAACAACATTACGATCTCCGTTACTTTTTTGATTAATTTTCTAAATCAAATCGTGTAACTATTTTGCTAAACAATTAAGCAAAGCTTGATAATCAGGAAAAAGAGTAAAAACTGTCAGAATACTTATATACCGTTTTCTACTGTTGATCCAAAAATGTCCTTGAAAAATAGAAAAAAAGAAAGTTTCAACGGAAAAAAATCTTTAAATGATAAAAAACTCTTTGTGATTTTGCAGATAAGCGCGATTTTTCGAAGCACGAAAAAGATAAAACATGTTATTTTCGCAATAATCGTAATTTAATAATTCTATTTATTCAGAAGCCTTTCTAAAAGTTTGAGCTCTTGTGGTTATTTGTAGTAATTGATTGTTTATTTGTGACGAGAGCCTGTAAGTTTGTTTCATCTTGTATCCAAACGAAATCGATATTAGCTCTTTGCGATGTTGCACAATGTTGTTCCCGGATCAAAACCGGTGAGAATCTCGAGAATGAGAGCATTTGGTAGAGGTTTGCGAAACTTTGCGAACTGATAGGAAAAAAGTCAAAATTATCCATAGTAAAATCACAGTCTGTGTGATATAATACACAAAATCCCTCAAAAAAATCAGATCAATGTTAGAACTATCGAATCGAAGTGATGCATTCGAAAATATCAATTTTGTCTCTTCATTTATCCATAACTTACGTTTCATAATTTTACAGTTAAGTAACAGAAATTGACAGAGATTTAAAACTTGTTTGAACGCAAGAATAGTTTTTTTAATGTCAAGTTTTATCTAAAAGTCCATCTGACAAAAATATACTGTCAATTGGTAGTTGTAACGACGATATTGAAATTGGCCTTAAGATTCGAGACTTCCCATAGAACAAAGTTTTAATAAGATCAACGAGGTGAGTAAGTTCACAAAAAATGCTCGATCTATTGTTATAGCCGATTCAGAGAAAAATGTCGGCACTCTGCTAAGAAATCCAGGGTTGGCTTGAGACATTTATCTCTGTAATGGCAATAATTTTTGAATCAGATTTTTAAAGTTGCGTTGTACAAGGTAAACACTGAATCTTTACAAAGCGGAAGCGTACTGATTTAGTTTTAGACTACAACATTTTCTTCAGAATGAACAGCAACGTGTGTAGCAGTTCAACGTGAACGTAATACCACAAAGTAATACCTCTGTGGTAATACTGCATTCGTCATAGCATTTAGCATTTAGCATTTGGAGGACGCCCCACCACCGGAAGGCTCCACAACGCTTATCCCACTGTTTGGTGTGGTTGTGTTAGACCCTCATCCGGAATAATAATCCAACACGGGAGATACCATGTCTTCATCTTTTGATGAGTGTGTAATACAGCCCAGGGCATAAGGGGGTCCACGCCGGGTCCAAGCTATCCTCGGGGAAATGAAGGAATGTTAGTAAACACCTATCTAAAGTGCGCAGGGACCCCTACGTCACCTTAGTGGTATAGATGTTTGTAGGGAGGTTTTGGACTCAATGTTAGTAGAAAGGTAAGACCCTAGGATATACCTTGACAGGTATTGCGGGTGTGTCAAAAGTTTTAACTGATAGTGTATTGAGCAGTTCCTGCATTAAAATTTAAAAGTTAAACTCAAACAGCCGGCTGTAGAGTGAAATTAACTATTTATTGTGTAAATTTTAATTGAATTTTATTTAATACGTAGAAAATGATTTTTAACTAATAGTGTACTGATGGTAAATTTAGTTAAGGCTTGTTTTTTAGTTGTTGAATTGTTTTATTTTAGTTTAATGTATTTAAATTTAGTTTTGATACTAAGTTGAAATAGTTATTGTTTTGATATATTTAAAACGAGATTCATTGTATTTCGAACAAAAGACCGACGAAGAAGTCACGAGCACGAAAAACCGAAACAAAATTGTCTTATCCAGAGTTTTTTTTTGAAAAAGTCCTATAAACTATTGTCTTTCATATGTTTATTGGACCTAATCAAAAAAATGTCGAGTTATGATGAATTATAATACTGCTGGATTTTAAGTATTAATTCCGAACGCGTTATGTAGTTAAATATGAATTTTCACAAGAGCTAAACACAAAATTACACACACGCGATTAAACTACTGGATTATTTGTCAATATAACTCCTATTTGAAATGCCGATTCAAATCTTCTTAAATAAATAAAAACATTTCATTCAAGAACAACCCTACTCAAAATCAAACACACTTTACACACATATATAAAAAAAATCCAATTGGAATTCGCTCACCCAGTTCTTTTGAAGAATTTTCGCTTGCACACTCAACACCAGAGCGTTAGTTAGTGTGTGTAAGTACTGCCATCGCTACCAGCAGAAAACATGCAAACACACCGAAAGCTCACCCGCACGCTGGGTTGCTATGCTTCACATTTACACACACAAAAACGTGCGCGCCGCCGAGCCACATCGTCATCGCCAAACCAAAAAACACACACACACTTTGAATCGCTCCTCTCTCGCCGACGCTCTTTGAGAGAAATAACGTGCCAAGTTGGCACTGCCAACACCAACACCAACGATACTCAGCACCTCTTCTCCTCTCACGAAAATAGAACTCTCGCGAAATGGCTCGGCTTGGCAAAAGTGAAAAAAAACATGGCCGCCTTCAAAATATTAAATCTTCGACCAATGCAAACACTGAATTCTGGTTTAATTCCAGGAATTTCGCGAAAATTTCTTCACGGGTGCATGCACGCTCTCACTGCACAACACGTAGCACTAATTTCAACCAGACGCGTCACTTTTTACACGGCTAAAAACCAACTTCAAATACTAGCCCCGCACGAACGTGACTGTACCGCACAAGAGCCAATACTGCATTCGTCATAGTCTCATTTATGGCATTCCACAATGTTGTTATCAGAGGTTGACACAAAGCATTAACCCTAGTGAAAATAAATGTTTGTTCTAACCTAACCTATACTAGACCGAGCCACGTAGCCCAGTGGTAACGCTTCCGCCTCGTAAGCGGTAGATTGAAGTTCAAATCCCGGCTCGGACCAACACAACTGGTGATCTTTTTCCTTCTGGAATCGATTGCTTAGTAAAGGGAAGGTAGTGTATCGTCACAAACTGGACCTTATCACGACACTTTAGGAAGGCGACCTATGGAATGCTAACATTAACCTTAACATGTTAACATTAAGTTGAGAATAAAATTGCCACTGAATCCGTTTTGTAAATTCCGGCCCCGATACTCTTCAAGGATGTTCCCCTCAGGAACTGGGAAAGATTTACTTTTTTTATTGGTTCGAAATGGCGATAGCTTGGAAGCCACTTTCAAGTAACTTTGTAACAACCACAGTAATTCGACCTTGTCCGCAGCAGCACTTACAATTTCAACGAACAAGGTTAATCCAACAGCTGTTCTTATCCATCTTCAGCTGTACTCACAAAAAAAAGGTTCTATTAAATTCTGCAGCTAAACTGGTTCAAATGCAAATTCACATTTCAAATTCAAATATTTGTGACAGTGACACAGATCGGTTTCTGCTGCTGGGTGGTACTTATGGAGAGAAAACAGGAGGAAATACACACGTTTTTCACGCCATGTGGATAGTGGCGAAGAGTCGGAGTCAGTCAGTATTCGCCGGCAGGCAAGAACTGCTCGCACGCACCGTCTCGTCGCGTTGTCTCTCACCTGTTGCTGCCTGTGCCGTTGCGTTTCACCGTCCCGCGGAATTATTAATTCATAAATGTTGATAAAAATGACGAGGCCTTTCCCGCAGTAGCTGTTTGACATCGGCGGCAGACGACACAGCTAGCTTTTGGCGGCTCCTTCTGACAAGGGAGGATATTTTAGTTTGAACTTGTTTTTTTATTTTGCACAATTCGACGAGCCGGGAGACAGCTGATCAGCAGGGAGTTTCAATGTTATAAAAGGTGCGACACTTTGTTCGGTTTCGATCAGTCCGTTATCACGTGTTGTGCGAGTCTCGTTTTACGAACGTGTCTAAATTGCCTTTGTCAAGATGAGAGGCATTACATGGCTGGGATTCTCCATGGTCTTGAAGTTGGCTGATTGTGCAGTGATTAAAGCAGCAGGTCAAAGTGAAGAAACCCATCAGCAGCAGTTGGATTACTTTGGAAACCTCAACATTCTGCACAGCTTCCTGCAGGACTACGAGGCACTCGGGTCAAATTGGACCAATCCAGAGTACGAGGACTACGACCACAGCGTTATAGCATCCCTGCAGGATTACGTGAATAGTGCGCGGGAAAATGAAACGTATTACGATCGTCCGACCGGAAGTGGAGGCTTGTCGCACCTGAAGCTCTTGACAAAGTTCTGCGGGCCGGGTAATTGGTCTATCAATGGGGAGGTCACACAGAATCCTTACTTTACGCAAATTGATCAATGCTGTAAGAGTCATGACGAGTGTCCGGACACGGTCGTGGAGCGAAGTGATTATGAAAATTATCCTGGGTTGGAACAGAAGACGCCGTGGTTTACGAGGTGAGAAGATCTTTGGTGATGTGAACAGTGTTTAAAGAAAATTTAATCAAAGGTTCGGATATTCAATAAAGTGTTTACGTGGTTTATGGGTGGTCCTTAATATATAACATCAAATTCAAAATCAAAAATGTACAGAAATTACGGATTTTTTTTTATGTTACTCTACCATTACATTTGTTGGCTATGGTGATACTAGCTGAGTCTGGTTCACCACATGGGGCCATGTTTTGAACTGCACTTGGATATTTTTAATTAATTTCGGTTAAAACAGATTGGTACATCGGTTTGAGGTTTATGTAGTTCTAAAACCGCTGTTCTTATTGAGACAGTAGTCCCGATATGCCCCAGTTTATGAGTTACCAGCACAAGGACGCCAAAGCCTCCCAAAAATGTTGGAACGGTAACTTCAACTCGCTGGTTCTCAAGCATAACTGAACCAATCGGGACCAATTCTGCGGCCGACTTTTTTTAGACATCCTTACTACATCCTGATTGGTTAAGTTATGCCCGAGAACCAGCGAGTTGAATTTACCGTTCCAACTTTTTTGAGGGGTTGGGGTGAAAAAACTACGTCGTTTATGAACTGAAAACCCCCGACCAGGGTTTTAAAAACATTACAGTGAATATACTACTTTTCACCCCAACAGATTACGTTGCAGCTGCGATGCCCAGTTCTTCACGTGCTTACGAGATGTATCAACATTCTTCGCTTACGCAGTGGCTTGGATCTACAGCAAAGTACAAGCCCATTGTTTCGAGTATGAATATCCAGTTTTGGAGTGCAAAAATTCTATGTAATCCACAGGATTTGTCACTAAAGCCATGCATTTATAATTATTATATTTTTTATTCATTCAGGTACGACGGACTAATATCATTGCCAAGATGTACGGAATACCTGGTGGACAACTCGAGTCCAAAGCAATGGCAATGGTTTAATGTACCCCACCTGAGTGCAAAACAAGCGTGCTTCCCCAATACCTCATACCGTTACAAGTTGTTTTGGTTTGTGGCAAACCAAAGTAAAAGGAAAATTATTCAACAAATGAACGAATCACAGAGAGTACCAATTCCCGATTGAGGTCTGAAAGTTCCTATTAAAGTAATGTAAAGTGTGTTTAAGAAACATTCCATATTTATTTATTTAATTTATTAAGACATCAATACCCCGTGCGGAGCGATATATTTTGAAAAAGGAATAATCAAGAGTCCCCCCGTGTGAATCAATCGGATCGCGCACTGGACTCACAATCCAGAGGTTGCTGGTTCGAATCCCGCGGAGGGCGTTCTAAAAATTCTAAGTGTATATATGGGTATCCGGCGCCGTCGCTCCGTGCCGTACTCAAACACTTAGGAGCCCAGGGCGGCGAAGTTCTTGTAGTTAAAAAGAAGACACTAGTGGTTGGTACTAGTAATGGTGGCCGACGGCTATAAAGTCAACTTCGTTTTTTTTTCTCTAGGTATAATACTGCCCTGCCGCTCGAAGCAAGTCCGTATCATATATGTGATTTCGTCATTTTTGAGAAGTAATGATGCAGTTTGATACTAAATCATGTAAACTATCAGAAAACTAAAAATAACTTAGACTTGACACCCCTTTTCTATAACCGCGCTTTGGCTAAAAAGGGTATTTGATCAAAAGTGTTCTTTGAGTCATGCGATGCGATTGAATTTCTAAGGTGTTTTCAAGCAAGGTTACGCACTTTCGAAAAATTACCTCAAATTTTCAAAATATTGGAAATAACTTGATATCCCTTCAACATTTTGTACACATCTTAAGAAACATGTTTCTTATTCGTCAAAAATTATGATTTTCTGTTGTTACAGCCATTCCACATGAACTTGCACGGTTGTGTTCAAGATATAACATGTTTCATGTGAAAAAGGCTTAAAAACAAAAAAAAATCAAGGGTATGTATTTGCGAGTTTATTCTTTATAGTTTTTGTTTGCAATTTAGTTGTTGACTGTGTAAATAAGTAAGCTTCCTTCCAATGTGGTTCTGGCCAAACCTAACTTTATTGCATGTCTCCGCCCACATTAAAATTTCCCCCAAAAATATTGTAATTAAAATTTTCATTATGCAAACTCGTATAATCGACCAGATTAAAGCCGAGGGTCCTTAAAGGGCAACCAGGGATGTTGTTGTCTTCTTATTATAAAATTGTTGAAATAATCCTGTAATAATTTAATCATGTATAGCTGGCAAAAAAATCTTGCAATAAGTTTGAAATGTACAAATATCATCAAAATGTACTGCAGTTTCTAACAATTTGTTATCAGAATTTTAAAATTAAAATTACTTGTGCTTCGAATCTCAGACACTGATACAGGCTAATTCGAAATCCGGATACTAACCTAATGTGAAGATTTCCATCGTTACCATGATTTTTCGTTCAATGATATGAATTTTGTGTCGCTATCAATATTTTTAAAAAATTCCTCCAAAAAAGTTGTTCAGAATAATACCCTACATGTGTTGAAACTTTTTAGTAACGATTTTCCCATTCCTTGTAAAGTTATGGAAATCGTCATTAGTCAACCACAAAACTATATAATTTTTGAAACACATTTGATTTAGATAAAAAAATGCATCAGTGGCTTCAAGGCAACAACCGGCACTTGTGACACTGTGAACAAATAAATGATTAAAAATGATAATTTTGATGCAAATTTATCCATAATAAATACTCAAATAGTTAACCAAAACAAAACAATAGATTTATGCTCATAATATACCATTACAAACTTAAATTATGATGATTAATTATAAATTCTTACAGTTTCAGCAACGTTAGTACCATGACATGAAACATGACATGAAAACAGGTATATTTATACTATTACTTGAAATACATGCAAATAGGTTGATTACAACCTGCATTTATTGTATGTTTAAGAAAAACTTTTGCTTAAATATACAGTTTTCTTCATTTTTGTAGGTAAAATTATTAGAGGTCCACTTTTGGAAAAGTAAGGATTTTCGTTGTCCTATATTGGACCCCCTTAATTTTGCTCGAAAATGAGCAGTTCTTCGTTTTATTTTAGTAAAGTTCCTTAAACTTAAAATATTTTGTATTTTGATTTGTAGACAAAACACGCTTGAAATTGTGATTTAATTGAATTTTTCATTAAAAAACTTTCAGAGGGTCCTGGCAGGCCAAGGGTGCATGATACTGATGATACTCGTCGGTTGACACCCAGGCGAGGAACCTCCCAAAAGGAGCCCAACTACATCCGTAGTGCTGTTTGGACAAAACAGCATGGCTCTGGTTCCTTGCAAGTGTCCTATTTGCCTACCTCCACGTTGGCATGGTTTAGTCATCATGATGACAATGTGTAACCTAGCTGGTGGCCTGTGGAAACGACTCGTAAACCTTTGACCAGCGAGGGTCAGAGTAGAGACGGCTAGAAGAAAGGGGCGCGTCAATGTGGGACAGGGAAGTATTTTGTGATTGTAGACGGTATTGTTTTGATTCGCAGTATGTTGAGTCAACTGCTGTGGATGTACCTGAGCATCGCAGAACGGGGTTTCTCTTCTTTCCATTTCAGCTAACAGCTATCTTCTGTTTATTTTGTTTCACTGATTTTCTAAAACGGCTTCTGTTTACAATCCTCCATTTGATTTCAATTTTACTTATTTGATTCTCTTATTTCTCAACGCTTTTCCACTCTATTTTACCAATTGATGCTGCTGTAACAAACTGTCTGCTTTCCCTTAATTTGGCAGCGATGTCAATGTTGTGCCTTTCTTTATTTATCTATTTGAATAATTTCTCATCTTCCCTGTAAGTTGCCCTCAATACAATCTAAGCTTGTTTGTTACCTCTATATATTAACTATTGTTAATGTCTTTATCTACTTCATAAATTAGTATCTTTCTTTTACTATTGATTCTTTACATAGTATATTTCCTTCACTGTCCATTGTTTTGAAACTTCACCTTTTTCTTAAGCAAGTGAGGTTCGAGCCCTTACTCAATTTATGGAATGATTAAAGGATTAACACAAATATTACTATTGTACTTTTGAAAAACTTTTCTAAAATGCTTAGGACCAAAATATTGTAACAAAACACCGCGACAAAAGAAATAGCAACAGATAAACACAACTCAACAATAGGGAAGATTTCAGGAGAAAACAATACACAGTAAATAACAATTAGTTTTTGAATTCAAACTAAAAATATAACAGTTTTTGCTTTAATGAAAGTTGATAGGCACACTATAAATGGTTAGGCGCTTATACTTACATCAAACCCTACGTAATGTACCACCCCCGGCCGAGTTAAAATGCGTAACCGGAAAAGAAGGTGTGCATGCCTGGCACGAACACTCAAAGCGTGTTCTAGCGTGTTGCTCGTACTGACTCAGAGCAAGGGTGAGATGTAGGTGTAAGGGCAGTGCGTGTTCGCCGGGTACCTGGTGCATAAGATCGGTCAAGGCCCGTTCTTACACTGAAAATTGCGAATTGCGAATAGCGAAAAACTTTCAGAGGGTCCTTTATAGGAAAGGGGTCCACTAATGGATAACGTACCCTACATCGCTGGTACATAGCACGCCTGCTTCCAGCAAACCTTATGGAGACATGAAATAAAATGACTTTTCTTCGTACTGGTTAATCTAGTTTACTCTGTGGCTTCACCTTTAAGCTTACGAATTGCTCAAATTTGGTCTAAAATGTTAGTGATTGGCGAAAGTTTCAGTGAAACTTTTTAGGCAAACTCATTTCATTTTAGTTTTTAATTGTTTTTGGTATAACATATAGCCTCCAAATTAATTTGAAATAAGATTTGGTGTAAAAATTCATAAAATTACACACGTATTCACGTTAACATCTAATTTTATGACCATTTTCTTCACTGCTTATCTCATAGTTTTCTGGGTTTCTTGCTAGTTTATGCTGCAGCATAAAATGAGCGCATTCAATGCTGATTGAGCACTTCCACGCAATGTTGCATGAAAGTTTTACACATACTACCTTCGCTTCGTTTGTGTTTGTGTGCTGGAAAACGATGGCGGCCAGTAAGCATGGATGCCAACTGGTTTTTTTTTAATCTAGAATGTATCGGTATTTTTTTTGCATTCATTGGTTTTAATTTTTGAAACAAGATTAGTGTATTTTTTTTTGTTTTTGCATTTAAACAAAGTTATTAATTTAAGCTATTCAAGAGCCTTGCTGATACAGGCCGTGAGATGCTGTCTTCGACTAAAATTTTCAAATTCGATATCGTGTTGTAACGAACAAGGTCAACAGTGTCTGCTGCCATCACTGCCGTTAAAAGTGACGTTTATGCTTCATTCCTTTACCGTCGCCCTTTTGCGCCAGTCTGGGTTAGTTCGTGGTCGGATACGCGAGTGTTTTCAACTTTGCTCCGCGCACCTTGCGTACGTGTTGTTTTTGCTGTTGCTGTTGTTGGTCGTCGTCGCCGTGGTACGCGCCGCGCGCCTCGTTCGGTAGACGAATAACAGGAGTGGAAAGGGGCAGAAGGGAGGAAGCAGGAAGGTGTGTGATGTTTTCACAAATTTCGCTATCCTAGCGGTGGCTTACTAGGATCAAACTGTGTCCTTTCGGGCGCTGAACAGTGCGTCCATCGGATGTGATGAAGAAAAGCCTACTTTGGTTGTGATTTAGTACCGAAATTGAGCCTCCACAAATCGATTGCTGCGATTTGCGTGCGTGAATCATAACAAAAGTGGCAGAAAAATTCCATCGCAGTGTGTGTGCCTGTGTGTGTGCGCCTGTGGAATCGGATCTTGGCCCTCGCGGAGGCTGCGGTGATAGAGAGAAAGAGAAGAAGTGCCCGTTTGAGCTTCTTTTTCTTCTCCGGTGTGTTACTGTTATTGTTATTGGGCTGTTGTTGAAGTTGATGATTTCTAGATTAAATTTTCAAAACAACCTATCCCTCATGGGTTTCCTATGCAGATACGACCTTTTGAAAATTTAATCTAGATTTTAAAGTGATCGAATCGGGGGGTAAAATATGGGGAGCCTCATTCGTAAGTGTTGCCAGATTCGGGAGCAGAAGGCTGTGCGGGAAGATGCAGTTTGAAGCCCGTCTGTGATGCAATTTGGGTGCATTTCAGTGCATTCATTGCCGGATTTGAAAATATTTGAGGATCGATCCATCGGAAGTTCTGAACTTGATTGTAAGAGCAAGTGCCCTAAAACGTGTAAACACAGGTGTTAACTTACAGAATATCATTACTAAACATTCAAAGTTGTTATGTCGTAGACATAACCGTAATGGCGTAGAGTACTTTGTTTCCAATAGAAAAGGTTCTATAAACATACGAAATCCCCCGAACTTTAAAAAATCCGTTTCAATCATATGACGACAAGCAAGGGTCCTGATTGCTCCAAAAAGACTCAGTCACTCGCGAACACAGATCTAGAGCGACGAAAAACTGCTCTGATGCATTTCTACCGTTTATCACTTCCAAACCAATCGCTACCGAACAATCTCTCTTGGCTCTCCCTCTCATTCCAATCGGGTAGTACAGCGAATGGGTCAGAGAGACCGATTTCGTTAAGTCGCTCAAAGTTGACTGCGAATAGTTTGCGATCGGCTTTGCCTTGATCATTTAAGAAATTGCTTAAAAACAATGATATAAATAATGTTTTGCAATTTTGTTGTTAATAAAACATCAAAGACACATTTGGCAGCAATTTCTACCATTGCAAATTGTAATTGACGGCAAACTGTGGTAGTGCAGGCCAAATGAGCACCGCGTTAGATTTTTTTGGCTCTCTCCTCTCTGAGCATATTCGTTTGTGACTCGGGTTCACGGACGGAATAGGAAAAGAAATTCACGAAGTATTTGTTTCGCTGAGTGAAGCGTTTGAGCAAGCCGCTGGCCGCCAGCCTGTTGCGTTCGCTCGCGAATGGTTGCGCGCTCCGGTCGACAAAGATTCGTTCGGTGATGAATGAGTGATTTCTGATCTTTGAACTGAAAATCAGGACCCTTGACGACAAGTCAAAACATCCACTTTCACGCGCAGCGTAAAATCGTGCAAGTGTTAATGCACGGGCGTTTAAGAATCGACTTGACGACTTGTTGATTCAATTAAAAATAATGGTAAAAATATGACGTAAAACACTAAAATGGTTATATTTCTGGAAATAAATTTTGAAAAAAGCTTCAAAACTTGGGCACACGCAATCTATGTGGCAAGCTTTTGAATCTTTGAAAATTAAGTTTTTTGAATTTATAAGTGTTCTTTAGGGTGTCCAGAATATGGGACTTTTCCTCAAAACTTCGCTCCACAACACTCTTGCAACAGGCCTGATTTTTTATATCTTACAGACTCTTTTGCCTTTAACTAATGTTGTGTCCTGATTGGACATAATTAAGTAAATGATTCAAAATAAAATAAAATATGTCTTACTCAAAAATGTTGGGTTGCAATATTGTTGAATGAGTGTATCATTAAGTGATACAGATTCACAAGAAATCAATTTAAATTTCCATCAAACAATGTCTAAGATAGTACGATAAAATATTCGTAAATTCAGGTACTTAAACGTAATTGCATGACAAATACATAATTTTAAAAAAATATAAAAGTGGTTTTGTTACATTTCTAATTTGGAAATGATCGTTTTGAAAATATTGTTTTTTCCTATAAGTGATTTTCTCCAAAAATCTTTAAACTATTCTGGCCCAATACCTTTGATGAAATAAATTTAAATTTTGAAATCAGAGGTTTTCAAAAAAACGCGTTAGGGGTTCTTATTCTGGTAACATTTACGAAGAAGTGCCTCCCTAATACGAGTTATCTCAAATCTAAGTGTATTTGTTTCATTCCTCAGGAAGATAAAAGGTTTTCGATAGTGTACTGTTGATTGCAGCAACTGTGAACCGAGAAATGACGGCAGAACAAGTTTGTGAGTGAGTTTTGTTTTTTTTGCGGAATTTATTGGTTCGTGAAGCTCGAGAAACTCGAGCTCGTCCAGTGCGGAGAGTGATGGCGTAAATAGCGTTTCGGCTGAAGTACGAAGAAGAGGAAGAAAAAAAGTGTCCAGATAAGATAAGCAACATTTGCTTAAGCTGTCACCATTATCGTTATCATTTCGGCTGGTCGGTTGCCGGTTGACGGCCCAATACGATACGAGAAGGTCTGTTGGATGTGTAAATAGCAGGAGGGCTAGGCTAGAGAGTGAGTGTGAGTGAGTTTGACATTCCCGGACACGGGAAAGCTGCCAGAACCATGGTGATTGGGAAACTGCAGCCGCTGGAATTTACGGACTGTCTGCTGGACAGTCCGGAATTCCGGGAAAATCTGAACCAGCACGAGAAGGAGTTGGAGAAAACTAGTCAGCAGATCAAGCGGATCATCAAGGAGGTGAAGGACCTGTTGGCGGCAGCTAAAAGTGAGTATCGATTGGGATTTTTTTACTTTCTTTACCAAAAAAGAAAAAAAAACGAACTTCAGACCCTAAAAACATGAATCAAATCAATCGGGCTGTGTGAATTACCAGTGTGATTGGGATGACCCCCTTTCCGGGGGTACCTTTTTTGATTGGCTGTGCCGTTGTACCAATAACAAAAGTCACTTAGCGTTCGGTAGTTAATTGTCACGTCATGCAATTGTGCCGTTTGATATCCATCACACAGTTGTTGGCGTTGGTGTGATGCGGCGCCGTCACTCTGGTGGTGTGGTCGCTGCTTTTTGCCAAACCGGGGCCCGATTGGAATGGCTGCTGATTCAGCACTCTGAAAGTCAATCAGTTGGGAATCGAGAATGGCTGATTGTGTGGGTTTTGGTGGAAGATCCAGGGTTCAACACTTGGAGGAGAACGTCTCAAATTTCTCGCTGACGAAGAAATGGCAAGATGGCACGAAAGCGCTTTCAAGTATATGCTAATCAATTTTGATTTGGATGGATCAAAGTAGAGCTAATTTCTTTGAGAGAACTTCTCGGTTAATAAATAAGCGTTGATTTTTGAAAATAAATCAGAATGTCCAGGAATATCAGGAAAATAATCTGGCAATTTGTAGACCGTCAGCGATTGCACAATTACCTTGAGTTATCGTGCTATCTTGTCGCATGTCGATTTTGGACCAAATTAAGTTAAAATCTTATCTGAATGTCTTTTTCACAATAGTGATACGTTCCATAAATCCGCTCAATTTGAGTGACAGAGCAACTCTGGTGCGATCTGCAACCAGATCTTAAAACATATTTTCAAATAGCAAAAAGTCAAGTAGTTAGTAAAATATGTTGAGATGATTTTATACTAAATTTTAATCAATTTTAACATTTGCCAATGACCAAAATCCTTAAATAAACATTATGAACTTTTTACTTTAAAACGGTTTCTAATCATAAGATTTTCTGTTATGTAGCTTAGGTGATTTCCGTAAATTAATTTTACAAACATGTTTCACCTTAACAACACCGTAACAAAAGGTTTCCCTTGCCGTAATTTCGTTCAATTTGCAGCAATGCAATGTTTTTTTAATACCCAAACAGCAGTACCCTGATGGAGTGACCACCGCCACAGCCTGACGGCGGGCTCTGATTCGCCGGTGGTATTCAGCGCACACTCTCCACACGTACTCTCTGGCAATGAATAGATAATGGCACTTGGAAAGTGGTGGTGGTGGTGTAGGTAGATCAGGTACAAGCTTCATCGTTTTTTTTTTGTGCAATGATTTATTGTTCACCACCATTTCCGGCTCAGTCTGTCAGTGTCGCGAATTTGGTGGTTTTGAGTTTCACTGACGTTGGTCGGAGGAGAAAATGTCACTTTCGACTGAGATAGGGCGCTGTAATGCTGGTATTCATTGCAGCACACTAATGCGTTTGGAAAATGGCTATAATAGTAACGATTTCAAAGTCAATCGAGTGGCAAATTCGGAACCACAAACCTCAACACACGGAAAGGGGTTCATTGATATCGTTGATCTTTGTGCAACTGAGCAACGTTCAAACCACGAAATCCAATATTATGATGGTTGCGTTCGAGAGACGTTGGAATGTGTGCATCGAACAGCTACTGTCACGGCCCATTAGTGCACGGTGGAAAATTGAAAATTAAACTCTGTCAAAGAAAATTAGTCTTCGACAGTCAATCAATCTCCACTGGGAGCTTTCTCCACACTTCTCGGATTTTCAGTCAGGGGGGTAGAAAACTGGCCGTTGGTTTCCATTCCAAGACCGAGGACACATCCGCGTGTGATGTTTACATTTACTATTACGTGCTAAAGACCGCTGTTTGTCCACCGTCGAAAGTTACGCGAAACGCGACACAAAGTGAATCATCGCGTTTTTTTCCATCAACTTCTTCTTCTGTACTTTTCAACGGAACGTTGTTGTCTGGTAAACTGTCCCTAAGGGGGAAGGGGGATACGGAGGGGGACTCAAGAAATGATAAACCATTATTATACGTTCCATCTAATTGCCGTATAAGCCTACTTTCTTTTGTTCATAGCACGTACTCATCTGTATCGTCAAGACATGCGATTAGTCGTCGGTACTGTTGCTTCTTCTTCCTCACAAACGCTAAAGTTCTTTAAGCAAACACGAAACCAGACGAAACGCCTGCGTTGCATTAATGAATATGAATGTAGGTATAAATTGACGGCCGAATTACACACATCCCTCTTTGATGGGGCCAAATCGCATGAATGAATCGGGTTCGATGAATGAACGACGACGACGACGACGAGGAGAAACAATAATAAACGCACACCCGGGAGGGAAAGCAGTCAAAGAGAAAATAGGCTGACCAGGATGTCACGAGGGAATTACACACACACGCTACTGGAAAAACAAAACAAATATAACTGTTGCACGGAAGGCAAATTCCCGAAAAATTGGATTTAGTCATACCAACGGTCGGATTTTCGTGTCGGAATGTGGCTTAAGGCGCACGGGACACTGATTTGGATGGATTTTAATGGAGTCATCTCGATGTTTGAGTGATTGTCATAGTTGATTGGTTTTATTTTCTATTTTTTTAAACAGAATTTTTCTCAAACTCAAACCAATGTTTTCCGTTAGTAATAGCGGTTGAAAAAAGGTCCTTCACGATCTAACAGTGATCAGTAGTTAGTAATCAAGCTTCCTTTTGAGATTTTAATTTTCGGTATGATGCTTCATAGGGAAGAACTGATACATATAAGCTATTTCAGAATATGCCAATTAAACTTTAAAATAAAAGAAGAAAAAAACTGTTCCCTTTGAAAATCAATACAATGTACACAAATCTACTAAACTTCCTCAAGAGTAAGATGCGATACCCCCTTCAAACACGATCATAACCTGCACACGGAAGTACTTGTCCGCGGCAAATTTCATTAAATGGTGATTATGATCGGCAACTAGTTCGAGGAGGCCTTCTCTCTCCCTTGATCGCACGCGGCAAGCAACAAAAAAGAGTAAACATTACGTGTATATCGGAGCGATCGCTCGAAATCTCGTTTTCGTTCGTTACCGATGCTACTATACGCACAGCTGAACTGCTGCTTCTCGTTGATGGTTCCAAATGTGAGGCTGAAAGCGAAAAGAGAGGGAAGGAAAAAGACGACTTGCGGAAACATCGATAATGTCGTCTGGATGGGCAGAGGTATCGCGTTTTTCCTAGATAAAGAGAGAAAGAGGAGCCGTTGATTAATTATGGCAACCTGTTACATTGCAGTTGCAGTGGCGTCGTCTCCTGGGAGGTGGTTGTGGACCAGTTTCCTACAATCTATTGCCTTTAACACCTAGAATACCAAGGTCAAACATTTAGTGTTATTTTTGTCTGTATGGAGCTGGCCGCATCCGTGTCTTTACTTTTTTATAAATTTCATTAATTTTTTTGAATCAGTTTTTTTCACTCTCCTGTTAACTACTTTTTATACCTTTCTTTCTTTTTACGGGGGCAGACTCTAAGATCTGCAAACTTTTGAAAACCCAGCACATCCTAAAAGTGGTGAATTCGTAGTGAATATGAACCACATTTGCGAACTTGGTACAATCGTGTAGTTGCAGCGGAATGCTCCAAGATCTGTATTCGAAGACACTTTGGAAGACCCAGGACTAAAGATGCTAAGGATATCAGAGGCAGCACTGAATATAAACCATGACCGAAATCTTAGTAGTATAGTGTTGTTATGGCGGTAGACTCCAAGATGTGTGTTCCTGAACAGTTTGGAGCACCCAGAATACCTCAAAATAGTTGTTAAGAGTTCAGTGTTGCCAAAGGGTTTTGGAGAAAACACTCAATGTATGTTAACCCCACATAAACGTAAGAAAAATCTCAACTTAAACTTTATTGTTTTTTTTTGCTATTTTTTATGTCATATTTTAGGTTTTTAAGAGTTTCTAGTTTATTCCAAAGCCTTAAACTTCCATTTTTATATTTTTCCCTGATAAAGAAACTAATAATTTTACAACGAGTCATATGTTTTGAGCATTGTGTAATTTTATACGTGGCAGTGCGTGGCCGAATGGTTACGCCGTCCGCTTTGTAAGCGGATGATTCTGGGTTCGATTCCCATCTGCTCCAACCTTCCATCGGATGAGGAAGTAAAATGTCGGTCCCGGCCTTGGTTGTTAGGCCGTTAAGTCATTCCAAGTGTAGGAGACGTCTCCATGCCACAAGTACAAACAACACACCAAACCAAGCCTACTCCGGTGGAATCACTGGCGGCGGTTGGACTCGCAATCCAAAGGTCGTCAGATCAAACACTGGGGTGGAAGGTTCCTTGGAGTAGAAAGAGGTTTGGGTGCTCTCCCCATTCAAGCCTTCAGACTCCTAGGTTCGAGCAGAAACTTGCAATAGAGACCACAAAAGACCCGGGGATCGTTAATGTGGATGGTTTGATTTTTTTTTGTGATTTTATTCAACCAAATTACAGTATGGGTCATTAGGGTGTAATAACAAAATCGATTTTCCAGCACAGCAATTTTTCAGTTCCTTTTGGGGTCCTAAACAACTCCTCAAAGTTTGAGAACGATTGGTTCAGTCCTCACATTGCGCAAAGCGATTCAATTTTCCATATAAATTTGTATGAGAAAAATCATTTTTTTGAATTTTGATATTTAAAAAATCCACGTTTCACGCTATATCAAAACCGGACTCATATTCGGATGCTCTGGAAGATGCTCTACAACTTTCCCGAAGAGAGTATGGTGCTAACTTGCTCCTGAAAGAAGATACAGCGTCCTCAAAACTCGTCTAAAACGTGATTTTCGAGCAAAAAACACGTTTTAGACGAGTTTTGAACACGCTGTATCTTTTTATAGGAACAAGTTAGCACCATACTCTCTTCGGGAAAGTTGTAGAGCACATTCCAGAGCAACCGAATATGAATCCGGTTTTGATATAGCGTGAAACGTGGATTTTTTAAATATCAAAATCCAAAAAATGGTTTTCCCCATACAAATTTATATGGGAAATTGAATCGCTTTGCGCAAAGTGGGGACTTAACCAATCGTTCCCAATTTTTAGGGAGTTGTTTAGGAACCCAAAAGGAATTTCGTGAGCTGTGCTCACGAAATTTGAATAACTTTACTTTTTTCCATACAACCATATTACACCCTAATTGGGTCATATATATGGTCCTGAATGGTTGAATAGCTTTGAGTCTCTTTCAATATCTTGGAATCTAATCAACGTTTTTGAAATCTCTTTGGGTATGTTTAAAAATTTGTATGACTCAATCTCACCCACCAGACCCAATGTCACCCCTGATGACGGTACTGAATAGTGTTGAATCTCTGTAGGTCTTGTTCTACTTAGAATAGAAGAACAGAATTGCGTTTTGAGCTTGGTAGCACACATGTTGTTAAGTACACAGCCAGTCGCTTCGTTAGCTCCATCTACTTAAACGTGACGGGAAAACGAGTTTCCCGCTGGATGATGTTTCATTCACCATATCGGTGAAGCCACCTTCTTGGCGACCACCACTTTATACACTCTGGGTACTCTGTGAGCTATCTAAAATCCAAGGAAGTAACGTCGCTTATCTCTCCGGTACTCATGTTTGGAGTGGGTCACGGCGAGGGCACAATCGCGCTGAATGGTCGTCCGTCGGCCATCGCCGAAGCGAAAGGAAATAAACGATCGCGATGACTCAACCAATAGCCAGTTCCTCCAAGGTCACACCATAACACACATCTTCTTCTTTGGAGAGCCATCGCCGTCAGAGTAAGAAAACACACCGGTTTGTTCTCGCCGTCGTCGTCGTTGCAAGCAAAGGATCTTTTCGACTTCTAACCGACCTATAAACCTGTCCGGTGTTCTTCGATTTGAATTGAATATGTTCAGCCGGTGCCACACGGAGCTTCAGTAAGCTAGAGTGCAATGCAGCTTCAGGTGATCGTCACATGGCTGAGACTTGTTTTGTGTTTTGTTGTTTTTTTTTGCACCTTCTGGGAATCACTCGGCCAATCTAAGCCAACAGCTCGATTCCGGTTTCACGTAGACGTCGGCGTAGTCGTCGAACCGAAGGCGTATCAGTTTCATTGACGGTTGGTTGTTCTGATGAGTTTTAGAGTGAGAGAAGCGCGAGAACGAACGGGGTAAAAAGTTTCGAGCAGTTGCGCCGAGCCATTCTTATGCAAATCAGTAGGACACACTCACACACACGCGGAGGTTGAGTAACAGTACGGAAAAGTTGTCAATGCTGGATTATACAACGTGTGATATATGGTAGAATTCTGTCGCTGAAGTCGCTTGAAGCGGTGGGCACAGGTGGACGATATGCAGTGTCAAATGACGTTTTGTTTGGAAACGGTTTAACGAAGAAGTTTCATCTTTTCAGTTTAGTTTCATATAGTTCGTCAAAAAAATTGTATCTACTTGAAACTCATTTTAAGTGTTTTGTCTATGATTTCTTTCGAATCTAATTTAAAAGTTAATAATTTGTTTTGTTTTGAATTATGTAGAACCATTTTAAATTAACATGTTTTTTTTTCATATCTCAGACTAACTTGAATCTCTTCAAGTTGTTATGAATGAGGTAAAACTTGCTAAATCTCTCTTGATATCCAAAAGTTCTTTGAATCATTATTAATTCAAGCTCTTTGAGTGTGGATACAAAGTGATTACTTTGTATCTAGTTGTTTACAAAAAGTCTCATTGAAACTCTCTGAATTTCACTGAATTTTGCTTATAGCACAAATTTGGCGTAAAAAATGTTTAATTTTACATTTTTACTGGTTTCATATGAATTTAACATTTTTACACATTATTTAACCATACACCACAGTTACAAAAATCATGCTTACATTACATCACATTGTGGTCAAGGATACATCTTTAATGTCAGAAATTATGCGAAATTTTACTTCCAAAAATGTGTAAATTTACACATTTTTCAGTTTTTATCATAAATTGAGGTAATTTTACATCACAAAGAGCTGATATGACAATGTTACATCTTTAAAATTTATACTATTTTTGCCTTCCCTACTAAGGAAATGCTTTAAAACCACTCAAAAACAAATTTCTTTGTTGGTGTTTTTGTGTAGGGATGTGTAACGTAAATTGTATTAGTCTCATTCGATCCGGCTTGGGGTCCCATAATTATTCAAAATTGGCAAGTTTTGACTAAAGTCAGGAGGATTTATGAAAGAATGGTTTTTGAAAGGAACCTCGTCATGTTATATACAGTATGTAAAAAAAGTATTTACACCCCTTGGGCACTATGCACATTTTGTGATAAAACTTGTAAACAATTTAAAGTTTGACAGAAACCTAGTACTACGTTATGTTCAGAAACTCATGCCGAACATTTCGCTATAAAAAGCTCATGAAAAGATGATTTCCATAAAATGTTCTTTAACAAATACAAAAAGGTGCAAAAAAAGTTTGTACACCTTTTGAAAAATTAACATAAATAATGTTATTTGTTGACAAATCAACATAAATCCAGTTTCCCAACTCCAAATAGGCATCCTTGACTGATTAAAAAAATAATTTGGATTGAATATAAAGTTTACTAACTAGTTAGTATAAAAGTTTATATAACTCAGGAAATGCTATATAAAACTTATCTAAACTTAATTTTGCAAACTTTTTTATTACCATAGAATTGCTAAAAAAAAACATTTTGGAGTGGGTATAACACCGTTTTGGCGGTCTTTGTATCGCTAGAATAGATTTTTCGTTGAAATTTCGTACCAACCCGGAATTACGTCTTCGGAAAATCCGCCGGTATCCGAACCGGTCCACGATTCACAAGTCAACCTGTGTGGCATCGGAAAGGGCATAACATTTCCGATCTCTTGATACCCATACATCTAGGTTTTCTATAAAACCCACGTTTTTAAATACCTAGGCAAAATTAAATTGTTTACATGTTTTATCACAATATGTGCATAGTGCCCAAGGGGTGTAAATACTTTTTTTACATACTGTATTTAGATATTTGGATGAAAATTATTTCCGGATCCTTTATCCGACCAAACTTTGGATGGGTGAAAAAGTGCCGATGTGCCAAAAAGTGAAGATTTGACAACTCTCAATATTTATTACCACTTATGTGGTAATTATACACTTTTTTTAATTTGGATTGTGTATGCAAATGATGTCCGGATCCAACATGTGACCAACATGGGTAATCGAATGAGTTTTTCGATAAGCCATAAATTTTGAATTTTGAAGATCTGACAACTCTGTCATTTTTTAAAAGTATAAGTATAGAGCAGTCTCAATTATCCGATGACCCTGCTTTTTTTAATCGGGATCTGGACTGTACTAAAATTTAATTTATACAAAATTTGAGGCTGCCTGTTGCTTCTTTGAAATAACTTACTAATTATTGTGAGGACCGCGGGAACAAATAACCCAGACCCCGTCCTCCTCACATGTAAACAATTGTTCATAAAAAATCTGTGAAAAATCACAAAACTAAATTTATTTAATTTGTTTGAAAATGTGTTTCGAAACTGTCTCTAGGAATTTGAACAAGTCACTACATATAATAAATATTTTTGAAAAGGTTGTGAGATTTTTTTTAAAGTAATTTGACGCAACTTCCACTGGAGTTTCTTCCCCTTTAGCGATACTGAAAACCTCTGACCCAAGACCAAGACCCTGTGAGGTAGATAAACTTTGCTGCGCGTGGTAACGCGAGCACCACCCTAATTAACCTTCAATTGGAATTTGATGAAGATAATTTTGTAATTAGCTTTGCAGCAGTTTTGCATCATCGATTTCTGATAGTCGCTGGGCGCGAGAGAGTGCACACGTTGTCTGATGACTTTGAGGTCGTCCACACCTTTGGTGCTGATTATGCCGGAGTTGTCTGGGTAAAATAAATCATGGGGGGCGCGAAGAAAACCGCTCACAACTAGCTGATTAATCTATGGCTCTTCAGTATGCATCACTTGCCTTAGTGCAGCAGCGTTCGAGTTGCAGTGAGTTTAGACTATCGAGCATCTAACGTTGGCAGCCGCACCAGAAGAAACTTTGGCATCATTGGCATGCAGAAGAGAGGCTTGCCCCGGTGAACGCACTAGCTCGGTGCGGCCAACTCTCGGCTTGAATAGCAAAGCAGCCGGGAACCGTTCGGTTGGGGGAGTTTGGTAAACCTAATATCTAAATTCTTGCTTTTCTTACTAAGTCCTCAATAAGTTGTACGAAACTGAGATAGCTAAAAGGACTAAAAAAGTCGTTTGCTGCACCAATATAAGTATACAAAACATCAAATTCACCTCAAGGCACGGTTCGTATGCAAAGGCACCAAAACAAGCCAACATCAGAACGGTACTGTTTGATGCGTGAAAATAATGAAGAGTACCACCAGCAACACCACCACCACCACTCGAAGGGAAGACGAACAGATCGTGTGCATCGCAAAACAGGTTGCCCTCCACTTGAAATACTTAGAAAAAGTAAGCGAATTATCACAGACGCACAGACAACAATTATCTCATTGAGTAAAAGCCCCGCACAGTCGAGCGAGTTGATCGGACTCATCAGCCCAGGCCAGAGACTTTGAAAGTTCTCCCTGTTTTTTTCCTCCCCCTTTTTGGTTGATGGCCAGTCACGATACGTTGTGTTCAGCAGGAAAAGCCTTGTAATTTCACGGGAAAGTAATAGTTTTTCATCTCCATTGTTGCCCACTTCTATGGCACGGCATATTAAAGATGAATTTTGCCTTAACCAATTAATCAAATCACTGCTCGGTGGATTGCTCCCTTAATTTTTTTGTAGCGCGCTTCAAGAAGGCGCGAACGCAGAAAACATTGTCTGAAAGGTTTAACGAACCTTGCGAACAGCACATCGCGTAAAACAACTTGCACTCTTGATTGATCTTACAAACTTCAAGCAGAGCGAAAGATGAAGAGAGAAAGAGAGACGGAACGAGCGATATGTAGCGTACTCACTTATTGTCTGGAATGATAATTTTTATGAGGAAAAAAAAACCAAAGGAATTTGAACCCTTAAATTTGGGCTTTCACAGTTGCTTATCTTTTTTCGAAGATAATCTCTATAGGGAAATCGCTCAAAATTATGTTGCAAGTCTGAGGCACGAGCGTCTCTGAAAAATAACAAAAATGCAGAGTCGCTCAATCTGTTTATCATTGTTGTCCACAGCGTCAACCTTTGTATGATGTCGTTAAGTTCACATTTCGTCGTCGTGCTGTCTAGTCGCATGTAGGATTTGGCGAAATAAATTATGCTGCTTTTATTTTACGTTAGTTTTATTTTTGTTTTTTTTTAATCTGATGTGAATTTTCAGTAATGTTATGGAAACCTATTTTGATTAGGATGGATAACTCGTTAACATTCCAACGCCCAAGGCTCCAAAAAAGTTGGAACGGTAACTTCAACTCGCTGGTTCTCGGGCATAACTCAACCAATCAAGATGATTCTTCTTTCCAGTGATTTGTTAGGATGTCTAGATGATTCTAGAACTTTGCAGAACTCAATTTGATCAAATCTGTAATTTCTGCGATCAAAAACATCGTTCCAACTTTTTTTTCCGCGTGTAAAAAAAAATCGCCAAAAATTCCGCGGAGGCAGTTGTTTTAAAAAAGGTGGAACGATGTTTTCGGACGCATAAATTATAGATTTGATCAAATTGAGTTCTGCAAAGTTCTAGGATCATATAGACATCCTAACAAATCACTGGAAACAAGAATCGTCCCGATTGGTTGAGTAATGCCCGAGAACCAGCAAGTTGAAGTTACCGTTCCAACTTTTTTGGGAGGCTTGGGCGTCCGTGTAAGTTGGACATGCGTTGGGCGTTCCAGTGTTAATAAGGTCTCTCAAACTTATCCAACGATATATAATATGATGGTAATTGAGTCGATTGCAGCAAGCTCATTTGAAGTTTGTCTCATTTGAAGTTTGTCCCACACATAAGGCTACGTGTTGATTTTTCGCGAAAAAAATGGATTTCCTCCTGATTTCTAGAACAAAGTACTGGATGTTGCAGGATTTTCTGAAAGATCACACGATTTTGAACCAAACTGCATCAATAACTCAAAAGCGATGATATTGCATATTGGACATTTATGCGATTAGGGGCAGCAAATATATGCGAAAATTATACATGAAGGCAGAATAACTGCCTTCCAAATTCAATGCTGAAGCAATAATTAATGAAAGTTGTTAGCCTCTGACAAAATTTGAGGGGAGGAATTTGTTTGCCTAGTATTCAATATTAAAAAATAGTTTATTTAAATGAATTAAACAGCAGAGCTGTTGTCGTACAATAACCCAATTTTCAAAAAAAAAAAAATTTCACTATATTTTTCAGTGCAAAATATCTTTTTACAAAATAGCGTATTTATTTAAACCAAGGGGTAGAACAGAGAGTAACTGAGCGACTCAATTTCTCAATGTTACTCAATCTTACTCAAAGTTACTCAATTTTTCTCCTGAGTAATTTAAAGCCAGGTTACGGAATTTTCGAATGCTCATTTTGACAGAACTGTCATGGTTACAAATGTAATGTTTACAAACAGTAAGGCTCAGAAAAGATAAGGAAAGGAGTTGATTTTGGTTGCAGTTTTTTTGCTAAATATAATAATTGCACAATGCTGGGATTGCGACATGCGTCCAAATACGACAAAATTGCTGTTCTGTAAAAAAAACTGCCAAGTTCCATGATATGGTAGAGCTGTTAGATGCGCAGAAGGAAAACCTGGAACTTGCGATGTGGGTGGCGGCTTATCAGAAGACATGCACCGTTCCCGTTCCCCTTCAACAACTGAATCTTCCTGCTCAAGAACACTTCGTACGGTTCTTGTGTGGATGAGATGGCCTCGAATCTGCTCCAGCTCAATATCCCAAAAAAATTCTCCCCAAAATCTGGGAGGTTTTCAAGCCGCTTGTGTTTCTTTTCTACAGCAAACGTAAAAAATCAAGCCAGATTTCAGTGACTGGAACCTGCGTAGAAGAAATGAACTGGCTTTTTTTTAATATTCGCGAGGTATTCTGCAGAAGAATTAGAACAACTTGTGGGACAAGACTCCAGCGAAATTGAAGGAGGGCGTAACGGGGTATATTCTCAGACCAAAACAACAAAAGGTATGCCCTAAAACATACAGATCTTGCTCGGGATCAGTCTGGAATCAGCATTAGGTTGCCCTTTGGCGTGAGGGTCACCTTTTATGAGACCGACTTGGTGTAGATGATCTTCTTCGAATCAGACTTTGCTTCGCGAGATGCATCTTCAAGGATTGGAACCCCAGTGGACTTGCTGACGATCGACGAAATCGCACCTTCGTCCTCGGTGTCCTAGACGTAAACTTCCGCCGCGACCTAAATTTTCAAATCTTTGCCCCCTAGCGGGAAACTTCCCTGTCCCCCAACATCTTTCGGGGCCGCAATGAGGGGCCACTTTGCGACCTAGTTAGAGGATTTTGTCCTAAATCTGAAATTTAAGTGTTTCCGTCTTGCTAATAATCTTAAACTCAAGCCGAGCAACACGTACTGGCCACCATTTGGGTCCGACTTAAACTTCCTGAACCCGTGTATCCGCCGCCAGCCTGTTTTCAATGCTGGTCGTTTTCGTCGGAACATGGCCTGTTGCAACACTCCAATGTGCTTGCTCACGGGCGGTAAGATTTTTGGTCCTACGCACTGGCCCCCAAGGGGAAAAGACGAGTATTTTACATGGACCAATTTTACACAAAATTGAAAACTTTGGGCCGCCGAAACACGTTTTCTGCTCTTTATGTTTTTGCCAATCATGCTCGGTGACAAATGTCAATCCAAACGTCAGTGTCAAAACGGGTTACGTCGTTCGTGAAAAACTGAACATTTTTGAGTAACGAGAGTGGCTCAATTTGACTCAAAAATTTTCAAAATGTCTCAAAATTACTCACTGTCCTACCCCTTGATTTAAACACTCTATTTTATCTTATTGTTTATCAAACGTCGTTAAATTTTGTATTTATTTTTACTGTATTTACGTTTTGAAGCTTTAAATAAAATTGTTTCACAAAATATAGTATTTTTTTAACATTCAGATTTGTATTATTTGCAACGTTGGTATCTCAAAATCAAACCATCCACATTAACGACCCCCGGGTCTTTTGTGGTCTCTATTGCAAGTTTCTGCTCGAACCTAGGAGTCCGAAGGCTTGAATGGGGAGAGCACCCAAACCTCTTTCTACTCCAAGGAACCTTCCACCCCAGTGTTTGAACTGACGACCTTTGGATTGAGAGTCCAACCGCCGCCAGTGATTCCACCGGAGTAGGCTTGGTTTGGTGTGTTGTTTGTACTTGTGGCATGGAGACGACTCCTACACTTGGAATGACTTAACGGCCTAACAACCAAGGCCGGGACCGACATTTTACTTCCTCATCCGATAGAAGGTTGGAGCAGATGGGAATCGAACCCAGAATCATCCGCTTACAAAGCGGACAGCGTAACCATTCGGCCACGCACTGCTCCAACGTTGGTATCTATCGACGCGAAATTTTTTATAATTTATGCTGTTTTTGCATTTTCAAGTGTAAAACACTACTTTTATTTTTACAAAATACCGTACACTCTTGTACAAATCTTGTGTCATTCAATATTATTATTGTAAATCATGCAAATTATTTTTTTTTTAATTTGGTGTTTTGAAGGTATTCTACACTTTTAAATTAATCTAGTTGAAATCTAGCCAAATTTCGCGTCGTTTGATCCCGAGCAAACGGAAATAACCTGGGAGTAACATTTTTTAATTTTTGAAAATACTAGGCTAATAACATTTTATGTTATTCATATCAAGATTTGTTATTCGTCGCTATGATTTTTTTTGTTATTGGACTGTTATTGTAATAACAGACTAATAACATTTTTAATTATTCTTCGAACAAATCTTTGTTATTATTTTTTGTTATTTTAACAACTAATCCTATCATCCCAATAACAGTTGGAGGTATTCTTCCATAACAAAAAAATGTTGTTTTGGCTTTCAACAAATATCAGATCAATAACAAATTTTGTTATGATAACATAAACATAAACATATGCAAAAAATCATTTTTCGAGAAGATTCCATAACACTGTCTGAAATGGCATGAATTTTGTTATTACCGTCTGCCCGGGATATCCATAAAGCAAATAAAAAAGGGTATTTACCCAAAATTCTGAAGGGAGGGGGGGGGGGGGGGAGGGATTGATATCATCGCTGGTTACGGAAAAGTTACTGCACAAAAAACAAATCAATTGAGTTTTCTTCATAATATATCTTACAACTATTTTTAACGGTTTGTGAGAGAAGATAATTACTTGGGGACCATCCATAAACCACGTGGACACTTTAGAGGGAGGGGGGGGGGGGCGAGGGGGTATGACGATTGTCCACGGTCCATACAAAAAAGTTTGTCCACGTAAAAGGGAGGGGGGGGTTCGATTTCCAAAAAAGGGTCCACGTGGTTTATGGATGATCCCTTGCTTATAAATTTCTCAATTTTAAGATACAAATGCATTGAATTTTTCCCATGAGAGTTGAGAATTTCATATTTATGTATTTTTATAGGCCGTCTTCTATAGGGGTCATTCTCCGGATCATTCACGCAAATCGAAGAGGGGTCGGGGCAACTTTTTCCGATTTCGTGTGAGTTGGTGGAGAATTACCCATAGTTAGTTTATTGTTGCATTTTTATATTTTTTAAACTTGTTTATGATATTCACAATAAACAGAACAAAAAAACAGATCAAAACTTGTACCAAACAACGTTTATCTCGTCAGATAATTCTGCAAATTAAAGTCAAAACAAAAATGTGTGTTAACATAGCACAACACTAACGGCATGTAGATATGCATGATTGTGGCTACAATTTGAATACGAGCTATTATGATGTGACGAAAGGTATAGTATTTGGCACAACAACAACAACGACGACGACGACAAGTTTTAGGTTAAACAATACTGCTGCTACTACTGTTAGGAAGTTTCACTTTACGCTTATTTTTAGTCCCGCTCTTTTGCATTTCACTGGCTAGTAGCAGCAGCAGCAGCAGTGCTGGAGTGATGACAAGTCGTTACCCTTCTGTTTTTCCATGAAACGCCGCGATTGTTGGCCGGCGAATTATGTGACGACGAGTTTCTGGACTGCTGGACTGTGCCTGGTTTTGTGTCTTGGTCTTGGTGCCTCTTGCTTTTCCACTTGTGGTACGAGTTCAGTGGACGACGGTTGTGCAGTTTATATTATTTGCATACATGTGTGTGATGCACTAAAAAGTTTTGCGAAATGTAATGCACATGTTTTTGGGAGCTATTTTGACCCCGCAGACGAACGACTGTTGCGAAAGTTGTGGTTTTGTTGTGGTAATTAAGCATTTACTACGCGTCTCGAAATAAAACGATTAACCGCCACCAACGGGCAAAAATAACAACAGAAACTGGTCATTTGGGATGTTGCAGCTGAATTAACATACTTGTAGACATGAGGAATCAAACTCAAAATTTGGCATTTTGCCACCGTATTGCTTCACTCGAATTTTGTAATTTACAGATGGCGTGCTGGCGCAGCGATTTGCGGCATTTGCATTCATTCAAAAATCGATAACTTTTGTGGGAAAATTTACACAAGTGTCATGTTTGTCTATGATTCTTTAAATCTATTTAACCAACATTGAAAGTCAACACTCAAAGTCAGGTCAGGATTCAACACTTTAGTTCAATGACGCCATCTGCTCAGAGGAGGAAAAAAAGCCTTGTTGTCGTTGTTGTCGCGATGTGCCTCGAATCAATTGTTCGCTAATTAAGGTTAGTTTAAGCAACTGGAGCAAAATGAAATCGGTTTAATTTACGGTTATTACTTGCCATGTACTCAATTTGGTGAAACTGGCTGGGTGCGTGGAGTTGAATTTATGCGAGTGAAGAGTTTTTGCAACGCAAAAATGTTTAATGAATGTTTAAAAGAAATTAAAAACATGTCTTCCAAATTGAAATTTATTATCAAAAAAGCCAAAACTATTTTTTCCTTCTTTCAAACATTTCGATCGAGCAAGAATCTAGAACCTAAAAAGTCACAAATTTGCTAGCTTGTGAGTTTTTCTTCTTCAGCTCAATCCGGCATCTTGATGAGTTGAAACTCGTGGAAAATTAACAAATTTCAAAAGTTCAAAATGCATTGCCCAGTGGTCCAGATTACAAAATTCAGTGGATATTGAAAGTTCTTGGTTTCATGTTTTTGAGCTTCAGTCTTATCAAAAGAGTTGTTGCAAATAGTAAGGGGCAAATGTTGGTTTGGTTGAAAATAAAAGTAGTTCGATTTGTTTTATCAATAATAGTGAAACAGCCTGATTTTTAACCATTCCAAAAGAATAACAATTTTAACAACTCTTCTGAAAACTTTACACATTTTTGGAAAATAAAATTTTCGTTTAATTCTGCTATATTTTCTATTTTTTATTTTTTAAAAGTATTTGATCGTACCCAATTTTTGTCAAATAATGCGATTTGAGCTGCATAAAATTTCTGCAATGTTTTTTTACTTATTCAACAAGGAAATGTTGATAAATCACCATTACTCCAGTGTTCCGACCTTAAATAGGCATCCTTGACTAATGAAGAAAACAGTTTGGATTGAATATAAAGTTTACCAATTAGTAAGATCGAATCAATTACTATTACAGTATGGTAAACAAATAAACAAACTTGCACTTTTTCGCAAACAAGACAAAATGTATGACAGCTGACGTTTCTGCAAACAAATGTTGGCGAACACACAACGCAGTGAACTGTCAAACTGTCATAAGTGCGAGTTTGTTTGCCGTAGTCTAATACCTCCTTTATTATGAAAGTTTATATGACTCTTAAAATTCTACATAAAACTTATCTGAACTTGATTTTGAAAACTTTTAATGTATCTAAATGTCAAAATATTACCATAGAATTGCTAAAAAAACATTTTGGAGTGGTTATAACACTGTAAAGACCCCCATTATATCGATAAAATTGATTTTTCGATGGAGTTTTGTTCCAACTCAGACGTCGCCAGAAAATCCACCGGCATACGAACCGGTTCACGTTTTACAAGTCATCCTATGTGCCATCGGAAATGGCCTAAAAATTCTGATCTTTTGATATCTAAACATCTACGTTTTCTGAAAACCTACGTTTGAAGTTTGATATGTCGGATGATAGGGTTTATCTCATATTCCGAGAGTGTCCCCAAGGGGCCACCGTTAACCGGTTCCAAATTGGCCAGGATGGTTCAACGAATAACGGCATGACCGTAGATTGACATATCTTTCAATTTCATGAAGTTTGATATGTCGGATGATAGGGTTTCTCTCATATTCCGGGAGTGTCCCCAAGGGGCCACAGGTAACCGGTTCCAAATTGGTCAGGATGGGTCAACGAACAACGGCATGACCGTAGATTGACATATCTTTCAATTTCATGAAGTTTGATATGTCGGATGATAGGATTTCTCTCATATTCTGGGAGTGTCCCCAAAGGGGCTACCGGTAACCGGTTCCAGATTGGCCAGGATGGGTCAACGAACAACGGCATGACCGTAGATTGACATATATTTCAATTTCATGAAGTTTGATATGTCGGATGATAGGATTTCTCTCATATTCCGGATGTGTTCCCAAGGGGCCACAGGTAACCGGTTCCAGATTGGCCAGGATGGTCAACGAACAACGGCATGACCGTAGATTGACATATATTTCAATTTCATGAAGTTTGATGCGTCGGATGATAGGGTTTATCTCATATTCCGAGAGTGTCCCCAAAGGGCCACCGGTAACCGGTTCCAAATTGGCCAGGATGGGTCAACGAACAACTGCATGACCGTAGATTGACATATATTTCAATTTCATGAAGTTTGATATGTCGGATGATAGGGTTTCTCTCATATTCCGGATGTGTTCCCAAGGGGCCACAGGTAACCGGTTCCAGATTGGTCAGGATGGGTCAACGAACAACGGCATGATCGGAGCATCCTTATTGGTTGAAATTTGCCGGAGATACAGGTCGTCAAAGTTGGGGTCTTAAAAGACCTATTTTCGGTTGTAGCCGATTCCCGGTGGCCACAGTGACCAAATCCGGTTTTCCAGGTCGGTTTCGAAAAGGGGACGTTCTAAGCTTTCATTTGTGACCAAAAGAACCGGAATCGGTCAAAAACTGGATTTTTAAAGATTTTTTAAAGTTTGGGGTCGAAAAGGACCTTATGTGTGTTTTTTTTTAATACCAAGGGAAGGTTAAACACCTGAGCAAAAAGTAAGTTTGATCCAGCGAAAGTTTATCCATTAATTATGATATTTTGAAACATTTTGAATCATTATCTTATAGTAAAATGTCAATACAGCTCAGATTCAATTTTCTGATGTTTCAATTACCTGAGTTGCAATGTTAATTTGTTTTTAGTTAACCGCGGTAAATTTTCTTGAAATTAATAATTCGTTGGCGTCCAACTGTCAAAAATTGCTCGCGGTGGATACTTTTTTACCACAGTTTTTTTATGTGACCAATGTGGCTTTGGTGGATTATTGACAGTTCGAAATATTTCAAGAAAATTTACCGCGGTTAACCAAAATCAAATTAAAATGCAACTCTGGAATTCGAATCAAAAGAAATCTGCATTTTTGGAATTCTTATTCCCAATAAGACCATCTTGGATAACAGATCATTTAGCATAGTTTGTGGGTCATATTTGAGCTAAGCGGGTGCGGGACATTTCGCCGAATGTCGTTTCGCCGACGGTCATTTCGCCGAAGGTCATTTCGCCGAATGTAGTTTCGCCGCATGGGACGTTTCGCCGAATGGGACGTTTCGCCGAATTGACAAATAATCGTAAAATAAATATATAAGATGGACACTAATTGTATTAAATTATTTTGAAAAAGTATAATGTCCCTAAAAGGTGATTTTGCAATCTTTTTAAAAAAATAATTTTTGTTTCTTAGTATGTTATTTTTATAAGTTTATGCATTATAACATGCATAAACAATCGCTTAAAAAATAATCTAGTTGAAAAAAAAATTTGCGAGTTTTTGCATTCTTTCAAATATAAGCAGTTATTTAATTATAGCAAACAATTTTAAATCATTTCTGTGAGTTTTTGGATTTATTTCTGTTAGTTTTTTGCATTCTTGTTTTAATATATCATTTGAATTATTTCTGTGAGTTTTGTGTTCTGTTAACCATGAGCAGTTCTTTTAATTTTCTGCTTATAATTTTGATAAATTTCTGTTAGTTTTTGCATTCTTTGTTTTTTAAGCATATTATTTGTATAATTTTTGTAAGTTTTTGTATTCTTTCCAACATGAGGAGTTCTTTTGATTTTCAGCATAACATTTTGGAAAAATGCCGGTAGTTTTTGCATTCTTTACTGAGCATATTTTTTATATTATTTCTGAGAGTTTTTGCATTCTTTCAAACATGAGCAGTTCTTTTGATTTTTAGCATAACATTTTGGAAATTTTTTGTTAGTTTTTGCATTCTTTATATTAAAGCATATTTTTTTTAATTATTTCTGTGAGTTTTTGCATTCTTTCAAACATGAGCAGTTCTTTTAATTGGCTGCTTATAATTTAGATTATTTCTGTTTGTTTTTGCATTCTTTGTTTTTCAAGCAAATTATTTGTATAATTTTTGGGAGTTTTCGCATTCTTTCAAACATGAGCAGTTCTTTTGATTTTTAGCATAACATTTTGGAAATTTTTTGTTAGTTTTGGCATTCTTTGTATTTAAGCATTTTTTTTATTATTTTTGTGAGTTTTTGCATTCTTTCAAACATGAGCAGTTCTTTTATTTGGCTGCTTATTATTTAGATTATTTCTGTTTGTTTTTGCATTCTTTGTTTTTCAAGCAATTTTTTTTATAATTTTTGCGAGTTTTTGCATTCTTTCAAACATGAACAGTTCTTAGGTTTTCAGCACAACATTTTGCAAAATTGCTGCTAGTTTTTGCATTCTATATTTTTGGCATACTTTTCAAATATTTCGATGAGTTTATGCATTATTAGTTTTTTTAAGCATATTATTTCTATAATTTTTGGTAGGTTTTGCATTCTTTCAAACATGAGCAGTTTTTTTTTTATTTTTAGCATAACATTTAGAATAATTTCTGATAGTTTTTGCATTCTTCATTTTTTAAGATAATTATTTGTATTATTTCTGTGAGTTTTTGCATTCTTTGAAACATGAGACGTTCTTTACTTTTTAAAATATTATATTATTATCTTGCCACTCCTTCTCAAGTTTGCATGAGTGAATTACAAGATGGCACTGCAGCGAACAAATAGCATAAATTGTACAAAAAAGTTAATTTTTATTCAATTCGGCGAAACGTCCATTCGGCGAAATGACTTTCGGCGAAACGTACCATTCGGCGAAACGACATTCGGCGAAATGACCATCGGCGAAACGTACCAGATCCGAGCTAAGCGACAAATACTATCATTTTAAAATTTCAAATCTAAATTATGACCAATAAGCATAAAAATATAAACAAATATTACCAAAATCATAAATTATCTGTCGACTTGCCTTTCAAGCTTCAATTACGTTGCTCACAATTAAAAAATGAGTTCCCATAAACGTGAACAGAGTTAATGCCAGCGGGAACCAGGAAGAAAACTGTTCAACTTTCATTGTGCAATTTTTAATTTCAACAATAAATGCATTGAAGGGATTTACTATGTAAAAAACACAGCAATCTTGCACTGATTAAAAAATAGTTTTGTCTAAATGCTTCATTTGACTTTCATGAATCTCTTGAAGAATTTTGCAGCGTTATTACGAAATTCCTCCGTGTCCCATTCACTGACTTCAAAAAGCCCTTTCCCCCTCTTTGGCCATTCTGTCTTGGAATGTGACACTATTGAATGTGCAGCTTAAGTGCGCAGTGCATCATCTCGACTGCGGCTCTGTGTTATGGATATGGCTTTAGATGCGACAGCTCCCGTCGCCAAAACGGCCAGTCCAGCAGCAGCGTCTTCCGTTGCATAAGTACAATATACGATTAAAAATACGTGACATTCCATCTATCGCCGGTTTCAAATTCTCGTACCGTACTGTCCGTCGTCGTCGTCGACTTAAGCGTTTGGTGGTGTCGTTATCCAAAGAGTTTCCATATATATTCCTACTTAGTAGAGCTATTGAAAACGAAAATGAAAAACAACATTACTCGCCTTCTCCAAAGTCGACACGAGTGCGATTATCAATGCAGACCCACCCGCTCAGTAACAGCTACAGTACGACCGCGGTAGTTTGACATCAGAATAGGAATTGCTTTTGCTTCCTTTTTTGCGATCGATGGAAAAATGACAGTTCCTCAATCTTTCGTCTAATTTAAAAGCTGTCAAACCACCGCAGTTTTCCTGTATCATCCATATGCGATCACTGCCAACTTAGAAAAATGTTCAATGCTGACCTTGAGAAATACCTAGCCTTTTTTTCCTCGCCAATCGCTGGCCTGCACACCATGAAGTGAATGATGGAACTCGGGCCCGGCCAAGCGATTGTCTCTCACCTTCCGTCGTCGTCGTCGTCGTCGTCGGTTCTAAAATGGATTTCCATTAGCGGCTTCACATGAATGACGACGACTTCTATAACATTGTCTTTGCGAATGTAGGACACACCGCGCGCTGTAAAGTGTAGTGAGTGTCTCGATTTCTCGATATTACTCAAAGAGTCTCTCTCGGCACTCTAATGGTTGTTGTAGGATGAAGTGGCTGCTGGCTGGTGATCTATGGCGCGGGCTTCCGTCATTGGGAAGCGATTAGAACAATTTTCATAATTGACGCTTTTTTGCTCTCACTCGTGAGGCTTAGCTCCGGTTGTTGTTGTTGAGTGCGATCACCAATGAAAATAACACGGCGATGGTAATGGCCGTAACGGATGTTTGCTTCTGGACCCATTAACAGGTGACATTGCTCTGGTTGTGAAGTACTGGCCGGTGACACAGCAATAAAGGTGGATTTTGAATCGTCAGATATTTTTAGCAGTAATTTGTAATAATAACCCAACATAACTTAGTTCAAGTCTACTTGAACCATATTTTCAAGATGACGACAGTCGTCCATTGTCGGAGCGGCTCCACCGCAAACCAGGGGACAAAGATTGGGGATTTGGAAGACGGTATTTGTTGATGCTCCATTTTTAAAGAGGATAAGGGAAAATCTCCACGATATCCTCATGAACGTTTCACTTAGAGTTTGACGGTTTTTGAGAAGGTATTAACATATCATTTTTGCATGGTTTTTTTTTTTGTAGAGCCTTGTACTACTGCGCTTGTATGGATTACTGCCAACAATTAAAATGGCTTGATATCGGCTTATTTCGGTAGAGAATTGTTCCTAAAACAATCATAATAATCTAAACATGGTAGTTGTAACTAAAAAGTTTATCATTTTGATCACTACCCACCGTAATATTAGTTCGATCATCGATTTTACTTAAATCGCCTCACGTGTGGGCAAGCTTAGAAAACAATCAGATCCATGGTACAGGTATGCTTTCAGCTCAATTACGTTCAATAATCCCATTTCATCCATGCATCTATCTCCTTCTACTAAGAGACGAACGGTGAACCGCAATTGGAAATTAGAGCCCCGATTGCCATGCGGTGCAGATAGTTTGATTGACTTTCTCCAGACCACCAAAGCCATATCGACGCGATGACGACGCTGTGTGATGGCGGCAAGTTTCAATTAAGGTGGCCGCGCTAAGCGCAAAGAGAGTTGAATTAAACTCAAATGACTTGGCTACCGCCACCGCCAATGTAAAGCGATTTTCTTGAGAAATGTTCGGAAAACAAAACATACAATTATTATTAGTTCAAGTTCAACGTCCCAAGCATAAGAGTTTTTGCTGAAACTGTATTAATGTAGTTTGCAGAACAACAAAATGGCCATGGGAAACTCACGTGTGCCAATTACCATAATCATTTGTTACCGGATTAAATTTCATTTCCTTATCCGGTGGCCGCGGAACAAGCTGACGGGAGTTGTCCACTTTTTTTTCGCTGTTCGCACAATTATGCGATCTTTCTCTCTCACTCACTCGCGCAGTACCACATCGTGGTAGTGCATTTGAGGCACGAAACTGCACTCTGGATCAGTCCCCAGAGGTCGTCATCAGTCTGCTGCTCTTATTCGCGATGATTATGTTCATTTTTCTCGCTTGATTGTTTTCTCAACGCAGCAATCAGATTGAGTCATTTCTCCAGTATAAATACGATATATCGCATTGGAACGTGGTGTTCCGGCCAAGAAGAGCACACGGTAGCCGTGATCGCGTTCGTGATGCTTTCAATCGTCCGCTTCAGCGGTAGCGTCAGAAACTGGAGTGATTTACATTTCCAAAGATATTCCGACGCTATTCAGAAATGAATAATCGTTTTGCTACCAGGCCGATAATTTTTGCTATTAATAATTTGCAAGAGGGGTGGTGGGTCGTATAAATTTTAATCGGCCATCGAGTTCAAACGCAACGCAAAATACAAAATCACGGAATCACTGTTGAGTTCGGACTATAGCATACCAAAACTCCAAGCACGCATCGGATTCATTAAATTACGACGTTTGTTTTGGGTAGGAGATTTTATTCAAGTGGTTGTACATTTTTTGCAACGAACGTAGAGATCAAAAGTTACATTGAAGATTTTCGTCTTCACCATTTTTTAATCAAGTCGAATAAAAAGCAAGAACAAAAAAAAAAGAAAATTACATGTTACGTGAACAACTTTGAACGTTGGCTTGTGACAGAAAACACAGATTTGTTTTATTTTATGATATTTAAATTTAAAATTAGCAAGTACAGTTCAGACTCGATTATCCGAAGACCTTGGAAAAAATCACTTCGGATAATTGAATCAAGGATTTTTTATTCGTTGTCTTATTTTGGATTGCAGAGCTTTATTTTGTTCCCTAAACTACTCTCAACACGGTGCTCAAAATACCGTTATTATGAAAAAAAAATGCAATCCGAAATTTTGGGGTCTATCGATTCTTTACATTATAGGGCACCTCTGTGCAAAAAATAAAAACATTCGCTGGTGTAGTTTTCGAAATACAGCCCTTTTAAGATGTTACATCCAATTTTTAATAAGAAACCCAAAACAATCTATTCAATTTTAGCATTTCAAAGAATATGCAATTCGAGATAATGATGTTTTTTGCTTCATATAACTGTCAAGTATCTCTGGGCCAAGTTTCAGAAGGTTTGCTGATGTAGTTCTCAAGATACAGCCATTTTTAAATGTTATTTGCGACTTTTTCAAAGAAGTATAGATTTCTTCAATACAATTTCAGCACAAAGAATATGCAATTCGAGATAATTATGCCATTTGCTTATGATGACTGTTGAGTATATGCGATACAGTCATTTTAAAATGTTATTTCCGACTGTAAACTATCGGCTCTGAACAAATAAACTTGTCATGGAATTCGATATATTGATTTTCTTCGAAAAAGTTAGAAATTACATTTTAAAATGGCTGTATCTCGAGAATTACATCAGCAAACCTTCTGAAACTTTGCCCAGAGATACTTGACAGTCATATGAAGCAAAATTCATCAGTATCTCGAAATGCATATTCTTTAAAGTGCTATAATTGTATTGATTTTATAGATTTCCTTAGAGAAAGTCGGAAATAGCATTTTAAAATGGCTGTATCTCGAGAACTACATCAGCAAACTTTCTGAAACTTTGCCGAGAGATACTTTACAGTCATATGAAGGAAAATTCATCATTATCTCGAAATGTATATTCTTTAAAGTGCTTAAATTGTATAGATTGTTTTGGTTTTCTTATTGAATATCGGATGTAACATCTTAAAAGGGCTGTATCTCGAAAACTACATCAGCGAATGTTTTTATTTTTTTGCACAGAGGTGCCCTGTGGTGTAAGGAATCGATAGACCTCAAAATCTCGGATTGCATATTTTTTCATAATAACGGTATTTTGAGTACCGTGCTTAAGTATATTAGAATTTATAAATCCAAGATGACGTCAAAATTGGTGGTGATGGAATGTCGAGAAACTGCTTTTGGTAATTTAATTGGCAATAGCCGAACTCGAATTCGATGTTAAAAGTAAGAAAATAAAGAAGCCATTTTGTGTCATTGACTTCACCCATAAAAGTCTTCATACAATTTTGGCAGCTGTTCTTACAAAAATGGTACGTAAATATTCTAAAATCTGTAGCTTTTGAATGAATTTTCTGTTCGATTTTGGTGTCTTCGGCAAAGTTGTAGGTATTGCTAAGGAATAGTTAGGAAAAAATAGGTACCTACAAAGAAAAATAAATCCGATTTTAATTTTAACTTTTTTCCACTCAATTTCTTTTAATTTTTGAAACATTTTGATATGTTTTAGGGGACAAAAAACCGCAACTTTTGTGCCATAAAGAAATACATACAAAAATTGTGGAGCTGAGTATTTTTTTGAAAATGTGTTTTTTTTGATAAAAAAGAAATGCTCTTAATTTTTTTTTGCTTTGGTTTTTAATTTTTAATTAAATTTGCAATCGAAAAGTACTTGACAGATTTTTTGGTAAAGTACACCGTTTTCAAGACGCACATTTGAAGATTTTCGAGCACAGGCTCAATGCTCAAACGTATTGTTTTGCCATGTTGTTCGATGATTTTAATTAAATGAATTACTCACGAAAAAGATAACAATGTTTTGTTCTTTTGCCAAAAACAGATTTGTAAAATATTATTTTGCCATCAAGTTAAACTCATTTGCGTTTTTGTGATGTGCCCGAAAATCTTCAAAATCTGGCATGCCTGGGTCCAATCTTCAATGTCTCTTAGACAATTTCATTGGAAATTGCCTAAACTTTTCGAAAAAAAATATTTTAGACGTGGACAATCATGGACAACCTTTAAAAAAACGGGAATTTCTCAGGTAAAATTAAACTTCATATCGGTGCATTTTATCAAAAAATCTGTAGAGTTCTTTTCGATTGCAAATTTAATTTAACATTAAAAATTGATGCAAAAAATATTTATTTTTTCCAAAAAAACATAATAATAAATATACATATGTATGAATTTAGGAAAATTTTATTTTTGCTTAAAAAAAATTATCAAAAAACTGTCCTCTTTAATACCTACAACTTTGTCGAATACACCTAATCGATTAGTAAATTTTAAAAAATACAAGAAAAATAAAAATGGTCCAAATCGACTGATTTCATAGAGAATTGTTCATACAATCTATGGGACTATCCATAAACCACGTGGACACTTAATGGGGGAGGGGTTGACATTTCCAAAAACGTGGACACTTTGGATGGTCCCTATCGTATGTGCTGTGTTTCGCGCCTAATTTGCGACACATATGAGCAATTTGGTGAGAATTCTAACAATGATTTTTTTTGTAGGTACGTTCGAAGATTACATTTTGCACAATTAGTACATTGCAAATTTTATTTTAAAATCTTGTCAAAACTTCAAAAATTGTACTATAACTATGAAACAGAAACTCAAAAGTTCTACAAAATAATTAAGTGAAATGTAATGGAAATATATGAATTAGAAATTCAATACATTTACATCACACAAAAAGATTCTTTAAAATGTCAAAGAAATCTATCCAATGCTCATCTGCAGATCGTTCTATCCATTAAATGGCACCTGTACTCGTCAGCAGATCATGATCCAACCTCAAAGCTCAATGTTTGGAATGCAGAACTCAAACTGCAGAGATCGTGCCGATAGTTCGGCTTAGCTTTATGAGAACAGAGCAAAATACGCTCCCCTCGGTGGATCGTAAATTCTCTGCTGCCACGTGACAATTGCCCTTACCGGGGTTGACGTTTCGCTTCCAAGCTCCACTCGAACAGCATCACTGCCCTACAGAGAGATCGGACGCGATCGTGTGTTTGTGTACTCAGTGGGTGATGTTGAAATGTGTGCTAAGTTGGCCGATGGGCTCGAGAGCTTCAAGTTTAGCACAACTCAGCAGCAGCAGCAGTTTGGAGGCTGCAGGTTTGTTTGTCGCAGGTGTACTTTTTGTTAGGGTGGTTCATTGCTGTAAAATGAATCAAAAATATATCAACGTTAGCAAAGTTAGCTCAGTTTCGCGACTTGTCAAGGTTTGGGGAACTACAACCAGATCATCCCAAGCCCGCCACAGTCCGCCCTATCAGCAATATTTCACTTACACGCTATAGCATACAAACTAAAACGACAGGTTGTGTTTTTGCGCGACGTTTGATTCACACGAGATGTGACGAAATAATGGCTTTTCGGTTTTGTGTAAGCGGGCAAAATAGTTGCGGTCTAGAACAGGTTGATCGTTGTTGTTGTTGTTTTTTTCTTCTTGTTACTTTTTTCGCTCGTCAGATAAATTTTGCGGTAAACAGCGACTGACGGACTGTTAATTACCTCGGTGAACTTCAATGTGACTGGGTTAGACTCACCTGTTTATATTGATGCCCTCTACGGACGTGTGAGGTTATCCGCTGCCCATATCTTTTCGACGCGGGCTGTATATGAGGTGTAGACACATTTTGTAGACAACGAAAAATCGAGAGTTTTTTTTTTTAAAGGTCCTATAAGCTATTGTGTTTTATATGCTTATAGAACCTTAACAAAAACTCTAGAAAAGAAATATCGATTCACATATCAATCAGAATGCCCTAAACGATCTTCTTCGCCGGCGTGCCTTCTGATCTGCCTTCTGATACAGGAAAGATTTGTTGATGCAATTGGATCATTCATATATCAATACATAAATCTAAAAAAAATACCTCTAGAATTATTGGAAGGTTTGCTGTGTTTTTAATCACTTGTCGCGATAGCCAACTCGCTTTTTCCCAATCAAATGCATTGAGAAACAGATAGAAAGACCATGAATCGCACGTGCAGAGACAAACAACGGAGGAAATTGAAGCAAATTGATTGTGCTCTTTTGTAGCCCACAAGAAGAAAGAAAGGTTCCAAGGTGCGAACAACAAGAGGGGAGAAAAAAATAATCCACACATCTCTCCATTCATCCATTGGACCATGGTATGGAGTTTCAATGCAGGACAGGTGAGGGGGGTATCTCCACTGGAGACAGCCCGTAAACTAATGGCTAAACCGAAAGCAAATCGTCCAGGCAGAGTGACTCAATCGAGTGGAGTCGAATTTTACTGTTATGTAATTTAGCTTGTGAGGAGCCGCCATAAATGAGATGTTGGATGAGCCGACGACACACTCTCGTGACAAATTAACTTTCGAGGTACAGGTTGTCGGTTCGATCTGGGTGGGTGATAAGGACAAAAGCCCAGAATTTGCCACTTTTATACGACTGTCGTAAAAGTGAAGGTATCGGCGATTTTTAGAAGATTTCATGCTCACACAGTCGATGGGGATCGGAAGCACTGCGGAGTAGCTGAGGCTGTTACCTAACGTAATATCTTAGTCCGTCCGAAATGGGCACACAAAACGAGTATGGGTTTGGGTCAGTCAGTCAGTCTGTCAGCTTCTGTTCAAAGTTTGAGCCCCGTGTGCAGCGTAAAAATACAATTTTTGCTCCTTTCCTCGGATAAACGATACCGATGGGAAAGAAAGAAGAAGAAAAAGTGGGAGAAAGATGAAGCCGTGTTTGAGCAGATCTGGCACGGGTTGATTGGAGTTAGCCAATTTTGATGTTACGTAAACTGGAGGCTAACTATATTAATTCATCTCGTTGCTTTAGTTGGGAGATGAGATTCATCATCGGTGATGAACTGCAGTTTTGTGAAATAAAGACGTGTAGTCTTCAAGAATCATCTTTTCGATTCATTTTAATATATTTTGTTATGAAACTTTTTCTAATAAAAATATTTCAAAGTCCAAATTTGACATGATGCTCCAACGACTCCACCCTTTGCAAATGGGTTAAAAACTGCAAAACAAACAGGTTGGAATGGATGGTAGCAAAAATGTAAACAATTAAACAGAGGCGTTGACACTAATAACAGGAAAGCGGTAGCTGCGTCGTCGTAGTCGTCGTCGCTCGGAAACTTACTGAATCGTGAATAATTACACTCTCGATCGCAATTCAACTCACTCGTGCCATGACTATGATGTACTTGTGTGTGCATTACCCGTTTGGAGCCCGCGCGATGGTGATGATGATTGCTGTTGATATTGCTGAAAGCTAGCAGTTTGTGCTAAAAACTGACGGTGACTTTCAGGGTGTGCCTTCGCCACATGTAGAGCACTTTGTGACTGATAATAATGATGATAATTGGGGTGTTGTTGTTGTTGTTGTATTTTTGTGTGTGTCTATATTGCGTGGGTTGGGAAGGAAGTAAAATCGGATGTTTCTGCCTTCCTCACTTGGCGCAAATATGTAAAAAAAATCAAATACCTTTTCAACTAAATAAAAAAAGGATCGCACGATCAACCAAAAATTTGTAATAAGTGTGGCTTCTAAAAGAATTGCTATTATTTCAAGAGATAAAAAAAAAGCAAGAGATAGAAAGGCCACTCAATTCCGAAAAGGTGAATACCCACTGAGAATTTTGGCTCGAGATCGAGTCTGAATCGAGTCGAGACTAGAGCCAAAATTCTCAGTGGTTGGTTGCTCTTTCAAGGAAAAATAGTTTTAAGACCGAAAAATTCAGCCTAACATTTGAAAAGGTCGTTAAAATGGGAAATTTTACGCAACATACTCAAAAATAAGAGAAATTCATCAAGATTTTGAGATATAATTTTTTGAAAATAATTTTAGGGCAACGCGCTAAAAAGAGGAAATGACGAAAACCGGAAAACACAACTTTTTTCACTAAAACTTTGATAACTTGGAAATTTCAACGATGACCTATACTTTTAAGGGTAACAAAATTTTCGTTATTGAATGGCACAATGAATAATAGGCAGTAATAGACATTATACTTTAATAACATTTTTTTTTTTAATTTTATTTTTTTTAACAATATGAACTATTGTTGCAATTTGAAAAAAAATCATTTCATGAGGAAAAACACCAGAGCAAATTAATGGCTGAGAAAATTTCCTACATTTTTTTCAATTTGTGGAGCGGCCGTGGCTGACTGGTTACGGTGTTCGCTTTGTAAGCGAATGGTTCTGGGTTCGATTCCCATCTGCTCCCAACGAGAAAGTTAAGAACACATTAATTTGAAATGATGAATATGAACGAAAAATCAAAGTCGCTCGAGGCGGGGTTCGATCCTCCGTCCTTTGGATTGGTAAGCAAAAATGCTAACCACTAGGCCATGACGGCTTGGTGAGCGTGGAATGGAATTAGGAATACTGTTACAGAGAGCGAGTTGTGGCGCTATAACCACGGCAAATAAGGTCCAGGGCATTCGTGGAAATACAATGTCCCATCCCAGAGGGTCCCGGAGAACCAAGCCTTCTTAGCATGGTGCTCCTAACGAATACAAACCAAATCTCGGAGCGTATGGTGGTGTGTCCCCACGCTTCTTCCTCCCCTGTCGATTCAGAATTGTGTTGTTGTTCGAACACTCAGTGCTCAAACTCAACCCAATTACGAGTCATCTCTGCGATACGGCTTTACGCAGTAGGCCTGGCCGCTTTAACGCTTGTGATGTTTCAATGCATTCTAATGCAATGGCGCACTGCAAATGTTAATAAATGACAAGAAGAGTGCTAGGCGTCATCTAACCTAAGGCACTCTCCAGGATCCCTTCGAAAGATTGGCTGCGCTAGGGTCTGATTAGAGATTAGATTAGATTAGAAAATTTCCTACAGTTTTTTCAATTGAATTTTCGATTGGTTGCAGAATTACAGCCTCTAAAAGTTTTAAAATGATGGAAAATTGGTGTGTCGCAGTGCAGTTTCCATTTTTAACTGATGGTATCTTTGGCAACTGCTGATTCGATTTTCAATGTTTAAAAGTGAAATTTTCTGCTCTCTTTTGAATAAAAAATATTTTTAAGTTAAAAAATCAACTCTAACATTTAAAAATATCCAAAATAAGTGTTTTGATTTCTTTTAAAATGTTTGTTTTTGTTTTCAAAACTTTACAATATTTTCAAATAGCCTTATGAAAATAATGCAATAAAAAGACAAGTTGAACATTCTCCTAACAACGTCCTAATAAATCTCACTTTGATGAACATTCTAAGTCGCAACAAGTTTTTCGGCAGCTTGCAACATTATCTTCCACACAATTGAACAAAATTGGCCTCCAAAATACTTAAGCAGCTAACAATGCCGTCAACGACAAATCAGTCACAAGCTTCTAACTCAACAATTCGCGACAATTCTAAAGAGGGAGCGCGCTCAGCTTGGACCCAACTTCCCATAATACAGATGATGCTCATACCTACACTCATTTATCTTCTTTTTAAACCCATGAGTTTCTGAGTTAGGGCCCCCACAACGATGTCAACTCAACTGGTAGCTTGATCTTGATGATGGCAGACAAAAAGCCATTCTGTGTGTGAGTGGCCACCGGATGGTGGATTTAGTCTGTGTGGGACGCAACGTGGCTTGCGGATCTCTCGTGCAAAGCACAATACAAAAGCACCGCCACCCAAAGTCACCACGCCTGACACAATTTGGCGGAAAGAGAAATTAGTGTGCCGTCCCCCTGCTCCTGCGCGTCATCATCATCATCATGTGAGTGAAACTGCGTTGAAAGGTTCTGGTCCGGGGGGATGTTGTACCAAGAAGCGAAACTCCTCCATAACTGGAATATAATCGCTTGCCCGGAGTGGGTAGATGATATTATAATTACCATGGTTTCTTCTAAAACTAGAAACCCACCGACATGGTGACCCAGTTTTGACGAGAGCCGTGCTAATTCTGTGCGGCAGTTCCTGGATGGGAAGTTTACGAGATGAGCAACAATTCCCCTGCGCGACAAAACGCGATCGAACCATTGCGGGCAAAGCACCGAAAAATTGGGGGCGTTTCAGGAAGGAAACTAGCTTGAAAAGAGAAATCGAGCGGAACAAAACGAGGACAGCGCCGCTCGGTGACGACAACAAGTTAAAACTTTGCAGAAATAAACTTTTTTTTATGGCCTCGTCAAATTGAGTAGGATGACAGAGGGTAAAACTAGCCATGTAACTTTCAACTAACGTGTGCGAGAGAGATTTTAGCTCAGAAAAGAAAAACTGTTGAACGTATCTAAAAGAATTGGTATCGCACGTTACACAGAGATCTCACGGTAATTTGATCCCTCTCCCATGCCAATTCTTCACTCTGGATCTGGGCTATTCTTTATTACCTTTCCGGAACGAGCAAAACCATATGGAGAGGAGGCTAATGGAGTACATGTTGTAATGGAGAGCTAACGTTCGGACGGGCCTGGGTTGGTTCTGCTGAGTAATAGAATTATGGTTACGGTGCTTCTCCAGGGAACGAGCAAAAATCTTTCTCTTGTTATCTCTAAATTTAATGTGATGTTCTTGCTTAAGGGAACAAAAAAGGGTGGGTAGTGAAAAAGTTGAAATTTGAAAGTAATCTAAACCATTTCTATCATTTTACAGGTTCCAATACGTATTTGTCACAAATACGTATAAATACGCAAATATGTCTGCTGTAAAAATTCTACTTACAGACTATCGTGTTCTCTAAAGCAATAAATACTTAAAAGTTAAGTTAGGAATGACCATGTTTCAGTTAATGTCACCTCGATAAAATAAACAACAACAACTTCAAAAGTTAGATAACTTCAAACTACTCCGATACAGTTGTATGAATCTTCGTCTTCAAACCATATTATTTTTGCAAGTGTCTTGCAAAAAAGCGTTAATTTGAAAGTTGTGAAATTGGAAGGTTTAATAAAACCTCTTTATGATGTAATATTACATAAGTTTTCCTGTGCATACTGTCCGGAATCGCAAAAAAGTAAACTCGTTGCAAAACGAAAATCTTCTTGGACAAATGTACGACTCGTGCTAAAAAATCTTCTTTTTTGCAACTTGTTGTGGCCTATTTGTTTGCAAATAAATTTTACTTTGATCTGTTCGTCTTGTGAATGGAAACTAGCTTGTCAAATTCAATTATGTGGCTTTATGATCACTTTTCAAAGATCACATGTGGTCATCTTTTGTGGGTATCATCATTTGTTATCTTCCCATCATTAAGAAATTTTATGCGCATTCTTCGAAACGATGAAGCAACGACGTGTCATAATGTCTGTCCGTCTGGTATTTTGGCAAATCAAAACAAAAACCTAAATCAACACCATATTGGAGGCAAGCTCTGCTCGCTTATGTTTACATCAACATATTAAGCAAGATAAAACATTAAAAATCCGCCACATGTGTGTCTGAACCACTCTCCGATCAACGGCCGCCGCTGCTGCCACGCTGTGCTGGATGCTAATGTGGCCATTATTGAGAATGGAATCAACAAATGGGGTCAGGGGCGCAAAAGAACTCCCCATACCAAAGCCATGTTTCCTTTTGGTTTGCTCGTTCTATACAACGCCGCCACCATCGCCGGAGTCGGTGGTTGGTAGAGCCTCAAATCGGTCGTTTGTTTACTTTATTTTTAAAGTTATGCCAGCAACAAGTTTCGCGTAAAATCACATGTGAGTAGACTTGCTGGCGTTGAAGTCTGCAAATTGTAAATTTTGTTGCCATGATTTGTCATTTTTGATTTCACACTTTTAAAATGACTTATCCATTTTCAAACAACACAAATGATTGTGTTTATCAAACAACAGATAGTATTAAGGAATTCACAGCTGGTGGCCATAGCAAGTGCGAATTGACCCGCTTAACCCTTCCCTTGATCGATCGATCGGTAGACCAGATTTTTGGTGCCGCTGAGGGGTGTTTCTGTGGCTGCAGCAGACTGGTTAAGAGTGTGAAAGATCACATCGCACAGGTTCATATTACAGGTGTTTTATTCATCGTTGCGTGCGTCAATACCGTGCACGGAAAGTTGGAAATTTTGATTTTTTTCAAGTATATATCGTTACAAAAACATGCTGTGTATGTATCTCTCAAATATTATTTTGTAAGATCTGTTTTCTGAAAGTGAAATTTATTTTGCTACATCCAAACTCTCCGTGTCCTAAACAAAAAAAACAAACGTTGAAAATCGATGATGTTAGATGTGTTTACCGCAGGAACGAAAAAACCAACATAAAAAACCGGTTTACAAAACCAATGAATCAAAAACACACGGTGATTAAGCCACTTTTCGCAGATGATTGCGTTAAGTAACACCGGTGGGGTTTTTTTGTTTTCGAGGGAAGGTAAAAAGTAGCACTTGTTAAGCCGATGAAAAGATAGTCTGGGGCATTACGTGTTACGTGCAACTAGCCCTCCCAAAAAAAGTACTCTCGGCCCTAATTAGAGCGTTTTGCGCCGAATGGTTGCAACCGATACCGTGCTGAGCTGAACTAGGCTGGCTGTGTACGTAAGTAATTAATTTAATTCGCATTCAACGCACATCCATCACCTGCATCGAAAAGTCGTTTTGTTGACTTTTTTCCGATGGCTAGGCTCGCAAAAGTCCACAACTCTCGTGCTGCACATATGTTGGTGTGTTTGTGTGTATTTAATTACAGCACAAATTATCGATTACCTCTTTTTATCGTCGTTTGTTTTCTACACGAATCGTCTATGACAGTGGTTTTCAAATTTAGTTTGGCTCGGATCAAATCTTAAAGATTGAACAATAAATCAATAATATGTTGGATCTGGGACTGTTAATCTTGTTAAGGTTATTAAATAATCTAAATATTTTAGTAAAAAACTTCATACAAACAACACATTTTTATTATGTTTTATACATTTAATGTGAACCGTAGAAACCATTTTGGGAACCACTGCTTACTTGACCGCGTTCAGCAAAAAATGGAGTGTGAAATTAATTTACTGAGTCGCTCATGTTTACATGCTCTTTCTCTGTCCCTCGCATTTCTATTAAAACAGCATAATCATATAACGCTTCCGCTTTTCCTCTTTTGCAGATTTGTCCCGGGCACAGCGGACCCTGTCCAAGAGTCTGAACGAGTTCAACTTTGAGTGCATCGGCTCGACCCAAACCGACGACGAGCAGGTGATAGCCGACAGTCTGAAGCAGTTTAGTAAGCTCATATCGGCGATAGAGGAAGAACGTGATAATATGGTAAGTGTGTGTGTTAGTGTGTCCGCAAATGGCTTCCTTATACTTGCTTCACCCAGTTGAAAAAGAGTCACAGGTTCGCTTATCGAACGAGAAATTACATCATCAACACCATCACTGGTCGTCGTAGGTTGATTGGTTGTCTTTAGTAACCTGCTTCTGCGCCCCGGCCAGCCAACATCTCCATATTTATATTAATTTACTATATTGCTTATTTATCACTCTCTCTCTCACTCCACTCTCCACTTCCCCTCTTCCCAAACAGTTGGATCGAGCGCACGATCAAATCGTGGGACCGCTGGAGGAGTTTCGCAAGTGTCATATCGGAGGCGTGAAGGAGAACAAGAAAAAGTACGACAAAAAGACTGCCAAATTTTGCCAGGCGCAAGAAAGGTTCCTTAACATGTCCTCGAAGAAGCCGGGATCGGCCGTCGTGGAGGTGAGTGTCTGTGTTCGTGTTTGTTTACGGGACCATCTGAATGGATTAGTATCATGGGATATTCAGATTTTTTTGTTCAGTTTTGGATTATGAGTCAATAGATGTACATGGGTGGGTCTACGAGCTTTCTATGAATAGTAGTTCATTTTTTAATTTTTAGCGAAATCTAACTTGCTATCGAAAAATACTTTAATTATTTTTTGAAAATGTAGCGTTTTCAAGTACAAGTTTTTTTTTAAGGGATAAATTTTGTCGTTTCAAAGGGTTTTTTGAATTTAAAAAATAATTCTTGAAAAAAAGACTTCCTGAAAAAAATATTTTTGAAAAGCTGAAAATATTTGCTATAAATTTATCTTTGGAACTTTGAAAATCGGGTAATTTTATATTGACGATTTTTGGAAACTATTGGCCCAATTTTCTTGTGTACAGTGTAACAGCTCTTCCAAAGAACATTTCTTGGAAAATCAAATTGCCACATAATTTTGCGAATTTTTCGAGAACACTTAGATAAAAAAAAATGGTAAGTCTGTTATTTGGCACCACGAAAGAAGCTTAAAATATTTTATTTTAAAGGATTTTCCTTCAGAATAGTCGCTGAAAATCGGGTAGTGTACTTTATGTATGCATTAAATTTCACATAAACATGCCTTAAGAGACGCTTAACTATATATTTAACTAATATTTGACATCCAATGAAAAGTTTTCGAACCAAAAGTTTTCGAACCAGACTTCTAGCTGTCTTTATGCACCAATTTGTATCCTGGCAATCTGTTGCTGTTGCTTATAAAATCAAAAAAAATAACTTTTAAACAAAAGTTGCTTTAGATCCCCCGATGAAATGTTTCGACCTACCCCGCAAAATTTCGGAAAAGAGCCCTTCTTTCAAAGTGCTAAATATTAGACCTACTGATTTTTTTTTTATCTTAAGTTTGTTCTAGAAAACACACCGTGCTATCTGCTGCTGGCAAAAATATGTTTGAACCAGATCGGCCCCTTTTTAACTCCCTTACAGGAAATATCTTGATAACTCTGTGTAGTTCACAAGAATTCCATACTGCGAACGGAACGGAATCCGATAACATTTCCACTTTGCCTGCACTGTTCCTGTTCTAAACGTTGTTGTACGTCATCCCTGCCCCTGTCCCCTGGCAACAGCAGCAGTAGCACAAATGCAATTATCGACGACACCCCAAGCCATTCACCCCCTACCGATTTGAGCAACAGTGAGTGCAGCAGCACAAAAAAAACCAAACCTATGTCGCAATTTCTCCCCCTCGGGCATTACAGGATGGGCTCTGAAACGTCCTGGTGATGACACCGTGAAATTCTGGCGGCGTTATCTGTGCTGAGAAATTCTCTAGGAGACAATCATTTTTTTAAATTTTGTATGATGTTTTAAAACTCATTTCATGACGACTTCAAGTTTTCCAGATTATCAGAGAATTAAAAAAAATATTCAAGAAATAATAAAAAATATAAAGCAAAGTCAATTTGCGGAAACCCACATTGACATCTTCCTTGCATCCTCCCTGACATGAGGGGAGGAAATCCTTGTTCCGGTTTGGTCATCATCCGCACCCCAGGAAGCTAATTCAAATCTTGTTCGCTGCACCCTCATTTCTATGAATCCAATCCCCCGGAACGTGCCAAGATTCGCGTGGGTTCTTTGGTGCTTGTACAGAACATTTGCTCACTGCCGGTTGCACACGTGTGCCACGCAAATCCAAGCAAACGTCACTGCTGCTTTTGGTGTTTGGCGTCGTCGGCGGCTTCTGTCAGTCACAGCAGTGTCGTCGCCTCCTTCGTCAATGGGACAAACAGAGTGGGGGATCAATCACCCAAGGAAGAGCAAGAGAGAGAATCCTGTACTCACCTCTTACTGCCAAAGAGAGTGAATTTTTAGTTCCGGTGGCGAATTCGCATGCGCCAATTTTGTTGTTGTTGTCATCCTTCCATTTTGGAGTGGAAATGTCTCTCTCTCTCTGGGTAGGAGTCATTCATGTCAGAGGAAATCGGTGTGTAGGCGAGAGAAATTGTACTATTCTCCCACAGGTTTGCGTGACATTTTCGTGAGAGCGTGCCGCCGTTTGTTTGTCACGGTGTGAAATCCGTTTGATGCTCTACTGTGTGGGTGCAGGATCTGCTACAGGATAGTCGCGATCTTTTGTTTTTAGAAAAACGATTCAACTTGTTTCAAAATTGGTTTGAGAGCAAAAGCATAATTTGTCATACCAATTATTTCATTTATTGTAGTTGTAAAACGCATTGGACAAAATTCACAAAAATATGTATTGTTTTAAACTAGTTCCATCTTGCTAATGCATTTCTAATTGACGTTAATTAATTTCCATAGTGTTTGTGTCGCTAGGAAATTCCGTGTGCAAACGACAATATATTGAGAATGGATATTCTAATGGATTTGCTGTCTTCGACAAAGCTGTATTTATGATTATGATTATGAACACATACACTGAAAAAAAAATCTTGTTTTTCTATTTGACTTTTTATCAACAAAAGTTGAACTCCCAAAATACATTTTTTTATTTTAGATTTTTCATATGATTGAAGAGTCTAAATATATATTTGTTTGTGCTACAGTTCAGAATGATGGAAAATCGTATACATTCAAGACTCGATTATCCGAAGGCCTTGGCAACATTTCACTTCGGATAAACAAAACTTTAGATAATTAAATCACAAAAAAATCTTGTTTTTATTGTCGAGCTTAAGCATGACACCTAAACTGCCCCTGATCGCATAAATGTCCCATATGCATTTTCATCGTTTTTGAGTTATTGATGAAGTTTGGTTCAAAATCGTGTGCTCTTTCAGAAAAACCTGCAACACCCAGTACTTTGCTCTAGAATTCATGAGGAAATCAAGTTTTTTTTTCGCGAAAACATAACGCGTAGCCTTATGTGTGGTACAACTTTCAAATGCATTTTGCTCAGCTTGCTGTTTTTGCATATAGGACATTTATGCGAACATGGGCAGTAAACTTCTCTAAAGTGATTTATAGTTCAAAAAACCAAGTTGGCGTCAAAAATAGTGTTAAAAAAAATGCATTTTTAAATTTATTAGACAACCAACCATTCAAATTTGACTAAAATGGTGTCGCAGTACTCGAATTTAATGTAAAAGTAAGAAAATAGAAAAAACAGAAGATTTTTTTTCTTCGTTATTCAATTATTCGATGTCCCATACAAACCATCGGTTAATCGAACTTCGGATAATCGAAACTTCGGATAATCGAGGCCTCGGATATTCGAGTCTGGACTGTACTTAAGATAAGATTTTTTTTAAACAATGGTGAATTAAAAAACTTGAAATTTTTCAAACAAAATTTAAAAATGATTGTTAGATGCAAAATCAAATTTCTATCGAAAATTTTACAAATTGTTTGATTAAGTTCACCGTTTTCAAGTTATAGATATTTGAACGTTTTTTGCCTTCCTCACCTCACTGAGGCAAGGCTATAAACTCACTCGAAAATTGAACTTCTTAAATAGACCTTCTAGATATAACTTTACGTATACATATCGACTCAGAATCAAATTCTGAACAAATGTCTGTGGGGATGTGTGTAGACATGATTTACTGTTTAGTAAAGTATTTAGAAAGTTATGCTAAGAAAAAGATTTTTGTATCTACAAAAATCTTTGGGTGATTTTTCTTGCATAACCTCAAAAGGCCGGGTCTTTTTTTTTACGTGCGAGAGTCGCGCCAGATGCGAAACGCCCGGTTGCCACATCGCTTCACATGAGAGTCTGCATGTTTTCTGGAAATGTCTGTATCAGGTATATATTTTTTCATAAACTTATTTTCATTATTACTTTGTAAATGTTAGGAAGGCACCAACAACCTAATGGTGGATTAAGAAACGTTTTTTTTATAAATGTTCAGTTTTTCGCAATTTTAAATACTCCATGCAACCTCATGCACCCTTGTAAAAATATATTCAAAAATAACTGAGGAAATTTCCTACTTTTTTAACATTGTTGATCTGGTGATTGCGGATATATCTACAGCATCTTAACACTGCTGTATCTACAGCATGTTTAACACCAACTCACACGGACGCCCAAGCCTCCCAAAAAAGGTGGAACGGTAACTTCAACTCGCTGGTTCTCGGGCATTACTCAACAAATCGGGACGATTTTTGTTTCCAGTGATTTGTAATCTGTAATTTCTGCGACCGAAAACATCTTTCCACCTTTTTTTTAAACGACTGCCTCCGCGAAAATTTTGGCGATTTTTTTTACACGCGAAAAAAAAGTTGGAACGATGTTTTAGATCGCAAAAATTACAGATTTGATCAAATTAAGTTCTGTAATGTTCTAGAATCATCTAGACATCCTAACAAATCGCTGGAAAGAAGAATCATTTTGATTGGTTGAGTTATGCCCGAGAACTATTGAGTTGAAGTTACCGTTCCAACTTTTTTGGAGCCTTGGGCATTGGAATGTTAAAGTTTAAATTTTGAAAAAAATGAGTTTTTCTCAGTGTTATCTAGGTAATTAGCCCTCTTGGATCTTGGAAACTGTTGGTTCGATTTCCAATGGTAATACAACTAATAAGAAAAGGTTTAAAAAAATAAATCAAGAGGGGAATGTTTTCTATTTATGCCTCTTTCGATCTGTTTGATTAAAGATTAAAAAACATTTATTTGATTGAAAACATATCTATTTGTTCTAACTACTTTAGAATCGATTTTACGAGTCTTTCAATGAACATTTAAATGTTTTGCAATAATTTATGTTCAGCAAAAAATTAAAATAAACTTGCTTGGGCCGTATAATTTATTTTCAAAATAAATATTTGAAATAGTTTACCTAATTGTGATATCAACAACTCATTTCATTAAATTTGATTCATCAAAAAAGTAAAAATCATTGCAGCTTTCGACTGCTGTACAATCGGGAGACCAAATACTATCGATTTCAACAACATTTAGCTAAAATTGTATGGTTAAGTTTATTGTTGGTCATCCATAACCGATTTTTGTAAAATTTTAACAGACGATTTACCGATCTAAAACTGCCCATAAAATAACCGTAATCGGTAACAAATCTAAGTTTGAACCTTTCAGAAATTTGATTTTAAAAGGTTAGGTTTTATTTTCAAAATCGAGCCGTGCCCTCCGAGCAGCGCTGTTATGAAGACAAAAACAAAACCAAGCATATTGTGAAAAGTTCAACGTTGAAGACTACAAAATCGCACCACCCCTGTTGTCCCTCCAAAGGGGTGCCTTCTCGGTGCGACGTCCGTGATTGAAGCTACCGAGTTTTCTCTCCCCCACAAAAGCACCTCCTGTTTCGACGTTTTCCGTTGCTTTCGCTGTGTGCGTGCGGGGTAAAATTTGCGTGTTTATCGAACGACGACATCGACAGCGCGTCGTCTATCGTCTGCCTGCCTGCCTGCCTGCAAGGATGTGTGAAGGAGGATCATCATAAATATTCTCAGTTTTTCACTTTCAACAGCAGCCACATATCCTCTGAGTTTTTTCCCTCAACCGCGCGCGTGTGACGACGATTTTCCTAGTGCTGGGGCCAGCTGAAAAGTTGGAATTTAATTTGCAATCCTCGATATTTGGAGTTGCTGGAGTTTAGCCAAGCGCTTTCGTGTTGATTTTCGGCGGGGTGTCGTCGTTGGCGTCGACAGGTGAAAAAGTGATTAAAAGACCTTCCTTCTTGCGACTGCCATATTCCGGAAGGACACACACGGAAGATTCGCGGAGTGGTTCGATGACCAGTTTGGCAAAGTGAAATTGATCGAAAGTTTTGTGGGATTTTGGAATACCCCAGTGTTGTGGACAGTGCTTTTAAGGTGAACAACTGGAAGAAGTACTTTTGGATAAGGAAAATTGGGCTGTTTCTCACTGGCCTCAATGGAGTCAATTGTGTAGCAAAGTGACGTCTGTGTGTCATGTGACGTTAGTCAAAGTAAGAATTTTATGTGTTTCACTAGAAATTAGTTGAAAGTTACTAAAATTTGCCAATTTTCCAAACAATTTGCAATGTTAGCCAGAGTAGCAAAGTTCCTTCTCTCATTGATAAATGCTAAAGTTGACGCAAGCGACGAACTTGTACAGCGTGAGATTGTGTGCGTAAATTAAGGAGTTTTCCCGCGAATTGGTGTGCGTCTGGTTTTATTGGTCAATGAAATCCGACGACAAACGTCGGAGGGGTTGGTGGAAATCGAGGACCGGAGAGGACTCGCGGGGGTTATCATCAAAGTGGACACGACGACGAATGGTTGACTGCATGTTAAACCATGCGACCAACAACGGGGTTGCCTTTTTTGTGTGTTATATAACCCTATTAGGCGCGGACTGGTAAAATTAGCCCGTTCTACAACCCTCCATCCACCTCCCACCCGCACCGGAAAATGTCACCTACCTGTCGTCGACGAGGAAGAAGCCTTTTTCGGGGTGATTTTTCCTCCCTGATGACATCATATCCAGGCGGCAGTGGTTTTGTTTGTGTTTGTGGAGCACAGCTTGTGTGGGCGGATTTTTTTTTAACAATTTCGGGGAGGAAAATCTGCGCCACGAAGAAGAGCATCAGGAAGAAAGCAGTTTCGCATACAGCTGTTCCTTCGCCGAAGCGAGACATGGTTCCATGTCGAAGCGTTTGTGTGTCCGTCTGTAGGGTGGCCATAATCATTATGGCTAACCTTGAAACAAAAAAAAACATCACTCCTCTTCCCAGTAATTGTTTGACGAAGAAGAGTCGCTTCTCTCACTCCATGACATCATCTCAACCTAGCTTTTCTCGGACAGGTGGATGTAACAGATTGGAGAAGAAATCACCTCCACATTATATCTTCTTTTCATAGTCAAATTACAAGTTGTATCACATGGGAAATTTCTTTTCACTATTTTGTTATTTAATTATGCCTAAATTTGATATATAAATAGGTCAACAACTTTGTCATACCAAAACAACAATTTTTCACCTTACAAAAGCAAATTTTACCAAAGCAAGCTTTGCAACAAATGGATATTTTTTAAATTGTTGACGTGCCACCAGAGCAACGATGCTACGACGGGGGTTGAATTATAATGGTCATTTCGTTTTGTTATAAAACTTGCTAAGAAGTTGTCACACCTAAGTAAGTTAATATGGAAATTATTTTATTTATTATTAATTTCTTTCAGACACATATTTTATGTTTTTCTCAAATATAAACATTTGTATTTTGTTCTGATACTCCCACCACCTCGGGCCGCAGCCAAAGCCCAGCTCTGCACATTTCGTAATAGCAAGTTGTTAAAACAATTACCATTTGGTGTGGAAGACGCTCCTTCATTCATTCATTGTTGTTGTGCTCTTCCCCTCCCACCGCCCAATCTCGCGGAATTGCCTTTGATGATCATTGCTGTATTTTTCTGAATGTGCTGGAAATAACGAGCGCGAATTACAATAGTAATAGTTGACGGCGGCGGTGGCGCTGTTTTTCTCGCTTGGAAACTTTCGCTTTCGGAATTTGGAGCCATCCCCCACCGTCTACTCTGCACTACCATCCCATCGTAGTAGGCTGATCACGGCGCGCGTGGAAAACACCAAAACAACAATAAACCGACGTCACTGCGCCGAAGCAAATTGCTAAACTTGGCGGGCGGCACATTTGAAGGGGTTGCAGTGGGTGGTGGGTGTTGAAAACGAAGTTATCTCTTGTCTGGTGAAGACCTGCGCGTCCAATAGATAATGCTTGATGGATGCTTTGCTGGGCAGTGATTTGTTGCTTGATCGAAGGGGATTAACACTTTGAAGAAGCTCGTCAGTGTCTTGCGAACCTTCGTGGTGAACGGACACTAGAGCTGCGGTATTTTTTACTACCTAAGCTCAGAGTTATTTCAAACAAAATTCACAGTCTTTTTAAATACTACCTGAGTTATTTTCCAAAATTCTAAACAGTCTTTTCAAGGCTAACCCCACCTGAAATTTTGTTGTATTTTACAAACGAAGCCATCTTTTTAAGAGAACTTTGATTGCAAAATGCGTCAAAACAAAGGTAAACGCAAATCTTCTGAAGATTTGGTCGTTACGTCGGTGAAGCGTTTGAACGCTAAATCGGCTAACGGAAACAGAAAAAGAAAACAGCCTCATCCGAGGTCTGATTCTGATTCTGAAAGTGAGGTCAATCCTCCAATTCCATTGGCAAACGGTTTCGGTGTTTTATCCGAAACTGTTGACAAGGATCCTTCTCCTCGTACTGAGCCTACTGCCGTCGAGAAACGAGTAAAGGCTCCGCCAATTGTAGTGACTTCCGTCTCCGATTTGGCCAGCTTTCGAACGCAACTGAAGAATTGCAAGGAAACTTGTAATTTGAAGGTTTCGTTCCAGCTTGGTCGAAGAGGAGAATGTCGCTTGTTGACGGAATCTTTACAAGATCACCAAACTTTTGTTGGTTATTTGAAAAACCACAAACACAATTTCTACACGTATGAGACCAAGAATGCTCGTCCATTCAAGGCGGTCCTGAAAGGTCTCTCCAACGACTTGTCGGTGGATGAGATCAAAAACGAACTTAAGGTGTTGCTTGGCTTTGCCCCATCCCAAGTAATACCAATGAAGAAAAAATCAAACGGGAATATTTCTCGCTTTGGTTTGACTTCACAATTTTATCTGATTCATTTCAACAGAAATGAAATCAACAATTTGAAACTTTTGGACAAAGTTCAGTTTTTGTTCCATGTACGGGTAAAGTGGGAGCATTTTAAGAAACATGGCGGTAATGGCCAGAATCTGACCCAGTGCCGGCGTTGCCAGGCATTCGGTCACGGTACTGATCATTGCGCCATGGTTCCAAAATGCATGGTTTGCGGGGATTCATCTCACGACAAGGACAATTGTCCCGTGAAAGAAGTCACCCAATTTAAATGTGCAAATTGTGGTGGAAATCACAAATCAAATTTCTGGGATTGCCCCATCAGAAAAAAGGTTTTGGATTCTCGTGCTAAGCATCAGCCGAAATCCAAACCGAAATTTTCTCAAAGTCAGGTTGTACCTGCATCTTTAAATCAAACGTTCGTGCTGTCTCACTCGAACAATGCTAGAAATACCCCTACCGTGGAAAAGTTAGGTAACACTAATGGTATTTCTTATGCCAACGTCGTTTCGGGTTCGGGTTCATCCACGAATTTTAAATCCTCTACCAATATTCCTGAAATTGGGCAGGTACCTCAAATTTCATTTGAAAATGTTTCTGCTGGCAACGCTTTGGGATCTTCTGATCTCGGCGATGTTACGTTTGAAAAAATGACTTTTTTGCAAAACTCACTGTTTGGTTTGATTCAAACAATGAGTAATGCTACATCCATGATGGAAGCTATCCAGATTGGATTAAAATTTGCGAATGATGTTGTTCTTACCCTGAAGTTTAATCATGGATCTAAGTAATTCCATCAATATTATGAATTTTAATGCTCGCTCTTTAAAAGCGAAAGAAAATGAATTTTTCAACTTTTTACGAGTTCATAACGTGCATGTTGCTGTTATAACCGAAACATTTTTAAAAACTGGCACTTATTTGAAAAGTGATCCAGATTATAAAGTTATAATCAATAACAGAATGAATCGAAATGGCGGTGGAGTTGCAATAGTTATCCACCGTAGCATGACTTATAGCACGTTACGTGACTTTAAGTTAAAAGTTATTGAAAGTTTGGGCATTGAACTTGAAACTTCTTTTGGGAAAATTATGATTGCAGCTGCATATTTGCCTTTCCAATGCACTGGGGAAAATAAAAATTATTTCAAAGGGGATTTGAATAAACTTACTCGGCATAGATCTCGATTTTTGATCATCGGTGATTTTAATGCCAAACACCAATCTTGGAATAATTCAAAAGTAAATTCCAATGGTAAAATTCTATTCAGAGATTGCACTTCTGGTCTTTATTCGGTTTTATACCCGAATGGACCAACTTGCTTTTCTTCTGTTAGAAATCCATCAACAATTGATTTGGTTTTGACAAATCAAAGTCAGTATTGTGGTCCTTTAGTGACTCATGCTGATTTTGATTCTGATCACCTTCCAGTAACTTTTTCACTTTCTCATGAAGCAGTTACCAGACCCAATAGTTCTGTGTTTAATTACCACAAGGCTAATTGGGACAGGTATCAGTATCATATTGAGAACAATTTAAATCATGATTTTGTTTTAGAAACCAAAGCTGATATTGATTCAGCCTTGGAATCTTTAACTAATGCAATTTTGGATGCAAGGAATATTGCTATTCCTAAAGTCCAAGTCAAATTTAATTCTCCCATTATTGATGACGATCTTCAGCTTCTGATTCGTCTGAAAAATGTTCGCCGAAGACAGTATCAACGTTCTCGTGATCCTGCACTGAAGCGAATTCAAAAAGATTTACAAAAGGTTATTGACCACAGATTCACTCTCCTGCGAAATGAAAAGTTCGCAAGAGATGTCGAACAAATTAAACCTTATTCCAAACCTTTTTGGAAACTTTCAAAGGTTCTTAAGAAACCTCAAAAACCAATCCCTTCTTTAAAAGATGGTGATAATATTCTATTAACTAATGAGGAGAAAGCTCAAAAACTTGCTCAGCAGTTTGAGAGTGCTCATAATTTCAACTTAAATGTTTTGAGTCCTATTGAAGATCAAATTTCAATAGAATTTCAGAATATTGTTGAACAAGAATTTTCATCAGATGAAGTTTTTAATACGGATCTGAATGAAATAAAATCTATTATCAAAAAATTTAAAAATATGAAAGCACCTGGTGAGGATGGCATTTTTTACATTTTAATTAAAAAATTACCTGAAGCAACTTTAAGTAGCTTGGTCAAAATTTTCAACAAATGTTTTGATTTGGCATACTTTCCCAGTAGTTGGAAAAATGCCAAAGTAGTTCCGATTTTGAAACCGGATAAAAATCCTGCTGAAGCCTCAAGCTATCGGCCCATTAGTTTGCTTTCATCTATTAGTAAATTATTCGAAAGAATAATTCTTAATAGAATGATGACGCACATTAATGAAAATTTAATTTTCGCTGATGAGCAGTTTGGATTTCGCCTTGGGCATTCAACTACTCATCAGTTGTTGAGAGTTTCAAATTTGATTCGAAGCAACAAATCTGAGGGCTATTCTACTGGCGCTGCTCTTCTAGACATAGAAAAAGCATTTGACAGTGTTTGGCATAAAGGTTTGATTGCGAAATTGAAAAGGTTTAATTTTCCGATTTACATCGTGAAAATTATTCAAAATTATTTGACGGATCGTACTCTGCAGGTATGTTATCAGAACAGCAAATCTGATCAACTACCTGTACGTGCCGGCGTCCCTCAAGGAAGCATTTTGGGTCCAATTTTATACAATATTTTTACTTCTGACTTGCCTGATTTGCCCCCAGGATGTCAGAAATCACTTTTTGCTGATGATACAAGCATCTCCGCCAAAGGTAGAAGCCTTCGTGTCATCACAAGAAGATTACAAAAAAGCTTGGATATTTTCAATTCTTATTTGAAAGAATGGAAAATTACTCCGAATGCTGCAAAAACTCAACTTATTATTTTCCCTCACAAACCAAGGGCTGATTTTCTTAAACCAAAAAGTCATCACATTATAAAGATGAATGAGGTAAACTTAAAGTGGGAGGATAAAGTGAAATATCTTGGACTTGCTTTTGACAAAAACCTTACTTACAAGGATCACATTGAAAGTATCCAGGTTAAATGTAACAAATACATTAAATGTTTGTATCCACTAATTAACAGGAATTCTAGACTTTGTCTCAAGAATAAACTGTTAATTTATAAACAAATTTTCAGACCTGCCATGCTTTATGCTGTGCCGATCTGGACAAGCTGTTGCTTAACCAGGAAGAAAAAACTTCAGAGGATTCAGAACAAAATTCTGAAAATGATTCTGAAACTTCCTCCCTGGTTCAGCACCAGTGAACTTCATCAATTAGCCGAAGTTGACACTTTGGATGTTATGTCCAATAAGATAATTGATGCATTTCGACAAAAATCACTGCAGTCTTCAGCTGCATTGATCCGCTCTTTATATAGTTTATAAGTTAGTTTTAGGGTATCCCTTTTCCCTTTTGTACATGTAGGACCTCCTACATTTGAAATCACTGAATAGCGAAAGCTACAATATTTCATGAATAAATGAAAGTTGCTAGTATTTAAAATTGAGGTGAAAAGTCATCGATTGTGATTGGACACTCAATAATATTTTAACTGAATGAATGTACATGGAAGAGAAAATCAAAATAAATATAAAAAACAAAAAAAAAAAAAAAAAAAAAAACTTTGAAGAAGCACAACAATTGATGGTGTCAACGACATTTCTTACCGCAATATCATTGATTAAAAATAACCAATCAAAAAAAAAAAAAAAAAACGGCAAACTTTTGCGCGCTGTTAGTATTTTCCTTTGTTTTGTTGTTTGTTGACTTCTAAACTTTTTTTATACTTAGGACTAAAATATACTATCTCATACTCGATTATCCGAAATTTTGATAATCCGATGTTCTATTGCACAACTCGACAATTTTGAAGTTGATGTCGGTAAACGTTTCCCTGAACACGCTACAACTGACAGTATTGAATTCTAGTGATTTCCCTGCCAATACATAAAATTGTAAATTTGGGTATAAATTCTTGCCTCCATGGAATCCTAGCAAGAGAGCACAGAGGCATTGAAATGCTATTGAATAATCTTAAGGCTCTGAAAGGCATCATTCTCGACCGGCCATTTGGCGCCCATGCTTGTTTTAGAAAAACATTCAAATCTTGATTCAGAATGTATAATTCAAAAAGTGGGTTTCTTTATGTTGTTAGTAAAAGCAGGTACTATATACAGTGATTAATTTTTCATTTTCTTTTACTATTTCTGGACCCTGAATCAAGAACCATCGTTGGCAATCATTGCCCCAAATGTGTAAGACATCATCTACGACCTTAAGACACCATGCACAACCCTCTCAAGCGGTACAGGGGCAGGGGGGGCAGAATGGCCCGCCTAAGTAAAATGCGCCAAAAACCATAGAAAAACATGAAAACTTACGAATTTAGTGTAGTAGGCTTATGCTTTGGGATGTTCCCTTCAATGTTGTATACTTGGTTGATTAAATTTTTTAGCTTAAAACTATTTTTGAGCCACTTAAAAAAAAAAAAGTTTTTTCGACTACTTTTCCATAGTGCGGGGCAGAATGGGCCACCTTAGAAAACAATCCATTTCGTTTAATACAACGTTGAAGGGAGATAAGAAATGACTTAAGGTACCTTTCTAACATAGTTTCCATGAAGTTAGACCACTTCAATAAAAATAGTCACTTACCAAAACAAACATTTTTGAAAATAGTGTTAATATATTTTTAAAAGGACACTATTTTTACAAATAATCATCAAAACAACTAAAAAATCAACTAATGTTGCATTTAACGTTATTTGTGAAGCTACCAGGAGTGAAATAATCCATTTAATCCAAATTTCATAACTTTTGATTGTTTTTTATAAGGCAGGATAAGGGTGGTCCGTTCTGCCCCCAAGTGGATTTTAATTTAACACTGCCACCACCAAGCCTCTAAATGATTTTAAGGTTCCGTAGTTGTTTGTATACCTTGGTAGTAACATCTAGTAACGTTATAAGCATTGAGCAAACTTTTTCAAACAATCCAACTTTTCAGAAAGCTTATTTAAAAACCTCGAAATAAACAACATTTGCGTGGTTTTTCTAATAAATTTACATTTTTGCTCATAATTCGAAAAATACAATGAATTCAAACGTCGTTTTTGGTATGGTGAAGTTATTTGACGTCCTTTATAAGACCCTTGCCTTACAATTGGTCTAAATCCATTCTAAAGCCTAAAACCAAGGGTGGCCCATTCTGCCCCCCTGGTCCATTCTGCCCCCCTGCCCCTACGCACTTCGGAAGGAACCGGTCAAGAAAAATTTCAAATGGGCAGCAGCGCCATCGAAAGCAAGCCAGAGAGGGTGAAGAAAAGCCCCAAGAAAATGCTCCATCTCCATTGTTCTGCTGTTCGTAAAGCTGTTTCTTGACCCCTTTCCTTCCGATCTCCATACTAGCCTTTATAAGCAACCATACCATGCGCCGTTGATTTTGCTTTTACTTTTTAGAAATTTACAATTTTATTAATTGGCAGGGAATTCACTGAAATTCAATTTTGTCGATTGGAGCGTGTTTAGGGAACCCGAATCTTACATACATTTACAAAACCAAAGCGTTTACTAATATCAGCTTCAAAAATGTCGAGATGTATTATCCGAAGGTTTCGTGATAGTATTAGGCGTTCAATTTTACGTAAAGTTCCTTTGACACCAAATTCTATCTCTTCACGGTTTCGAGCTAGAAACTAGTCATTGAGACAAGAGGCACAATTGCTCGTCCCCGAGTATCATCATCAGGGTTGACTTGGGGTCTGCAGGGTGGGATTTGGTCTTACAAATTCCTGAATTTTTGTACGATTCAATCTCACCCCCTAGACTCAATGTTACCTGTGATGACGGTGTTAGAAATTGTTCCCAGCAATGCACAATGGTCCAGATCACAAAATTAAGCGGAAAATAGATTTTCCGAAAAATTTTGAAGTTTTGGAGCATCGCTGGCTTCAAAAGAGTTCTTGTAAATGGGAAAGGGAAACTTTTGGCTTTGTTAAAATTTAGGTAATTCACGGTTAGGGTGAATTTACTTACTTAACTTTCCAGGCATATTTCTGGGATTTATTTGTCTCGGGTAAAAGGTTCCAAGCAACTTTGTCGAAGACACTAACTTTTTTCTCGCAATTCATGCCTTCTATTTTGTTAATAATATCAGAGCTTTCCCTCAAAAAACAGTTTTTACGAAGCAATTCAGCACACACTTGAACTTTTCGTAAATCTGTTTTCAGGAGATCAACATACATTTTCAACTATTAACAAAATTAATTTGACGACATTTGGTTGTATCATTGCCGAGATATAGCTATTTGAAATTAGCTTTGACCAAATCGGTTCAAAATTTGGTTAAGACTTGTTAAACCAATCCCGAGCGCATGACTAAGGCCAATTTTCAATTCAATTGTTTGTTTAATAAAAGACATGTTTTTAATATAAAAAATCGTCTGTTTTTGGATTTTGTATTAAAAAAAATTCAAATCGGATTTCATCATGCACACAGGAAATGTCTTGAGAGAAATCACCAAAAATTTTCCTCAATATGAAATTTTGAGATGCAATTTCAAAAATCAAATATCTCGAAAAAGCGCAAGCCAAATTAAATGCACTAGATTTCATTCGAAAGTGTCGATCCAGCATGACACGCTGAAAAAATCTCAGGGATATTTTTCTTCATACTCGAAATATCTTCATTGGATATTGTCTAATTTTCAAGGGATTTTTGCCTTCCTCACTGAGGTAAGGCTATAATCCTGCTCGAAAAATGAACTTTTGAAAAACAGCTCGTAGACCTATATTCATGTATACCTATCGACTCAGAATCGAAAACTGAACAAATGTCTGTGTGTGTGTGTGTATGTGTGTGCGTATTCACCTTGGTGCTCAAAATTCTTGCCAAGTTTTCTCGGCACTGGCTGATCCGATTTGAGTAAAACAAGTTGCATTCGATTCGTTTTGGTGCCCCATACTGCACTATTGAATTGTTTGAAGATCCGATAAGTAGTTCAAAAGTTACGTATAAAAAAGTGTCAGAGTTGCGAATCAGGTGCTGGAATTTTGATGCCGGATCTCACTTATCTATATGAAAACTATGTCCGGATCTATCATCCGACCCATCGTTGGTTAGGTAATCAAAAGATCTTTCCAATGAGTCCAAAACATTGAAGATCTGGCAACCCTGTCTCATGTTATGACCACTTAAGTGATATTTATGTACTTTTTTGAAGCCGGATCTCACTTAAATGTATGTAAACTATGTCCGGATCCATCATCCGACCCATCGTTAGTTAGGTAATCAAAAGACCTTTCCAATGAGTCCAAAACATTGAAGATCTGGCAACCCTGTCTCGAGATATGACCACTTAAGCGATATTTATGTACTTTTTTGAAGCCGGATCTCACTTAAATGTATGTAAACTATGTCCGGATCCATCATCCGACCCATCGTTGGTTAGGTAATCAAAAGACCTTTCCAATGAGTCCTAAACATTGAAGATCTGGCAACCCTGTCTCAAGTTATGACCACTTAAGTGATTTTTATGTACTTTTTTGAAGCCGGATCTCACTTAAATGTATGTAAACTATGTCCGGATCCATCATCCGACCCATCGTTGGTTATGTAATCGAAAGACCTTTTCAATAAGTCCAAAACATTGAAGTTCTGGCCACCCTGTCTCGAGATATGACCACTTAAGCGATATTTATGTACTTTTTTGAAGCCGGATCTCACTTAAATGTATGTAAACTATGTCCGGATCCATCATCCAACCCATCGTTAGTTAGGTAATCAAAAGACCTTTCCAATGAGTCCAAAATATTGAAGATCTGGCAACCCTGTCTCAAGTTATGATAACTTAAGTGATATTAATGTACTTTTTTGAAGCCGGATCTCACTTAAATGTATGTAAACTATGTCCGGATCGAACATCCAACCCATCTTTGATTAGGTAATTAAAAGACCTTTCCAATGAGTCCAAAACGTTGAAGATCTGGCAACCCTGTCTCGAGATATGACCACTTAAGTGATTTTTATGTGCTTTTTTGAAGCCGGATCTCACTTAAATGTATGTAAACTATGTCCGGATCCATCATCCGACCCATCGTTGGTTAGGTAACAAAAGACCTTTCCAATGAGTCCAAAACATTGAAGTTCTGGCCACCCTGTCTCAAGTTATGACCACTTAAGTGATATTAATGTACTTTTTTGAAGCCGGCTCTCACTTAAATGTATGTAAACTATGTCCGGATCGAACATCCAACCCATCTTTGATTAGGTAATCAAAAGACCTTTCCAATGAGTCCAAAACGTTGAAGATCTGGCAACCCTGTCTCGAGATATGTCCACTTAAGTGATTTTTATGTGCTTTTTTGTAGCCGGATCTCACTTAAATGTATGTAAACTATGTCCGGATCCAGCATCCGACCCATCGTTGGTTAGGTAATCAAAAGACCTTTCCAATGAGTCCAAAACATTGAAGTTCTGGCCACCCTGTCTCGAGATATGACCACTTAAGCGATATTTATGTACTTTTTTGAAGCCGGATCTCACTTAAATGTATGTAAACTATGTCCGGATCCATCATCCGACCCATCGTTGGTTAGGTAATCAAAAGAACTTTCCAATGAGTCTTAAACATTGGAGATCTGGCAACCCTGTCTCAAGTTATGACAACTTAAGTGATATTTATGTACTTTTTTGAAGCCGGATCTCACTTAAATGTATGTAAACGATGTCCGGATCCATCATCCGACCCATCGTTAGTTAGGTAATCAAAAGACCTTTCCAATGAGTCCAAAACATTGGAGTTCTGGCCACCCTGTCTCCCTGTTGGTTAGGTAATCAAAAGACCTTTCCAATGAGTCTTAAACATTGGAGATCTGGCAACCCTGTCTCAAGTTATGACCACTTAAGTGATATTTATGTACTTTTTTGAAGCCGGATCTCACTTAAATGTATGTAAACTATGTCCGGATCCATTATCCAACCCATCGTTAGTTAGGTAATCAAAAGACCTTTCCAATGAGTCCAAAACATTGAAGTTCTGGCCACCCTGTCTCGAGATATGACCACTTAAGCGATATTTATGTACTTTTTTGAAGCCGGATCTCACTTAAATGTATGTAAACTATGTCCGGATCCATCATCCGACCCATCGTTAGTTAGGTAATCAAAAGATCTTTCCAATGAGTCCAAAACATTGAAGATCTGGCAACCCTGTCTCAAGTTATGACCACTTAAGTGATTTTTATGTACTTTTTTGAAGCCGGATCTCACTTAAATGTATGTAAACTATGTCCGGATCCATCATCCGACCCATCGTTGGTTTTGTAATCGAAAGACCTTTCCAATGAGTCCAAAACATTGAAGATCTGGCAACCCTGTCTTAAGTTATGACCACTTAAGCGATATTTATGTACTTTTTTGAAGCCGGATCTTACTTAAATGTATGTAAACTATATCCGGATCCATCATCCGACCCATCGTTGGTTAGGTAATCAAAAGACCTTTCCAATGAGTCCAAAACATTGATGATCTGGCAACCTTGTCTCGAGATATGACCACTTAAGTGATATTTTTATACTTTTTTTTTAATTCCTAAGCTTTGTCCGGATCCATCATCCGACCCATCGTTGGTTAGGTAATGAGTTTTTTGAAGATCTGGTAACGCTCAGTTTCAAGTTATGACTGCTTAAGTGACATTTGTGTATTTTTTTATTGTGATATAGATGGAATTTGTGTCCAAACTCATCATATCACCAAATGTTGATAAAAAGTGAGGAAGGCATCAACCACATAGGTGGATTAAGTTAGTTTTTTTTTAAATTAAATATGTCTTTATTGAACATTCTTATAATAATTACATTTCTTTTACATACTAAGTGGTATGGCCTAATGCTCTTCATCTTTGTTGTATTTTTCGTTTTTTTATTGACTGATCAAATTTATTTTATTTACTTCAAATTGTTTTACATTATTGCATTGAATCGAATACATTTGGGTAAAAAAGAAAAAACAATCACTTTAACAACTAATCCTAACTTAAAACAAAAAAAAACTAAACTCATTAAAATATTCAAAATCACTAGAATGAGTAAACTACGAACTGTATTTTAAGATGAATGCTCCAAGAGTTCTTACTTGTTCCTGACGAGTTTTGCAACCACGCAGTGTTGTTGTCATCTCGATGAAAATGTTCAAAAGTTCTTGTGGTGAAAACAGGTCACTACTGCCTTCACCCGTTGATGCTGGTTGGTTTTCCCTCGGTTGCTGACTGAAGCCTGGAGGTGTTGTATTCTCTGCAACTCTTTGTAGCTGATTCAACGGCAATGGCTGCAGATTTGGAACCACTCGAACAAATCCACGTCCGTCCACCACCAGCATTGTTTTGCGACGATTTGGTTGGTGCCTCGTCGTCGCTTGCTGCCGAATTTTCACAAACTCAGCTCGTTTTGGGCAGCTCCGATTCTTGGTCGAATGGTCGCCGCCGCAATTGGAGCATTTCGCTTCGATGTTCTCGTTGATTGTTTCGCAAGCTTGAGTTTTGTGCTCACCTCCGCAGGTTGCACAACGACTCTTGATGAAACAGTTCCTTCCACCATGTCCAAACTGCAAGCAGTTCGAACATTGTGTCACGTCACGGTGCACTGGACGATAACGTTCCCAAGTCACGATGATGTTGAAAATTGCCCGAACTGCTTTCAGCTCAGACGGCGTTGTCGATCCTTTCTCGAGATGAACCAGGTACAGTTGATCACGATACTTGATGTCCTTGTTGTGTCTCGTCATCTTGAAGACTTCGATCACGTTCACCTTAAGAGTTTTGAGCTCTTCTTTCAACACACTCACATCCATGTCGTACAGGCCTCAGAGGACCTGTTTAATGGGTCGTTTACCTGGATCGTCATGGCTGTAGTATTCAATCTTTGTGTTGTTCAGGAAATCCCGAACGTAGTTGTAATCCTTTCTGGTAGGTAGCAGAATTTTGAGTCCATCAGCACACAAGCGAATGGAAGCTCGTAAAGCACCAGATTTGATAAACCCGGTCAGCCACTTTCACACCGAATCCGATGACGATGTTTTCACAAAAATGGGTGGCAACTTTTCCCGTCGTTCAAATTCATCCTTCTCGCTCACGTCCACAGGGAGGGTAGCGAACTGGTTTCCAGACGAATTTCGAGCGTCCTTGTTCAAACTGCCCGGCTTTGCAGGTAGCGCTTCGGCATTCTTTAGCTTCTTCAAATCTGCCGATCCTGCTGGTGAGGACCGCCTCTTTTTCTTGCCGTTAGGCATTTTTGCACTTTTTAAGCACTTTTCAGGAGCTAATATCCAGGAGTACCTCACTGATTGGTGTTCCACAAAGGAATCATTTTCAAGGGATAAGTTTATGGGACCATCCAAAATTGGCCAACTATATGGTTTTCAATGTAATTCGGTACGCTGAATCTAAATCCGCCATCAGAATCGAGCCAAAGTGTCAAAATATCGATTTTAGGCCATATTTAGGGTTTTTATGTAAAATAATTGCAGAATTTGAATTGAATGTTCCCAACCGAAGTGACCACGTGATTCTTGGTCGCTCTCTTATAGGTATGCTTACATTCACAAGTTATCATAATTTTACGAAAAAGTTTTTTGAAAAAGTGATATTTGTATTACTGGGTTCATTAATTGTTTGAATCTTTGTATTTGTTGTACGTAAAATCAGAAAAAATGTGTCTGTAATAAAATTAAATTGAAAATTTCTTCTAATTAAAAAAACAATTGTTTTCTTCTCATTCGCAGGCAGATGCATCATTAGGAATGCTAGAGAGAGAATACCTGCAGGAGTCCCTCAGTTATGTTCTGGGCATACAGGAAGTGCAGGAAAGGATAAAGTTCGAGTTTGTGGAAATAATTTTAAGTGAGTACATCCGTAGACCCGGTTTTTGTCAAGCGTGTGATTATTTGACATTTGTTATTGTCTCGCAGGATTCATTTCCGACTGGCTGGTGTTTTACCATCTCGGCCATGAAGTAGCGGAAGATGCCAAAGACTACCTATCAGATCTCCAACTTAAAGTGCAAAAGGTTTGTCAGTTGGTTGTGGCAAAAATGGATCTCAGCGTGGTATTTAATAAGCATTCTTTACTTCAGACGAGGGAAAACTTTGATGAAACTCGGCAGAAGGCGCAGGAGCTAAAACACAGATACATGGAGAGTAAAATGAAACCAGAGAGCGAGTACACCAAACAGGGCTACCTGTTTCTTATGGAAAAGAGTAAGATTAGTAAGGAAAGGGTTGAAACTTGTTAGGATAATTTTAAAACAAATGTTTTCATCCAACAGAGGCATTCACGGCAACATGGTCCAAATACTACTGTACGTACAAAAAGCAGAGCAAAAAGTTCTCCATGCTGCAGTTCAACCAAATATCGGGTCGATCGGTAAGCCGCTCCGTTTAATAACTCTTGCCAAGTTGATTTCTAACGATGCCCCCGAACCTTCCAGCAATCGTCAACGGAAGTGCTAACGTTGGCCTCGTGCACGCGCCGGCTGTCGGAGTTTGAGAAGCGGTACTGCTTCGACCTGATCTTCGAGGAGCGACCGGCGATCACGTACACGTTTCAGGCGCTCAGCGAGGAGGATCGCAAGGCGTGGCTGAACGCCATGGACGGCAAGGAACCGGTACTGGAGTTGTTTTCTAACAAGTTGATGGTCGTATTGAGTAATGTTTGGATTTTTTTTTTGCTTTTGTAGACATACCTAGCCCCAGCGACAAATCACAACGAGGATGGTCATCTGGACGAGGTCGGGTTCGCGTTCGTACGCAAGTGTATTGAAGTGCTGGAGCGGCGGGGGTTGGAGGAGGAGGTAAGCACCAATATTTGCCCAGTGCTCAATTTCAAGCTAACGATCTCGTCTCGTTTGCCAGGGTTTGTACCGGATCGGCGGCGTGAGTACAAAGATAACAAAGTTATTGAACATGGGACTAGATAGGAAAAAGACTGAGAAGGATAGATTGATGTTTTTTAATGACGAGCAAAGCTCGGATGTATTAGAGAGTAAGACGATAGCAAGTGCACTGAAGCATTATTTAAGAAACCTGAACGAGCCGCTGATGACGTTTCGGTTGCACCACTCGTTCATCTCGTCGGCAAGTGAGTTCAACCCCCTGCGGCTGTAAATAATAGAGGAGTTTAATTCTAAGTAATCTTCTTTCCCACGCAGAGCAAGAGACGCGACAGGGTCGCTTGAGCGATGTTCACCAGCTGATACACAGGTTACCGAAGAACCACTTTGAAATGCTGGACATTGTCATCAGGCATCTGAAGTCGTAAGTATCCGAGTGTTCGGTTAATTCTATTCATCGTTACACCTTTGTAGTCCTGATCCGTTCTGTGATTGTCGTGAAACTTTGAAAAATAATAAGTTCGTGTTTTCATGTTCTTTTAAGCTTTTGCAAAACTCTTCTAAATTAGCTAATAACAAGGATCCTTTCTCCGTATCTCAACGGAAAGGTATTTATAACCAATTAAGTCCAGAAATAAATTTTCGTAAAAATTATCGACTTGAAAATATGTATAAGGGTCATTCCAGGTCAACTGAGTACACTTTTGGACTCGACCTTCACCGATTTGGACCAAACTTTGAGGGAACGTTCATCTATCGATAGTTAACAGAAATCCCAAGTTTGGTGCTGATTGGACCATCCCTCTATTTTTGGCATCGCCCTCTTTTTCGACAGTTTTCTAAAAAACTTTTTTTTTTATCATAACTTTGCAACTATTTGAGCAAAAGACTTTCTACAGGTTGCATTTTATAGAAAACTGTCCAAGAAATTCGATAAAAAGAATGTTTTAACCCTTAAATGCCCACTAATATTATATTTTAACGTTTTAAGTATTAAAATATAGTTTTGACCAATTCCTTATATTTTTATTTGTTTTATTTTATCACCATCATGTTCCCCGGACAATTTTACATAAAAATCAATGCAGACTTCAAACTAAAATGAACTATTGGCGAGCTACAGTGATTTTACTGAAAAAAGTTTGATTTTGCGCAGCACTCGGAAGTAGATGGTGTACTTTTTAACAAAAAGGGATGAATCCCGCATAGTTCGGTTTTTATATGTGAGAAACTTATTTCGGATTTGAATTCATAGGACAGAGTGCAGCACAAAATCAAACTTTTTTCAGTAAAATCGCTGTAGCTCGCAAATAGCTCATTTTAGTTTGAGGTCTACATTGATTTTTAGGTAAAATTGTCCGGGGAACATGATGGTGATAAAATAAAACAAATAAAAACATAAGGAATTGGTCAAAACTGAATTTTCATACTTAAAACGTTAAAATATAATATTAGTGGGCATTTTAGTGTTAAAACATTCTTTTTATCGAATTCCTTAGACAATTTTCTATAATATGCGACCTGTAGAAAGTCTTTTGCTCAAATAGTTGCAAAGTTATTATTAAAAGAAAAAAAAGTTTTTTAGAAAATCGTCGAAAAAGAGGGCGGTGCCAAAAATAGAGGGATGGTCCAATCAGAACCGAACTTGGGATTTCTGTTAACTATCGATAGATGAACGTTTCCTCCAAGTTTGGTCCAAATCGGTGATGGTCGAGTCCAAAAGTGTACTCAGTTGACCTGGAATGACCCATAAACTTTACTTAAGTGCTCATCAATGAAGACCTCATCACTGAATACCAGTTATAGTTATTATAATCTTTACCTCTTTTCGATTCGAAGATAAAAAAATTCGGTGATTCAAACATTCTAAGATTAAAAGATTCGAAGATCTAAGGATTCGAAGATCCAAGAATCAAAGATCCAAAGATTCTTTTCCAATGACATGACTGCATTCAATTGATTGCTGTCACCACACATAACCGCAAAAGCAAGAAAGAGATATGAAAAGAGAGAGAAAGTAAGCATATGCGACCGGATGCTTGAATGCTTCGGATGCCTAGAAACGAGCAGAAACTTGCAACAGAGACCACAAAAGACCCGGGGGTCGTTAAAGTGGATTGCTTTGCTTTTTACGTACCAGACGTTTTCTAACATTTTCAGATGTCTGAAACATCTTATGTTTATTACTTTACAGACAATTTTTGATCGAAAATTTCAAACAATTTTGTACGATTTCAGACAGTTTGCTCCAAACATATTTCTTACGATTTTCATAATGGAGGACTGGGTTCTAAGCTTTTTGGTAATTTATAGATGATTTCTGGTTTTTCTCAACTTACGTAACTTTCTTTATAATTATTCGCTTAAAACTGTCGACAATCGGGAAGGAATCGAAACAACTTATTTTCGGATCATTGTCGTCAACGGAGAAAGTCACTATTCCTTCCCAACCTTTTTCCGTTCCTTTACAGCGTGGCCCTCAAGTCGGACAAGAACAAGATGTCCGTGTTCAACCTGGGCGTCGTGTTCGGGCCAACGCTGCTGCGCTCCGCGGAGGAAACCGTCGCTGCCATATTAGACATCAAGTTCAACAACGTTGTGATAGAGATCCTGATTGATAACTACGACAAAATCTTCAAAACGCAGCCGGGCAAGAGCACGGACTATTTGTAAGTTTTGCTCTAGATGTGTTTTTATATGGGTGATTTTTCACTTTCTTTTACTAACATTACTTTGTTACGATTTACGAAAAAAGAAGAAGCTTCCTATTTCGAAGAAACAGCTTTGTTCTTAACAATGGTGACACACGAACGATCAGTTCGAAGCGGCTATCCGTATCGTTTGGGGAACCTTTGCATGCGTTGAGGTATTTGGAATGAAAACTTCTTGGGCTTTCGTATCAATCTGCTAGTTGCACAATTTTCTGAGTCAACTCTCACCATGAGCAGTGATTAACTTGGTTGTTTATCGCTTTTAGGCCCCACACAAACACGAGCCCACCGTTAGCGATGCAGCGATCGTACGCCGGAATCGGCAGCGGAGGAGGAGGAGGTGGCGGCGGCCTCAGTATCGTCGGCGGGAGCTATGCCAAAGAACGCAGCGCTACTTATTCCCAGCCCGTGGTGCGGGTCGTTGCCAAGTCAAATTACACCGAGCCGGTTATGTCGTCGAGCCTGCAGAACATCTCCAACGGGCTGTCGCTGTACAGCAAAGGAACCAATCACTATCCCACCTACGAGGCGAAACCGAAGATCATCTCGTCGATCAACAGTTCCACGCCGTCGCTGTTGCGCGACACGACGCTGTCCCCGCGGGAAATTAGCATAGACACGCGGGAGAGCACGTACCTCAAGTCGGCACCCTCCACGATCACCATCAACAGCCACAACAGTCCACCACCGCCTGGTCACAATCACCAGCAGTTGGTGAGGCAGGATGGCGGGGGAGGAGGAGGAGGTGGGGGAGGGGGTGGAGGCGGCGGCGGTAACAATCCGATCTATCAAAGTACCTACCAGAGTCACCTGCTGCACAGTCGGGGCGACCCGTCGGCGATGATCCGCGGCGGGAGTGCCGGATCGGACAGCATCTACGGTGCCACGACGGGCATGCACAAACTGGGCGGCCATCCGAACCCGATGACCAGCAGTGATTCGAACCTGACCAGCACCCGCAAAGAGCTGTCCATCTACGATCGGATAAACTCCACCAGCAGTTCGAACGAGTCCGTCTGTTCGTCGTCTAGTCGGGATCTGAACCATTCGTACGGCAGCAGTCGGGCGGTGATGCCCAGCTGGGAGTACGCGGGCTCGGGCAACGGAAGCATCGGGTTGGTCAGTAGTGCGCTGAGTAAGTTCAACATTCAACGGGACGATGCTAGTCAAGGTTATATCCCGAAGAAGACGCAGCGCATGAAGGGGCTAACCCGGCACACGAAGCTGGTGACGCCGAGGGACAATCTGTAAGTGGCACAACGGTATGGCGAGCCTATTCCAAGGTTAACTCGTTTTATTCGTTTTAGGCGGGTGAGGACACTGTACGCGTGTCTGGCGGAGAACGACGGAGAGCTGTCGTTTGAGCCGAACCAAATCATTACCAACGGTAAGTTCATAAAGCTTCCCTGATTGTTACTTAACCTTTCGGAAGTCGAGTTTTACAAACGGTGCACAAAGTACACTAGCGCGACGAAATTATTCGAAATATTCGAGAATTTACCATTTCAAGTACGGACGTCAGTGTTCAAACAAGAAAGCTTCTAATCAACGCTTAAACTTGTTAGAGTAATAAACGCTACCACTATTGGCGTTTTATCTTTGTTGTAAACGCTCGCATCTAAAGTGCTGTTCTGGCTGCTGTGATTGTCAAGCCAAACTGATAAATTATTGAAATGACCGATATTAACATGACTTGACAGAAGATGTTGTTTAATCGTGTTTTAGTTCCTTCTCTGAAAGTTGTGAAAGAATCGCAGTATCTTTAAAATTCGGCGTTGAAAACAAGGTTCACACCCAAATAAAACTTAATTGCTGATAACCTGGGGATTGTTTTTATTCGAAACAAATCAACTTTTATAGTAATCCGTGAAAGTCGAAGCACTTGCAGTTGCGAAAAACAATTATAGCAGTACTTTGGCTTATTCATGATTGCCAGACTACGAACTGGCGACAGAGCTTGGAAAAATTGACATTTGCAGATCGGTGGAGTCCCGGCAGTGGAAGCAAAGCACCGCTGGCTCCGATTCTCAGCATCTCCTGCCTGCGACACCAGAGCAGCGTCCGGTCCAACAACCTCATTTGAATACATGCTTCGACGTGAGAGCATTTGGAAATCTGTCCCACGACAAGTTTCATTTCAAGTACTGCTAACAATTTCAACATTTTCTGTAGAGAAATGCTCAAAGCGCATAGTTCACTGTTTCCTTTGCTTTTTCTCCAAAATCTTCACATTCTGGATCTGGAAAAGACGATCTCCTGAAACAACCTTTCAAATCCGTGGTTTCAAGGGTCGACCAAAAGCACACTCTTTGTCCAAAAAAATCAAACCATCCACATTAACGACCCCCGGGTCTTTTGTAGTCTCTATTGCAAGTTTCTGCTCGAACCTAGGAGTCCGAAGGCTTGAATGGGGAGAGCACCCAAACCTCTTTCTACTCCAAGGAACCTTCCACCCCAGTGTTTGAACTGAGGACCTTTGGATTGCGAGTCCAACCACCGCCAGCGATTCCACCGGAGTAGGCTTGGTTTGGTGTGTTGTTTGTACTTATGGCATGGAGACGACTCCTACACCTGAAATGACTTAACGGCCTATCAACAACTAAGGCCGGGATCGACATTTTACTTCCTCATCCGATGGAAGGTTGGAGCAGATGGGAATCGAACCCAGAATCATCCGCTTACAAAGCGGACAGCGTAACCATTCGGCCACGCACTGCCTCTCTGTCCATGTCTCTCAAATAAAGTTAAGTAGTAGTAGTAGTAGTAATTGTTGAAACCGAAAAAAAGGTGGGCTCCAACGCAGAGAGTTCGAGAACTGCAAAACCGCCTGCTGTGATTTGGTTTCGCAGTTCAAATGGTGCGCTAGTGTACGTATGAGAAACGTCATAAAGCTCTGTGAAACTTATCGTTGATATCAAAGTTCACATCCAAACATAACTTAACTGACGATATCCTGGGGATCCTATCTCGGGTTTTCGTCCGGTCCATCGACTTCATTTGAATACGCGCTTCGACGTTAAAGGTTCTACACCCGTAAAAAACTGAAACAGATGCTTCTCTTACATTTACTCTTACATGACGATTTTCCCCATACAAACTTCAAGGGCTTACAGGGAGGGGTTCTCATGGTCAGAATGAGCCCAAATTTCGAATTCAACCTAGTGATCTATCTTTCATTTCAAGGGGTACCCAGATTTGAGCCAGCCTATTGTATATCTCAAGTACGGACTTCATGTTCCTACCTTCGTGTCAATCTATTGACATCTTTTGCAATGAGGGTGATCATTGCAGATTCACATTCCTTGTGTTTGGTTGTAGCTCTCCACAACTTATCAGTAGACAAATTTAAGTTATGTTTTGGATTTTCGTCAGGACCGCCATCAACCGTGTGTTTATCTATGAAGTTTTACTCATTTAATGTAACTTAACGATATAGAACCTGGAAGTAGGGGGAGAGGGGGTAATATGCACCCCCGGGGCAAAATGCACCCCCTGCTTTTCTCGGTGTTAGGAAGAATTTTCCGAATCTTCATTATTCTGTAGATAGATGAGTTCAAAAACATAAAAAAATGCCTTTTTAATTAAATTTTCTGCAAAAAGCGTGGTCGGGGCAAAATGCACCGCTGTGAAGCTCCTTTGTAAAAACAGCGGTGTCATCTAGTGGTAGGGCATTTTGCCCCAATGTTGCGGTGCATATTGCCCCGCATGGTTGTTTGAAATGAATCAAAAATGTTTTTAGGAATTTGATATTTTCCAACAATTTTGGGGTTTTAAAAAACTTTTTTCACATGGATGACGAAGAATAATAGTTGTTTTAGAACATTGAACAAAATTCTTACACAGTAATGCTGTAATGACAGAGAAATCACAGTTTTCCCTTAGGGATGCATATTACCCCCTCTCCCCCTACCTCGGATTCTCTTTAGGTTTTCTTTATACTGTTTTACTCAACCCTGCAGATTTCAGGTCGGGTACAATTATTTTTGTTTGAGTTATTGGTAAAATCGTTTGCCCACTAAAATGTGTTTGAAAACATAATTTCACTGAAGTAAACAAATTTATAAAACCAATTATTAAAAAAAATACAGTAGCACTAAACACGCATTCAATAAATTCATAAAAAAGTTAAAACTTTAATCCCAATCGTCGCCAGTATATGTGTCGCGTATCGGGGAAAAAAAAGGATTGTTGAGTTGGCAGTCAAGACAAGAGAGCACTATAATTCAAATGTCTACAGTTTAGTAGTGGAGGTCACGAGCAGAGATGTTATAAAATTAGTTGATCTCATGTATATGAGATGACGCTGGTCACCTCAGAGGTATTATGGGTCAAAAGGTTTTCGTAGGGGAACAGCATCTAACTCCATCGTACCTCTAATGTTGCCATATCAGCACTTTGTCGTTTAATTGTTTCTATCTTCAGTTTCACAAAATAAGTTGTTTAAATAGTGAAAATCAGCAAATTAGATGGAGGTTGGAGCGATTGCTTAACCTTCCAAACATACGAGAATTTCCCCTAATTATACAGTTATTTTTCCTTTGATCTATTATTTTGAAATGAATTCTGCCTTTGAAACATGCTCAATACTCATGACTTCAAATGTGTTCATTTTGTTTTTTTTTTGCTCTTTCAGTGAAACGTTCCAACGAACCCGGGTGGCTCGAGGGCACCCTGAACGGCAAATCTGGCCTAATACCGGAAAACTATGTCGAGGTACTAAAGTAAGTTTAGATGGCTGCAATCGCAACCACCAACCACCACCACCACAAACTTACCAAATACAGTCCGGGTTACCCGCCGTCGTGCCGTGCTGTGCCGCCACAACAAATCGAGCGTTTGTACATTTTTCATCAAAACCGTAGAATGTACTAGGGTGTGTGTACTGTGTAGATTACCGTTTAGTAAGTCGTCGTCGTCGTCGCCGCATGGATCGGGTGAGGAGCTGGGCTTATCGCGCTCGCGCGATGTTATTGAAGGGCAGCTTGAGGGGGGAATGCATAAAAGATAAAAAAAAAGAAAATTTATTGTATTATTTTGATAAATCTTTCTTGAGAATTTTTCCATTGTTTCTTTTTTGATAAATTTTTTATACACGGTATAAATTAGTGGGCAATAAAATCACGACTATAATATTTGCACACATACACACTAAAGAAGAACCAGCTTTCATCAAACACACCTAGAAACACACACACACAAACATACGTGTGCATGAATCACGGAAGAGAAATGAAATTAAGAAGAAGAAAAACTAAGGCTGTAAACCAGGCTCTTGCATCGGCACAATATAGTTACTATGTATTTGCTAAACAAATATTGATTTTTGATGTCAGAGAGTCGGAGGGATTCCATATTAAAAAGTAAGAGAACAAGAAAACTATCATTTCACACTGCACTAATAGCAAAACAAAATAACAGGAGGAACAAAGGGAAGCGAACCACTCGACCTTAGTGGACTATGTGTTTCGTGTAACCTCTATTGTGTACAAATAAATCAAGTAAAAGCTACATCGAATAACAAGCTAGAGCAACAACGGGGCCCAGTTTCACTATCTAAACGTTGCGGCCTCGGATCGATGAAGTTGTAGAATTTTGATAAACCTAAGCGAGAGTTTCTCGACTCGACGAGATCACAACAATAACAAACCAAACACCAATGAATTTGAGGTAATATTAGAGAAAACAAAACTTCAACTAAGAAACACCCAAAACACACACATACATCCCTCTTGCAAATCAAAACCAAATAAGCTAACGTTCATATGATGATGATGGAAAAAAGGCATCTAAACAAATAGTTGTATAATTGTAGCTGTCTCGTAACACTGCAAAAACTACATGCACTGTACAAAAAAAAACCTCTTCTTATGGATCGTTATTGACTGCTTCATCGCACATCGAACTGAGCATCTGCCGACACTCTGCAAACGAGCAGGGTTTTTACGTGCACCGTCCATGTTTTATTTCTTCTTTTAGTGAGAAAACCCCGCAACGAGATTGAAGACGCGCAACGCAAGGCATCTAATTTGGGCATTTATAGTTTCTGCAAAAACGGAAATGTTTTATAAACAAGGTTGCAAAAGATAATATTATCGTAATCGTCATAATTTTTCGATTATTTAACAGTTACAGGTCATTGAAATTAGTATTTCATGCGAAACCCTCTCAAACAATAATAACTTTTGCTAAGCTATTTTTTCAACATCTAAAATTAGAAGCAAGTTGGAAATGTTTATTCATCGGGCTCGCCTTTTTTTACATCCTATTTAAATAAATTAGAATTCGTTTGAAGTAGAAAAGTCTACACAATATTTTAACTTATACTTATCTAGCTTCAAATGCGGTTCAAAACGTAGGAAACTTTCCCTTTTCTCGTCAGTCATCTATATTTTGCTCTATTGTTGCTCGATTATAGCTTCAAAATATCTTTTTGGTCAGTGGTCGGCGGATAACGAACAAGAAGCAAAAACAACTGATGAAGAAAGACCAACACTACTAGAAAAAAGTCCTAAAATTCACAAAATTCTGATTTTTTTAAAATACTTATAGTTATTTTTTTCAAATGTGAGTTTTTCACGTTGTTAATGTCTTGCAGAAAACACGAAATATTGTCGATTTTTGCAGCAAAAATAGACTATTTTTTTAATATAATTTAATCTAACCCTAGCGCAGCAATCTTTTCGGAAGCATCCTAGAGAATGTTGGGGCGATTACTTCCAACATCCTTCTTTTCTGAACGGCCTGGCCTGCGGAAAGTCAACCGCAAAGATGATGGGTTGAAGTGGATTGAGTTTGAGCCAAATTTTCAAACAGCAATACATATCTGAATCTACAGGGGAGGAAGGAGCAAAAAAAATTTTTTTTTTGTTTTTAAATACATCGCTTTGGTTGAGTTGCAGTTTTTTCTTCGTTTGACGGCAAAACTGCATTTCCAGAGTTTTTTTTGAAAAGGTCCTATAACCTATTGTCTTCCATATGTTTATAGGACCTAATCAAAAAAAGTCGAGATTTTTTCAATTTGAGTATTGATTAAAAATATGGAAAAATCTTACAGGCGAAAATATAACAATTCTGGATGATGAAGATGACGGAGGATATGAATTAATTCAACAGTTTGTAGAATTCAGATGTTTTAACTGATTTTTTTGCCTAAAAAATGTTGAAATTACATTTACGTCAAGAAAAACTCATTCTAAGTTTTATGATTTTCAATTAAATTCGCTCATTTTAATCAAAAAGTTGTTCAAAATTGGCATTAAGTGAAAAATCTGGCAAAATCTGTCAATATCTGGCACAGAGAAGGGTGAATCTTTATTCTGGCTGACACTTGGAAAATCTGGCATTCCCAGATTTATCTGGCAACCTGGCAACCCTGGTTAGGGGTATTAAAAATCCAGAACTGATTGCTGTCACCGGGCAGCACCACACAGGCAAGAAAGAGAGGAAATAGAAAGAGCATTTGCCTTTGTGTTGCGCGGCTGCTTGAGTGTCAAGCTCGGCATTCGTTCGTTTCGACTTCATGTGCGTTCACTAACGGTATCTCCGTAATGACGACAGACTGGGTACTGAGATTCTTTTCGATCCCAAACTTCATAAAGCCGCAAAACTAAAAGTACCTTTTGGCAAAATTTTGTTTCCGTTCTGAAACTGATCCGGCCAAATGTTGTCCCTGTTACAAATATGTATTTCCAGACCATGTGGGAATGTTGATGCCCTTTATCAACGGTCTGTAATACAAAGATTTGTGATACCATAGCATTTTTGTATAACCACCCCTCAAAGTTTTATGCAAACGTGTATGAAAGAACCAATAATGCTATTGTGAACGGAGCGTTTAATTGTTGATTCAGTGAAATGTTTTTCGTTCAGGTAATCTGTCTCTGCAGTTAATGCAACGCAGTTGGCTTGATTTTTGCTATTAATTGTTGGGGTTGCTCGGATGTCCAGCAAAATTTCTACTTCAGCCGAAATTGTCAGGAAGGTGTGTTAAGTAAGGTTATAAATTAATTGTCACTATTTGGCTTAAATTTAATGAAATGTTTTGATACTTTACTTTCAAATTTAAACATATCTTTCTTATATCAAGATGGTGTTTGGACGGGTTTTGTTTGAACTTTTAATAATGATAATTTTATTTTAGTTGAGTATCGGAAATTACACAAAACTCCAAATATGGAACTTGAAGGCCCCAAGATTCACGTTTATTTAGATTTTTTTTTTAAATGTTAGAGGGCCGAATAGTTTTCTTCTAATGTTTGTTTTTTTTTTAAAGTTTGGAGCAAATTATTTAACTTTCTCAATATTTTGTTCGAAAAACTAAAAATAACATGATTTTGGGGACCTTGTAGTTCATACTTCTGCGTGAAACGCAAAAGCGTCGGTATTTCGACAATATCATCAAACAACAACCTTGTTTATCAAAATATGCAATCTTAAATTTTAAAGAAATGAACCAGCAGCTGTTTTTTAATCTACCCATTTTAAAAAATCGTCACTTATTTTTACAAAGTATGTTAAAATTTCTCCTCAATCAAGCCTGAAATAATTTGACCTCACGACAAAGCGCTTTCTTACCAAGACGAAAAAGTCCTATTGCTAATCTACAAACACACGAACTACCGCGATTACGTTAACGCCAGCACCCAAGACAAAGGCAAAACTGCTAAGAGAGGTGTAGCCCCTTGACTTAGTGTAATATATGTACATTCTAACTATGATCCAACTAGGCTGTAAGAATGACTAAAAAACAAACAAACACAAAAACAAAACAAAAGAAAAAACCATTCTGAGAGCGAGGAAGGAAAGAACGGGAAAAAATATGTGGAAATCAATGACACCAGAAAATAAACTTTTATCGTTAAGTTTAGTGTAATAATCGTAACTGAAAACAGAAAACAAAACAAGAATAACTTATGGATAGATTAACTGAAATGAACAGAAATGTAATACTTTTAAGAAAACCAATTCTAACGGAATGCAACAGCGAACATTTGAGAGAGGAAAGCGAGTGTATATTTTTTATCAAGCTTTTTAATTTCCTAAAACTAAAAAGGTGTTTTGTTTACCAAGCAGGAAGCACTACATTTTAAAGCGATTTCCTTTTTCTGTACATATTGTATATTGTCCAAACGTCACTATAAATTTTAAAATCGCGAAACAAAGAGTCAAAATTCCGTTTTTAGAATGAGTTGCCATATAACGTACAAATCGGAATTCAACTTAGAACAAAATCTGTTGACATTCGCTTTTAATTCTTTTAAATTCAATATTCTTCAGTCATTCCCTTTTCTAACATTATGTTTACTACCCCAAATTGTATTGCTCTATTCCTTAGTTAAGATGTAGTCCAAATTCAATCAGTATAAATCGTAAACATTCCTTTAATTTATTAAACATCTAATTACAACAAAAATGGCCCAACCTAGTTTTCAACACTCTTTCTATTCTGCTGTTGTGTGAAAAGGAAACAAATATTTAAAAAAAAGTAGAGTGGAGAGTAAATTAATCTGTGATACAGTCACAACTAGAAAGAGAGAGAGAGAGAAACAGAGCAAATGTGGTGGGTTTAGTTTATTTTAATTCCTGGAAAACATCGTTTGCTGCTCAGTTTTTATTACCATGTTTTTAGTCTTTTTTCCCCGCAAGTATAGTTTGTTTTGTAAACTTCAGTTTATTATGTTATCGTAATACTAATGACTGTTGATTTTCTTTTCAAACAAATTTAATCCTTTGAATTGCTACCCCCGATACGACAGCGAACTCGCGTAGTTTAATTCGCTTTTGGGAATCGAATTGCTACCGGAAACAAAGGCAACAGATTCGGTTTGGTTTTTAACTTTAAGATACAAGTATGGTCAGCAAAGGAATCAGTTGTGGACGTATGATGGTTTAGCAGCTACCTAGCGTTAATATTATGCTGTTATTTAATTTTAACTATTTTTTAAAGTCAGTTGTGAGATATCGTAACTAAGAACCCAGACAGAGGACGGAAACAGCTAGAAAATGGGAAATATTTTTTATTTATAATGTATCTCGACGTATGAGTCGTTTGTATGTGAAAGAAGAGTAAACGAAAAAAATAAAATCCATGAATAATTACAAAAAAAGTTTTATTTATTTATTTCAAAGTGTCTCGTATTGATTTTACAATGTCTTGTGTTGTGTTCATTCTGCATAATTTTACGACCAGATGAGGCAAGCTGATTAAATAACAAAGGTAGGTAAATACGAATTCATAGAAACGATTGTTTATTATTCGGAAGTAGAAACAACTTGACCGCCTTGTCTAGACGATTCAAATGATCTTAAGTAAAGTTTACTGATGAACATAGAATATTCGGATATTGCTATCCTGTTTGAGGAATTGATGCTAGCAATGTAACGGGCGCCACGTGCAAGGTGATTGAAAAAAAAAACGGAGTAAGATTGGAAAGGTGTGGGAGTTCCACAGCCGAATTCAAGCAAACCAATGTAAATGAGCCAATGTCGAAGTGTAAACAAAGAGTCTATCCTTCTCGCGTCAGTTGATGTTTACATTAGGAACCAGCAGGATAGACTCTTTTTAACACTTCGACATTACATTGTTTTGCTAGAATTGTAGAGTAGCAGCCATGGACCAAGTCCTGTGGCAGCGTATCTTAATACAGCTTATGGCCCATGTAATTCCATCGTGCATCTAATGTTGGCATATCAGCCCTTTGACGTTTATTTACAGCTTAAAAAAATTGGAACGGTGAATTCAACAAGCGATGTTCGAAGTGAAATTTTGCCAAGGCCTTCGGATAATCGAGTCTGGACTGTAATATGAAAAAATGGCTTTTTTGCGTCGACTTCGCCATATCAGATAGATTAAAATAACGTAACATAGCAGCTAAAAAAATCTGAAAATTTTTGTTTTTCATTTAATTGAGAAAAATTTACATGAGTTTTACCTCTTAAAATTTTAATTAGTATCAAAAGTTTCCAAGATATCATCTAATGAAAACTGATTCAAAAATGCTTTAAATTGATTATCGCGTTATTGAAACGCTCAAAAATACGAAAATACTGAAAAACAATGATGCAGAGAAAAAAACAAATAGGGGCAGGGGGGGCAGAATGGACCAGGGGGGCAGAATGGGCCACCCTTGGTTTTGGGCTTTAGAATGGATTTAGACCAATTGTAAGGCAAGGGTCTTATAAAGGACGTCAAATAACTTCACCATACCGAAAACGACGTTTGAATTCATTGTATTTTTCGAATTATGAGCATAAATGTAAATTTATTGACAAAACTACGCAAATGTTGTTTATTTCGAGGTTTTTAAATAAGCTTTCTGAAAAGTTGGATTGTTTGAAAAAGTTTGCTCAATGCTTATAACGTTACTAGATGTTACTACCAAGGTATACAAACAACAACGGAACCTTAAAATCATTTAGAGACTTGGTGGTGGAAGTGTTAAATTAAAATCCACTTGGGGGCAGAATGGACCACCCTTATCCTGCCTTATAAAAACAATCAAAAGTCACGAAATTTGAGCTAAATGGATTATTTCACTCCAGGTAGCTTCACAAATCACGTTTAATGCAAAATTAGTTGATTTTTTAGTTGTTTTGACGATTATTTGTAAAAATAGTGTCCTTTTTCAACATATTAACACTATTTTCAAAAAAATTGTTTTGATAAGTGACTATTTTTATTAAAGTGGTCTAACTTCATGGAAACTATGTTAGAAAGGTACCTTAAGTCATTTCTTATCTCCCTTCAACGTTGTATTAGACAAAATGGCTTGTTTTCTAAGGTGGCCCATTCTGCCCCACAGGGTAGCCCATTCTGCCCCGCACCCTGGAAAAAAAGTCGAAAAAACTTTTTTTTTAAAGCGGCTCAAAAACAGTTTTAAGCTAAAAAATTTCATCAACCAAGTATATAACATTGAAGGGAACATCCCAAAGCATAAGCCTACTACACTGAGTTCATAAGTTTTCATGTTTTTCTATGGTTTTTGGCGCATTTTACGTAGGCGGGCCATTCTGCCCCCCCTCCCCCTAAGGGTCGCGATGGCTGTTATGACGTATTGCAAACTAAACAGAGAAAACTTCTTTTTGATTCTAAATCAATTTCTCACCCTGCCTTCATCACTCGGCGTACGACTATTCCCAATGTTTCAAAACAGTTTGGCATCATTGGATTCATTGGAAAACATAATGATATTACTCATTATGAATACATCTAATGAAAAAAATTAAAATCCGGATCTTCCGGTGGCCCACACCGTTCGGTCCGATTTTTCTTCGGAATATAATTTTGATGTATTGCATTCCAAAGTTTGCGAAAAACCATGATGCCGTTAATTTTTTGGACCCTTTTTGCCACTGTGCAATGGGTGATATGAAGAATGCGGACCAATATTCATCTGAATTATTGTTTCAGCATAAAAAGAAAATGTAAGCATGCGGCTTCAAAAAGTACATAAGTGGTACACTTAAGTGGTCAGAACATGCGACAGGGTTGCCAGGTCTTCAATGTTTGGACTCGTTGGAAAGGTCTTTCGATTACCTATCTAACGATAGGTCGGATGATGGATCCGGACATAGTTTTCATATTGATAAATAAGATTTGGTTGCAAAAAAGTACGTAAATAACACTTAAGTGGTCATTAGGGTGTTTCATCCAAACAAAAAAGTTCTCAGAATCAGGCAAACCGAGGTTCCCCTAGTAGAGGATACCCATAGGAACTCTCATGCCAAATATCAGCCCATTTGGTTGAGAATCGGCCTGTCCCCAGCGGTTCAAAGTTTACATGTAAATTACTATGGGATTTTTATGCTTTTCGTTCAATCGTTCCTACAGGTCAGGGGACAACATGGATTCACTCGGAATAAAGACAGGTGTGTAGGGGATGGTCTAATGAACAAATTCCAGAAGTGATAAAATTATAATTTTTGATGTTTCTGTAACAATATGAACTATTCCAAATAACGTAACATGATGATTTTGTATTAATAATGCAATCGATGCTTCTCCACGTGTTCGCCGTCTGACATGGGGCGTCGTAATTTTCAGCTAGCCGTCATAGCATACTAAGGACAAAGCGTACATTTGAAGGGTGAATCGTTGATTCTGTAGACCCCGGACGTCGATCCATTGCGCACCTTGGGGACAGAATGGACAAGCCTAATTCCTTCTGGAATTTGTTCATTGGACCATCCCCTACACACGTGTCTTTATTCCGAGTGAATCCATGTTGTCCCCTGACCTGTAGGAACGATTGAACGAAAAGCATAAAAATCCCATAGTAATTTACATGTAAACTTTGAACCGCTGGGGACAGGCCGATTCTCAACCAAATGGGCTGATATTTAGCATGAGAGTTCCTATGGGTATCCTCTACTAGGGGAACCTCGGTTTGCCTGATTCTGAGAACTTTTTTGTTTGGATGAAACACCCTAGTGGTCATATCTTGAGGCAGGGTTGCAAGATCTTCATATTTAGAGATTTGTTGGTAGGGTTTTAATTACATATCCAACGATCTATAATACGATGGGATAAACTTAACGTCCGTCATACCAGATAGCTCAAAAGTAGTTTTTTCGTCTATTTAAAATATATTTAAAAATAAATAAAATCGAAGTTTCCTAAGACGAAGTTCTTCGTCAAAAGTTAATAAAAATAGGCTCATTTATTCCGCGTCACGATGTGTTTCGTAGAACAAATTTAAGAAAAAAAAAATCGGCTGGTCTGATATTGGGCACCATGAAAGAGGGGCTCTTTCCAGACTTTTAGCGAGGTCCGTCAAAATATTTCGTCGGGGGTATAGAGCAACTTCTATTCTGTGATTTTTTTTGACATTATAGGATATTTCTGCAGAAAAGTCACTGAAAATCGATGGAATAATGTAAATAACCTTCAAATAACCTTCAAATTTCTTATGAACTCATTAGCTTAATCAGCCATTCCACGTCAAACAGGAAGCCTCCAATTCAAAAGTTCTCCGATTTGGCTGAAATTTGGAGTGGGGGTTCTTTGGCCAAAATAATTAGACCCGTATTTTTTGGTTTGGTGATTAGGGTGGTCCTATCCGAAATAGGGTGGTTCATAAAATTGCGTTTTTCATCGATTTTCGCCAAAAACCATATTTTTAAAAAAATCATATCTCCGGAACGGCTGAACCAATTTTCGAGCGCCATGTATCAAAAGAAAGGTTATTAGTTGGGCTTTTAAAGACAAATATGTTGAGGTCCAAAAAAACTAGCTTAATATTTGAAAAGGTCCTATAAAAATTTAATTTGTCGATTTCAAGGTCTCGGGACCAAAGAGCCCATGTCTGAAAATATTTTTCCCTGATTCCTTGTTAAAAAAAATTATATCTCCGAAACGTGTTAATGAATATTCGCAATTTTTTGATATGTTATGTAAAATTTTACAAGGAATCAGGGAAAAATATTTTCAGATTGTGGCGCTCCAAAATTGGTTCACTTTTGATTTGGAAACTTCCTGTTTGATGTGGAATGGCTGTAATAACTTACCTCCAGTTTCTGATCCAAATTTTCAATGAAATTACTCCAAAATCAATGCTGAAAGGACCAAGACGGCTGAATGAAATTATTTTCCTTCTATTAAACAATGTTGAACTTATTTCATTAAACATTACTCAATTCACCTTTAGGTGGGTTATAAGGCATAATAAATTCATCTTCAAACTTTCAATGTTCTGCTTAATTAACTTCACTACATACTCATAACTTTTGATAAGGTTGCCAGAACTTCAATTTCTCAGCCTCATCAGAATGATTTTTGATTGCCCATCCACCGATGGGTCACATGATAGATCCGGACAACGTCTCATCAAAATATTTGAGTTCCAGCCTCTGATAAGTATTAAATTAACACTTAAGTGCTCATAACTTTTGACAGGGTCGTCAGATCTTGAATCTTGTGGACGCGTTGGAAAGCTTTTCAATACCTTTCTGAAAATTTGTAACGTGACAAAACAACCCTTTTTTAAAATCTTCCGGACTTTAGTCAAAATTGTTTTTTAAGCATAACTTTTGAAGTACTTTTAGTTAATAGATAGTGACACATGGGATCCCAAGACGGATCGAATAAGGACAAAATCGGTTGAACCAGTCCCGAGATAATCGAGTGCAATTATTTTGACCAACCACCAACCACACACACAAAGACATTTGCTCAGAATTTGATTCTGAGTCGATATGTATACATGAAGGTGGGTCTAGGAGGTCAAATAAAGAAGTTTATTTTTGGAGTGATTTTATAGCCTTTCCTCATTGAGGTGTTGTTGTTGTTTTTGTTGTTAATTCATTTATTTCTGGCAGCTTTAACCTTCTTGGTCATTCGCTGCCCTAATCTCATTGAGGTGAGTAAGGCAAAAAGCTGGTTAATACCAAAATAGTTTCTTGCATATTACATTATGACGTTTTAAAACCTTTTTGAATCAATAACATTTTGCAGAGCAAGTTTCCCTAAAAAATATCAGTTTAGGTTAGATATAAGCAGAGATCTGCCAAAAATCTGTAAAATTTGTATCAGAAACTTTTTAATTGATGTCATAGATTAATCATATATTAGCACCTCGCGACGCTTGAGACGCCATTTGATTTTTCTGGGCCAATTAAAAAAAACTGGCTTTGAAGGCCTGTACCGAACTGCAGATTCCTCAAAACAAAAATTTCCTAAAAAATGTATCCACGTGGTTCCCTTAACTATATCCATTCCGTACTTTAATCGCACTTTCCCAAGAAACTCACACCACGCACGACAATCAAACATCACTCCGACACTGGATGCATCTGAATCACTTTGTAACACTCCTGGTGAAACAAGTGCGTGCCAGGTGAAGAATAAAAAAACCCAAAAAGACCAAATGGAGACTATACGAGACAGAAGCCACGACACAATGAATAATGCATGCTTTACATGGTCTCTTACCGGCGTGGCGCGACTCGGAGGCTGGCGCTGCCTTGGCCATATCGGGATTGCTGGCTGGCGACAAAAGGCTGCTGCCGAAGGAGAGAAAAAAAAGTCAACAAAAGAGTCTGATCCGTCGCTGCCGAGACAAACTGATTTCGTTGATGATGATCAATCTATTATTAATTGAGGCATTTTTTTTTGTTTCTTTCTCCACGTGGTGAATAGATCGGCACGGTAGAAATACCGAGCACTCTTTAGGTGATGTGGTTTTTGTTCGAGGACTAAGTACCGGGAGATGACACTGAAGATGTGATGGGGACAGTGACGGTTCACGGCGACATGACAAGAGAGGCGGCTAATATATTTTAGTGTATGAATAATGCGCGCGAGACGGTCGTAACAATGACACGTGCTAGGGTCGTAAGTCAAATGGGTTATGTTATACTTCTGAAAAAAAGGTAACAAAAAGTCGACTTCTTTCTGAATGAGAACAGATTATTCGGTTTTCTGGATGTTTGGATGGAAGAAGATTTGTCATATCGTCGTGGCTGCCCTTGATTGTTTTTTTTTCAGTTATACGGTAATACTTGAAAATGAACTAATAGAAAAAATTGAAGTCTGATTTTCGATATTTTGATACAAAAAGTATGACAAAATATTTTATACATTATAACAGTTAAATATGCTAGCATAAAAAAGGCAAAATATTAATGAATCAATGAAAATTTTTTTTTCTGAACTTTCACGTTTTGTACCGACTTGATTATCCAAAAGCGTCGGAAAAAAAATCATTGTTTAGCTTAAAAAAAACTACTCTAAAGTGATTTAGAATTTTTAAATCCAAGATGGTGGTCAAAATGGTGGTTATGCAATATTGAACCCACAGCTCTTAACTTCAGTGAGTCCTAGGATGACCCAACACATTTCAAAACATTAACAAAGTAGTCTACCATATTCACTGAAGCTATGCGGTTATGTTAGTGTTAGTGGTAAAACATCACTGACCTCTTGCTTGTTACGGCGGTAGACCCATCGGTCTTAACTCTAAGGAGTTTTTGGATGACCCAGAAAGTCTCAATAAGTTGTTACACCAATGCACTGTAGCCTTCCATACTAACTGAAGCAGTCTGGGTAGGATCCGTTTTCAAAATCTTCAAGTTTTAGCCTGTTTCTATGGAATGCCTGTTGCACAAACGGTTCAAACGGATAAAAACAAGAGAAATCATGTTTCAACATGATAAGACATATTAGAACTCATAGTTTTTTGCTGATACGCGTCGAATGAAGTCAAGATGACCGAAATCCATAATAAAATAAGGATTTTATGAGTGATTTTAGAAATAGCAAAAATACGATTTTTTGTACATTTTAACCCAAAATACTCAAACTTCAACAACTTGTAACATTTGAACCCCGGGGTTTAGAGAATTCGTCCAGATGATTTTTTTTCTTTTTGCCCCCTGATTTTTTGGTGAATTTTTAAAGGGAGGACAAAAACTTGAAATAAAATTTTCAAATGCATTTTACTACGTTCATAACAATATTTAGCATATTTGGACTAGTTTAAATATATTTTAATTGTTATGGAAAATAATTTTAAAAACTCATGACTGAAATACAAGTGGGCTGATGTAAAACGCATTTTGAATAGATATAAATTTAGTTTTCATATAGTTTCATTTAGTTTTAACTATAAAATACTCAAACTATATGTAAATACAAATTTCAAGGATATCAAATGTCGATAAAATTTTGTCAAAATACCGGATTGAAAAATTACTCAAATTTTTATTAATTATTTTTTATAAAGATTGAAATTTCAGGTGTACAACTCTCAAATTCATCCGGAAATACCGGTTTTAATATGTACTCGAATTTTCATAATTTATGCAATATTTTGCAACATGGGTATCAAACGACACGATTTTTTGTGAAGAATTATATGACATTTGCTTCACCCTGACTCCTGAGACCCCTGGAGGAGGTCGCACAATTTACTGATAATTTTAAGAAACCCCGAATAAACAATAATATTTTTATTGTAAAATTTAGCAAAATAATGATTTATTATGAATACTCCAATTTTCAATATGGGGTTTAAACTACGCAAAATTTTGCCTGGATTTGCACTGCATCAGAGATATTATTTTAAAATACCCAAATTAAGTAAATTTTTGTATTTAAAAAAATGCCATTTTTTTACACAAAATCAGTTTAAAAATGGTCTAAATTTAAAAAAATAATATGTTTTTATTGAAGCTGGTTAGGTTTGAAAAGTTTTGATTGATCGTATTTCGAAAACGATTGTCCCGACGATAACGATAGAAGTGTCGTTACCACCTTTTGGGAGACTTGATTTCCTTTTTTAATTAGAAGATTTACAATCTTTTTTTACAGTTTTTGAATTATTTTGTGAAAAGTTTCAATCACATTTTTACAAAACCAACTTATTCAGTTTATAAATTGGTATAACTTTGAATATTGGAGAATCAGACATTCGTGAAATGTTTTTTAAATGGGAAATAAAGTCTGGACCAAAACACCAAAGTTCGGTCCTTCAACCACGTGATGACGACGTATTGCCACAATCCCAAGCTCAAATAAACGATGTGGTGTGTGTGCAAAGAAAAAAAAAGCGAGGCGAACATGTGGTAATTTTGATCCTATTACAATCAACAGCTATAGAAAATCATATCATCGAACCCGGCCAAAAGAAAACTTTTTCCTCTTTTCCTTCCAACTTTTCGATTTGGAACTGCCTTTCTTTTATGGCGAGAGGGGTGCATTTATTTAAGAAAACTCCCTCCTGGAAAAAAGGTTTCTCAAAGGGAAGAGAGAAAAAAAAACTTGGACCAAGGATGATGTTACTACACTCCTCTGAGCAGTGCCAATAGATCATAAATAATTCCGTTTTATTTTTATTGATGGACACAAATGCCCTCACCTCAGGTTAGAATCAACACTGCACACATGTGCTCGAGTTTGGTGATAAACATAAATTATCGGAAGATAGTTTAGCCAGTGTGGGAGTGAGGTTAAGTACTTGGATATTTTTGAACCTTTTTAAAGTATCTTTTTTCTGAAAGTTTCCTTCAGGACTATACAAACTTAATGATCTTAACTTTCAAACAGAAATGATTACAAGTAAATTTTATTGAACATACTTTTTTTGTTTGTAGATAGGATTTTTCAGAATAGAACAGTCTTATATTGAAAAGTAGTTGAAAGAATAGATTTTTTCTAGGATTCGATATTTAGTCATTCTCTATCACGTTATTTGATAAAAAAAACTGCCTTAAAACTGATTTTAGAAAGCTCATTTTTTCATAAAGTTCATCATAAGAATTTTGTTTTTTTTTTAATTCTGCTGAAAAAATCCTGAAAAGATTTTTTTCACATGCACCGAAATTTCTCTCGTCTAACGAGACGTATCCTTACTGGTACATGAGCTTATCAGATCCACACCCACTCGAGAGCAATTAATTTATTCATATAATCCTAATCCACCCTCGGGGGACCAATTTCTTCCACGGTCCTTTCGTTCCGACCGGGGTAAACTTCCCTCCTGTCCGGCAGCGGCAGCACAAACTGACCACCATCGCAGCTTGATTGACGTTTAGTGCAAACATTAACTTTATTGCTTCTAAACATCCGGCGGCATCGGTTGATTGGCACTCTGGTTGGTCTAATCTCGGAAGCTGCGATGAAAAACTCATCAAGATCAAGGAACCCGAACAAGGCCGCGATTGCAATCAAACCCAACCCCGGAGTCGGTGGCTGATGGAAAAGGACCACTTCCTCTCCTCATCAGCTGACGGTGATTGGAATCCAATGAGTAAGGAGAGGAAAAAAATAAGATTTTCCTTGCGGTGAAAATGGCGAGAACAGCTTCCGTAAGGTCGGGGAGGGGGAGCGGAATTTCGGGTTCAACAAAAAGGAAGTAAATTCAACTCAACTAATAAGGTATGCGCATAATTATTTTCCACATAATGTTATCTATCACAATTATCTCACTTTATTTATTTCATTGTTGCCCGAAGACATAAACCAGCTACGTTTCCAGCCGAGCCAACAAGAGGAAGGAGGTCGATCGTTTGCTTCTTTCCAAAGTGGCTGGTACTCGATTGAGTCATTTCGGTTTTCCGGAATTTCGTTTGTTCGTATGTTTTTCTTTTCGGCATTACACAATGAGGTTTGAGCTGGAAAATGTATGGGCTGCGATTCCCATATCACAGTACAACTTTGTTGTCTAGGAATCAAGACAAAAAATGGTCTACGTTTAAGTTACTTTCTTTGAAATCTTTTGATTGTTGAAATATTCAATATTTGGTATTTTGAGAAAAAAAAACTGTAAGAATACAAAAAAACTTGAAAACAATCTGAGAAGATTTTTTACAACATTCAAGGAATGGCAAATAAAATAATGGTAGAGACCACTTTAAACTAAAGCCTTTTTAATCAGCTAAACATGATTATGAGATCGTGAAAATATTTTTCTAAAAAATGAGAAAATTTCATAAAAGTTTAATTTTTAAACATAAAAGCGGACTTACTCAATTAAAATTAAAATTTTCAATTTGAATTAAATTTTTAATCAGAAATAATTAAGAGAAAGTTTTTCACCAGTGTTTCACAGGTCTTATCGAGGTGCCCAGATTTGGATGAAACTTTTAGCGTTTTTTTTTAAATTTATATTTATTCAGATTTTCTCTTCCATGTACATTCATTCAGTTAAAATATTATTGAGTGTCCAATCACAAGCGATGACTTTTCACCTCAATTTTAAATACTAGCAACTTTCATTTATTCATGAAATATTGTAGCTTTCGCTATTCAGTGATTTCAAATGTAGGAGGTCCTACATGTACAAAAGGAAAAAGGGATACCTTAAAACTAACTTATAAACTATATAAAGAGCGGATCAATGCTGCTGAAGACTGCTATAAACTTTTAGCGTTTGTTTGTCTAAACATGAGATGAACTCATGCCAAATATGAGCCATCTACAAAAAAGGGAAGTGGGCTAAAGCGGGCATTGGAGTTTGAGGTCCCAAAAACATAAAAAATCTTAAAATTGCTCGCATTTTCGTAAAACTTGATAATTCAAATTCTCTAAAGTGCATTTGAAAGGTCTGTTTAAGCACTACAAAATGTGACATAGGCATTATGGATAAGATTGACTTTTTCTCATAGCTTTTCAATTTGCCGTCATCAGGGGTGAGATTGCTGAAATGCTAAAATTAGTATGACCCAATGTCACCCAAGATGACGGTACACAGCAAAAAATCCGATGGTAAAATCGCATGCAAAAGCATGCACATCACCTTCGTCAAAATAAACACTTAATATTGCACACTGCATGTACATTTTCTGCAAACACAAAAAAAAAGTTGCAACCGACGGGATTCAAACCCAGCACCATCAGTAAGGGCTGGCGCCTTAGCCCACTCGGCCATCAGACTGATGAAAAATAGAAAGGATAAACGTATATATCAGCATGACATTTCGGTCAAGTAGGTTTCCCATACTGATGGGCTACATATTTCAGGATGTAATATTACACAGAATCTTATAAAATAATGCAAAATTTATTTTACACCCAGGCCTTTTACACGCAGCTGGATTACTACTTTATTTGCTGTGTACTGTTAAAAATTGATTGTTGAAATTGAAATCCCAATTTCTTTTTGCAAACCACCTCCAACACCCATACTTCCTTAGGTCAAAAGTTTGGGAATTTCATAAACTATAGGCCTACGGAATCAAATTTTTGGCCAATCGCAATTTTTCTTTAGATTTACGATTTTTCTATAACAAACATATAACATTGGTCAACAAGAAGTTAAGGAGTTGTAAACTTGATTGGAAAAAATGCCTTTGAGAATGATTTTAAATATTTTTTAACAATTTGTTGGATTAGGGGTGAAACAGGTAGGGGAGAGTGAGGAGACTTGATCCCTTTTTTTGTATCGCACATAACTCTGTCAATTTCTCACAAAACTATGATCTTTTTGCATGAATTGAAAGCTTAAACATTCAACTATGTTTGGCTGATAAGGGTATTTCATCAGATAAACTTTTAGAATAATGCCAAGCGTTTTTAAAAAATATTTTGAACCGGCATTTTCAAAATGTTGGGGGTAATTTGATCCCCCTTTCAACATTTTGAAGAAATCTTAAGCAAAATGTTTCTTATTCATCCAAACTTTTAATTTTCTATAAGATACAGCAAATTCACATTAAACCTGTACGTTTGTGTGCAAAATATAACAAGTTTAGCATGTATAATATTTAAAAACTTAAAATTTTCTTTTTTAGACCAAAATTGAGCACGTTTACAAAAGCTGGTAATTTTTGTTTACAAAACTTTTGAAAAATGGTTCAAACTGCAGTTAGTTATGTACAACTATACTGAAGGAAACTATGTACGAAAACCCAGCAAAATTATTTAATCTTGAGGCTGATTCCAGTGACTGTAAAAATGCAGGGATCAAGTCTCCCTAAACGCACTTTTTTAAACAATTGATTGTAAAAATAGTATGACGATAAATTTAACATCAAATGCGTAAGGGTTTTAGAGTTGATATGTTTATCAAACAATTCATGTATAAACAATATTTTTTTGAATAATTTTTGAGTGTTTTCTATACTTATCAAAACAAAGAAAAAAGATCTCTTGGAAGTTTTTTGCAGCACTTCTTAGAAAAATGTGTGTAACTCAATCTAAACATTTTTTTAATTTTTTTCTTTGTTTTCTTCAATGAGTTTTGGTTAATTTCGCACAACTTTCTAGAACAAAGCTTATTGTTTTACCCACATGCTGACGAGATACAGGCTTGGGATCAAGTCTCCCCGGGGATCAAGTCTCCTCACTCTCCCCTATTTGCCTACTTGATACAACATTAGACGTATACATCATATGGTTACGACACGAATGATTTTGCAATGGTAATGTGTATTTAATAAAACTAATAATAATAATCATAAGGTTAACAAGATTTTTTTTTTCTGAAAATGACACATTTTGTGTAACGTTTTATTTGAACGGACTTTTACAAAAAAATATGTTAAATTAAAACTAAATCAACTTTAGTATGGATTATGTACAGACAAACTTATTTGAGAATATCGCAGGAACAAGATGCATCACGTTTTTCTTATATGTATGTATGTATGTATGTATGATCCCCATACCCGCAGGCAACTTGGTCCTGGAACACATGTGAGCGCTAGGTGAACAATTCGATCATCTTTTACTCCATAATCTGTACACCCACATGCATAAGTTTTTTTGCACGAATTTTAATGCTACAAATACCGGCGCATAGATCAAAATGGTTTCCCTCTTCCCGCCCCAAGCGCCGGAAATTTGTAGCGGGTGTAGGGACACTTTGCATAGACGCCCTTGCTCCCATCACGTCACTGAGGGTATGGAGCGACGAGAAATTAATAAGCATGCCCCCCTAGTCGAACCTTCATTAGAGAAGCAGGCAATCCACAACTCACAGCGAACGACCAAGGGAACACCCTACCGCGTATATAGTAAGATTGGCGTGGTTAGTCTTTAATGAGTTGTAAATATGTTAGAATATATGAAGAGTTGCCTGTATTAAAATGGAAAGCTCTCACCAAGTGAAATAGTCTTCATGTTTTGTTGAACATCGAATCTTGCTAAAACTTAGTGCACCGAAAAAACTTCTGCAAACTTGTTTTCTTGAGTTGCTAAAATGGATAGAAAACAGCATCAAAAACAACAAAAAATAAAATAAAATGAAGCAGGAAGACAAAGTTTTTCACATAATAGAGAATGAACATTTTGAGGAAATCAACATTTGATACAAAAAAAATATATAAAAATATGACAGCATACTTAATTCCTAAGTAGAATAAACTGAAATACTCAAGTATCATCATCAAAAATTAATAAAATAATAAGATACAAAAGGATTTATTAATTTAGGCAAAATGAAGATTTTTTTAGTCGTTCATTAGTACAAAGATGGATAGGAAAAGAAATTATTTTCAAAAGGAATCGCAAAAGTTTTCATAGTTTTATAATCAGAAACTTTGAACAGATTTTTTTTTAAAACCATAAAAATCATCAAACATAAAACACATTTAAAAAACCTCAATTAATTCTTAAATTTTTGATGAATTCATCAAGCAGCATACAGTTTCTGAATTAATTACTCGGTGCATTTTTAATATTTATTTTTAATATAAAAAAAACCAAATCGAAGTAATCATGATTTTCTCTACTGTCACTAATATTCTTAAATCTATATTGATTGTGTAAATATCATTTTTCAATTTAGAAAATCTATGCAATTAAAAAAAGGCATATTTTTCTGTGAAAGGGTGTAACTTGAACTTGTTCTTATTAATTTTAATCAACAATATTTAAAAAACAGAACAAATTTTGAATTTAAGAATTATTTTCGTTTGAATTAAGTTTAACTTTCATTCATTAAGGTCAATTCAATTCACTTAAGGATCATTGCATTTTTTTTCAATTAAAATTCAAGCACAATGTTTTTTAGCAAAATAAAATTACATGAGAAAAGAAACAAACTCACCGGAAAGGTTCAACACATGCAATCCCAATTTTTAATTCTAGGGAGAAAAGAAGCAGATTTGGACTCCCTTTCTTGATTTTTCTCTTGATGGTGCCAATAGAATTCCTACAATCCGAAGCGCTGCGATGGAGAGGGGGTAGGGAATCTTGACCTTCCGGAGATCTTCTCGAACTTAAACCACAATTTCGTCAAATCCATGCATCTCCAGCACAACGAAGTCTTGATTTAGGAACAAATCCAGAATTCCAGAACAGGAACAATCATTTTCCGAAAACTGAACTATACAATTCAAGGAACGGGTTTTAAAACGCGGAAGGGCCAGATCTTTTTTAACTAAAGACCAAAAACACGAAAAAACTCAAAATTTTCAGAAATATGACGCGAGCTCAGTTTTACTCAACGAAAGTAGCAGTGAGTGTAAAATAAATGGACAATCATAATCAACATAAAACGAGCTCACCCGATCGGTCTTAGATTTCCGGCGACAGTAATAGTCTCGTCACAGCTTGTTCCTTCTCGAATGCTCACAACCGAGCCTCACGAGCACGATGGCCACGGTCTCTGGGCAAGGACCTCTCTTTGCCTAAACCCGTTCACTTTTTTATACAGGAATTTTCATATTTCACTGTTATCACAACATGTCGATATTTACACAAAGATTAGTTAAGCTTTTTTTCTAAACGCTAATTTTCACTTAGCTCTCCACCATATTTTTTCAAACATACTTAAAAAATAATGCCAACACTATTTTCAATGGCAAACAACCCCCTCCCCTCCAATCCCCCCTCGACCACCACCACCTTCTTCCCAACTCCAGCCGCCATATTGAGGACGGGTTTTTTTCAGCGATCATCAAAGCAGCTCACTTTCACTAGTACAGTACCAAACATTCTGTTTTGTTACCATGGAAACGTTATAAACAAATTGACGCGATGCAAAAACGGAAAAAGGCAAATTTATTATTCAAACTATTTTATTTGAAACCACCATTCAATTGTTCAAGAATCTTCACAGCCCAGAAACAGTCTTTTTTTCCTCTACCCAATGGCAAACACTAAGAAGAACTTCGAACTTCTTTCAGCACTTATCACACAAATTTCGTTAAAACTCGACAAAAATGTTACACCTTGCAATCACAAACACCACAGGAACGCGTAAATTGTAAAACCAAGATATAAACCGACAAAAATCTACGAAAAAAATCGAACAGATGAACAAAATAGATTGGAAATTTTCACAACCGGAGAGACAAAAACGCGGAGCAAAAATTTTTGTGAACCGTTCCCGATCAGAGCTTACTGCGAATCAGATGCATCACGTTTTTCTTATAAAGAAGAAAATTTGGTAACGTCTTCCTAAAACAATTATCTTTCCAGCAAGGCAAGGCAACTTATTGAACCTTTGAAGTAAAAACATAAAAAAATCCGTTCAAATAAACATTCTACTTTAGGACATGCTAAAACTATGTTTTGATTTGTGATTGGGTCAAATTGCACTGCAGGAAGGGATGACATTATTTGTTTCGCTTAATTTCAATACCGTCATCAGGGGTGACATTGGGTCTTACAAACAGCATTTTTGTATGATCCAATCTCACCCCCAAGACCCAATGTATCCCCTGATGACAGTATCAAATAAATGGAGCTGTCAAACATTTGCTCACATTGTAGCATATTTTAGGAAACAAAAATATTCAATATGCATAACTCAGTAAATGTTACAAATTTGAGTAATGAGAGTAATGATCAGCATGAATCACCCAAGTTATCAATCAAAGCGACATTTTAAAATTTTTAAAGCCAAGGGTAAACAAGGCGTTAATCATTTTGTTATTTTGTTTTATAAATAAAATGATTTCTTCATAAATAAATAAACTAAAATTAGACAAGCAACTTTCCATTGTTGATGCATCTGGAAATGTTGTTTAAATAGCGGAAATTGCATAAATAATGAGAACGAGTTGAAAGGCTTAGTGTGGGTATATTTCTCCTATTACGCTGAATAACTGTAGGTAGAGTTCAACAATTTGTATTTGATTTTAAATCTTTGGTTCTACTCGCCGTTGTAAGAGCTAATTAGAAGACAATATATTGGAACAATATTTTTATTAAGTGCAACACAGATAACCTTCCAGCATAAATAAAGGATTTTATTGCCTATCCAGCATCCCTTCGAAGGAAGAGAGATCCAGTAAATCTCCCGAGTGAGATTACTTCATTCCAACACCTGCAGGAAAAAGTGACATTTCCCCCTTCACCTTATCACCAGTATCACTCCCACGCGCGTAATTCAAACCAAAGAAGAGAGCTAAGCTGTTTCCAAAATAACTTAGCCCGTCTCTCGGTACGCTCCCTAATCTGATGGTGATATTTTTATTTATTCACAAACTCTGGTTAATTAATCATCTGCAAATGTACCTAACAATTATTATGCGTTAGGTCCCTCGTCCCTCGACGGATTCCACTGCCAGACGGAGAAAACTCCCGGAACAGCACCGAGATCGCATCTCTCAAGGAAATGTAGGAAAAACTTTTCCCGGCGGTCGTCGAAAAGAGTCTGTCGTCGTCTCATCCTCGTGACTAGATGTTTGTGTTTGCTTTTTCGACCCCACCCCACTTAATTGAATAGAGAATAAATTAATCAACTGTTGTTCCAGTAAATCAAACCCAACTTTATATGCAAAGCGCGGACAGATCAATTTTTGATATTTAAATATGTTTGATAACAAGAAAAATACGGAAAAGTTGTTCATACAAAGATTACCTTTTTCGCATATTTTTGGGATATGATTTGTTATAGAGAAAAATATAAACTTAGAAGTTCAGATCTAACTCGAACATTCCCAGAATGCTTAAAATTGCACTATTCTTTTGTACCGTCAGGGGATGATATTGTGCCCGGGGTGACATTGGGTCAAAGTGATTTCTTCCGCTTTTTGCAATTTCTCAGATTCTTTTTAATAAAACCTAATTCTGATTGAAGGGATCATCTCCAAGAAACTGATAACAATCACTCAGCTGTTCAAAGTTGAGGAACGTTTTTGGCCAACCAAATAAGCATCCTCGTGGAATATGATTGGCCCTTTACGGTAAAAACTGTGTTATCTGCATACTGCTAATCCACGCATAATTGTCCGATATATATATTTTGTTTTACAAATAGTAAACTTTTAGAAAAACGTTAAAAATCTAGTACTATGTCCAAGTCTATTTACTTTGAGCATAATTGTCACTCTTTTTTCCTTTTTATTTAAAAAAATATCTTATTTTTGCGTTTTCATGATGTTTTGATGTACAGACATTTTCCAATAGACATTCCATTTTCCGCACTTGGAGAAACAATAATGCAGTCGTTTGAATCCACACCACGTGTCGCTCCGGGTCATTTCCCAGTGGACAGTTTTCGGCTCAAATCGAGCGGTCCGTAATGCCCCCTTTTTTACATTCCATTTTCTGAAAACTTCTCCGGTAGCCGACATTCAACAGGCTCATATTTCTTTTCACTTTGATTGAATTAAAAAATTATTGCTATTTCATTACAAACGACGACTGCCCGAGGCAAAATCGCGTTGGCCCGTTTGTTGGGAGAGCGTTTTTTTTTGGAATGTGCCATCAAGAGGGTTGCTTTTTCACACCTACCTCCCCTGTGAAGGGCGCGATTAAGGGGACATGGATGCCCTCGGGGCAACTTGGTCCCACCACGCCATCAACAACGGGTGACTTTAAGTGACGAGGAGCAACGATAGAAGAAAAACCTTTGTCGAGGGAGCAATTTTCCGTTACAGGAAGGCGAGAAAATGTCGCATATTGTTTGGTGCGTCGTCCCCTTAATTTTCTGTGCGTAATTCATTGCAATTTCACTTCGTTTTCTCGCAAATTTGCAATCTAGGACATTATTTGATAAATTGAGCGAATAATATATTCCGCTAGAGATGAGAGAGAGAGAAAAAAAATTGCTGCAGGTTCGCAAACAGAAACGATTTATTTTCACCGGTAATGCTTTAACGCTACACGCTGTTCACTTTTGATTTGGATTGATGATGCCAAATTTATCACCCTTCGATTGACGACTGCGACTGGATGAGGTGGCATGTACGTTTAGATGAGTTTTTTTTGCATGTTTTGCTAAAATATTTCGGATTCGTTACCCCTTTTTCCAATTGGCTTTCATAGGCAATGTAAAAACTTATGTTATGGTTCGATTTAGAAAACATGGAAATGTGGTGGGTGTGATAAATCGATGATTGGTACATTTTGTTATTGTGGCATTCTGTTTATTACATCATTATTTATTCATCTTTGGAAAACAAACGAACAAAGGCTTAACAAGCATCTATTTTGATTGATTCCGATTCTTGATTCTGGTTTTTCATTTTGTTGAAAGATGAATGTTGCCATAGACAACTTGTGGTCATTTAAACATCTTTCATAGAGATTTGGTAAGCCTTTCTTCTATTTCTTTTTTCTTTTTCGTTGAGTAACATTACATTTTTTTTTAAATTTATACCTATTTATTCAGATTTTCTTTTCCATATACATTCATTCAGATAACAATTAATATTTATAATATATTTTTACCTAGAGCGGATCAATGCAGCTGAAGACTACAATGATTTTTATCGAAATGTATCAATTATCTTATTGGACGATATCCAAAGTGTCAACTTCGGTTAATTGATGAAGTTTACTGGTGCCGAACCAGGGAGGAAGTTTCAGATGCATTTTTTAGATTTTTGTTCTGGATCCTCTGCAGTTTTTTCTTCCTGGTTAAGCAACAGCTTGTCCAGATCAGCACAGCATAAAGCATGGCAGGTCTGAAAATGTGTTTATAAATTATCAGTTTACTCTTTGTTTTGTTTTGTTTGGAGGGAAAAGCCCGTTTGAGTCCTTGGGTCCTTCTCAAATAGGCACGAAACATCTTTTTTATTGTCAACAGATTTACTCTTGATACAAAGTCTAGAATGCATGTTTATAAGTGGATACAAACATTCAATACATTTGTTACATTCAGTGTTGCGATCCTCACGCGCTCGTGAGCGCTCACTTTTCGCTCATTCGTGAGGAGGAGCGCTGCGCGAGCTAGCTCACGTTTGCTCCGATTTTTTCAGCTCGCGTTTGCCACACGCTCGCGCTCGCGCTCATTTTTCGCTCATGGAGCGCTTACTTTGGAAGTATCGCGAATTGAATCGTTTTTCGTTTTCGAGAAAGTTTATGTTTTTCAATACTAGTTTGTTTTGTTTTGCTTAAGGCGCAGCATGTCAAGGGAAACATAACTTAAAAACATTTTTTTATATATTAACAAGCCTTACCCGACAAACTTCGTTCTGCCTTTTTTTCGTTTGTTGACGTTTTTTGATTTTTCGCCTATTCAGCATCCTGTGATCATAATTTGATTTTACGTAACTATCTCCATACAATTTGAAGATGCTCCGGCATCAGTTCCAGAGTGGCCAAAGTGTCAATTAGTTAGCATAAGAACCTTCCTTGGGCTTAAACGAACCCAACCCAACAAAGAGCACCTCGATCCGACGTTCCGTGTTGAATTGATTCGCGTTCGAACAAAACCTTCGAATTTTTTTATATATATATATATATAGATTGGAATAGCTTATTTTAATTAAAACTATGTTTTTAAATAATAAATTGGATTCGCAAGGGTAAATCATATTGGAGACCTACAGTCAGAGCTGAAAATATAAATATTTTCGAATTAATCGGCCTTACCTTAATACTAGTTAAGGTAAGCAGAGACAATTGCTGGGGGAAGGGTATGAGCGCGTAAACAAAAATGACTGAAAGCCTAATAAAAAACTTACAAAACAATGAATTAATTCAAGAAGATTTATGCTGTGGTAAGTTCGATTCAATGTTATGTGCTCGGTTGATTAAAGTATAACATTAAACTGTTTTATGTACCTAAACAGTTTGTTGACTACCTTTCCAGTGTGCGGGTCAGAATTAGCAATAATTTAAAAAAGTCATTCCGTTTAATAAAACGTTCAGTGCTTGGAAACGGCTGATCATTTTTTATAAAGTTAATCTTTCTCTTTCTCATTCAAGAAAATAGGGTGAAATTGTTGAAACAGTTCCTTTTTTTACAAAAAAAAAAAAACTTCAAAATTGCTAGTGTTTGAAATAACCCATTTGAATGAAATAATATAAATTGTCATTGTTTTGTTTTACCACATAAAGGGTGGCTCCTCTTCCCCAAGTAAATTATTTTTAACACTTTTACTACCAAGCCTTTGAAAATATTCAATTACAGATTCAATAAATGATTTTTGAGTATGTACATTCACTAAATTGTTCCGAATATAAGGGATGATTATAACTTTGATAAAGCTTACTGCTGGGTTTTTTTAAAGGTCCATTAACACATTATTTTTAGTGTTTTTAAAACCGCGTTGGGTCCGGATTCAAAAAAACTTAAAATAAACATAATTCATTTTTCTTGAACATATCAGTACATTAAGAATGAGTAAGCTCTTTGTTAGCTCACTCAATAGTGAATCATTCTGCCCCTTGGCTGATTTTGAATTTAAAATAGAGCGTATATTTCGGTTGTCCCGCCCGTGTGGATCAATCGGACCGCGCACTGGACTCACAATCCAGAGGTCGCCGGTTCGAATCCCGCGGCGGGCGCTCTAAAATTCTTTGTGTAAATATGGGTATTCGGCGCCGTCGCTCCGTACCATACTTTCATACACTTAGGAGCCCAGGGCGGCGAAGTCCTTGTAGATAAAAAGGAAGACACTAGTGGTTGGTACTAGCAATGGTGGCCGACAGCTATAAAGTCAACTTCGTTTTCGTATAATTCGGTTCGCCGACTAAATCCATTTCATTGCTTACTTTTGTTTGTTTGACCACATTCTTGTTTGTTTTTGCTGCCTGTGCTGAGATAGTTCTACAAACTTCGTTTCAAACAGGCAGGATGCTTCAACAGGGAAAAACAACTACCTACTTTGGCTCACCAGCTCACGTGAGCGCAAAACGCCCCGGTGAGCGTGAGCGAGCACGAGCTACCTGATAAAAACTCACGCTCCAGCTGGAGCGAGCACTCCTCCCGTGAGCGCTCGCTCATTCGCAACCCTGTTTACATTTAACCTTTATACTTTCGATGTTATCCTTTTAAGTAAGGTAATTCCAAGATACGTACAGGCGTTACGTGATTGCGTACCTAAATTTTGGGTCCAATTTTATACAATATTTTTACTGCTGATTTGCCTGATGTGCCCGATTTGCCCCCAGGATGTCAGAAATCACTTTTTAATTTTAAAGTGGGAGGACCAAGTGAAATATCTTGGAATTGCCTTACTTTAAAGGATAACAGTTGATCAGATTTGCCGTAACAGACCTGCAGAGTGAATAATTTTCACGATATAAATCGGAAAATTAAACCTTTTCAATTTGACATTCAAACCATTATGCCAAACACTGTCAAATGCCTGTTTTATGTCTAGAAGAGCAGCGCTCTCGGCAGCGCTAGTACAGTATTGCCAGATTTAGATGCTTCGAATTAAATTGGAATTATAATTCCTTTTAAATCCACCTTTACTCAACCAGCAAGGCCTCGAATAAAAAGTATCGTAATAAGCTTCAATTACCTTTTTTTACAAATATCTTTGAAAATGTCCAACAAGTAACACGTGTTTTGAATAAACTTTGAATATAATATACGAGAAATATACTATACTTATTACAATAAGAAGTAAAATAATGTCAAAATCAATCAAGAGTCACAAGTTCAGTGCCTCAATATCTCGGTCGAACGAAACTTTGATTGAAATGTCACCCGCAAAAGCCAATCCGGCTCCCGAAATCCCGACCCACTGACAGCGACGAACCCACTGAACCGTGGCCGGAAACTGTCGCACAAAGTCTCTAACAATAACAGATGATTAGAAACCAAAATCAACCCCGAGAATGCCAAATTAGGGGTGCGCTGAATAAATATACACAATAAGCAACGAGAGTTGCTTATTAAACCTGCCATCATCAGCCTGATTTTCAACACAGAGAGAAAAAAGGGGGAACATTTCTGCTATTTGCAAACGCCGACCATGTATGGTACAAGGAGACAAAACCCCCTAATCATCTTAAAAGTCCTCATGTCGAAGGTCGTCACGATTCGTATGGTTCTGATCAAATATTTAAATTCTGTTTTTTTTCTTTTTCCACTCGCTGAAGAAAGCAGCCCAATCATTTACTGACGATTTTCTTTCGCTGGATGGTGGTGTGAGGATATGCATATTTTCCATCGATGATAATTTATAGATGAGTGTGTCATTTAGACAAGCCGCCCTGAATGGCAGAAGAACATTGTTGGGATTATCTGGAACATAAATGCAAATTCAAGTGCTCCGCGGCCTCCAGGCGAACGACTTTTGCCCTGGCATTTTGGGTAAGTTTTAATCAGTATGAAAATGGAAAATAACATCTCACACACTCACGCGAGTGCGGAGAAAGGATCTTCTGAAATAGCGTTACCAAATCTTGTATGAGCAAAAAGTGTGTGTGTGTTTTTTTAATTAATTTAAGTTGAAAATTGTTTTAAACATTTTAATTTTAAATTGCTTAGATAAAGTGGGGGTGACATTGGGTCTGGGGGTTGAGAATGGGTCAAAGTGATTTTTTACGGCTTTTACCATTTCTCAGGTTCTTCTCAATGAACCTAAATTCTGTTAAAAGGGTTGTGTAGGGGACATCTTAAGATGACTTAGCTGAAAAATCTCGTTCCTAGAACAAATCCTGTCATTTTGGCAGCTGTCTAAAGTAAAGGTACGTTTTTGGCCAAAAATGACCCCTCGAAAAATCTACTTTTTAATAATTTTGTTGGGATTGCTCGAAAAGTACCCAAATGTTTGAAAATCACTACTTCAAATATTGCAGTATGTCAATAAAGTATCTAAGTACAATGCTAAATCATATTTTCGATGTTATTTAAATTGTTTTTGTTATTATGAAATTACGAGAGGTGTATCGTTTTTGACCCATAGTCACCCACACTGACGGTATAAATAAGTCGTATTACACATTGGTGTTGAAGTGAATCTGCTTCAGTGGAGTTTGTGGTCGGCAGTGGACTCGCTAGCCATAGGTTGTCAGATCGAAATTCGTGGTGGAGTTTTAAAGAGTATAGCATGACAAATTATTTTGTACAGTTATTCTGCCGTTCTAAGCATAATTGTCCCATGTCATTTTTGGACGATCCTGACTTTTTATCATTTTTAAGTTTAGTTTGACGTATACTTTCAGAAAAATACATAAAATTAGTACCTACTTTGTTCGGAAACTCATTGAAAACAACACCAAATCTGTTTGTCCCATCGTTGAACTTCTACGCATAATTGTCCCACCAAGTATTTTCTATATCGAAATCATTACTTTTACAAAGCATCGTATCTTGTTTACAGCAAGAGGATTACAAATAAGGGTGATAAAATTGTAACCGGGGTGATTAGGGACATATAGGGCGAACAGGGACCCACGGGAAAATTATACGTAGAAACACAGAAATCGATCGAAAAATTTCATCTGCGTTTTTCTTAGTTGCACTTTTTTGAACATAGGACAATTATTGGAGAACGGCAGTATTCTTTTGCCAAATATCTAAAAAAAAAATCATGAACATAAACCACTTGAACATTTACAAAAATGTATCCACGTGGTTTATGGATGGCTTCTTAGCTGTGTTATGCCCATAGGGAGCCAAAATCATGCCGTTTCAACTTGCCTGAAAATCTTTAAATTTTTGTAATCACGTCCCAGTAACTTACAGTACGACGTATTCCTAGGTTGACGTCTATTCGTTTCTCTTGTATATTATACATTTTTTGAATTATTGTTACTCCAACTGGCAACGTTTTTAAGAACGTCTGGTAACTCTATTCTGTATGATAGTCAAGAAGCGCGATGGAAATGTATTCATAAATCTCAAGTTTGATCAAAAATCGAATGGAAAATCCTTGCCATAAGGAAGCAACTTGGAAAATTTGCATACTCATTTCCGAACGCGCCCGTTTGAACCTGCACTGCAAAAAGAGGCTGCTGGATTGAGAGGTGTCGCACCAACAAGTTGAACCTCAAGGGGAGGCAAAAACACAAGATGAATAGCAAAGATAACAAGATTTGAGCACAAGTTCATTATTGCGCACAGGAGCCTTCAGCTTCTTCTTTGCCGTACCAAACGATAATCTGATTACAAACACCCAAATTGTTTAATCTATTCAAAATAAGCCCCAGCGCGTGTCTCACCTTCTCTTTTCGATTTGCGAAGAGATTTTAGAAGAGGTTGAAAGCTAATGTTCGCTCCCAACCTTTGGCTTTTCGGGGTGGTGTCGCCAAGAAAAAGTGGGGATTACTCTTTGCAAAAGAGCAATTTTTCCTGTCGGCGACGGAAACGCAGCAGTGTGGGATAAGGGATTTGTAAGGACTATTAAAATTAAATCGAGATTTGCATCAGACTACCATTAAAAAGTGTTTTCGCGGTTTTACTTTTCCAGAGATGATTTTGTGGCTTTTAAAGAGTCGGGGACGAAACGCGAATGATACAGTTAAAATGAATATTGGTTCAATAGTTAAAATTGAAGCTTTCAACGCATTTAAAGTGTTTATTTTTATAAGAACTTCACACATCGTAACCCACCAAACGTTTATCTTATCTGATCAACGATACTTCCTATCTCAATGACGTTTACTGTAACCTTGTTTTATTTCTTCTCGAAAAAAAGGAAAAAAAACACGCATGCATTATTAATAAAGAAATTTATTTCCACTTTCTTTTTATGCTCGTTTTTATGTGAAACGGTAGAGAACAATTGATATACAGCCCACTGTCGAGAATGGTATCGAGATAAGCATCAGCAGTTTAACCTTTTCCTGCCAACATGTGTCTCGTCGTCGTCGTCGTCCGAGATTATTTGTCGCATTGTTGTTGTACCTCTGTTCCGATCAAATGTGGGTTTGTGTTTTTTTTTTCAGCAAGATTGACTTTTCGTTCCCTCTACCTGCACGTGTTCTCACCTTGGCGTTTATCTCGGTGGTCGGTTTACGCTTTTCCCTTGCACAATGTTGGCTGATGGTTCATGGAAGTACCGTTGGACTGGCTGTCCGTTTGTTCCTTTGGGAAAGGTGTTGATCGAATCAATTCAAAGTTGAAAGGAGATTAAATTATTGGCCTTTGGGGAATAAAGTAGGCAGGTAGATCGATATAATGGCAATTGAACACTTGCCAAATAATTAAATAAATAACGAACTTCAAGAGAAATACAGTGCCATCCCATTTTCGGCAAAATTTGTCATTTTTATCATACATTTTATGATGCCGAAACAGGCAAGTTGCCAAAATTGGAAAATGTGTAAAAAGTATATTTAAAAGAAAGAATTATTTAATTGATAAATTGTTAAACCATGAGAAAAACTGCGATTGGCCAAAAAGTTGATACCGTAGGCTTACAGTCGATGGAATTCCCTAATTTTTGACCTTGGGGAGTACGGGTGTTGGAGGCTTTTGCAAAAAGATATTAGATTTAAAAATATCAATTTGTAACAGGAAAAAAGTCAAAAGTCGGCGTGAACAGATAAGATGTATATCTTAATTTTTAGGTTAGGTTTTGGCTTTCGGTCTGTTTGGGGAATCAAAACACTTGTATGTTCTCTTCATCCGACGTTTCGACCCGTTTTGGGCCTTTTTCAAGGAATCTAGGGGTAGATTTATTGGGTAAGGCACAAAAAACATAAAAAATGTACACTTATGCTAGGCTTACCGAAAATGGGAGTGTTTGTCGTTAGGGGATGCTCCGTCAAGCACAGAACTGTCTGGTAGCGGGGTAATCTATAGTTTCAGAAAACAAATAAATATTTCTAAATCTACAAATATTTTTCTCTCCGTGCACTCACGTTTCAGCGAAACTGGCCGCTATCCGGTATTCGCTCGTCATACGGGTTCGTTTCCACACGAAACGCGAGAATTTTTGGGGCACGGATAAATTCGACACACTTTCTACCATTGGCGCGCAAACTATGGCAATAAAACTCATTCTAGTGTGTGAGTGTGTTAAGGTGTTGGCATTATGTGTTAGTGTGTGTGTTGTCCCTACTGTTATTGTTTTTATTTATTTTGTTTTGGTTTTTCTTCCTTGTGTATATGTTCTTAATCTCGTTCAAAATCCCGGCATATGCAGCATGCAGATTATCCGTGTCTGTCCGCTTGTTGACAGTATGTTGTGTGTTTTTAATGTGGCAACTCTCCAGGATCGGTAGATTGGCCCCCTTCATTAACCGATCTACAATTCGTACGGAGTCGATCCCGAACGAGTGGTCCATAGCTGCTACGTGACTCGTCAACGCCGACTTCTCTTTTGCCCAGCTGATCTCTGCGTCTGTGTTTGTGTATCCCTTCGCTTTCAGTTCTTGTAGTTGTTTTACATTTGATTTGTGTCCAGACATTCTTGTTTTCAGTTTTGTTGTTGTAATCCCAATATAGCAGGCATCACAATCGTTGCATACGCTATACCATGCAACGATTGTGATGCCTGCTATATTGGGATTACAACAACAAAACTGAAAACAAGAATGTCTGGACACAAATCAAATGTAAAACAACTACAAGAACAGTTCTGTGCTTGACGGAGCATCCCCTAACGACAAACACTCCCATTTTCGGTAAGCCTAGCATAAGTGTACATTTTTTATGTTTTTTGTGCCTTACCCAATAAATCTACCCCTAGATTCCTTGAAAAGGCCCAAAACGGGTCGAAACGTCGGATGAAGAGAACATACAAGTGTTTTGATTTTTGTGCCTTACCCAATAAATCTACCCCTAGATTCCTTGAAAAAGGCCCAAAACGGGTCGAAACGTCGGATGAAGAGAACATACAAGTGTTTTGATTCCCCAAACAGACCGAAAGCCAAAACCTAACCTAAAAATTTATTGATACGGTCGAATAAACAGCAGGATCTTTGACCATGGCTGGGTTCTGTATATCTTAAGTTTGGCATAAAAATACAAACAACCCCCATTTTGTAGTGCTTCAAAAGATCTTTCAAATGCAACTAATCTCTTGGAATTAATCAAGTTTTACGAAAATGCGAGCAATTTTAGGATTTTTAAACATGTTTTTTGAAGTTTATCGCATCTCATCTCAAGACAAACAAACGCTGAAAGATTCATCTGAATCGGAGCTCCTCGATACGACCTTTAGAACAAACCGAGCAAAATCTACAAACACTTCCTCCCCACCGGCAGTCGCGTACGTGTACTTCGTACACACTTTGTAACGACACCTGTGAGAAAACACGCGACTTTCAGAAGGTTAAGGGCAAAGGCAAAGGCTTGGAGTTTTTTTTTCACTAAAATTGAGATTTCTCGAAAATGATAATTTTCTCAACAAATCAACCCAACATCTGGTAGCCATCCTTACGCATCAACTGTTCTAATATGAGCTTGATTGGTCTAGCCTGAGTTGTTATCTTTTTCCGTAAAAAATACTAAAAGACCTTAAAAATGGCAAATCTTTTTCCCAATTTTCTGGTGAAATGAAAGTGATTTTGAGAAATCTACGCCCGACAGATTGTTGTTGTTGTTGGTTTCTTTATTTGAGACAACTATAACCAGTCTGGTCATCTTACTTTACACAGCAAAAAATCCGATGGTAAAATCGCATGCAAAAGCATGCACATCACCATCGTCAAAAAAGACACTGCATGTACATTTTTTGTGAACACAAAAAAAAAATTGCAGCCGACGGGATTCAAACCCAGCACCTACAGTAAGGACTGGCGCCTTAGCCCGCTCGGCCATCAGACCGATGAAGAAAGGAAAGGATAAACGCATATATGAGCTTGACATTTCGGTCAAGTAAGTTTCCCATACTGGTGAGCTACACATTTCTGGGTGTAAAATTACATAGAATTTCACAAAATAATGCAACATTTATTTTACACACGGGCCTTTCACACGCAGCTGGATTAATACATTTTTTGCTGTGTATGTGTAAAATAATTGATTGTTTATCTCTTTCCAAAAAAATAAATAAATAAATTTAAGCATTAGAAACCTTGAATTGTTTATACATGTTTGGACAGATAATCAATTTTCCTACGCAGTAAAAAAAATCATGATAATATTACATTTTATGTCAGAAAAAATGTGAAATTTTACCTCTGAAAATGTGTAATTTTACCACTTTTCTGGTGTAATGCCACATTTTCAGTCTAAATTGAGGTAAAATTACAACATTCCAAATTTACATTATTTTTTTATTATCATATAGATTGCCCAAAATTGTACCTTTGCTTGCAGCGTCATGAAAATATGGCGTAGCGGGCAAACATTGTACAAAATCTGGCAACCCTGTTACATGTTATGACCACTTATGTGATATTCATGTGATACTGTTTTAAACCGGATTTTTTGTCCCTACTCGGTTCCGTGCAAAAAAAACATGTTTGATGCTATATAGGGTATATGACCCTATTTTGGACCTAGTACCTATTTTGGACCTATTTTTATTAATCGAGGTAGTTCAGGCTTTTAAAGTACGAATTTACTGAATCCAACCAACAGAAATGTAAGCAGGATCGTTTTGTAGCTTACCTCTTCCAAAAATGTTAACATTTTTTATTATTTCCGCTTTTTCAGCCACTTTTTCCAATGCCATTCGTATTTCCTCCCATTTTCCTAGCACATCGATTAGGTCCAAATACTCCAGCCTCGTTGCTTATCAGATTTGGCTCGCGACACCTTGATAATTTTTTCTGTTTTGCACTGACACCAAGCAATTTCGTCCGGTTTCCGAGCAATGTAACTGTTGTTTATTTAATTCTTTTATGTTTTTCGTCACTAAACCATTGAAATAGCTATTCTATCATCGAAAAAAACTCAATTCAAAATATTTTTTCAAATCAGCCGCGTTGGATCAGTTTTTGGAGCTACTTTGCCGTCGGTTCAAGGCTATCACCAACACATGTATAACAAGGTGTTGCCAGTTTTGTTCATCAATTTATTTCGATATTTCATTGAAATTTATTGAAATTTTTTAATTTAATTTTTTGAATTCCATTTCTTTACTGTAATTATTTGTAAGAAATCTAAGCTTTAAAAAGCAAATGATTAACAGAAACAATGAAAATATGTTTTTTAAACGATAAAAATGCAAATTGACTATAGAGATTTAAATGATTGTTAGGACCGATTGCAAAGTATCCCAAAATTTAAACTGATGTTGATTTATTTTTGTCTTTTTTTTTCTTCTGAAATGATTTTTTTTTTTTTTTTTTTAGGTGATAATAATGACTTTATTCAAAAACTTTTACATTACAACAATCACTTCCCTAATGAACACAGTGTGTTCCTGGGTTGTGATTAAAACTGGTAAAACTAGCAGATATTTAGAAGAAATTCAAGACATACAGTTAAGTTACTAATTACTACACTGACATTTTCTAACGTACAATGTAACTCTCTAAATGGCTACGAATGTGACTCACTAGCTTCCTTTTGAACTCAATCAGGGTTTGTGACTGTTTTAAATCTTCCGGCAAATTGTTATAGATATGAGGACCTCTCGTTAAGAATCTTTTCCTGCCGGTTTCCGTCCTGAAGTCAGACTGTCGTAGGTGATGCGCTGTTCTGATAGGATACCGATGTTCAGCTGTCCTAAACTGCCAGTTGTGGTGCAGGTTTAAGTTTTTCACAGCCTTAAACATGACCGTAGCGATCCGTTGCGTGTACAGACCATTTATCGGGAGTATGTTGTGCTGCGGCATAGTATACAGCTCACGTGTTGGATGCAGGTAGTGTAATTTGTAGATTGATTTGATGCAACGATTTTGTTGGACTTGTAGTACTTTCAAATGTGTTTTGCAGCAGGTTCCCCAAGCGGCAATTGCATATTGATAACGGCTTTGGATGAACGCATGGTACATTTTTAGCAACACATGTTGTGGTACAGACTTAGACAACTTCCTCAGAACTCCACTGAGTGCAGAGCACTTTGTGGCAACCTTTTCAACGTGTTCACTCCAAGACAATCGGTTATCGATATGCACTCCAAGGTACTTAAAGGTGGCTACTTCCTCGATTCGTTCTCCTCGTACTGTTAGCTCCGGATATGTCGGCAATTTCCTTTTGGGAAAGCGAAACAGCATAAATTTTGTCTTACCGATGTTCAGGGCTAAAAGATTGTTTGTAAGGTAATCTTGGACCACCTCCATATCCTCTCGCATTTCTTCGACGACACGTGTAGGCGAAGCACTGGTGTAGGAGATTGCCGTATCATCAGCAAAGAGGCGGGGCATACCATGTAGCTTTAGGTTAGATAGATCGTTGACATACAGGAGAAACAGTAATGGACCTAAGACGCTGCCTTGGGGTACCCCACAACTGATCGCACATTCGTCACTGAGCACGCCAGACACTACAACTTGTTGGGCACGTTCTTTCAGGTAGCTTGCCAATAGATAGTTAGGATGACCTCTTACTCCGTAACAATCAAGTTTTTTCAGCAGCATTTCATGGTTGATAGTGTCGAATGCTTTGGACAGATCCAGAAAAACAGCACCGGCAGAGAGCTTGCGATCCAGCGTTTTGGAGATCTCATCAATCATCTCAACAACAGCCACTTCTGTTGTCGATCCTTGCCGGAATCCAAATTGATGTTGGTAAAGCTGCTTTGTTGTTGTCAGGAAACCATTTTGTCGGGTGAAGATTAGTTTTTCAAAAATTTTGTTTATGGCTGGCAATACAGAGATCGGCCTGTAGTTGTTGGGGTCTTTGGGGTTTCCAGACTTGAAGACAGGGAAAACTATTGCCTTTTTCAGACATGTTGGATAGGATGCATGGCTGATACTTTCATTGAAACAGTCGCTTATTATGGTTGAGAGCAGGATACTATGCTTCTTGAGGGCGGCTATCGGAAAACGGTCGTAACCCGTGGCTTTGCTCGGATCAAGTGTGGAGATCCATTCGAAGACTTCTTGTGAGGATGAGGGTCGAAGGAAAAAGGATCTTTGAGAGCACTTGATAGTTCCAAAGTGGTTGACGTCGCCATTCGAAGTCAACTGGTTGCCCAGCACACAACCAACTGACACAAAGTGTTCATTGAGTACATTTGCAACTTTCATTGGGTCGTGCTCTTCATTGAGGTTCACCACAAGGGAAATGGGGCTGTTTGGTTTCGACTTACCACCCATCAGCTCGTTGATGCGGCTCCACACCATCTTTGGGTTACCTGAGTTGAAGAGTTTGGAGTGGTACTGAATACGGGCCTTTGTTTTTAGCAGCAGCAAGTTTCCGGTTAGCGTGGGCCAACAGCTCTGTTGTTCTTGCATCCTGGCGGTTACGTTTCCACTTTTTTAGCATACTGTCCCTTATGTTGCCAAGTTTCCAGATATCAAAATTGTACCAAGGACAGCAGTTGTTCTTCACCTTCACTTCAACGGTTGTAGTTGTGGAATTTTCTTCAATTAGCTTCGCATATTTACCGGTAATGGCTTGCAGTCTCGCATTCACTGGTCGGGAGGTCCAATCTTCACTAACGAGGAACTGGTGGAATTGGGAGTCAACGGCATTGTAGTTCACCCTCGTTTTTGAGAGCTGTTTGCTCTCCCGACGATTACTCAGCTTCAACTCCGTAAGCACATAGTTGTGGTCACTTAATTCACACTCCATCGTGAAGTTGGTTATCCTTGGGGCATCCGATACGCTGCTGATCACGTGGTCGAGTATGTTGTTGCTGAGTGGTCGAGTGACAAAGGTATTTGTCACTACCATGCTGAATGAATTCAGCAGCTGAAGATATCTTTGGACATCTCGATCAAGCGGTCTGTTAACAGGGATGGTAATATCACCTGCTAGGATGTTGTGTTCTGAGCCTTCTGCGTTTGATAAGATGTCTTCAATTGTTGCCAGTAGTCGTGCTGTGTCGCCATCAGGAGGACGATATAAGCCGTTGATAGATACAGAAATCCTGCCCATTTTGATTTTGACAGCAACGCGGTGATGTCCACGATCCGAAATGTTGTTACAGACTTCGTAATTCAGACCATTTCTGATAAATAGGGCCAAACCCCCGGAGGACTTTGATCGGCATGAATGGATGCTTATGTAGCCTGGGATATTATAGAACTGTGAGCGGTCCTGTTATATCCACGTTTCACCAACTACGATGACATCTACACAGGTATTCAGGTTACGCAGGAATATGCAGAGAGAGTCGAGTTTGTCGAAGTCGTTGAGGCCTCTTATGTTGATCTGGATAATTTTCAAGCTGGTTTCATTCAGGGGGAAGCGTAGCAGAGTTGGTTCATCTACATACTGATTGGTTGATTGCGGTTCAATGGCCATTATGTGGTTTGCTGCTTGTGACTGACTGGATGCTGGTCATCAATTCTGTCCAAAAGTCTGCAACTTATGTAAATCCTGCCGCGAGTGTATGGGAATAGCTTTGGAGTTGTCAGACTTCCTGACCATTATTGCCCCATCTCGACCCGGCCATACGTAGCGTAACTTCAACGTTCCTTGCAGCTCCTTCAGCTCCTGAAAAAGTCTCATCGTGATTGGTGTTAGATCGTCACGTATGAACACCTTGCCAGCTTTTCCTCGTGGCCATTCCGCCCCTTTGATCATAGTGCTGTTCAATGGTCCATAGTTTTTCTTGTGCTCCATTAAGCACTCCTTGCCGTACTTGCTTTTGAACGTTATCTTGATTGGTGAACTGCCTGCTGTCTGATTGGCGACTCGATTACAGGATACAATCTCATTCTTTGCATGTTTGTAGCCGATGGAATCGCAGAGTTTGAGCACCAAGTTAGCTGTGTCCTCTTGTGGGCATCTTGGCAAACCAACTACTATCGCATTCGAAGCAAGCTGCGCTCTACATTGGCTCTCCAAGTCCCTTTCAGTGTTCTGAACTGCGTTCGATATGGATTTTGCATTGAGCGATAGTGTTTTGATTGAGCACCGCAGTTGATCGTTCTCAGCGCGTAGGTGTTGTACTTCATCACTCAGAATCTTGAGGCTTTGCACGATTTCCTCAAATTTTCTGGACAGGAATTGTTGGCTAGAAACTAGTTCCTTCGTACAGTTTAGTGATTCCTGTTTCATCGTTTCAATGAGTTTTGGCAACTCTGCCAATGTTTTTAAATCCATGTTAGCAGTGCTCGGCAATAGATGGCGCTAGTTGTCCAGCGAATAATACAGGGGGTAGCTCATGTACTGTTCTGTCCAACAACACAGACAACGCCGACAGCACTATGCTACTTACACCATCAAGCAATCTGACGAGTACGTGGACGGCTCAGGACAATAGAGTTATCTAAGCCCGATCTCACGCACACTAGCTTACCATTTGTTTTTGCTGGCGGGTACAAATTTTAACCTAGAAATCCATCGTGTACGTACATGCAATACATGCGCACGTAGATAACTCTATGCGTAGAAATGTACGATAGGCAGCAACAACGAAGAATAACAGCAGTAGATCGTGCAGCAGCAAAACTGGGGCAGACTGGCAGCGGAGGGGCAGGGCGGGCGGGCGGTTGTCAAATGAAAACAAACAGCAGAACGGCAATCTTTATTCACGCTTGATTTGGCTGTTACAACTTTGAGCTTGATGCAATTTGTTCGTGGTATGTGCGGCGAGATTTTAAGTGGGCTTTTGTGCGGGTGGCGCTAAGAGCATCGTTAACAGCTTACAGCATTTGAATATTGTTTTCAGCGAGGTGGTTCGGTAACAGAACAGGTGAGTGAGCTGTTTTTTCTGTGTATCAGCAAGTTATATGGCAGGCCAGTAGCGCGGTGGAGTGACAGAAGCGGATGTCAACAAAGCACCAGATTTGGGTGGGCAGCCCTTCGCTGTTATGGCGGCTCAATATACTATGCTTACACTAGAAATTCACAGGCTCAGATCTCACTATACAGTTACCTCGGCTACAATTTTTCAGCGGCTACAGGCACAGCGGGTTGCAGGCAGCATACTCAGCGGTGATTGCAGGTGTTCTGAGGCGATTTGCAGGTAGAATCAAGCAGTTGTTTCAGGAGGCACTAAGCACAACAAGTTTATTCAAAGAGCAGTGTTACCAGCTAAAGTCTTAACATCATTATCACCAATTTAGCTGCATATATTTTTATTTTTTGCTTCAAAAAATGCAAACTGGCTACCCTGTTGGAATTGAAGGCGAAACGATTGAAAAACCTAAAGGGTCTAGTTCATTAAATCGTCAGCTGTCACCGTGACAGGAGCTGTCAACATTACTTACGAGTGGTTTTTGAAAAAGTCGTATGAATTAAATTTAAAAAATATTGAGTTTGTTTTAAAAAGATCCTAAGCGCTAGTTGTAAACAAATCAATTTTTCGATCAGTTCTCGATCAATTTACGAACTATAAATAAAAAATGCTTTGAATTGTCATCTGCACGTCTTTTAAATCTAGATTAAATTTTCATAAGGTCCTATCTGCATAGGAAACTGCATAGGTTGTTTTGAATATTTACTCTAGAAATGCTCTTTACTGGAAAACAAACAAAATTTGGTTTGATTCAGTGAAAAAAATCAAATAAGTGTCGGAGATCGTGATGGCTGTTACGACGTATTGCAAACTAATCAGAGAAATATACACATGGAAAATATATTTTTTGTATGTTTTAACTGATTTGTGCATATCTATCTATATATAATTTTTAAAAATACATGTATAACGTATTTTTCCACAATTGGCAGCGTTGGCTTATAATAAATCACACTTTTAGATTTTACCGTGTCAATCATGTTAGAAACACAATTGAACCAGCTAGAAAAATAACAATCTTCGAAAAAAAACTAGCATAAGAGGTTAATGCGATGTTTACTTTACGAATTTTATGATTTGAGACATATCTGATTACCGTAAATCTGGGTGACTTTGATAGGTTTGAGATTTTTCCGCAAAATGAAGAGTACAAATTAAATACGTACGGAATGGTATGGAATCATACTGACCGTGGTAGAGAAGTGCTCAAAGTACCTCACGAAGAACTTTTCATGAAATTTTGAAAAGTTTAAAAAGTTAGTTAACTATAATTAAGAAAATGTTGATAAATAGCTTTATTTTAATCTTCTCAAAGTGTCATGATTTTCTCAATGAACATGATTTAGAATCGTAAAACGGAATGCATTTTCGGATTCTTCGGACAATCTTCTACTAGGAAAAGGTAAAATAAGTTAATTATAAATATTATTGAATATTATTAAATATTATTTGTTTTTGAAACATAATTTAAAATAATCTCCTAATTAAAAGGCATTTTCAGTAAAACAAATTTCATATAAAATGTGAAAACTTTTTTTAATTTCAGTTAAACATGTTAAACAATATAAATCTATAATTAATAATATAAACCTATAATTTAATAAACAAAACTAGTTTCAACGAATTTGAGGCAAACTTCTGAATTTTTAACAATTTTACCTAAAATATATATGTATTATATTAAAAAGCTTATAAACATAGTTAACTAAATATTGACATAAATAATTTTCTTAAAAATTATATCAGCTACCTAAGTGATGGTAAGTTCGAAGTAAAAATATTGTTTGAACATCTCAAATCTGCTTTTAACAAGACAAACTATGACTATCAAAGGCACCCTGGTATTCAAACAAAGAGTTTTTCAAATATTACATTGTTTTTAAAAGTGCAACATGTAGTTAAACTTTTTGTCAAGCAACTGTAAAGTTTAACATGACAGATGAGATAGTTTCACACCAAGTTACAAGCTATAATCTCCCTTTAAAATTTCTTGATTGTTTAATTATATTTGTACTTAAGCTCTGCGTAAAATTTAGAACCTTTTTTCATTGTAACTTGTTATGTATCTCTGTCATTCATTTAATTTTAAGTTAAGGTGTTTTTATTGCGACTAATAACGGGTTGTCTTTTATGTTCTAATGCTTGAACAATTAGTCCGTAAGAATACGCTAATTGTAAATAGGACATAGACCTGCTAAAGATGCGTGAGTTTCCATTCAATATAATTAAAACACGTTTTCAAATTCAAATCCATTGTTTTATCATAATTATTTAATTTCTGAAATAAATATTTTCCAAATTATAATCGTGGATAGGCCCTTTGGTTTATCAAAACCGAGTTTTTGTAAGTGTGCGTGTTGTCGCCGCACGCCGCAATTCGAGTTGTCCAAATTTCAACCAATCAGAGTGTGGGTCCAAAATAGGTTCAGTGATGTCTCCAAAATACATTCAATAAGTCCAAAAAGCATCCAAAAAATGTTTTACTTGAAATGCTTATTACAATGAAATGGTTAAATTATTTTCAATTTTCAATAGTACACTTTGTTAAGCATAAATTAAGGCACAAAACAATCCTGAAACGAGCCAAATTAATCAGACCGTTCCTGAGAACCATGCGAAACATGTTGACGCTTTGCATAGTAGGTCCAAAATAGGGCCATATACCCTATGTCAATTATTTCATGATCTGTTAGTTGGACCCATTTTTAGTGCGATTGGCGCCAAGTGATTTTAACTGCCAGTTTCAAAGACACAGACAATTTATTACAATACTTTTTTGTTTAATTTGCTCGTTTGGTACTTAAACTGCATTCTTCATTCCAGCAACTGATATCATTTTGAGCCCGGATCATTTGATATTATTCAAGAATTGACATCACAAAATTACAGCTCGAATTTAATTTCAGTAAAGACCCCATGAAACAATCTCGCGGCCTCCGTCAAAGTCACTCAGTAACAGTAGTTGAAAATTTCATTACAACTCTCATTGTTATCCCGCCACATGTGACTTGAATTCATTATGTGGTGGCTTCGGCTTCGTTTGGCTTCGTGGCAGGTTCGGTCCGATTGTGTATTTGGTGCGCAGGGCCACACGTTTGTAGGTTTGTACCTGTCTCAGTCCCAGTCCCAAGGCAGTCAGTACCGGCGGCGGCGGTGACCAGCGGAGAAGAAGAGGTGTACGTGATGCGTCGGGTTGCATATTTCACGCGGTTCCGTTGCAAAGTGAACCCGCCCGTTGTTGCGTTGTCCCTTAGTACAAATACTCCGAAGAGAAGCTCTTTTTTTCGCACACCGACCGCCACGCCACCGAGAGACCCAATTACTTCCCCTCTCTCTCTTTGGAGTTTTGCGTCATGCCACGCCCGAAAACCGGACACGGAATGTTCGATATTGGTTTGATAATATCAAATGCATATCTAGAGTTTTTTTTAAAAGGTCCTATAAGCTATTATGTTTCATATGTTTATAGGACCTATTCAAAATAATATAGATATAATGTTAACACGGATAGAAAGCATATTGATATCATAAGAAATATTGGAAAATATGAAACCACAGAGTGCACCAAAAAGAAAAACTTAAATAAATAAAACAAACTTTTCAAAGAATTCTGTAGTATTAAAATAAAATAATGATCAAAGCAGAGCTCAACAAAATATTTGAATTTCCGTGTACTGCTACAGCACTTTCTGACAACTTCACTTTACTGCTCAAAGCTTTTGACCCACCGTTCTAGGGGGTTGTTTGGGGCCAACGAAGGAGGGGGAACAGATACGTACGTGCCGTCATATTTCGTGATTCTACGTGATTGGAGTTAACAAAATCTTGCCCAATCAATGATGGCTACTCGGAACGAACCGTTCCGTTTACGGCGTTAACACTAGTTTTTAAAGATGCCTTGACAAATTATTGATTTTCTTTGACAAAGCCGAACAGGAATCTGTAAAATTTGTTAGAAGTTTTTTTTACTTTTGAAAACAAACAAACGAAATCTACAAACCATGTGAAAACCTTTTTGGACAACAATCCAGACTCGATTATTTAAAGGCCTCTGAATAATTTTTCTTCAGATAATCAAATCACGAAAAAGCATTTTTTTTTTCGTAATCTAATTTTTGATTATCGAGCTTAAGTACACCCAAAACTGGGCATCGCTTGTCCGAGAGAATAATGGCCTCGAGTCGAGAGAATAGTGGTACCATTCATGGACACAGAGAACACAGCTCGAGATTGGCGAGAGAATTATTCTATCGAGGTTCATTTGCAAAAAAAAGTTCATCCGTCAAAACAAAAAACCAAAAGTGTCGACTACGGGAATCAAACCAGAGACCTTTGGCACACTAACTCAATGACTTAACTGCCTCGGTCACCACAACTTGGTGAACAAGGAGTGGTCAGATGTCAATGTATGGCACTTGTTGGAGATTTATTGTTTCAATTAACGAATGAACTCATTTGTTATGGTGGTGTGCGTTGGTAGAACTATTCTCTCGATTTTGGCGCTGAGCCCTCAATAAATTTTGAGGGAACGATTCTCTCGACTCGGAATTTTGGGTGTAGTACTTAATTAGTACCTACCTAGTACCTAGTACCTAGTGACCCCTAAACTACGCGTAAGTGATTTCTCAAAAAAATATAAATTACTCGCTCTACAGCATTTCCTTGGCGTTCTGGATTGCGAGATTCCTACTCGAAAATAGGTGTCCGAAGGCTTGATTGTTGAGGCATTTGCAAACCTTTTTTTACACCTAAGCTTTCATCCACCCGGGTTTCGATCTGACGACGTTTGGATTGTTAGTCCAACTGCCTATCAGCGACTCCACCGAGGCAGGACCCAGGGAGACGACTCCTACACCTGGACTGAGCTAACGACCTAACCCTCTAGGTTAGACCGGGGCCAACATTTACTTCCCCGTCCGACGGAAGGCGTGATCAGACAAATCTCGTCTCAAAATTTGCCACCGAGACCTTCTGGGATCGAACCCAGGTGGGTGTGAAGCAACCACGCTCGCCCCTATACCACGGGTCCCAGTGATTTAAAGTTCTTAAATAATGTTTCAAAGTTCTTAAATAATGTTTTAATGTTTTAATGTTTTAATGTTTTAATGTTTTAATGTTTTAATGTTTTAATGTTTTAATGTTTTAATGTTTTAATGTTTTAATGTTTTAATGTTTTAATGTTTTAATGTTTTAATGTTTTAATGTTTTAATGTTTTAATGTTTTAATGTTTTAATGTTTTAATGTTTTAATGTTTTAATGTTTTAATGTTTTAATGTTTTAATGTTTTAATGTTTTAATGTTTTAATGTTTTAATGTTTTAATGTTTAAATGTTTTAATGTTTAAATGTTTTAATGTTTTAATGTTTTAATGTTTTAATGTTTTAATGTTTTAATGTTTTAATGTTTTAATGTTTTAATGTTTTAATGTTTTAATGTTTTAATGTTTTAATGTTTTAATGTTTTAATGTTTTAATGTTTTAATGTTTTAATGTTTTAATGTTTTAATGTTTTAATGTTTTAATGTTTAAATGTTTTAATGTTTAAATGTTTTAATGTTTTAATGTTTTAATGTTTTAATGTTTTAATGTTTTAATGTTTTAATGTTTTAATGTTTTAATGTTTTAATGTTTTAATGTTTTAATGTTTTAATGTTTTAATGTTTTAATGTTTTAATGTTTTAATGTTTTAATGTTTTAATGTTTTAATGTTTTTTTTGATGACCCTTTACTTGATTTCTAAATTTCTTAAATCATGCATCAAAATTCATTTTGATGACAGGTAAAATAGAAAAAAAGACAATTTTGCTTAATAAATTGGCAAAACAAGAAGGACATCTTACTTCACCTGGTTGTCATACTTTCACCTCCCAAACTTTAATGGTTAAGGTTATAATCATGGATTTTTTCAGGAGTTCATAATTTAATGAAACTGATGAAAAAGGCTGTTGGAGTTGGAGTTCGTAGAATTTATGTACAACAGTACCAGGATCCTATTTTCTTTTCCGGGAACCTCAACGATGAGTCCTTAATGAAATTTATGGATATCCGAGGTACACACAGCTCATCCCAAAATCCTGTCCCCGCAGTGCAGCGGTCAACCATCATATCGAGAGAAAAAAAGTTAACCATAAAACAAATCCACTGGCGCAATGAATTACTGACTGACTGACTTCTGGTGTTTTATGCCGTTTTATTGCTGCTGCTTGAGTTAAGATCTTTCTCCCTGCTGCTTTACTCTGTCTTTTCGTGCCCGGCTATCATTACATGTTCATCATATTTTGACATTTTTATGATTTGGCTGTGTCTTTGCTTTCGAGAAGGAATTTTTGTTTCTGGTTGAGGCCCTTTTTCGTTTTTAATTTCTTGTTTGTCCCCTGTTGTCTCCTTTCTCCCTAATTTATGGGCCATCTTTTCCACGTAGTGTGTCTTTTTGAACAGGTAGGACAAATTGGTAGAAAATGATTTCGATGATTTTTGTGATGATTTTTGACGTTTTTTTCATGAACACTTTTTTCTAAAAGACATCAAAAGTGCTATTTTAAATTTTATTGTTGTTGTTCGAAATTTGTTGCTTCAATAATTTCAAATTCTGAGATGATAACGATGTAAATCAAGTTATGAGAGATTGTCACGGGCCAACACAGCGGTCCCTGCGTAATCTGATATCTTCACGCCACCAGCAGCCGCGATTCGGAGAAGAGATCCGCGGGTCACGGAATCGGTGATAACATCTTCAAAAGTGCTCCCGACAGGTTTGGTTGTTTATTGCTCATAAATTATGCACTCACTCAGCCATGGTTGGGTTAAATGTTGAAGCAGAGGTCAGCTGCGTGAAGTTGTAGAGTTGTATCTTTCCTTTTATGAATGAGTCATTCATAGTTTTGTTTTGTCTAGTCTTGATGTGGATTAATTTTTACTCGGAAAGTCGTACAAAACTTGATTCACGAAGATAGTTTTTTCAACACGTGCTATTCCGGTTGAGAAACAATTAACATTTTTGTCAGTTCACGTTCAATCGGCGTTTTAGTAAGTACATCAACCAATATGTTAATTTTTAACTGCAAAAAAATGTCTTACATTTTAAAATGAGGGATAATGTACTTTGATTACCATTTCAAAGTTGTGTTTATTTTGCTACTTCAGTTTGGGATTCTTGATAATTTGATTAATTTGAATTCAATAAGATGAAGGTTCCGCATAAATCGCTGATTGTAAGCTTCTGTCTGCTGTCCAATAGAAAATTTTCAATGCAATCAGATTGTGATGAACTTACAAACCAGCTTTGTTTAATTTGCCAATGATATATTGTTATTTATTCACAAACTCGGTTAATTAATCGTCTTATGATGCAGAGTAATTATTATTCCAAGTGATACAACGTTCCATCATGCTGTGAGCAAATACAAAGGGGAGAAATATTCGCCCAACCCAAAGCTACGAGGGCTAAACCCTCATCTTAGTCAGTGATGAAAAATGTCACCGCTATTAGCTCATCCGTCGACCGAACTGAGTGAGTGAGTGAGCGTTGAATAAACTTGTTGGCGGCGCAAAACAAATTAAATTTAATTCACACAAATTTTCACCCAGAAAATCTAATTTAGCACTGGCTGAGGAAGTTGATTTCGGTTCGGATGTTGGAGGGGTCGCCGCGAAAAAGAAGGAAAGTTTTGATGAGACAATCAAATTCAAATTGGTAACACGATACTGGTGGGGGGAGGGGACGAGGCGAGTTTGTTTAATCAACGGTAATCCTATCAATACTTGTGGCTAGTGCACGCGATTAATGAAGGACATTTTATCTGTGGGTTTTTTGATAAACCATGTGGTTTCTATTTTGCATGGCTGGTAACCTCCCCTTGGTTTAGATTTTGCGGTAAAAAATATTTTTTATGAAATCTTTCAGAACACGCGATTTGCAATGTTCTGAAAAATTGTCTAATTTCATAAAATAAATCCGGATAATCAAATGAAAAAAAAAATCATTTTATAAAAAAAACTTCTCGACTTTACGATTTCTGCTTCCATTTCATTTCTTTATAGTTAAAAATATCAAATCACTACGTAATTAAATTTTTAATATTTTTCGAATTTCCCTGATTTTTTGTTGAAAAATCCCGTTTTCCCATTTCTAATTGTTGTTTAAATAAAATTAAATTGTTTGCTCTACAGCATTGCCTTGGCGTTCTCGATTGCGAAAATCCTACTCGAAACTAGGTGTCCGAAGGCTTGATTGTTGAGGCAATTGCAAACCTCTTTCTACACCTAAGCTTCCATCCACCCCAGGATTCGAACTGACGACCTTTGGATTGTGAGTCCAACTGCCTACCAGCGACTCCACCGGGACAGAACCCAGGGAGACGACTCCTACTCCTGGACTGAGCTAATGACCTAACCTCTAGTTTGGACCGGGGCCAATATTTACTTCCCCGTCCGGCGGAAGGCGTGATCAGACAAATCTCGTCTCGAAAAATGCCACCGGGACCTTCTGGGATACCCAGGCCGACTGGTTACACGGTTGTTAAAATATTGCACGATATTTAAGGTTATGTCATAATCGTTTCAAAAGACTCTTTCGTTCATCAACTGACTTCGTGGTTTAAAGATGGCCCCTTTTTGTGGTTCCGTTGATTAATACGGTGAACACTTGTCCACGCCGGAATGGTTCGCTTTATTTCTCAATCCACTCAGGCTCATCTGCTTTTCCACTTTCACGCTACTCCGTACTTCCAATATCATAAAGATTATCGATTCCATTCCAATTCGATAGGATGCGCGTTACGACTTTTCTTCGCAAGTCGTCGCAGACACTTCTGGTCCATTTCGATGCATCATATCCAACGAGTAGAACCGACCCCGGCCCGGAGAGTGGGCATTTATGGGTCGTTTTATTTACCTCTGGGAATTTTCTCTGGCCTCATATTAATCCCAAAGTTATTCCAACCGGATGACCAGCAAGCCAGCCAGCGAGTGGCCAATCCCCTGCGGAGTGAGAACGGACCAGACCGTCCCACAGCAGAGGGGGAGGAATTTCTGCTGCCCTCGACAACCGCAACAGTTCAAGCATCATTCGGGCAGCATGAGACTAGATCCAGGGCGGAAAAGTGGTTGAATTAGAGCATGGTCAATTTATTTGTTTACCATTCAAGCGGCTGCCGAATTACAAGCTGAATGCTGATGTTGATTCTGACTCCAGGAGTCGTCACTCCCGGCTGCCGTTTTTATTGTTATTACTATTGTAGCACGTTTCTTGGGTGGTAAATGGAAAAATAAAACATACACCGCGAGATGAATTCAGCTACCAGGATTAAGGTAATTCTCATTAAGTTAATCGAACCTTTCGGTTTGCCTCTCTTGAAAATTTAGTTTATTTGACCTAAATTATAGAACTACACAAGCCAACAAAAATTGCCAAATATTTCAGCCCATGCTCAAATTGACGGGAAGCATAACCTTTTGGGTCCAAACTTTGTATGAATAATCATGAGGGTTCGTCGCTCTTGCATACAACTCATGAATTATATGCAATATGTAGGATAAGTGAATCGCACTGTGCCATTTTTTAAATTCATTGGAAAGTTTGTAACAGTTGCACTTGTTAGCATTTATTTAATTATTTATTTTGGTTTTTCCGTTCGTCTTTAAATGTAATTTGATCTCCGTTACCACGGTAATCAATGTAGGTGATGTTAGCCCTCACGATCGTTGGTAACTTTCGTTACTGGTTTAAGACCTGGAGAGAGAATCTCGCGGAGGTCACTCATATGTTGAATCCTTCGGGAAGACGGAAAGGGACGGTCAGAGCCATTGCCGACCGCTAGAGTGGGACGGGAACTCAGATCTTTAAAGATCCGAAGAAGCCCGAGGCAATCTCCGGGAAACGGCGTGCCAAAAGTACGTCTGGGGCCACCTTCCCCGTTCTGAGGAAGCTAGTTCTCGTTCACTTTGTCCCAGACCTTTGTGAAGTGTGGAGTGCGCGGACTTTTATCCCGGGTTCCCTTTTTCCAGTCCTGAGGTTTGAAAGTGGCGTGGTAGTGTTTCCGGTTAGGCTTTAAATTCTAACTTCTCCCCCCCTAGATCTCGTCGAAGCTAGAATTGTGTGCGATAGTGTGTGCGAAGAAGTGAGCCCTAGTGCGGCCTAGCTAGAGATCAGGTAAAAACCCGTTACCCCGTGCGATTATCCCCGTGCATGTGCTAATCCGTTGCGAAGTTCGTTGGCTTCGCTTCCTTTCGCCCTACCAGTAAAGCAGCACCAGTAGGAGATCGAGCGCGCGTCCACCACCGCCCCGCATCGAGTGTGGGGCAAGTTTGACCTGGCACACGCTACATCGCCAGAAGAGACGAGCCGTCAACATCTCGTCTGGAGGCGGTTCCATCCGCCCCTGTGCTGGCCCGGAAAGCCAAGTTCCGGCCCGCGCAGCATCATCGAAGTCGACCGCGCAACCGCAGGTCGAACCGGCAGCGTCGTCCGCGCCGTCCGCGAGCACGCGGCGAAGAACAGCAGCAGCATCAGCAAGTAACAGGAGCAACAGCAGTAGTCCGGTGAGTCCGTTCTTTTTCATCGGGGAAGGGTGACGGCCACAGAAGGCGTCACGAACGTTTTTCCGTTCCGGCTGCGGCCGTAGAGCGGACGCCATTTTGATGGAGGGCGTCCATTTTGTTTAAGCGCGTGTTGCCATGCGCCCGGAGTGTGACGGCTTTTATTGACACGCCCCACACGTCCACGAAATCGCACTCTAGTGCCTTTTGTCTACCGCAGTCCGCTTGACTGCCGGTGACGTCAGCGATCAGCTGTTCCAGCTGACGAGCTGAAGATTTGGTAGAGGTTTGAGCACAAAAGCACGGGGTAACAGAAGAACGAAGAGTAGACAGTAGGGAGAGCAAACGCACACAGTAGGGAGATGTCTAGACGCTAGAACAGAACAATGAATGAAATACACAAATGTTAGACTAGTCCAATAAACGAGCACCTCTTTTTGATTCCCTGCCAACTAAATTGTGAGTGATTATTTTGGAGTTCAATAAAAGTCCCTGCAGTTAAAATGAGCTCACATGTTAGTTTTTTGGTCGATCCGGAGCGCTGCTTCCGTCAGAGCGAGTTGTGGCGCTATAACCACGGCAAATAGTGTCCAGGGCATTCGTGGAAATACAATGTCCCATCCCAGAGGGTCCCGGAGTACCAAACCTTCTTAGCATGGTGCTCCCAACGAATACAACCAAATTTCGGAGCGTATGGTGGTGTGTCCCCACGCTTCTTCCTCCCCTGTCGATTCAGAATTGTGTTGTTGTTCGAACACTCAGTGCTCAAACTCAACCCAATTACGAGTCATCTCTGCGATACGGCTTTACGCAGTAGGCCTGGCCGCTTTAACGCTTGTGATGTTTCAATGCATTCCGATGCAATGGCGCACTACAAATGTTAATAAATGACAAGAAGAGTGCTAGGCGTCATCTAACCTAAGGCACTCTCCAGGATCCCTTCGAAAGATTGGCTGCGCTAGGGTCTGATTAGATTAGATTAGATTAGATCCGGAGCGCTGCTTCCGTCACTTTAGGGTCCGTTCCCAGTCCTTTCCTCCCCAATGCAAAAGTTCTGCGTATTTCCCATGCTTCGTGAAGTTCTCTGGTGGCGGGTGTCGGTACTACCCATGATGATTCATACGGGCACGGGGGGTCCTATTTTTTTTTTTTTCTTCATAACTTATTTTTATTAGGTCCTTTTAGGTGCTGTGACCAGGTTAGGACCGAGGATCATTAGTACAAAAATTATAAATAGTAAAATAAAAACCGTAATTGAATAAGATGATTATTTTCTCGTGCCATGTGTCAGCAAGTGTGCGATCACGTCAATCTGTTCCTCGGGTGTCTTGCACTGGCTCAAGCGAACTCTGTATTCCCGGTAAATGGTCCACAGCTCCGACTCACTGTACAGCTTCCGTTCACCTTGTTGCTCCTTCGGGGTTGCACCGGCGCCGGCGCCAGTATTTTCTCGACTTCTTCCTGCGGGACGAGGATGTTTATCTTCCGTCCCGACGGACGGCACCGCTCCAGGTAGCGGAGGAAAATCCGCCGCGGTGAACGCGGCTCCTGCCGGAGTCTGTTTGTCCTTCTTCCATGCTGGCGGCTTCGGCTTGGACGCCTGCTGCCTCGACTGGATGAACTGCGCACGTTTGGGACAGCTGCGGTCCAGACCCTCGTGGGATCCAGAGCAGTTGACACACTTCTTGGCTTGCGTTTCTTCTGCTTTGCACTTTTCCGTGCTGTGGGCACCCCCACAGCTGCTGCACCTTGGCTTGAGATGGCAGTTACTGGTTCCGTGACCGAACTGCAAGCAGTTCTTGCACTGGGTCACGTGCGGTTCTTTGTTCCGGTAGGCCACCCACCGGACGACGACTGGTCCCACTTTCTTTACCTTGCTACTCAACTCCTTCAAACTGGTGTGCCCCTTGGGGAAGAGCACGATGAAAGGCGTCTCATCGATGGCGGGAAGCTGCTGCTTCCGCCTGATGGCGTGTACTGCCAAGACGTCCAGCTGATGTTCCGTCTTGAGCAGCTCCTTGACGTAATCCGGTTCCGCGTTCGGGAGACCTCGCATTACTACCCGGTGCGGTCTCGCACTGCGCTTTCCATGCGTGTAGAACTGCACCTTGTTCTTCTTCAGGTGGGCTTGCACCGTGTCGAAGTCGTCGCTCGAGAAGCACGTAATTTTGGTGCCGTACCGCGTCAGTTTGTGTTCCGGCTGGACATCACATGTCGACATCACCTTCGCAAGGCGGGCGAAGCTCGTTTCTTTCACCACCAGCGGCGGCTGCTTCTTCTCCCCGGCCGACTTGCCGGGTGCTGGTACCACGGGGGTGGTTTTTTCTGCTGCTGGGTTCGCATTGTTGTTGTTGTTGCTCTTCTCCGCTAGCGGGCTGAACTTGTTGTTGCTGAGCAGTTTCTCCACTTCCTGGCCATTGCCGTCGTTGATCTCCTCCTTAGCCTTCCTGCGTCGAACTTTGACCACGGGACGAAATTCGCCCCCGTCCTCTCCTCCTCCTTCGGAGTCTTCCACCTCCATGCCCGTCGCCGCCTGCGTTTTGGGTTGGAACCCGTCCGGTTTCTCCCACACACTTTTCTTCAAGGCCGCGTTCCAGTAGAACGGCCTTCCATCCTCAGCCCTATGCTCCGTCCACTCACTCTCCGCCGTCGCGGCCGCCGCCATGGCCGTCGGCGAAAGTTAAAAAAAAACACCGTCAAAAACGCGCTCAAAAGACACACGTCTGCTCTGGGCAAGCTGTCAAACTGGAATGACGGGGGGTCCTATACTGGCGGATTTCTGAGGAGCTTTTTCGGGAGGCTGAGCTTTCCGTACCGTTCTTGCGGGTCACTTTGGTACGCTGGCCGATTCGATCTTGCTTCTTCCCTGGGAAGAAGTTCAACCGAGCACCTCTTCGAGAGTCTCAAACCGGGCAAATTCAACATGGCGGGCAGTCTCCCTCATGGGAGTGGCGCATAAGCTGCACCGTTTCCAACCGATCGAATCGCAACGGCTACAAGTTGTTCAGTGTTATGCGTTAAAACATATCTTATTGCATTTGTTTTAATGTTGAGGGCACTTCAGGGACGTGTAATTTAAAAGTCGAAAAAAATATTGAAAAAATAGTTTTTTTGCTTAAATAGCCCCTAAGTTGTATGCAAACTAATACGAAAAATATGATTTTCCAAATGTATTTTGGGGCAAAATTATTCTGATTTTTAAAATTTCCTGATCTTTTAAATAAATACATAATTTGCACATTATGTTGTTTTTTTTTTCAATACGACCAAAACATTGTTAGATACACGTGTTTTGGATGTTATCATCCTGTGAACCTGTTTCTTGAAAGTAATCAATCTTGTGAATCAGTGAAATAAAAAAATGGCGTGTTTTCTGGCCAACGCAAATTTAATTTCAAGATTATGTTCAAAGTAAAACTGTGAATAATAAGGTGTCATTCATGTATGTATGTATGTATTAGGGTGGGTACGTTTTTCAAAAAGTTCTCGGATCAAGTTTTAGTATGGTTCCCCTTGTAGGGCATGCCCATAGGGACTTTCATGCCAAATATCAGCTCATTTGGTTGTAAACCGGCTGCGCGCATCAGGGTTCAAGTTTACATGGGAATTACTATGGGAAATTGGAACTTTTTGTTCAAACGCTCCTACAGGTCTGGGAAAATCACGCGCCAACTTCTGGTATGGTCAGGCCTATGGAGAATGGTCTGGAGAACACTTTTCCCGAAGAGAGCATATGGATTCGTTGTTCCTAGACCTGGCGCATCGGCAAACAATCCGGTGTCTCCGGAATCAACTGTTTTCCCTCAAAAAGCATCAAATTTTTCTTAGCATGCTATGAAAGCTATGAACTCCGCGACGCCATACGTCAGACAGCTACCACGTGGGTGAGAAACGGCTGGAATATTCAATTGCAAACCTTCTTTTAACTAGAAAATTATCATTTCGAGTAATCCTGATATTATTTAGTCGAATGCAGAATCTTTGCATAGCAAATTTGTATTTTTTTGCAAATATTTCAACCACGTGGTAGCTGCCTGACGTATGGCGTCGCGGTGTTCATTAAGCTTTCATAGCATGCTAAGGAAAATTTGATTCTTTTGAGGGAAAACCGTTGATTCCGGAGACATCGGATTGTTTGCCGATGCGCCAGGTCTAGGGACAACGAATCCATATGCTCTCTTCGGGAAAAGTGTTCTCCAGACCATTCCCCATAGGCCTGACCATACCAGAAGTTGTCGCGTGATTTTCCCAGACCTGTAGGAGCGTTTGAACAAAAAGTTCCAATTTCCCATAGTAATTCCCATGTAAACTTTAACCCTGATGCGCGCAGCCGGTTTACAACCAAATGAGCTGATATTTGGCATGAAAGTCCCTATGGGCATGCCCTACAAGGGGAACCATACTAGAACTTGATCCGAGAACTTTTTGAAAAACGTACCCACCCTAGTATGTATGTATAAGTACCCCCGTCTTGGCAGGACTTGGCCATGACCACAGTATGTTTCAACTGAGACGGTTTGGTTAGTAACCGACTTATATCTTAAGGACCTTAAAAGATTATCATTCTCAATCCAACCATTTGTTATGATATGATTAAAAAGAAAATGACATTCATGTGACTTGGGCCAGGCGATCCACGACTCCCTCATCCAGTCCGTAAAATATATGAAGGCCCTGGGATTTTATTTTTTGAGAGGGGTTAGTATTTCTTTTGGGGGGTTGTTGGGCGTTTGAAATATATGTAATAAATATAATAAATGCAATAAATATAATAAATGTAATAAATATAATAAATATAATAAATATAATAAATATAATAAATCTAATAAATATAATAAATATAAAAAATATAATAAATATAATAAATAAATAAATATAATAAATATAACAAATAAAGTAAACAAAATGAATATTATATACTAAGATGAATTGGTATGAAATATTAGAAAAATAATATAAGATAAAATAAATAACTGATATAATGAATATATAAGATCTTATCAAGTTGTTTCGAAGCTTTAATTATCAAAAAAGTATTATAAATAACGGAAGCAATTAATGCTTATTAAATCAGCAATTTAATTATTGAAATAACATATAAATATTAAGCAAATTAAAAGCAACAGTTTAAGTTTAAACCAAATTAGAGAAACATGTTGGGGCTTGAAAAGAAAAACTTCAAAACAATTGTCAAACCTTGTTTTATTTGACAGTTATAAATTGTTCTGCTTTTGGTAGCAATAATTATTAAATCCTGAAACAATAAATAAAAACTACCACAGGAACACTTAAAATATTGACCATTTGGGATGCTATTTAAACATTTTGTTATATAATCTGCATTTATACAATTAAGCAAATTTAATTGGTGCCAAAATCGTGACAACTCAAGAAATCAAACTGATATATTTCATGAATGTCATCTCCTCTATGACAATTTAGCAAATCAAATATTGATGCCAAAATTGAGACGATTCAAGAAATAATAAGCAAATACAATTAGGGAATGTAATCTCCCCTGTGAGCCTGAAAAAAAATGTTACAGAATGATACCCGCTATATTTTTTTCTATTTTCTAGTAAATGTAACTACCAGATGGATCCAAAGCTGAAATGTTTGAATTTTAACAATTAAAAAATGTATTTTGATGGCAAATTGTGACCCAAAAAAAGAAATTGACCAATTTGTTAGAAATCTTCCAAATCAAAAAGACTGGACCTGAAATTAAATGCATCAATTTACACCTGTGACTAAACATTTTTTTTAATCTGGTCAATGTAGCCACCAGATGGATCCATAAGCTGTAAATTTCAAGTCGAATATAAAAATAAAAGTAACAGTTTATTCAATTAAACTTAAAAAACGTAAACATTTAAATATGTACTTATAACGAACTAGGTTTACTACAAAAATGAATGTTATTGGTGAAATTCGTTTACATAATTTTAATTTAATTAAAATGGCTAAAGTTAGTTAAGTTTTAAATACTTATTTATATTTTTATTGTTTACTAATGTACAACATAGAACGAGCTCACCCAAATGATCCCAGTAGGTTGCTAGTAGGCATCGACTTCTACTGTGACAGCTTGAATGCGACTCAGCAAGCTCTCCGACAATCTCATCCCACCAGAATTTGCTGCGGTTCGCAGCTCGCCTCTCTCTCTCTCTCTTTCACTCTTCCAAGCTTTGCGAGGACGACGGTGAAGGCAACCGTTATTCATCCTCTCATAACAACGAATCACAAGGAATATCGTTTCCATAAAAGCTCACACACTTGTTTAATTTAAATTTCGCTCCCCACACAAAACCACGCTTAAGCCGTTTTTCGGCCTTGTCTTGCTTCACACTGACTTTTTCCTGTTCGTGTATTCCTGTCACACGCTATCACTCTAATTTTTCTCTCTTCACCGTACGTTATTTTTTCGACATTTCATTTTAATTTGCAGCCGCTTACCCGCCATTTTTTTTTTGGATTTTTCGCAAAATTACTGCTTCCATCCAAATTTTCCTGATTTGCAATGCAAAATTCTACTAAAAAAGCCACTCTACCCCTACCGACCACTGCCATCAGACCTTTATAGATCCCGACAGATCGCCCGAAACCAGCAGAAACGACCATCTTGTCGCAAAACAGGGCTCGGCGATGCTCCCGGAAAAGATGCCAAAACCTCCGTTTTGACTCTAAAAACCACCGACTCACACGTTTAGGACACCACTCTCACAAAATAACCCTTTCTTTGTATTAACACTCGGTTTGAAACTAAAAATAACCATGAAATTCCACCGAAATCCTAAAATTGAAGAAAATTTATTATTTATTTAATACGCAAAAACTTGACGCAGCAAAAACTTATCGCGTCCGCGCGCACCGATTGCTACGATCGAATCGTGAATAATAAGGTGTCATTCAATCAAATAATTATGAAACACTATATTTCTAAAAATTACTCAAATATCATGACTTTTCTTCTCCAAACAAGCCAGCATCTTCAGTAAGATAATCCAAAGAAAAAAAAACCTCCGCATCAGTTTCTCGTCCCGGTAGCTTGCGGAGTGTGACTTTTTTATTATCCTTGTCGTAAGCGAAAATTCATTTAACTTTTATTTTGCACCTTTTGCAGCGTGATGGCTCTTACGGGCAGGTCCCTCGCTGACCAGCAGAAAATGTGAGACTCGATCAGACTTATATTATTAAAGGGAGGGTGGATGTTAGGTCTTATATTATAAGGTGAGCGGGTAGTTAAAAGTCGAGCATCGAAAAAAAGCCGACGGCGGTTTGTTCTTATTGGATTTGGATTGATTCGTTTTTATTGTCTTTTTTTCTGGTTCTTTGGCAAAGTTTTCCCATTACAAGTTTGAAATTATCTGCGTGCTGTTGTTTAATTATTGCCTCGTGGTGGTAATAAAACAAGCTCGAAGCATAATTTATTCATTACAGCAAATTTATGCCATTGTAAGGTGGATTTTGGCGTTTGATTTGCTAACCTTTTTAGTTGGACTTTAGCCCACGACGATACCATTTAATTCGCTAAAGACAGGTTGATATCTGCCCTGCCATCCATTACGCAAAATATCTTGGGAAACGTTTGTCATCTTTCTGTACTGCCTTATCCCAAAACGAAATAATCAACAATGACACCGTTTCTTATTTCGGGCGTGACCCCACTTTTCCCATCCCGGGAGTAAAAATCATCTTGCAACGGAATGCCCCTTTTCCCTCCCTTGGCGCTCATATTTGCCGATTATTCTATTAGCTCCCCCTTCCTCTTTGTGTGTTAGGCATGACACAAGTACGAGGGGTCATTAGTGACCTGGTCTCCTCTCCCTTAATATTCACATATGAGCAATGACATCTTACCTTCTTCGCTCAAATATACACACACACACGCACACCGTCATTAACATTTTATGACCTATGGCGCGTGTGCTCGACCCGTGTTGTTCCCGGTTTTGTTTCGAAGACGGCGGGGATAACTCCTGGGAGACACGGAAGGACCGGAGATGATTTTCCCGGACTAGTTTTCTTAACACGCTCACTCCCTTGGAAACGTCTTTGGATGTAGTTTTGCAAGAAAGGGAGAAGGGGTGCAGTTCTCTGTGAAATGCCATTTCCTTAAATTATTTTGTTTTCGTCATAAATTGTTTTAAGGGTGTACAGCAACGAAGGAAGTTGTTGTCTTCTTATTCCAAAATGATCAAACTTACGGACCCAATCCTGCAACAATCTGATTGTAAAAATAGGCAAATTATGTTTTAAATCGCTTAAGCTGGTACAAATTTTATTCAAAGTTTTTGTCACCCCTCCTTCAAAATTGGTCCGAAAAATCAGGGAGCAAAAAAAATATTTTTTCAAAAAACTTCTAAATTTGAATGAAAAATTTATGTGAAATCAGATGAAATTGATTTAAAATGTTTTCCCCTGCGTTTAAAATCATTTTTTAGCATGTTTGCGTTGATTTATTGAAATCTATTAAAATTTTGAAAATTTTCGAAATCGCTATTTTTTTTTTGTTTTCGTCAAATCATACTTTTTTTTGAAAACTAATGATTGCAAAACAACTTAACTAGTGTAAAATGCATTTTAAAACACTTTTTTGCATTCAAATTTTGAGACTATGGCTTGTTAGTTCAATTTTTATTTTAGATAGGAAAATGTTTACTAATTCGATGCCCATCTGCTCCCAACGAGAAAGTTAAGAACACAGAAATTTGAAATGATGAAATATGAACGAAAAATCAAAGTCGCTCGAGGCGGGGTTCGATCTTCCGTCCTTTGGATTTTTTTTTTGGGCCCGCTTGGGCTGCAAGTGTTTATGATAAGAGAATATACAGTCGACGGTTGTCAATAGATCCTTTAATGCATCGTTTCACAAAGAAAAATGTCTTTGCGAGCCACAAGAAAATAAAATTATTGACAACCGGAAGAAATTTTTAAAGCAACAAGAACAAGGGATGCTCGATGAAAAGATGCTTCAAGCAAGAGAAAATATCGAGCAATGAACAATAACCTAAATAAAGCAATCACAAAGAAAAGACAACTTGCACAAACACAGAGAACCAGGGACGGACGGGATTTCTAATCTCTCTCGGTGGAAGGCTTTCGGAACGGAAGGAAATGTCGCTTTTATTAAATTAAAATAAAACCAGAGCCAAGAGGGTACGGTTATTAGAGGATATGACTAATACGTTCTTTATTGTAATTTTGAATTTATGAAATTATTGCCCTGCTGCTTGAAAACGGTCCTTATCCTTTCCTTTCGGTTCTGCCCGCTCTTCTTCGCTCCACCTTCAGTTGGGATCTTTGCGAGGGAACGCATAATTAAAAATAATCTTATCCTAATCTAAATGGTTGTATCCCTTTAATGTATTTACACATATCACAACACTTTCCTTTTGTCTTATCTGGGAGTGCATAAAGTTCCCGGGCGACCCTAATTACTACGCCTGGTTCAGGTTCAGGATCCCACACATCCCGCACTGGAAGGGACAGTCGTCGGCTTCGTGCAGCTTAAAGTGCGTCGTCAGTTGGCACTCCTCGTCGAAGGATTTGCTGCAGATGACACATTTAAACAGTCTTTGGCTGGGAAGTGGTGAGGAGGAGGATGCGGAGGAACAACCGTGAACGGTGTCGTTGTGGCGGACCAAGGTGGCCTCCTTCTGGAACACCAAACCGCAAATTTCACAGATTAACGAGCTGCCCTTGCGGTGGGATGCCTTTTTGTGGAACGTAAGGTGGCTTAATTTGGGAAAAGTTTTACCGCAAACTCCACATTGGTGCTGCTGGGACCGGCCGTCGTCGTCGTCGCCGTCGATTCGGTGGATATGCTGCATGTGCCGCTGGTAGGAGTTTTTGTAGGCAAAGTTCCGGCCGCACTTGCCGCAGGAGTATTTTTTCTCTTTGGTGTGGGTCATCAGGTGGTCTTCGTAATGCGATTTAAATCGAAACGTCTTGAAGCACGTGCCACACTTGAACGCGTGGTTTCCACTGTGCAGTTGCAAGTGCGCCTTCAAATTACAACTCTGGGTAAAAGACTTCCCACAGACATCACAGATAAACGGACGTAGGCCGCTGTGCACCTTCTCGTGCTTCTTAAACGCAAACTTGGACTTGAAGTCCTTCTTACACACCCCGCAGCTGTACTCCTTCCGCTCCTTGTGCAACTCCTTATGGACGGTCAACGCACTGCCCTGGACAAAAGTTTTCCCACAGATGTCGCACCGAAAAGGCCTCTCCCCCGTATGAATCCTCACGTGCTGCCTCAAGTTGGACCTCAGCTTGAAAGACTTGAAACATATTCCACAACGGTGCGAGGACAGAACCTGCCCCGGATGCCGCCGGTCCAGATGCTCTCGGAGCAGCTTTTTCTTCCCGAAAATCTCCTCACAAATTTCACACTGGTATGATTTATTGCCACTAGTCTTCCGCTTTTTCTTGCTCTTGATAAGCGCTGAATTAATGTCCTTTTCGGCCCCATCTCCTTCTTCATCTTCTTCTTCCCGACAGTTGTCTTGGTTATGACTGTTGTTGTTGAGATCGTCGCCGGAATCGTCCGTCGTGCTGAGGCCGATACCCTCGTCGATGCTGGATGTCCGCGAGTCGTCGTCCGCAAGGAGCGAGTCCTGGTCCTGGATGATTTTTAGCGGCACGCGATCCAAGCATGCGAAGGGTTCCACCAGAGGAGGTGAAGACTCGCGGAGGTGGAAGTGGGGTGAAGAGGTGGGGGTGGTCTGGAATTAAAGAAGAGATTTGGTTCAATTAGGTGTGGTTAGAGAGATACATAAATTTAGAAGGAAGATATAAGTATTGGAAAAGAAATACATGTCCAAATAAAAACCTTAACTGACACATACTCCAGCGACAAAAACGACATGTTTTGGCTGATAAATCGAAAATTTCAAATATTCATTCGTTTTTAATTGGTCCAATCATCAATCGCAGTTCAATCGCTAGAACATGAGTTAATAATTTGTATGAAGCCAAAAAGGGTCGAAATTTATCTATTACTCACTCCGTTGCAAACGATGAGTAATTGATGAGGCAAATGAAAAGTTTGAATGAATATTAGTTTTGCATAGTAGGGACAATCCACAAATCACGTGGACTCTTTTTTGGAAATCTAATCCTCCCCTGGACAATTTCCATACAAATAAAATCATTTTTGTATCGAGCGTGTGCAATCGACAATTGACATATTTCGAAAATAATAAAAAAAACGTTAAAAGATTGTGGGTATTTTTTCTATGAGCAAAGAAGTTGTCTGCAAAATGAAAAAAATAGGCGGACTGTCTAATCTTATTTATTCAACATAAAATCTTAGACATTTAGTTTAACTTATATTTAACAAAACACGTGGTAGTTTTAGAAGGGAGGTGGAGCTTCAAGTTTTCAGGAGGGCTGAAATTAATAAGTAAGGTGCCCATATCGTTTGTTGATGGCCCCTAAGGGGTGATCTGCAAACAACGTAGCTTATTTTATTGACTTTTGTGTTTTTTAAAATTAAATTGGAGGAAATAATAAAACTGCATACCTGCGCAACATAACATTTTTTATTGCGAACAACTAAACGTTGCATACTACTTATTTAGGTAAGGGTTCGTCCAACAACAAAGTGACAAAAGTTTGTAAAAAAAATCAATCAAATCACGTGATTTTTATTGTTTAGTGAATTTCAATGTAATTTGGCCTACATAAGGGTGTGGGGGTTTTTTTAAGGGTGTGGGTTAAAAAATCGTTGCGTTGTATCAGAATGAACCCTCACTTAAATCAGATTATCATAAAGGGGCCATCCAGTAAACACGTGATTACTTTTTAGAATGTTTTAGAATTTTTCCCCCTTGTGAAAATCTATTCGGTCTATTTTGATTTGTTCAACAAGTTTTATAAAATACCTACTTTTTTCGAGTTGCATACAAACTTAAGTAGTGGATTTTGTGAATGACCCATGTACCCATTCTTCTGTAAATATGCTCGGAAACATTATATAAAAAATATATAATATTTAGTATCCTTTTATCTTCAAAAACCAACTACGCATACACCTTTTTTGCCATGTGACCAATATGATTTAAAATTTCGTGACGTTGCAACGCAAATTTAAACCTGTTGTAACTTTGGATCTAGTCAACCAATTTAGTCGCTCTAGGTTGCATTTGAAAGCTCTTTCCAAGTACAAGCATCCAAAATATCAAAATGATTGAATGCTTAGTTTTCTGTTGGCATAAACAACTGTCCCTTTTTCGTGACGTTGCAACGCAATAAAATGGTAAACTCACACTAGTTTGAAAAAAAACTTAACTTAAGATAAACTTCAAATCCATGACATTTCCTTTTAGTACATCTGAAAACCTACAAAATGCAATCAAAATAATAATTTTTAGAAAACCAGGAGTTTTTAGAAAAATGTTTCAAACGATGATTTTATCACGAATTGATGCATAACTTAACCAACTTGTACATAAAGATATTCAAAAGATTAATTAATGAAATACCATGATTTTTGAAGCCTCAAGTAGTCTAGAATCGAGGAAAAATATCCAAATAGCTCATACACGCTTTTCAAAATTTCATCCTAAGGTGTACATTGCCGGAGAATGTGTCAATAAAACACGCAAAGTAATAACACTTTACATTCCTTTTATTTATGCCAAATATTCCTTTCCCCTTCTATAATAGAGAGGTATACAATTTTATCCAATTTTTATTTTCCTTACATATTAATATATAAATTTATCGTCGGTTTAAAAAAAAACACCATTAAAGTACATTATAAATAAATTGTAAACTAAACAAAATTAAATTGTATGAAACAATTTATTCATTCATTAAAACGTGGCTATAGCCACTTTTATAAAAGAGGCCGGACAAAAATCGACAAAAATAATAATGTCGTGTAAAATAACTCTGGGAATAGGTTTTGCAATTTTCAAGTATTCTTGATATTGCTTTGACATTTAGAAGAACTCAACTTCAACTCCTCAAAATTGAATCTTTAGCCAGGAATGAGTTTGTTTTTTTTATCAAATATGATCAGATCAATTTCTAATAAAGGTTTCGGGAAATATTTTGTTTATAGAGTGATGTCAATCCATCCAGCAGGGCAATCTGGCCAAATCAAAAATCCGAACATGGTTTTAGCATGTACCAAAGTGGTACATATGTGTACCTTTAAGGATTTTTGATGTACTTCAAAGGTTCGATAAGTAGCCTTGCCCTGCTGGAAAGATAGCTGTTTTTAAGAAAACGTCACCAAATCAACTTCTTTATTGCAGAAAAGTGATGTACCATCGATGTACCTAACGAATCTGTGTTCAGATTTTACCTAAACTTCTTATAAGTAGTACTTCCCTTTATACTTAACTTTTGGAGTACTTTATATATTCATTTTGACAACGGGATCGTGTTCCTTGGAAAATTTTAAGTAAGTTTGAGTATAAAAAGTCCATACTTAAGTTGATTTAGGCCAACTGTGGAACAATTTATCGATTTTTTGAATATAAAGTACCATGCGCCTCCTTTAAAATGAAATTACACTGAATAATAATAAAACCAACATGTATTACAATAAAAACTAAAAGAGAAAATGTTTTTCTAATGCTTTTGAAAGTATTTGAACAAAAATCAATATGTGCATACATACAAATACGGATTTATAAAACAATAAATATAAAACTTGGAGAAGTTGAAAGAAATATTAAAAATAATCAACAAAACTAAAATAAAAGTTGCCCGCTGTCATCACAGACAATTGTACCAATAGAAAAGTGTGTTTCTGTTGTCTGTGAACAATGTACAACACATGTACCAACTTGTACTTGCATGGAAATAATTATTTTCTAATAAAACAATTCGAAAATTTTATGAAAATTGAAAATAAATCAAATAAACTCAAATAGCAGCTGCCCGTTGACATCACAGACAATTGTACCAATAGAAAAGTGTGTTTCTGTTGTCTGTGAACAATGAACATCGCATGTACTACCTTGTACTTGAATGGAAATCATTATTTTCTAATAAAACAATTCGAATATTTGAGAAATTTGATGAAAATTCAAAATAAATCAAATAAACTCAAATAGCAGCTGCCCGTTGACATCACAGACAATTGTACCAATAGAAAAGTGTGTTTCTGTTGTCTGTGAACAATGAACATCGCATGTACCAACTTGTACTTGCATGGAAATAATTATTTTCTAATAAAACAATTCGAATATTTGAGAAATTTGATGAAAATTCAAAATAAATCAAATAAACTCAAATAGCAGCTGCCCGTTGGCATCATAGACAATTGTACCAATAGAAAAGTGTGTTTCTGTTGTCTGTGAACAATGTACATCGCATGTACCAACTTGTACTTGCATTGAAATAATTATTTTCTAATAAAACAATTCGAATATTTGAGAAATTTGATGAAAATTCAAAATAAATCAAATAAACTCAAATAGCAGCTGCCCGTTGACATCACAGACAATTGTACCAATAGAAAAGTGTGTTTCTGTTGTCTGTGAACAATGAACATCGCATGTACCAACTTGTACTTGCATGGAAATAATTATTTTCTAATAAAACAATTCGAATATTTGAGAAATTTGATGAAAATTCAAAATAAATCAAATAAACTCAAATAGCAGCTGCCCGTTGGCATCATAGACAATTGTACCAATAGAAAAGTGTGTTTCTGTTGTCTGTGAACAATGTACATCGCATGTACCAACTTGTACTTGCATGGAAATCATTATTTTCTAATAAAACAATTCGAATATTTGAGAAATTTGATGAAAATTCAAAATAAATCAAATAAACTCAAATAGCAGCTGCCCGTTGGCATCATAGACAATTGTACCAATAGAAAAGTGTGTTTCTGTTGTCTGTGAACAATGTACATCGCATGTACCAACTTGTACTTGCATGGAAATAATTATTTTCTAATAAAACAATTCGAATATTTGAGAAATTTGATGAAAATTCAAAATAAATCAAATAAACTCAAATAGCAGCTGCCCGTTGACATCACAGACAATTGTACCAATAGAAAAGTGTGTTTCTGTTGTCTGTGAACAATGAACATCGCATGTACCAACTTGTACTTGCATGGAAATAATTATTTTCTAATAAAACAATTCGAATATTTGAGAAATTTGATGAAAATTCAAAATAAATCAAATAAACTCAAATAGCAGCTGCCCGTTGACATCACAGACAATTGTACCAATAGAAAAGTGTGTTTCTGTTGTCTGTGAACAATGAACATCGCATGTACTACCTTGTACTTGAATGGAAATCATTATTTTCTAATAAAACAATTCGAATATTTGAGAAATTTGATGAAAATTCAAAATAAATCAAATAAACTCAAATAGCAGCTGCCCGTTGACATCACAGACAATTGTACCAATAGAAAAGTGTGTTTCTGTTGTCTGTAAACAATGAACATCGCATGTACCAACTTGTACTTGCATGGAAATAATTATTTTCTAATAAAACAATTCGAATATTTGAGAAATTTGATGAAAATTCAAAATAAATCAAATAAACTCAAATAGCAGCTGCCCGTTGACATCACAGATAATTGTACCAATAGAAAAGTGTGTTTCTGTTGTCTGTGAACAATGAACATCGCATGTACCAACTTGTACTTGCATGGAAATAATTATTTTCTAATAAAACAATTCGAAGATTTGTGATTATTCGATTTTTTTTATTAAAAACTAATTATTTCCATGCAAGTACAAGTTGGTACATGTGTTGTACATAATTCACAGACAACAGAAACACACTTTTCTATTGGTTCAATTGTCTGTGATGTCAACGGGCAGCTGCTATTTGAGTTTATTTGATTTATTTTGAATTTTCATCAAATTTCTCAAACATTCGAATTGTTTTATTAGAAAATAATGATTTCCATGCAAGTAAAAGTTGGTACATGCGATGTTCATTGTTCGCAGACAACAGAAACACACTTTTCTATTGGTACAATTGTCTGTGATGTCAACGGGCAGCTGCTATTTGAGTTTATTTGATTTATTTTGAATTTTCATCAAATTTCTCAAATATTCGAATTGTTTTATTAGAAAATAATTATTTCCATGCAAGTACAAGTTGGTACAAGCGATGTTCATTGTTCACAGACAACAGAAACACACTTTTCTATTGGTACAATTGTCTGTGATGTCAACGGGCAGCTGCTATTTGAGTTTATTTGATTTATTTTGAATTTTCATCAAATTTCTCAAATATTCGAATTGTTTTATTAGAAAATAATTATTTCCATGCAAGTACAAGTTGGTACAAGCGATGTTCATTGTTCACAGACAACAGAAACACACTTTTCTATTGGTACAATTGTCTGTGATGTCAACGGGCAGCTGCTATTTGAGTTTATTTGATTTATTTTGAATTTTCATCAAATTTCTCAAATATTCGAATTGTTTTATTAGAAAATAATGATTTCCATGCAAGTACAAGTTGGTACAAGCGATGTTCATTGTTCACAGACAACAGAAACACACTTTTCTATTGGTACAATTGTCTGTGATGTCAACGGGCAGCTGCTATTTGAGTTTATTTGATTTATTTTGAATTTTCATCAAATTTCTCAAATATTCGAATTGTTTTATTAGAAAATAATTATTTCCATGCAAATACAAGTTGGTACATGTGTTGTTCATAATTCACAGACAACAGAAACACACTTTTCTATTGGTACAATTGTCTGTGATGTCAACGGGCAGCTGCTATTTGAGTTTATTTGATTTATTTTCAATTTTCATAAAATATTCGAATTGTTTTATTAGAAAATAATTATTTCCATGCAAGTACAAGTTGGTACATGTGTTGTACATTGTTCACAGACAACAGAAACACACTTTTCTATTGGTACAATTGTCTGTGATGACAGCGGGCAACTTTTATTTTAGTTTTGTTGATTATTTTTAATATTTCTTTCAACTTCTCCAAGTTTTATATTTATTGTTTTATAAATCCGTATTTGTATGTATGCACATATTGATTTTTGTTCAAATACTTGCAAAAGCATTAGAAAAACATTTTCTCTTTTAGTTTTTATTGTAATACATGTTGGTTTTATTATTATTCAGTGTAATTTCATTTTAAAGGAGGCGCATGGTACTTTATATTCAAAAAATCGATAAATTGTTCCACAGTTGGCCTAAATCAACTTAAGTATGGACTTTTTATACTCAAACTTACTTAAAATTTTCCAAGGAACACGATCCCGTTGTCAAAATGAATATATAAAGTACTCCAAAAGTTAAGTATAAAGGGAAGTACTACTTATAAGAAGTTTAGGTAAAATCTGAACACAGATTCTTTAGGTACATCGATGGTACATCACTTTTCTGCAATAAAGAAGTTGATTTGGTGACGTTTTCTTAAAAACAGCTATCTTTCCAGCAGGGCAAGGCTACTTATCGAACCTTTGAAGTACATCAAAAATCCTTAAAGGTACACATATGTACCACTTTGGTACATGCTAAAACCATGTTCGGATTTTTGATTTGGCCAGATTGCCCTGCTGGATGGATTGACATTATAGAGTGATAACAGTTTATTGGATTGAATACCAAATCCTTAACCTGCCTAAGATACGTGATTTTGGATCGTTTAAATCAACTGAAGGAAACAAGTAAAAAATAACCTTCGGTTACAATTTCATAAATTGTAAACATACTGTTACAATTAACATTTATTCGAAGTACCTATTTGTAAAAAAAACCTCACCCAATAAGCTAATTGACCATAGCCAACTCACCTCAATCGACAAGCTAAAGCTGTCCCTGTCACTCCAGCTATCCTCCCGTTCCATCGTAACTTCCAACGCGTCTTCTCCAAAGGCCAAGTCCGCGGGTCGTTTCGCAACCTTCAGCTGCTGCAGAACCGCATTCCCGGCCATCGGCTCATCGTCCAGCAGCAGGTTCAGCGGCGAAGCAACAGCACCATCCGGCGGAACTCGGACGTCGCTAACGACTTCCACCGTGGCATACTCGAGCGTAGAAAACTGGACAGCAGGTGTGTACTCGACCGTATGTGGCACGTACACGAGGTACAGCCTGTTGGAGAAAATGAAGAAGGGAAAAACGATGAAATATGACACATATAAATGACCATCAGAAACCATTTAAGGATAAATTTAATATCATTTCGGGTGACTTTAGACTTTGGGCTTCGGGATTTTGGGAGAAATTGCCCTTTTTCGGTGAGCAGCTAGGGAGTAATCGTATAATTTTGTCATCCATTTCTTCGGACCGTGCCGTACCGGACACGGGGACGATTGAAGGCAATCTAATGTTGCATTATTGTTTTGGCCCTGTCCTGAGGGAGCGATATAAACCTATTTAGCACGGTTGACCGTTGCAGAATATTTTCTTGTATAATGTTACAATCGCGTTGCGATTATTTCAATCTAGAGCAGTCATTAATCATATTTGATTGAGAAAGTAAAATTAAAAGGTGGTGTATTGATCAATGTACAGTATTCATTCTTTAAAATGTTTAAATACAGTTTGTTTAAAATCGAACAAACCAACATAAAAGGAATTGCAATGCATATTTGTTTGATACACTCACACCTTTACCCCTGATTATATTGATTTGATTAAAACCAACAAATTTGCGGACGTAATAGATTTCGGTTGGTACAAATTAACCCTCCGCCAGCCCATCATAATTAACAGCGCCCAAAATGTGCGTGCCATATCCCTTCGGAAATACGACACACGGAAAACATACCGGCATCGCGTCCTCACCATGGTTGAACGATGATTTATGGTTTGAGTTGTGGTGTGAGGAGGTAAAGTTGGCAGCAGTCAGTGGCCAAATGGGACAAGAATGATACATAATTTACTGCTGTCGATATTACATTCCAGTTGGTGTTGGTCTACCCACATTGGATGCCTCCTGAATTATGGAGGAATTTTTCATCTTAATTTTTTTTTCTTATTTTCTAGAACCGCTCCTTTGGTCTGCCAGCAGCATCCCTTGGGCAAAAGGGTGCGATTTTTTTTCTGCTCCTTCACTAGTTCCAGGACATAAAAAGGAGGGTTCAAATCCAATAATTTGTCGTTTTAGTAAGCGGGATCTGCCTTCTTATTAGGGCGCATTACGGGGCGATTTTTTTCTTGTACTTTTTTCGTTAAGACGATTCGCCTTTTGCCATTTGCTTTTTAAATTAAAAGACATTCCTCTTGACGCCCCTCGGATGGTGTCCAGAGTCCAACCTTTCGTTAATTAATGGAACGTGAAGTACTAGTGTGAGGAATTTGTGAATTTTAATTTTTTTTCCCCCATTCCTACCAAAGCAGTAAAATGCAAATTCGATTAAACAATGGTAATAAAAATGCTGTTTTTTGTTCGAAAACAAATTTATAGATGTTTTCTTACAAGAAACATCCAGAAGTTAACTTGGCAAGAACCCTTCTAGCAGCAAGTGGCGAGTTATCAACAGAAGAAATGCTAATTCCCAAAAAATGTCAACCAGCAAAGGAGAAAGTCACTCATTCCTCTCCGAAAAACGGGTGATAAATAACTTCGCGAGGCTACGTGGAAAAATTGCTCCCTTGTGACGAACGCGAAAGAACAAACTGCAAAATACACAACTCAGGCAATTATAATAAACACTGTAATCATCTTGTTCTGCGAGCACTTGAGCCGGTGGAAAATAATATATGCGACTTTTTTTTCTTTTTCGCTGTTTTTTATTTGAAAAAGATGTACCAATAAATTTTCCATCTGAAGGAAAAGCGCGCAGAGGTGCAATTTGGGATGCAGATCACAGGGAAAAACGGGAGAGTTTTCCCCCTTTATTTTCTTTTTGCGCAAGTGGCGCAATAAAGCACACCAGTGAAAAGTGAGGAGGAACCATTTTTCACATGCAAATCATGCTAAATCAATTTCGGATGCGGAAGGTACTGTTACGGGACTTCTTTTTTTACCGTTGGGTCTGATTCGGTGTAAGCTAACATTGGTTTATATCAGGGCTGCTCAACATCCAGCCCTTTAATTCTCAGACGTTTTATCTTTTTTGAGAATGTTTTCTTTATCTTGTTTTTTTCTTCTTTAAATCAAGACATATGAATTTTATTTGCACTGAATTATAATGTTTTCTTTAAAAAAAAAATTAAGCATTATTTCCGGCTTGCCATGCACTGCCTCAGAACTATCAGACCTGGTTCGCGGAAAAAAAGGTTGGGCATCACTGGCTTACATGTTTGTTTTTCAGTTTTACTTCTTTGCTAAAGAAGGTGATTTTATAACTTCAATGTAAAGTAAATAATGCTTCTAAATGAGTCATTGGAGCGCATTGTAAAAAACTGTTGCATTATCTTAAAATTGTCTGTTATTTCACAAGCTGCAACATGCTTTTATTTATAATTTTGTAATTTTGTATCACTTTTCATTTTCGTGTTTTTATTTAATTTGAAATAAATAGTATTACAAAATGCTCAATAACTGCACTTCTGAAAAATAATAATAAAAAAAAAACGAATACGAAAATGTTGTTTTCTCTTATTTAATGTATTTTACTTATTTTTGATCATATTGTAAGGTTACAAATGCATTGTTGAATTGAAAATCGAAAATAAAGCTATTCAATGTTACAATTAATTGTGCAAGTTTTTTTCCATTGAAAATTACATTTTAAGCAAATATAAAAAAAGTAGCATAATGCCTATGCTACTTAAAAAGTAAAAATAAATAAATAGGTATATAATGAAATAATCATTTGGGAACAAGATGCTCAAAATTTAAATTTATTGTAAACAATATTTAGTATGGATTTTCAAATTAAAAAAAAAGATCGATCTTCCAGAAAATAGAACTAATAAACTCAAACATAGAGACTGACACCGGCCACAGAACTTCGTAACAAATTGCTCGTCAACTTTTTTTTTTTTTTTATTTATATTTATTCAGATTTTTTCTTCCATGTACATTCATTCAGTTAAAATATTATTGAGTGTCCAATAGCGTGGCTCACGGATATATGAAAAAGACAAAAGTGTTCAATTTCGAACGCCTCGCTCGGAATTTTGTAGCAATATGGCCCTAGAACATAGCCTGAAATTTTGAGCGCATTAGGTTAAGGTTTAGTACTTCCACCATTGGCCTGAAGTTAGTATGGAACTTCTAAAAATTTACTATAGGAAATTTTCACTTTTAAACTCATCTTAGAGAAAATTTCCCAAAACCCAATCAAATTTTCCTATTCTCAAGTTTCTTATAGGTTTTGATCCGGGGAACAACTTTGTAGAACATCGCAAAGCGCTAGGGATTGATCCCGAAAAGATACAGGATATTTTTTGGAGTTTGGAAAACAAATTTAACGTGCTCTAAAAATTTGCCTGTATCTTTCCGGGATTAATTCCTAGCGCTTTATGATGTTCTACAAAGTTGTTCCCCGGATCAAAACCTATAAGAAACCTCTATTTTGAGAAAATCATAGGGCATAGGAAAACTTTCTCGAAGAAGAGTTTAAAAGTTGAAAATAAATAAATTAAATTTATTGGAATTTCTTAATAACTTCAGGTCAAAAGTGGAACTACTTATCATTAACCAAATGCGCTCAAAATTTCAGGCTAGCTTCTGGGGCTATAATGCTACAAAATTCCGGGCGAGGCGTTCGAAATTGAACACTTTTGTCTTTTTCATATATCCGTGAGCCACGCTAGTGTCCAATCACAATCGATGACTATTCACCTCAATTTTAAAAACTAGCAACTTTCATTTATTCATGAAATATTGTAGCTTTCGTTATTCAGTGATTTCAAATGTAGGAGGTCCTACATGTACAAAATGGAAAAGGGATACCTTAAAACTAACTTTTAAACTATATAAAGAGCGGATCAATGCAGCTGAAGACTGCAATGATTTTTGTCGAAATGCATCAATTATCTTATTGGACATAACATCCAAAGTGTCAACTTCGGCTAATTGATGAAGTTCACTGGTGCTGAACCAGGGAGGAAGTTTCAGAATCATTTTCAGAATTTTGTTCTGAATCCTCTGAAGTTTTTTCTTCCTGGTTAAGCAACAGCTTGTCCAGATCGGCACAGCATAAAGCATGGCAGGTCTGAAAATTTGTTTATAAATTAACAGTTTATTCTTGAGACAAAGTCTAGAATTCCTGTTTATAAGTGCTCGTCAACTTGATGTTTTAGTTTACACAACATGATAGCGAAATATTTAAGCAACTTTCACACACAATGCACAGTGAATCGCAAAACTAGTGAAAATTTTTGAAAAAATTTTGGAATTTGTCTGATGTTTTGTTTTGTTTTAAAAAATAGGCTTGCCAATCCAAGCAACTTTGTCAAAGACACTAAAATTTCTCGGTTTTTTTTTTATTCGGTCCTATAAACAAATGTATCCCTCTCACGCCTTATGTCCCTATGTTTACATTTGTTTATAGGATCTAACAAAAAAAGCCGAGATTCTCGGTATCTATGAGCAAAGTTACTAATAGCACCGAATAAATCCTTCAAACATGGGTTTTTAAAACGTAGCAATTTAGAGTGAAGTTATGGAGAAATGTTTATAATACTTTACATTGAAACTTTAAATGTGCTCTCCATTTTCACTTAGATAAGTTGATTGACACTGATCGAGTGATCAATAAATATTAACAGAAAATCATGAATTTCGAAGCTTTTTTTTAGCACTTTTGTTCAGGTTTATATAAATATATTGTTAAAAATTTATCACATCGGGGTAAACGTAAATAGGCAATTGTCCATATTGGGGAGGGGGAGGTCTTTAATTTCCAAAAAATATGTCCACGTGGTTTGTGGATGACCCACTGTTGTAATTATGATTTTTTTGATAATTTTTAAGCACCTATTTTGAAATTTTATTGGAACTTCGTCCAGTTTAATATCAAACTAATTTCACTCTTTGAAATCAATAACCATTTCAGAAATTTTTTTATGCATATGAATTATTTTAGTATTTTAATTGTTGTCTTGAAGATATTTTTAATTGTAAATTTGATTTCAAATAGCGAATGAAGCAAACTGAACTTCCATGAAATTTTCACCGATAATATCGAATCGAATAGCACGACAATCCAGCAAAATGCTCTTTATTGAAATGACTATTCGCAATCGGAAAATGGGCAAACGAAAATAAAAGGCACATTACAAACGCACTCAAACTGTCACTCCCAGTCCATTAGTTGACACACTCCAAAGTCGCCTTCGTTACAAGGCGCTAGTAACTTTTGATGTTCACATACAAAGCATTCAAGCTCCTTTCTGGCTGATACATATCCATGACGAAGAATGCAACAGAGGCACTGTCGCGCACAATAAAACGGCATTACTTGGTAATCTTTTTATGGGACGATTATGAGGGAGGTAAAACGTGCCCTCGTGCCAAATACGTAACACCACACCGGATTAGGTTGCCAAAAGTCAGTCCGGATCTGTTTTTTTGTATTTCCTTCGTTTTCTTCAAGATTGTCGAAGGGGGCGTCGGATATCATTTGCACTTTTTATGCCCAAGATTCTGACGGCGGCACAGGTTGTTGCTGTAAAAGGAAGTCGACGAAGGTCGTGGCCTTCTCCCCAGGGGTATTGTCTGCGAATCGAAGCAGATTCCGTTGCTCCGAGGGAAATTTGCACCAGCGTTTCTGGGTGGAAGAAAGAAGAAGGATGGCTCTCCAGAGGATCAGTAGCGAAGAAAAATGGCAAATTTATGAAAAATACAAACAATCACGGCGTCAATCGCGTGCCGCCGGTTGATGGATTTATTACTTCCGGCGCGTTTGGCCACCGATGCGATATCTCTGATCCGATTGACGGTTTTACATAATAGTATTACATCAGAGGACGATTTCATTTGGGGTCGATTGCCAAACGTATGTCAAATTTAGCGATTTCCATGCTGATTCCATCTATCATTTTCAAATCGAAATATTTTGAGAAAGTATCACATAAATTGCAATATTATGTTGTAAAACTTCGATTCTGGTGGTCGATCTTCTCGATATCAATGATTCTCCATTAACCGATGATTTCTTTAGTCATTTCAAACTGCATAGGTACTCCGATTCTTTTCATCCCTCGATATTTTCTCTTGCTTGAAGCATCTCTTCCTCGACTTGGATTTTATTTGTTCTAAAAATCTCTTCCGGTTTTCAATATTTCGACTATTTTATGGCTTGCAGAGGCATTTTTCTATGCGAAACGAAGTTTTGAAGGATGTTTGACATTTGTTTGTTTTTGTTTGTTGGACGTTGCCATGATTTTCTCCCATAGCTTGGTGTAAGTAAAAACATATTTTCAATCGTGTCTTCATTTAGCATCATTCTATAAACTGATGCTTCTTTAATTTTAAAAATCTGGATGGATCGCGGTGGTGATGGTGCTGGAGGAGGATGGTTCAATCGAGACCGTGGCTCGTTCCGGGTTGGTAGCGGAACTGGCATGGAACGCGATAGCTGTCGAGCTTTCCCCAAAGACCAGGATGGTGCTGAGTTTGACCGGAAAGTGAAAATTATCGGTCCTCGATCACCGGTCCCTGTCAAGGTTAACATCCCGCCAACGAAACGGAATCGGAGCCGAGGGCCATAGATTAGTTCACTGGCACCGGTTAATGTGGAACGCAGTCGCAGCAAGGAGGTTTCGTTGCCGCAGCGACAGAAGCATGGAAAATCCTACAAAAGGAGGACGACAGAGCGGATTACGAGTGGAGCGGTGGCAAGCGGAAACCGACCGAAGACAAGCTGGTTTTGAAGATTTTGTTGACTGGTGAGTTCGTTCTTTTTATAAGACCACAATTCTTTCATTTATTCTGACATACATACACATCATTTAAGACAAAACCGACAAGGAGCAGCCGTGGCTGACTGGTTACGGTGTTAGCTTTGCGAATGATACTGGGTTAGATGCCCATCTGATCCCAACGAGAAAGTTTAAGGCTTAGAAATACTTGAAATTCTTGAATATGAACGAAGAATCTAAGTCTCTCGAGGTGGGGTTCGATTCCCCATCCTTTGGATTGGTGAGCAAAAATGCTAGTGGTGGCCATCACGGCTTGGTGAGCTATGACTGGAATTAGGAATACTGTTACTACCAACTATATACGCGCTGGGCCTTTGCCCACTTGGCAAGGGTTTGGAAGTTCTAAATAACGTTTGAATCCGATTGATGCAAACGTTCTTCAGGGCGGGGCTTGTCGATTCAAGCTGAGGTACCTCGCGCACGGCTAGCCTGCGTAGAAATGGGTCACCGAAGCTCGGCAGAGCTAACACCATCCAAATGCCTATGCGAGTTATTTGCATGTATAGAATGTAAAAAATCTAAAATACATGGAAACAACTCAATTTGTAAGAAGCGGCCGCGTGGTCCCGTTTGGTAGGTTGCACACACACACACACACATTCTATAAACTGATGCTTCTTTTCCTCGATGGTCCCTTGGTAATTGACAACCAGAGAGTCGACTTTACAAAATATTTTTCTCATCAAAGTCATATTTTTCCAATCAACTTTTTCGACAAATTCTGATATCACATGTTTGGTTTATGTGGAGTCATGTTAAACCAAAATATGAAGCAAGAGGGCATAAACTTCATCGATGTAATAGTCGATCAAGCGAGCAAAATTTGTCACTGTTTCAAACCCCACACTCTTTGGTGGGCTCAAAAGTGCTATTAAATATTTAAAGTTAAGTTCAATAGGGTGGACCCCCTCCGTGTGGGTTGAATAAATCCAATTTAATGTGACTTGTTGCACCACCACCTTCAAACTGTCCCGTGTCAGATTTTCACCCAAAGGTAGGAGGGATTTTCCCGAAATTTTCCTCTCGTCATGTCGCATTCAGTGGGTTTTTTCACTTCAAAAAAATAAAAGGGCGAGGGGACAGCCAGAGCAGAATGCGAACATTTGGTGGCTGCTAAGTGGTACAAGAGGCGCGAGAATCTGATTTTTTTTTCGACTTTGCTTTTTTCCCGCGCAATATTATCAACCGATTGGGTCGAGAGTGTCGTGGGCTAACGAAAAAAAAGTCCTTTTATTTTTATCACCTTCACGCTTCTGCTGTCGGGACATTATTAAAAGCCATTCAAAAATGCGGAGAATATGCTTTGAGGAATCGAATTCGTACGAAGGGGAGGGATGTTTTCAGATGTAAAACAAATTTCTTTTGGAGTGGGGATTTACGTGCTTTAAAATATTGCTAATTTATGCTGCCCAGATTGAGAAAATGTGTTGCATTATTGATGACTTTTATTGCTTCGGAATTATGAACGCAGATTGGCGATATTTTTGAGACAGCTTAAGAAAAAGACATTGTAAAGATTTTTTTCCCAAATAAATAAATTGAAAAGCAAAAAAAAGTTGAAAATTTAAATGTATTTTACTATGCTTTTCAGCAAACAGAAAAACACAATTTAAAATTATTTGAAAAAATATTCTGTTGAATAAAATTTGACGAGTGTCAGAAACAGACGAAGTTATATGGGTATCTCAGGTTTGAATTAGAGCTTTGTGGATATGTTAGGGCCAAAAAGTGAGACATTGCACGTACGACAAGATCTACCTAGAAGAAAAAGTATTTTATTGACACAACTGTCAACATTATTTTCATGGAAAGTACAATTGATCCTTAGGACAGGACACCTTTCAAATACATTCTCACTCATCAGCGTGCTCTTAGCCACCGGTCAGTCGTCTTCGGATTAGCTCACCACCCACACATGGCATTGTATGCTCACTATCCGCACTCAAGGATTACCATCTAATGAATTATTTATTTCACTTATTTTGACATAACGAACAAAAGAGAGCTCGAACCCGATCAATTCGGGAACAATTTTCGTCAAATCAATAGGCCGTTGAGAAAACATTTGTATTCAGTGCAATTTCCTCATCGCAATCAGGCTCGGGACCCCGGCTCGAAATTAATTCAGTTTTCCCGAGACCAACCAACTCAGGCCTGGGTCGAGTTTCGGCTCGTGGATTGAATTGAATGGTCCCGGACTGGCCGGAGGCGACAAGCGGTCTGCCGGGTTTCTGAAATGTTGCACGCAAGATGTTTCTGCTCAGCGAATCTTGGCAAAAGGGGATGAAGCGGGTTTGGATAACCCCCTCGTGAACATTTGTCCAAGCTCTGCGGAAATTCGAGTGTGCGGTAGTGTGTTTATTAGGACAACAGTTTATGATTTCCCCTAAGGAAAAAAAGGGAAACTTTTGTGCGCTTTCTAGAGTTCAAGAAAAATAAAAAAGGTTGAAGGGTGACTTCGACCTTAAGAGGGTGCATTTGGGGCACGAATAGCGATAGTCCGGATCCCTACAATTTTTCATATGCGATAAACATCTATATGCTAAAAAAAGTCTGCAAGGGAAAAGGCGTATGACACACGTGCCACCGGTTGGTTTTTTTGGGAAAGCCACAAGGGCACAAGTGTTTCCAGTAGGTGTTTTACATGTGGTGTGCGGGGGCGTATCTGACATCCAAATCCGACATTTGGCAATAATAACAGCAATAATCGGTTGGGACAGCAACGAGCGCTTGTTGAACATCCCCTGAGTCGAACGACTCCTTCCGTTACCTTACTCATTGAAGAATGACTTGAAATCAACTAAATAACTCATTGGCTATAGTTTGAATACCAAAACAAGTCGTCAGCCCAAATCTATCATACCTTGACGAAACTGATGCGTTTACTGAATCTACTTCAAAAATTACGAGAATCCATTTTCTCGATATTTTATCACCATTTTGGCTGTCATTTTAAAATAAAAATTTTCCAATCACTTTAAAGTATTTTTGGACTTCACAGCACAGAATTTTTTTTTTTGCTCGATTTTTCAGGTAAAAATAAGAAACTGTGCCAATTTTGAGCGAAATCAGTTAAGGGCTAAGGGTCGCTTTTCATTGTTGAAGTTTGTATGGGAAAATTCGGAAAAATGTATGGTGAAAAGCAAAAATTTCAAAATTCTGCCAAAAGAAGGCGTTAAATGTGTCAGATCATTGTCAAGTGTGAGATTCTTATGTAAAATTATATGACAAAGAACTTTGTCGAAACGATCCGAGTTAACCCTCTCCTGCCCAAATTTTTTTTTCGAAAATATTTATTTTTCCCGTGTTTAGGAGGTCATTTTGAGCAACTTTTGTTCTACGAAAAACTTTACTTCTCTTGTTTTATGTTTTTCTTGTTTCATTTTTAGTATTTTAATTTGCATTTATCTTGTTAAGTTTATGTTTGTTTTTGGTAGTATTTGGCCTACTCTACCACCTAATATAATTACATCTCGCCTATCTAATTTTTTCACGTTTTTACAGTCACTTTTTCATTTTTTTGCATGTTTTTCACATTTTCTGCTATAGAATTGCACCATCATTATTTAAATTGCAAAAAAATGCGTAGAGGCATAGTCTGGGACACTACAAAAATTACTGCATACTTCTTTTTACTGAAAATAAAGGAAATGTTAGTAAAAAACACAGCCAAAGTTGACCCCTAAAAAAATGACATTTTTAAAAACATTGGCAAAGTCACATTAAACGAGTTAAACTTCCAACCCTGAAATTTTCTAAAATTTTAAGAGTTCTTCTTTCCAATGCTTTTTAAAGATCAAAAATCGGTTGAAAATTTGTTTTTTGGCGATTTTTTAGATCGAAGCCCGTCTTTAGGCGGGGTTAGGTTGTAGAGGGTTAAACCTGACGAGTTATAAACGATTTAAAGAAGACGTTTTTGTATGAAAAGATTTTTTTTCATCAACTTTTGCTCAAAATTCACACATTCAGGGGGTATCCCTGATGTCGATTTTTTTAATGTCACCCTAATGTTGAGTCATTGTTATGGAAATTTATTAATTTATTATTACAGTGGACTCTCTCGTTGTCAATATTGAAAGGACCGTCGAGAGCGGGAGGTATCAAATTATAAAACGAAAAATCAAAGCAAGCTTCTTGAAGGGACTGACAAATTTATTGACAGCTGGAGCAATATTGATATCGAGAAGATCGACAGCCAGAGAGTCGACTGTAATAGATTTGTTATTAAATTAGAAAAATGTTACTTGATTTCATGGAATTTCAAACATATTTTTTAAGTTTCGTCACCAGAATCAGATTGAGCCGTTACAATTAAATTAACAGATTTGCTATTTATTTTCTCTTATAATCTTAACAGTAGAAAGACAGAAAGACCAGCTTCCTTTAGTTGTATCTCCTGATTTTTTTAGTCACTTCTTATCCTCCACAGTACATCTTTTGCATGTTCGTCTCTGCCGCTGTGCGATTGATACCGATTGAGAATAGGGTAATAATCATTTGATTCGGGGTCAACCGACGGAAACGGCAATCTAGTTTTATCTTTCCCCAATCATCTTAATCGCCGCTGGTCGATTAACTTCCTAATGAGGGTCAATCGTTGCAATCGGACGGAAAGATGTGCAGGAATGCTGTATGTGCGGGGAAAACCAGCTCCACCGTAAGAAGTGGACATCAATATGAGTTTTCACGCGCTTCGAGAGATGAATCATTTCTTTTGACGCCCCTTTTGCTTGCAGGAGGAGCGAAAAGAAGTTCCAATCTAGTTGGCACACGAGACCGGAAGCACATGTCATCCTAGGAGGCGATGAGCTCGATTTAGTGTCTTTATTGGATTCGTCTTCTTCTTGGGTCGGAAAAAAGGTGTGTAAGAAAGGGATAAATTCAATGCAAGGCACTCGGCGTGACGAGTTGAAGGAAGTTTGAATTTACATTTTGATTGAATTAGCGTGTTGCTGGGGGATTGGAGGTTTGGGTAATCGAGAAATCTTAAAATCGGAATAAATTTAAGGTGGCACTTTTGATGATGAAGTACTTTTGGTAAATTGGAATTTGTCGTTATTAGCCCGAATTCGTCCAAAATTGATTGAACTTTTGCTAATCAACCTTTCTCGTTCTTTCATCATATAACACCTTATTAAATACAAATTCTTAGTAGGCGTTGGCTTTGTAAATCCTCCGAAACACTCCCCCTCCAAAAGGCAACCGCAGCAGGTCATGAGTTCGCTATTGAACGTGTCCTCCCACACGGAAAGACCCCCCCAACTTGGTCCGAACGCTCAATTTACGTCGGAAAAGCTGGCAGCGAAAAGTCATGTTGGCTATAATTACGTAATTAAACCGTAGTATTACACAAATTGGGTATTTATGAAAATAAGTTTTTCGCACGCTGCCAGCCTACCAACACCAAAATTGCTCACAATCATGGGGAGGGGGAAGAATGACATCGTTCAAATTATGATGCAGAAGAAAAAAGAGGGCGAAAATGGAAAAATTGACAGGGCCATCAAGTTGTAATTCCGTTCCGTCGAGGGGCGCAACATTTTGAACAACGTAAGAAACAAAGCGCGGTGTGAAATTTGCGCGAAACGTTTTACGAGTGTGTGGCCAAATTAAAAAGTTTTTGGTTTTTCATTTAATTGCGTCACTTCTCGAGGGGTTGTGAAATGGGTGCTCTCTTCTCGTATGTGTCATTGAATTAGGTTCGGAACATAAGGGACACTTGTGGTTTTGGTGACATGTGCTAATTATAGTTCTAAAATTGTAAAATAGATTTTTGTACGATTTTAAAACTATTTGACGGATAAAAATTGCATATTTGTTCAACAGTTAGGATCATTGTTTATTTACTTCAAACTTTGAATTTTGTGGTCAGATTAATTTGTTTATTAGCCACAAAACATCTGATGTCGTGAAAATCATTGGTTTTCCCTTAAAAGCATATTTTTTTGCTTAGAATGCTATAAAAGCTTGATGAACACCTCTCTTTGGAAAAAGTGTCCTTCAGAACATTCCCCTTAGGTCTGACCGTACCAGAATTCCCAGGTTTTCCCAGGTCTTAACCCTGATGCGCACAGCCAGTGTACAACCGAATGTGCTGATATTAGACTTGAGAGCCCCTATGAGTATGTCCTACAAGGGGAACCAAACTCCCAGACTCGATTATCCGAAGCCTCGATTATCCGAAGTTTCGATTATCCGAAATTCGATTATTCAAAGGTTTGTATGGGACAATCGAATGATGAATCAATAAAATCTTTCTATTTACATTAAATTCGAGTCCCACGACCCATTTTTTTCAAAATTTGAGTGGTATATTACCTATTAATTTATTTACAATGTTAATTTTTTATGCCTCATCACCGCCATTTTGGCCGCCATCTTGAACTTAAAAATTATGAATCAGTTTGGAATAATTTTAGGGGTCATATTTAAGCTGGACAATCAAAAATAAGTAATTTTTTCCATTTCAATCCTAGTAAGAAATCTCCAAGCTACTTTGCAATGGAAAACCAATTTCCTTCACTAAATTTTATTCAGTCCACCAGTGCTCAACTATTAGCGCTGTTCATAACAATAAAATTTAAATTTGCATGACCAAATTGTTCATCGTCACTTGCTGTCCCTAATGGGAGAGGGTCGAAGAATTTTCCGAAAGCAAAAAAAAAGCTGCCGTAAAATTTCCCCCATCGAACGAAGTAAAAAAATATCGCAAGGTGACTACAAAACAGCATTCTCTAAATGTATTTCCAATAAATCTGCATTAGCGTCATTGCGGAGGAATTTTCGAGCACTTGATTCTGGCCTGTCGGCTGGCACGGCACACGCAGGAAAGCGTACGAAAAGGACCACATTAGAAGAAGATTTGGAAGGAGGTGGGAAAAAAGAACATTCCTCCATCTTCTGCCAATAAATTTAAATGGAAATTTACATAAAGCAATAAACGTGTACGTTCGACTTTCTGCCGGATGCCGGGAAATTCCTACACAAACGGTGATTCTTCTCTTTTTTTGTTGTTGAGTTTTTATTGTTGTGTAGCTTTCTTTCTTGAGCCCCGTCGAATCAAGAGGAGCAAACCAAGTGGCCGTAAAACGAAGTGTTTGGTTCCGGGAAAAGCTTTCACCGAGAAAGCGGAAATCCTCAACACTTCCGACGGACCAACCGAGCTTAGCGAAGTGTTGTGGTTTCGGATCGATTCAAGGAACTTTATGCTTGTGAGTTTGTTCGTGGTAGTAGGCCTTGGACCGCGCCAGCTTGAGTGAGTCCACTACGTGACAACACGTCGCTTCTTCCCTCAAGAACCCAGTAGACTTCGCGATGCGGTGATGTTAGGGTGGTGTTAGTGTGGAAATGTGTGTTTCTATTGCTCAGCTTGCACATTCTCACACACATTCGCACAGGGCGCGTCGAGAAAGCATGCGTATTCGTTTTTATGATTATTATGCTCCACCCGTCATCGGGTGGCTGCCGCATTTACGCCCCCCTTCTCCCACTCTCTTTAGACAAGCAGGCCATGAGTCAATGGGGGGAAAGGGGAAGATGAGTCCATGCGGTCGTGACAAGCATGCCCAAACGGAAAACGATCGATCGTGGGGTCTGGCCATGACGGCGGCGTGTTTGGCGCTATTTGGCAGGACCTTTTTTGTTTGTTTCGAATGCAGACGAATACATTTTGACTCAAAACGGGTTGAATCACGGCCAGGTGTGGAAAATGAACATTTGTTTTGGTATTATACCTGTCTAGCTTTTATTCTGCTTAAATCAAAACAAATTTTCTCTCTTCTCCAATTTTCTAAATTGGTAAATGAAAACAATCTTAAGAATCTTATGAATTGTATTCATAAGAACACAATGTTTTAAAGTCAAAGTAGAAATTTTGATTTTGTTTCTGATCTTCAAAACTCAGTTTCGAATTTGGTCCAAACTCGATTATTCGAAGCTTCGAATCGATCCGAAGGTTTTACATAGTACCTACTTCGAATAATCGAATCACAAACAAAAAAAAACGATTTTTATATTTTCTTACTTTTTACATCATATTCGAGTTCTGCGACCCAATTTTAGTAGAATTTGAATGGTCGATTGCCTATTAAATTACCAAATGTATTTTCATAATACTTAACACCGTAATTTTGGCCGTCATCTTGGATTTAAATTTTTGTAATCAGTTTTGTGTTGTTTAGAGGTCATACTTAAATTAAGAACAAGATTATCCGATTATCAACGCAGTGGTAGACGCAGAAGATTGCGCAGCTATAAATAGAACAATCTACAGCGGTTGGTATGTTCAATAGTCGATGACAGGCAGGCTTTGATGACAGGCGCAAATTTCTGCGTTTGCACCTGGGTTGAACGGACAATCTTGTTCTTACCTGTTGTAAGCTCAACAATTATCGATTATCCGAAGTGATATTTTTCCAAGGTCTTCGGATAATCGAGCCTGGACTGTATTAAAAATAATAATTACAAATGAAAAGTTTAGCTTTTAAACAATCATCTTAAGGCCGTAGAAGGAGTTTTTTTTACTTTTGGGGCAATGAATGTCAATGATGGTTCTGAATGGTCCAGAAATCGTAAATTAAGTAAACGCTTCTGTAACAAACGCTTCTGTAAACAACACAAAGAAACCCGTTTTCTAGATTTAAATACGATTTTACACCGACAGAACAAATTTTCACGTTTTATGCCGAATGATGTTTGACTGTCACGAGTTTTCAAGGCGCTGTAAAAAAAAGGGATTAAAATTTAAACTCTTAGAAAAAGTTTGATTTTAGAAGATTACATTTTAAAATAAGGTTTATTTAGGTAGGTGTATTTGATTATGTAACATTACATCAATCAATGTTTATGATTTTAAATAGAGCGTCCAATTTCCCGGGGTTTCGAATTTCCCGGGAAACGGGAAATTTTCAACAAATTTCCCGGGAAATTTAAAATTAACGAAGATTGTTCTGATTCTGGCTCTGATTAATAATTAGCTACCAAATTGAATATAATAACAACCATTTAGGTCAATATAAGTGTGAGGATCAATTAATGCCTTGACTGCTTGTATAAAAACACAATTTTCTTAAAAGCTGCCTATCAATTCGTACAAATTATCAAAAAATAATCATTGGTATTTTTTTGTTAAGAAATACAACTTTTCCAATCACAATGTTTGAACATTAAGTTTAATTAATTAATACTCCAATACCATTAAATTGCTTTTAAATGTGTCTCAATGAACAGTTTAAGAGAATCTGATAAAGAATAATACTGACACATGATATTTAAAAGAAAAATAGTCTTTACCAAAATTTTGAGCCGATTTGGTCAAAGCAGAGTTGAGATATCGTGGCACCCGTTTTTTGAAACTGCTAACTTCCAATAGCTATATCTCGGCAACGATACAACCAAATGGCTTCAAATTGATTTTGTTAGTAGATGAAAATGTTTATTTTAATGCCCTGAAAACAGATTTAAAAATAAAGTTCAAATGTGCGCTCAATCAACCTCTGGCATTTTTGCCGATTTACATGTCTGTAACCCCTTAAAATACTGTTTTAATGAAATCACAACTCAAAGTTTTCAAATATTTAGAGCGAACTTTTGAAATATGTTTGCAATTTTTTGGCACTTTATATTTAACGAATAGCTTTTTTTTTTTTTTTTGATTGGTGCGCTGGAAGTGGGGACGTGAAATCGTGATTATTCAGGTTAATTTTTTTGTGTGCTTTTGTGTCGGTGTTCGTATGGGGTGAGTGATTGTGGTAATCGAATAATAGCATGACTTACTGAATTATTTGTGTCTTGAGCGTAATTTTCGTTGAATATTGGTGTTTTTTTGTGATTTTTTTGTGATCTTAAATGTGGCTTTTTCGACTGTGTTTATTAATTTGAGATAGATTTTCGGCTTGCAGTCGTTGAAAGCAGCTCAAACACTTATTTGTGTACTTTATCCAACGTTTCGATTTTTATTAAATCATCTTCAGGGAAATCGTACGTAGGTGTTCGGTTGTCTTGGTTCAGTTTTGTAAAATTTGTAAAATGTCGGTTTTGTGGCGTCGAGAAAATGCATTGGTTTGGTAATGATTTTGGGGATTCTCTTTTTCGCCTAGATGTCGTTTCTAACTGTTTTTTGGTCGTTGTTGTTCGGAGCTCTATCGTGTGCACTTTTATCTTGATCTTAATTAATTGTTTTGTGATTTCCAAAGCCCTTCCTATATCATCGTTGATCGGAAGGCACGGCGTCGGGTAAATTGTGTATAGTTTTTTCGAATAAGGTTTTATTTTTTATGGTGAAAAAGCCATTTCTATATAATGATCGAAAGACGCACTGACATTTTGGATTAATTAATAGTGGAGTGAAATATTTGTGTGTGAGTGACTTTGTGTGTTAACCAGAAAGACCTTCCCATAGCATCGTTGCTCGGAAGGCTCGCCGACGGGTCTGTTATGAAAGTCCTCCCCATAGCATCGTAGCTCGGGAGGCATCGAAAAGCCAATACCTTATCCTACTAACCCAAAAAATAATAATCACGTGATGCTTGAAGGAGATGCTGTGGATTCAACGGTCTCATGCGGTATCAACAAGTATATTAGGGTGGGTACGTTTTTCAAAAAGTTCTCGGATCAAGTTTTAGTATGGTTCCCCTTGTAGGGCATGCCCATATGGACTTTCATGCCAACTATCAGCTCATTTTATTGTAAACTGGCTGCGCGCATCAGGGTTAAAGTTTACATGGGAATTACTATGGGAAATTGGAACTTTTTGTTCAAACGCTCCTACAGATCTGGGAGAATCACGCGACAACTTCTGGTATGGTCAGGCCTATGGGAAATGGTCTGGAGAACACTTTTCCCGAAGAGAGCATATGGATTCGTTGTCCCTAGACCTGGCGCATCGGCAAACAATCCGATGTCTCCGGAATCAACGGTTTTCCCTCAAAAAGCATCAAATTTTTCTTAGCATGCTATGAAAGCTTGATGTACACCGCGACGCCATATGTCAGACAGCATTCCTCCCTTTCGTTGAACTGCAGGCTTCTTGGGAGGGCGCCGGTATTGACTAATAAAGTAGGGATCTTCAGAGGTTAAACAGTGAACGGATGGTTGGCTCCCACTGATCATTTTTGATTCATTGTTTAACTTCAGCTGATCTGTCAATAACGGAGTAGCAGCTCATTGGCAGTCAACCATGCTCATGCTCATGCTCATGCTCATGCTCAATACGAAGTAGCTTTTTTATGATTATTTAATAATCTAGGTTAAAAAATGACTATAATAAATGTTAAAAAGAATTTCATAATAGTTTAGAGATTTTTTCATATCCACATTTCATATTTTTATCCAATTTGGTTTTGGTAAACAAAACGTAAAATAAACTCAATTTTGATCTTGGCAGAAAGGGTTTTCTTATTTTCATGATTTTAAAAACAATATTTTTGTTTAAAAAATTACCAGTAGTATATTTTCATTACATAATATTGTAATTTGTATTGCCCAACAAATAAACAAGATCTATTCCCAGTTTTGAATGCTACAGAAATTAATATTATCTGTAATAAACCTTGACATGACATTTTCAAACGAACTGGTATGTTCAATAAGATCAGTAGATTGAGTTGAATAAAATAGTAGCTGTCTCATTTTTTTTTGTTAATTTAAAAAAAAATGTGCCAAAAAATTAAAGCAATAAATAATTCTGCTTAAATTTCGGGAATTCCCGTGAAATTTACAAATTTCCCGGGAAACGGTAAATATTTTTTTCGGGAAATCCCGGGAATTCCCGGCACACATTTTTGAGGTGAAATTACATATGAGAATGGGTACACCTCTCCTGTTGTTTTTTTTTCTGAAATTTCCAGTTGTAATTTTATCTCCGTGGTTTTGTTTAAACAAGGATTTATGTGTTTTTTACCTCTTGCTAATCATTTTCTTCATAATAAAATATAATTAAAGAGATAATATGGAACTTTGTCAACACTTTCAGAGTAATGTCTATTCACATATTAAAAAATAATTTTCCTCAAATAAAAAAAAACATAAAATGCACAAAATATCTTGAAAATGATTAGCTTTTTCGCACAACAAAGTACAACACAAAAATTTAACCAGTTCTGTAACATTCTTCAGCTTCCTCCCAGTTTCCTCGTTCAATCGAAATTTTTCGTCAACCTCATGCCTGCAAAGTTCTCGTGCTTCTCCGTTGGTATTTCGGTGATATATAATTGATTTCACAAAATCAATCAACAAACCCCGAGTGATCGATCGTCCGTCCGTTCGATGACTCGATCGCCGTGGTTTGTCCGATCGGCCCTCTGTCCAGAGCATGCCGAACCAGCCGGTTTGGCCAAAGAAATATCCGCCAAGGAACCGTAAAGCGATCCAAACGCACGCAAAAGAAAATTCTCGGAGGCGCAGGAATCTTTTCCGAACAAAAATTTAAACCAAGCGATCACGGAGCATCGGAAAAGAATGAAAAAAAAGAAACAGAATTGGAAATTAAGTGACAGCAAAAAGCAATCTCTTAAAAATAAATTAGTGAAATGAATGTGGTTTTTGCGGTGCTTTGCAGTACTTTTCCCGGTGTGCGTCGTTGTTCGCGAACGGGAAGATGCACTGGACTGGAAATGGAGGTTAAGATTAAATGCATGTTGACCAACTTCCTAAAAAAACAACATTGGAAATGTAAATATTCTCACACATTTTGCTTGTTGAATGTTTGTCTCAGACGTGAAAATCATTGCAACTTGATATCAATTCCTCAGAAAACCATAAATCGCCAAGTCACAGCGTGAAATTAGATGCAAATAGAGTTGAGGAAAGAAAAATAGTCCATACTTTAGGTTGCATATTTTTCACCCCGTTTGCGAAAAAGGACAGCAACATTTCTCAAGCCTCCGGAGTTGACCGATAGCAAGTAAAAGTTCATTTATCACGACGGGTTATCTCGATTGGGGCGTGCAAAATTCATTCAAATCACGGGTGAAGGAATATCGCCGGGCACCGGGCAGGCAATATATGGTCGACTTTTGCCATGGCCCGTAGCGAAACTCATCAATTATTTGGGAGTGTCGTGCATGTGGTGGTGGTCGTCGTCTTCATTGGAATGTTTGTTTTTTCTCTGTTTGATGGGTTTAGACGACAAGTTATGTTGGGATGTTTTAAGTTTTGTTTTTAAAGACATTGCACAGGATTCTAGAATTATAAATACGTGTTTACAATTATACAGAGAAACCTTTTTTTATGCGGTGGCGTTTTTGTTTCGTAGATTTCCCTTAAACCATACAATATTTTTGCATGCTTCAATAAGCGAGTTTTAGATCTGAACAAAACCTACAGATTGCTTCTAAAACATTGCAAAAATGTTGCGTCGTTCCAGAGAAATCGACAAATCTGAAAAACGTAACGCATCACGTAAACAGAGGTTTCACTGTACCAGGAAAAAAATCCATTGTCTTCGATTACACCTTGAAGCAAACAACAGGTTGTGTTGTCTGCTCTAATTAAATAAAGATCTTAACGTAATGATAGAAGCTGTAAAACTTTTCACATTTGTTACATTTTATTGGTTTGTCGTGAGAGATACCATATTTACTAAATTTTTTCTCTTCCTTTCAGAGTCAATTTTATGAAAAATAAAAAAATTATACGTTACAGTAATCCAATCTGAAAAAAATGATTAATTTTAACGCATCGTCGCCTGTGTGCTTTCTTGTGACACGTCCTATCTTTTAACAGCAGGAGTATCACAAGATAGCACACAAGCGACGACATGCAACTGTTCAAATTGTATTTATCCTGTTTCAATAAAAATATTATAAAATACTTGACAAAAAGTATTTCGAAATAAAATCACACTATTTGTGTACGTTTTAAACCGGATTGTGTTCATCTCTAATTAAAATTTCATTTCAATTTTAAATTACTTTCAGTTTGCTTTGCACTCATTTTCGTTCAAAAATATCTTTCTACCAGAATCAATCATCCCGGAATCTCGGTAGCCGGTCTCCGTCATGTGGTAATTTCAATTATCATCCATTTAATTTCAATTGTAAATATATTCAGCAAGCCACCAGATCGGTCGTCCGAGGACCAGCCCCCCGAATCCTCCAGGGTACCGCCCCCTTCCCCTCTCCCCCCTGGTGAGGCGTCGGTCGTCGGCAAAATACAATCATCAAATAAATCACCGCCGCGGACCACTTTTTGCGCGCCGTGAAACCGCTGCCGCGCTGTCGTTTGCTCTTATCATGTTCCACCTTTCGGATCTGAATGTTTCTTGCCTTTGACGTCACCATGGTGCTATTGTGACTCAAGACGATTTTGGGTTAAATTTGGGACTCCATTGTGTTTAAAATGTACAGAACGCGATTTATAATTAATAATAATAAGTGTTGAACCAAAACAACCAAATTCAAAAGTTCCTTACATGCGTCAAGATAGCAAATTGCTAACGAAGTTTTGTTTGTTTATGCTTTTGTCTCCACTTTTTCCAACCGTGACGCGAGCTGAGATCTGCGATGCTGCTTTTGGGCTGTGTGTTGATGGCTCCGTTTTTCATATCAATCACACATGCCATGATCTGCTGCTGCTGCTGCTGCTGCTGCATCTGATTCTGTTGCAGTAGGCCATGCCTGCGACGACGGCTCCTTTGGGATATGCCGTGGAACAAGAAAGTAAGTAGCTTCTCTCAGCTCAATTTCTTGCCGTCACGTTACTGCTTGCAATTCATTAATTATTTCGTGCAAAAAGAAGTGGCACTGGAGAGGAAAAACCGTCTATTAGAAAAAAATATTTTGAATTTGAGTGAAAAACTGAATACTGAACACAAATTTTGCAATTTCTGTTCTTTTGTAATTTTACAATACGGAATTAGCAACTGAAAATACCGTTTAGAACAAAAAAGCACATAATTCTTTACCGACAGTAATGTGATTGCAGAAGAGGCATAAAACACACATGACATTTGAGGCGTTCGACCACAATAATCTCATACATCACCCCTTAAATGCCCCTTTTGCCCAGCCAAAAAACACATACTTAAAATTATTTATGAGTTTAATCCGCAATTTAATAACTTAAAACGCCTCCCCTTGGGGGAAACATATGTTTGGCCGGAGAGTGTCCTAATCCGGTATGATTTGAAAGCCCTCTGAACAAAGGGGTAGTCACACCACCAGAATCAACCCCTTGTTTTATGTGGTCGCAATAAAAAAGATTTGTGAACGGGCTGGATTCCGAATCACAAGTAAAGGATTAGGAAGCTTTGTTCGGCAAAAAAGGCAAACCGAACGAAGGCAACATGTATGATTTCTAATCACATTTGGCCCCTCTGATTGACCAAGTTCTGGGAAATTCCATCGAAACCAAAAAGAATCGCAAACGAATGGCAATCGGAAATCATTATGTCACTATTATTCGAACGGAACCCTCTAATTTCAGGGTGTGTGTATAATGCAGACAACAACACAAAAAATAGCGCAGATGACAACACGAGAAAGGAACTTGCAATTTTACGTTCCCATACTTTACCGGACGATCGATCGGGGCAGACACGGATGAGAAAATCGAAGGATGTAAGAGAGACTGGCATCAAACGGCAATTGATCGTTCGTCAGACATGGTGCAGACTTCGGATGGATGCAACGTTTTTTTGCCGGTTTGAATGCAGCAGCAGGTTGTCAACACCGTGTTTCGATGCCCCCCGTAATCAAAACTTGCAGCATTATAATTTGAGCAAAATATTTGGTTGGTCTTCAAGATGTTCTTCAGGTTTTGAAAATATGGATTTGAAGAGAATTGGTTTAGGAACTAAACCACATAATCAAATAGATATATTGTATTGCTAGTAATTTCTTCATAGGATAAATCAATTAAATTGAATTGAAGATAATAATCATTGAGTTGATCGTTGAGTTGAAAAATATCATGATAATATTACATCTGGGAATGAGTACATCTTTGATGTAAAAAATGTGTAATTTTCGCCCTGAAAAATATTTAAATTGCTCAATATTCCATTAACTATCGAAAATTACATCATCAAAGGGGTAGCTTTATACCTTCCGATTTCACACGATCAAATTTACACAATTTTTAACAGTGTACCACACTAATAACTATACTTTTTGATCTTGCAAAAGATACTAATTTAAACAGAACATTAGCCTGACATGGCTGAACTGAGAAACCACGGATTTGTGATTCGACACTTTAAAATAGCATGTCTGAAATAATGAATAGATGAAAAAATAAAAATATCAACGAAAAATAAAAGCAAAAAAAGTTGAATTTTGGACTGTTGAAAGTTTGGTTGGTTGAACATTACCTCTTTTTTAATAATATTACTTAGAAAAATGTGTAAAAATGTGAACCTGATGAATATTTTTCAGAAAATGAAGAAAATGTACCATTTTCTGATGCAATATTAAACTTTTTTTTTCTGTCACCATTTCCTGATGAATATTACCATCATTTTTTTTCTGTGTATGCTTATGACACGCAATGTCACACTTGCTCAGACCCACTCCCCTCCCCCCACAGGAACCATGTTCCAGGACCCCGGTGGAAGGTTGACCAGTAAGGTCAAGTAATTTTGGCATGTCTCATTTCAAACGTCGTGATTTCAAAAGAGTACCGTCATCTGGGGCGAATTGGGACTACAGTCTGAATAGGGACAGTAGTAGTAAGAGCACTTAAAGGATTTAAATTTGGAAATGGATGTACACAGTTTGCTGGTCTGAGTGTGTTCTATCCGAAACCAACCAGAAAAATCAAAATATTGTGCTCTAACATGGTTAAAACTGCTGTCCCAATTCACCCCATGTGTCCCAATTCACCCCAGTTGACGGTAGTTTACTACTAGTGTCCAATTATTAAAACAATCAATTCTGGCAAGATCAATTGATGAATTTTGGAAACTGTTTTTTGGAATCATGAAAAAACATATATTTTCTATTTATTTTGAAAACGCTTCTTATGCATTGGTTTTGAAAAATCATCATCATGCATCTTGCCCTTTTTACTGGACCAAAGCGGCCAATTCTTCCTCCGGGGCATCAGGAACCGGTCACAGTAGGTGACTCCTCTAAAATGAAAATGTAGCGTGACGAGACAACATCGTAAAACAGGACTTTTTAAAGGCACACTACAACAATCGCTATAGTTTTGCCAGTTTGATTTTTTTAAACTATTGCTCTTGTACGCATTATCACAAATTGAAAAACGAATCTTTAGCTCCTTGAACTGAACGAATTGGTTAAAATTTTAGTTTTTGCCAGCCATTTCTTTGCGTGACGGGACAACGAAAGAAGCAAATTTATGAAAAAAAACTCCTCTCTTATTCAACGTCTAGCAGACTATATTTGGTAAATATTTTTGGCTTTTGAGGTAAATCATTGAATCTTAATAAAAATGAAATCTTTCATATGAAAAATCACATTGAAAATTGAAAAAAGTGACATTTTGGTGTAGCTTCGCTAAGAATCGGCCAAATATCGGTCATTTTTCGAACGGTTCTCGACCAATTTACGAATTATTAAATTTAAAAATGATTTAAATTGTTAAAAAAAAGTGTCGGATGACGCGATGGATGTTCCGACGTATTGATAACTAACCAGAGATATGTACTTTAATTCTGTTAACTGACGATACAATTAAGACGATGTTTAAAGTTTGTTTTAGGATGAGTTATGTCTTTGAAATTATTAAAATGCGAATGCTATTATCGTTTCATGACCGTTCTAAGAAAAAAGATTACCGTCAGTGGGGGTGACTATGGGTCATTGTAGTATCCCTCGGATGGTATAAAAGTATTGCCAGCCTCAATTAAATAGGTAGCATTATTTTGTAAATTATGGCGTCAGTCTAGGTGCACACAGTTGAACAATTGTCGTTCTCTTTCGTCTTCCGATCGTCGTCCGGAACAGACGTCCTAAGTCGGTATCTAATAAAGTGTTGTACCAAAGTCTAACGCGTGTTTTCCTAACCTCAAATCACAACACTTCATAAAACGCCTATCGTAATTTCTTAATACAAAAAACAACTTAAATAACATCGAAAATCTTCTTTCGTAGAATTGTTCTTAGATAGTTTAATAACATTTTCCCAAAATATGGTGGACTTTGATGGACTCAAACTTAAATGGCAATCGTTTGATAATTGACCCAATCTCACCCCTTAGAGGGGGTGACATTTGGTCAAATGAAACTAAAATGATGCTCAAATACAGTGATATGGTTAAAAAAACAAGCCATCCAACAGTGTTTCTTGTTCATGGTACAATGTTTGAAGTAGAGATTTTCAAACATTTAAGTACTATTCGAGAAATTCCAAAAAAAATATTAAAAAGTTGATTTTTCGAGAGGTCATTTTTGGCCAAAGACGTACCTCAAATTTAGACAGACACCAATATGACAGGATTTGTTCTAGGAACGAGATTTTTTCAGCTAAGTCATCTTAAGATGTCCTCTACATAACCCTTTAAACAGAATTATGTTTCAATGAGAAACTGTAAATTGTAAATCCGTAAAAAACACTTTAACTCAATCTCACCCCCAGACCCAATGTCACCCCCACTGACGGTACGAAGTTTTATTTTCAATCATTGGTTATTTTATTGGTGTCAACTGAGATATTTCATCTGTCATAAATGTATTAATTTTCATCGAATTAAGTGTTAGATGCATTTTTTTGCCATTTTGATGCAGAAAAATTCGACAAAAAATTTAGCTTTTAAGCAAGTTGTCGACATCTCATATAAAAATTCAAATAATATGATTCCCCTTAAAAATATTGTTCCTATGATTTTTTTTACGTCGAATTCTTTAAAGTAAATTACGTACAACTTATACGTCGGTCACTTCTTTTCCCGCTTCCCGAAGCCAATATCGTTCAATCCGCGCCAAAATGAAGAGACCTCACCGCTCATAATACGCTGCCTCTGAACGGCTAATTGAAACTTACGTGTTCATGGTGTAATTTTTATTTCTCCTCAACTCAAACTCCAACTCCACGATTCCAAGCCGGTCCGGACAATTTCACTGCCACGCACGAGTTGGATTGAAAATCGTTGATCACAGGGTTCCACTGCCGGTCCGGGCCTTTCGGGATTCTTTGAAGTATGGCCGTCGTGACCTTAGACCGACCACCTTCGGTAACTCCGGGAATCTTTTGCACCTTTCCAAAGCTTTACGTGGAGGAACACACGGATCTAGGTTCCACGTAATGGAATGGCTATGGTGGCCAGAATTAAATCACGCCCCTGCGCGAGCTTCCATCATGAATCTCCTCCAGCCGGGTACATACACTTGTTCGGTCTTTATATTTCCAGATATTGTACAGCACAGCACAGCACTTTGGTATATAATAGAGAAAAATTTCTTCCAATTTGCAGTGCCGTCACGTCGGCCAAACTAGCGAGCTGAATATAAATGAGGATTATTCGGCGACGATATGGTGACTTTTTATACACCCGCGCACTTGCAGTGCCACAAAATCACTGGATTTTTTTTCGTTTCTTCCCAAGGTAATTTGAAACAATTATTTGATTTATTTTTAAAATTTTGTTAAATTCACTTCTTATTCACAAACGCCAACATCTTCATCTACTCGAGAAAATAAATTAATCACTTATCACTTTCCCCAAAAAAACGAATCGAATGATACTCGACTTCTCCCACGAGCGAAACGCGTGCTTCTGCTGCGACAGTCTGCAGAAGAATGAAGAAGAGTCTTCTGGTCCTTCTCATTGGCCATGCAGCTCATGCGATTCGTGATTCCATCGTAGTGTGCTGTGCTGTATCGTGGTGTGCCTTGGAGTGTGGTGCCATATCCGATTGACATTGCCTCCTTTTACGGAGGAGGGGAGAGACACTGCGCATGTGTAAGAGCTTTGTTTACATTTTTTTCATGCTGCTGGATGAAACCTGTACCGGCATTTGTGACCACGTGGTTAAAATTGGAAAGTTTTGAGCTAGACAAATCTAAATAAAAAAATATGTAAATTCAGAACTTTTCAAGCAGCTTATTGCAATCTCCCTTATGCATAGTGCATCCGTGAAAATTAAAAGAAAATAAAAATTATGAATCATAAAATAAGAAACAAAATCAATCAATGATTAAATAACAAATTTAACAAGTTAACCTTACAAAATTTTTAGTCTACTTTCTTTTTCAACATTGAAAATCTCGACATTTTTTTGATTAGGTCCTATAAACATATGAAAGACAATAGTTTATAGGAACTTTTCAAAAAAAAACTCTGGAAATAAACACCGAACTGAGTCAAGTGAAAAATCAACCAAACCAACCGACAATCAAAAAGTTGTGCAACAGGTTGGATGGGTGTGTTTGTGTGGTATTCACGTGGCCTGGGGAAGAAGCAAACCGGCCAAACCTTGTAGCCAATCCCCGATCGGTATTTTTCGGTGTATTGGTACAACGCTTGTCGACCAATCAGCAAACAGCAAGCGTAACGGAGGGGAGGAAATGCAAAACATGCTGCAGTATATGATTGTGTTGTGTGTTGGCATGTGGTGATATGTAGAGTTTTTATGCAAATAGTTTTTTTTTGTATTTTACTGAGAAAGAAAGCAGTTTTAGATAGAGCGTGACGGAGACGGTTATTGATCTGTTATTACGAGAGATTGAGATGAAACATTTTCTCAATATCAAATATTTCTTGAATTTTTGTGGTAGTGACCAGAGTGAGTAAATATTGATTTTTTGTTTAGGATGTTATTCTTTCCTCAGTCAGGTATTTTTAAATATTATTCGAAGTTCATGTCCCGAAGGGAGAGTTTTAACAACAAATTTTAATGCAAAATTTGATATAAAAGCCATGGATCCTAAAAACGTATACGAATATTTGGTTGTGGCGAAGATTAATCAAAATATTTCAGAATTTTTCATTTTCAATTGCACGAATTATCGAAGTGATCAACGCTTTATTGAAGCAGCTATAGAAAAAATAGTCGATATTTATTTCATGGCATGAACTTTGCTCTTGATTTCTAAGATAAATGATGGTTTTAACTTTCAATAAAAAGATTTTGAAATGTATACTGTTTTATTTTAAGTCTTTCAGGATCCGTGAATACATCATCCATGTTGATTTCATTTTAAGATAAAATAAAAAAAATTGAGTTAGTTTTTTTCTTGATGAAAAACTGTAAATTTTGGTGGGCACCTATGCTTATGCTTATGCTTCTTGATGAAAAACTGTAAATTTGGCTCAAGAGTTTTTGCATTCAATTGCGATTCATTTCAGTGTCGAAAGGTTCTTGTAAATACTTACAAACTATTGAGCACTTCAAAAAGCTTTATTCAACCAAACAATAGTATCAAAAGAGAGTTATAAAACCAACATGTAGAACTTATTTGATTTCAAATGCTCTCGACAAATGATCATAATGGTGCCCAGAAAAAATGACCCCCTGCTCCACAAGCGGAAAACAGTTTTTTGAGTTATTTAAAGCATCTGTGCAAATTTTGAGCGAAATTGGTTGAGATTAAGCCATTGATACCCGAGCCTAAAGCTGGTGAAAAAAATGTTTGTCATACAAAAATGACTTTTTTAAATCACTAATAACTTTTCAGGATGAAGTTTTACAGCTTCGGTATGTCCTACAAAGTTGTAGAGTATTGAATATTTTGATGAAAAAAGCGCACCGTGCAGACCAAACCGTAAGAAAATTGAGTTTTTCATACATTTTTTCGATTTTCCCATACAAACTTCACCTCCGAGTATCAATGGGTAAATGTTGACCGATTTTGCTCATATTTATCCCAGAGTCCTAAAATAAGTCAAAGAACAATATTCAGCTTGTGGAGCGAGGTCCCATATTCTGGGCACCCTAATGATCATGCTTACCTCCTAAAATGGTCCATTTTACACTTATAGCGAGTTTAACTCTGGTTTAATGCAGCATCTAGGAGACACATCTTTGTTCCCAAATTTAGTGAAAGACTCCTGAGCACCTCTTCCAGAGAGTTGTAAGATTTATTTTGTTACTTGGGATATTTTCATTTTTGTTTCTTTCGGTAGAAAAGTAGTTCGCAAAACGTCTCACATAACATCAAAATGCTTTTCCTATCGCTTCTGTATGTTTCATCTAAATATTTAATGATCTACATGTTTTGTTCAAAAATTCACCACGCGTAAAACGAGCTGTCAAGGTTGCATAATCTAATCTAATCGAACACAAGCGCTGCCAGTCTGAAGAAAGTATCATGGAAGAACTTGTGGTTAGATGGGGGGATGGCAACCCTATTCCGACCAAAGCAAACTGACAACAGTCGACATTAGCACGGTTGTCAAATGAGAGCCCACAACAACAGCACTAGCTGTCAAATGGTAGCCCATAACAAATCATTGTTTGGGTTTTGGATTTTCAAATTTTCCGCAATTTAAACGATAAATTCCTGAAAAAACACGTGAATTGTGTTGCTGATGGCAAATTCCATCATAGTCTTGAAGATTCCATCCCAATATTGGCTGAAAATTCATACCGAAAAAAGTGATTTTGCTTTTTTTTCTTTTGGTCGACAAAACAGTGCGCCCGTATACTCAGAATAGGCATTACACATTTTCCAGTTTGCACATTTGCTTGGGACTTTTGAGTTCAACCAGGATAACACACTTCGTGTAACCATTGTAATATGTATAATACTGATTGTCAGTGTTTGTTTTCTGAACTTCCAAGATGGCGTCCTCTTCGCTACCCCCTGAATCTAACACAAGCGCTGCCAGTCTGAAGAAAGTCAACCTGGAAGAACTTGTGGTTAGATTACGAAAATGTATTGCAAAAATTAAAACGGCCAGGCCTACTGCGTTGCATTAACCGCAGAGAAGATTTTGTGAATTGATTGTAATTCATAGAATAAACAGGGGAGGAAGGATTAAGAAACACTCTGAATCGATAATGAGTCTGCGATCAGCAGAGAAGCGAGTCAGACGTGCGTCCCTCACAAACCAAAAAAGTGCTTAAAAAGTGCAAAAATGCCTCATGGCAAGAAAAAGAGGCGGTCCTCACCAGCAGGATCGGCAGATTTGAAGAAGCTAAAGAATGCCGAAGCGCTACCTGCAAAGCCAGGCAGTTTGAGCAAGGACGCTCAAAATTCGTCTGGAAACCAGTTCGCTACCCTCCCTGTGGACGTGAGCGAGAAGGAAGAATTTGAACGACGGGAAAAGTTGCCACCCATTTTTGTGAAAACATCGTCATCGGATTCGGTGCGAAAGTGGCTGACCGGATTTATCAAATCTGGTGCTTTACGAGCTTCCATTCGCTTGTGTGCTGATGGACTCAAAATTCTGCTACCTACCAGAAAGGATTACTACTACGTCCGGGATTTCCTGAACAACACCAAGATTGAATACTACAGCCATGACGATCCAGGTAAACGCCCCATGAAACAGGTCCTCCGAGGCCTGTACGACATGGATGTGAGTGTGCTGAAAGAAGAGCTCAAAACTCTTAAGTTGAACGTGATCGAAGTCTTCAAGATGACGAGACACAACAAGGACATCAAGTATCGTGATCAACTGTACCTGGTTCATCTCGAGAGAGGATCGTCAACGCCGTCTGAGCTGAAAGCAGTTCGGGCAATTTTCAACATCATCGTGACTTGGGAACGTTATCGTCCAGTGCACCGTGATGTGACACAGTGTTCAAACTGTTTGCAGTTTGGACATGGTGGAAGGAACTGTTTCATCAAGAGTCGTTGTGCAACCTGCGGAGGTGAGCACAAAACTCAAGCTTGTGAAACAATCAACGAGAACATTGAAGCCAAATGCTTCAATTGCGGCGGCGACCATTCTACCAAGAATCGAAGCTGCCCAAAACGTGCTGAGTTTGTAAAAATTCGGCAGTAAGCGACGACGAGGCACCAACCAAATCATCGCAAAACACCACCAGCATACACGGACGTGGATTTTCCTGCTTTGGCGTCACCTGGAGCGGGACCTGTTCGAGTGGTTCCAAATCTGCAGCCATTGCCGTTGAATCAGCGGCAAAAGTTGCAGAGAATACAACACCTCCAGGCTTCAGTCACCAACCGAGGGAAAACCAACCAGCATCAATGGATGAAGGCAGTAGTGACCTGTTTTCACCACAAGAACTTCTGAACATTTTCATCGAGATGACAACAACACTGCGTGGTTGCAAAACTCGTCAGGAACAAGTAAGAACTCTTGGAGCATTCATCTTAAAATACAGTTCGTAGTTTAGTCGTTCTAGTGATTTTGAATATTTCAATGAATTTTTTTTTTTTAATTCCAAATAAATACAACTTGGTAATCTGTGTTCTAATTGAGAACAGTGGAGACTTGGTGGAGACGCTTGGTGATTAGATATTTGGTTTTATATTTGGGACCATTCACAAATTACGTAAACCATTAACTTTTTTAGTTTCAATAAATGTGTTAATTTTTTTTTTCAAAAACAGTTCAAAATTGTAGAAAATTAAACTACAATTTTAATGCTTTGTCACGTAGCATTCGAATGACCCCTTCTCTATGGCGCTATCTGTTTGTGAACGAATCGCATGGATAATATAATGTTCGTAGAGAGTATTCACAGATAGATGTCGACAGTGTAAAGCAACGAAAAAGACCAGGCAAACCGTTCGCTTGAGCATCGTTAGGTTATCTTTATTCGTCGCTTTCTGTTCACCCTGTTTCTAAGGTGAAATGGGTCATGTTGAAATTGGTTATTTCATGCTTCATGTGCAATTTCATTGGTATACAAGGGTTATTTTATATGATAATAATGGTTAATTTGCACGAAGCTGATTGTAAGTTTAGGTTTAAGTCAGTTTTTCTAGAATTTGTGTGATATCAACATTTTGAAAATGGCGACAATTTGTGCACCACTCCTTGCTGTCAAATGTTGTTTATTTTTCCTTAACTGACAGTAAACAGCTGATTATGTTTTGGCAAAATTACAATTTGCAAGGTTGATTGCTGCTTACGAATGTGTTTACCGGGCTGGAATTAAGATGTTTCTTGCACTCAATAAATCGCGGTGGTGTAAAAATTGTAGCATTTTAAATCGACGGGCACTTGCCGCACCAGTTTCAGCCGGAATCAACGATGGATGGGTATCCCAAAGGAGGCAGCAACTAATTGCGCGTTCGATCTACTCCGGAGGCAGTACTCTTCATCAACAGCAACAGTTTGATCGTAGCAGGGGTGAAAATTTCAATCAGTATGGTTTAACGTCCGACGCAATAAGCAGCGTCCCGCCGAAGAATGCCCGCGTGGTCATTTGTGGGGGCGGGATCATGGGTGCGGCCGTGGCCTATCAGTTGGCTCAGCGTGGGTGGGGTCCCCACACGGTGCTCATTGAGAAGGGCCGCATTGGCGAGGGGAACCCGTGGCATTTTAGCGGGTTGTTGGGCGAGCTGAAACCGACAGACTCACAGGTTCGGCTGGCGCAAATTTCGCTGGATCTGATCAAGGAGTTCGACAAGAAGGGTCTGCCCACCGGTTGGAAGCAGACGGGGTCGCTGAATTTGGCGCGAACGAGAGATCGCATGACGTTTTTTCGGCGGATGAAGTCGCAGAGCGCGTGAGTGAAAAAATATGATTATGTTAAAAAACCAACTGACTCAATTGTATAGGTGTTTTCTATGCATTTTGCTGGTTCAATGAATCAAACAAGATTGTTTTATCTTGATAAATTAACAAAACTTATCAAATGTTTAAAACTCACTCGAAAAAAAGACAAGTTTCAAGCCCAATAAAAAAAAACTATCACAAAATTACATTGTTACAGTTTGCATAGCATAGCATAGAATTACGAATCTGCTTCGTTGGTTGCATGAGCGTCGCGACGCCTACTTAATTTTTTTCTGCAGTAGCAGCAAGTCGATGCCTTTGTGCACTTTTGTACTAAGATTGCTGGGATTCCTTTTCAGTTAGCATAAGAGATCACAAAGGCAGCGAAGCCAAAAGAGAGTGAAGAAAAAGTTGAAGTTTTCAGCGGCGGTGTTATAACTTCTTTAACATACTTAATAATGGACGGATCTTTTCGCACTCTTCGGCAAAGTTGTTTCCTGGAACACGAACTAAAATATTTGGAATTCGCGCTCTTTACACCTATGGGATCATGCCCGCAAAATTAACCCGTTTTGTTACATCCTATTAAATATATTGCATCATTTTATATTTTATGAAAACTCGAAGAATAGTACAAGTGACCCTGCTTAGAAAAGCATTTGTTGCAAATCACATTTCTTTCATGTTTCAGCGCATGGAACGTCGAATGCGAGCTGGTCTCACCGGAGCGATGCAAGGAGCTTTGCCCGATCATTGAGACCGATGATCTGGCCGGTGGCCTGTGGATTCCGAACGACGGCGTCGGCAATCCAAACGCATTTTGCCATAGTTTGGTTAAGGAATCGCTCGACAAGGGAGTCACCGTGGTCGAACACTGTTCAGTGTCGAAGATAATTCAACACGATGGAAGGGTGAAAGCCGTTGAAACCAGCAACGGAACCGTGGAGTGCGTTTACTTCGTCAACTGTGCCGGCTTCTGGGCCCGTCAGGTTGGCCAATTGTCCGAACCGTACGTGAAGGTTCCGCTGCATGCCGCCGAGCATTACTATCTGCACACGAAGCACGTTTACAATCTGCCGGAGAAGCTACCGGTGGTTCGCGATCTGGATGGTCACATTTACTTCCGGGAGGCAAATGATGGCTGTTTGTTGGCCGGTGGGTTTGAAACGAAGGCCAAACCTGCCTACGAAGACGGGGACACTCCGGTGTCGATTGCTGAGAGGAAGCTTCCGGCCGATTGGGACCATTTTCATCCGTTGCTTGAGGAATTGTTGCGCAGGATTCCGAGTTTGAAAAATGCCACCTTGGAACGGTTGTCCAACTGTCCGGAGGCGTTTTCACCCGATTGTAAGTGGATTATTGGAGAGGCACCAGAGGTGAGGTTGTCATAGAATGTACTATGGCTTATTTTAATTGTATCTTTGTTTTAGATACAAAACTATCTAGTTGCTGCTGGAATGAAAACAGTTGGAATGTCTGCTGCTGCAGGGGTTGGACGAGCTATTGCGGATATTATCACTCAAGGTGAGCCTGTCTATAGATAAATCTAAAGCTTTTCAGTATGATTAGGGGAATGGATATGTTTTGTTTTGGGTACTATTAGTAAATGATGTTTCAAATCCAAAAAGTTATGTTTTTAAATCTGCACCAAATACGCATGCGTCGTTTTAAGTTCATCTACTGGAACCGAGATGTCGCAATTCCATACACTGAGAAAAACAGTTCTGTAAAGAATGCCATTTCCATTGCAGGCTACTCATCAATCGACCTGCACGAGCTGGACATTTCCCGCTTTCTGGGCTTGCACAACAATCGCAAGTTCCTACGGGACCGCGTTCGCGAGGTGCCCGGACTTCACTACGACATGAACTATCCGTTCTACGAGTTCCGGACGGGCCGGAACCTGCGCATGTCACCCATCTTCCCGGCTCTCAAGGAAGCTGGAGCGGTGTTCAGCCAGGTAATGGGCTACGAACGACCCGCGTGGTTCGACAAGAAGAACTCACTGGACGAGAAGGGCGTTCCCAAGTTCCGTATTGCGACGACGAATGGGTTTGGCAAACCGCACTGGTTCGAGCACGTCCAGAACGAGTACGACGTGTGCCGGGAGCGGATTGGACTGAGCGATTACAGTACATTTACGAAGATTGATTTGTGGTCGAAGGGACGGGAGGTCGTCGATTTGCTCCAGTATCTTTGCTCAAACGATATTGACCAGCCGGTGGGGGCGATTATCCACACCGGAATGCACAACCGACACGGAGGGTACGAGAACGATTGCTCGCTGGCGAGACTGTCGGAGAATCAGTGAGTCGATTTTGGTTTGAGTTCTGACTTTAAATCAGCTAAGAGCATTTACATTTCAGTTACATGATGATTGCTCCGACGGTTCAGCAGGCACGATGCAAGGCCTGGATCGATCGCCACCTGCCTCCGGGTGGTCGAGTGAGTGTTTCGGACGTTACGTCAATGTACACGGCGATCTGCATCATGGGACCGTTTACTCGAATTATGCTGTCGGAGCTGACCGACACGGATTTGTCACCGAAGAGTTTTCCCTTCTTTACTTGCAAGGTTAGTGCAGATCTCAGGCTGGACGAAGATGACTTTAACTGTATTTCTTGCAGGAATTGGACGTGGGTCTCGCCAACGGGATCCGGGCCTTAAATCTGACGCACACCGGAGAGCTGGGCTACGTTCTGTACATCCCGAACGAGTTTGCGCTGCACGTGTACACGAAGCTGATGGAAGCCGGTCAAAAGTACGGAATCAAGCACTGTGGATACTACGCGATGCGTACGCTGCGTGTGGAAAAGTTCTTTGCGTTCTGGGGTCAAGATCTGGACACCTTCACCACCCCGCTTGAGTGCGGACGCATGTGGCGTGTGAAGTTCAATGTAATGCGAAATTTTTTTAAACTTAGAACTAGTAAATCATGTCATCAAACGATTTCAGAAAGGAGTCAACTTCATCGGACGGGATGCGCTGTTGGCGCAGCGGGACAAGGGAGTCGAGCGGATGTACATTCAGCTGTTGATCAACGATCACGACCCGGACATTGATTTGTGGTGTTGGGGAGGGGAACCGATCTACAGGAATGGGGTTTACTGTGGTCAGACAACGACGACTGCGTATGGTTTCACTTTTAAAAAGCAGGTAAGCTTTTTTGAGATTTTTCGTCGTGTTTGTGCTATTTTGACAGTTGACAGTTGACTTCAGTCATGATCTTTCAGCAGCCATTTTGTTTTGTAAGAAAAACCGTCCTGTTTCTCCGTAATCATTAGGACATTGTTTATTTGCATCTCAACCATTCGAAGCCGGCACTCCATTGTCAAGATTTTGCTAGTTTTATTGAAGTGTCTTTTAAGCAATTTTTGAGAATTCTGGCTCACTTTCCCTCAAAAAATAATACATGATTAGTTCATAATAATAATAATAATAATACGTTTCCCACCTACCCTTCCCCTCTCCAGATCTGCCTGGGCTTCGTGAAGAACCTCGACTTCAAGGGCAAACCCCTGCCAGTCACCAACGACTTTGTGCTGAACGGCGACTACGAGGTGGAAATCGGCGGCATTCGGTATCCGGCCAAAGCGAACCTGCACTCGCCCAACCTGCCGACCAAATATCCGGACCAGGAGCGCGAGGCGTACAAGGCGACGCGCGACAAACCGGACGACAACAATTTGCTCGCGTACAGCAAAACCTAAATTACGGGCTGTGTAATGTGTAACATGTGTGCGTGTGCGTTTGTGAGTGTGAATCGCGAGTGCGAGTGACAATACGTTCGACATCGGAAAGGATATTAAAGTGCTTTCAATCATTTCAAAAATGAAACAATAACCGTTTATGCTCCAACTTCTATAACGTGTGTGCGTGTGTGTGTGTTTGTTGCTCTCGTTTTGCAATTGTCAATTAAATTGGTCTTCCTTTTTTTAACCATTATTTTTACATCAGTCAGTGTTGTTGTCCTTTTACTGTACTCTATTTGTACAGCGTTCGAAAAATATTATTATTAATCTTAATAAAGGCAATTGTGCATACGTAATTGAGGTTCATTTTTTCACTGATGACAAAATCTCTGGAATTATGCTAGTAGATTGTTTTTGTTGTTTTTTTTATTGCTGCATTTTGTCTAAAATGTTTACGGTTTGTACTGGAGGTTTTATTTAAATCCAGTTTTTTTGTGGATTATTTGTTTATTTGTTTGTTTATTTTCTTTGGTAGCGTAAGGTTTGTACCTTTTAAATTGCTACTGCTAGATTATGCTCGGTTTGTTCTACAGGTCGTATCGAGGTGCTCCGATTTGGATGAAACTTTCAGCGTTTGTTTGTCTATACATGAGATGAACTTTTGCCTTGACTTATGCCAAATATGAGCCCTCTACGACAAAGGGAAGTGGGGTAGAAAGGGCTTTTGCGTTAAACTTCATCAATTCCAAATCTTTTAGTTGCATTCGAAAGGTCTTTTGAAGCACTTCAAAATGTGTCATAAACATCCAGGATCGGTTCGGCCTTTTTTCATAGCATTTGCTAATTACTGTTAAAAATGTTTTTTTTTAAACTTTAATATCTTCCAGCAACAGCCTCCAACACTTATACTCCTATAGTTCAAAAGTTAGGTGATTTCATGTAGAGATCCTAAATAGGGAGACTGGACGAAGTGAATTTGACGTACCCAAACAGACGCGAGTTTGACGTATCCAAACGAGCATTTGCCTTTACGCCCAGCAAAACTTATCAGTGTTGCCAAGCTCAAAACATACGTTGCCAGATCGATTTAGCAAGCTTAGACCAGTCTCCCTATTTAGGGTCTCTAATTTCATGGACTATAAGCCTACGGAATTAACTTTTTGGCCAATTGCAGTTTTTCTCATAGTGTTACGATTTTTCTGTAACAAATTTTTTATCCCGTTAACTTTTTGCCCTGTATGCCAAAAACACGATATTTTTTGGTCGTTCGATAGATTTTTTTCTTCTGAAAGAATATTTTCAATAAATTTGGAATATTGAGCAAAGTTGAAGATTAACATTAATTGAATTTCAACTACCATGCGTCTCCACCAAATTGTACGGGGAACTAATTTCTATGGAGAAGCAATGGAGAAGCATAGTACTTTAAGTTTGATTTCTATGGAGAAGCATAGTACTTTAAGTTTGATTGATGCACCGAAAATAGATTATTTTGTTCAAAAATTCATATCGCAGAATCCTTTTTAATGGAAATTCACCACTAGATAGGGGAAATAAACCCATTTTAAGCCTAATAAGCGGTCTTGTTTGAATGATGCTGGATAATCTGGAGTGTTCCTTGAAATTCAGTAAAACCAAGTACACCAACGAGTAGAGCAACTTTTTGTGAACATTTCTGTTTATTTTCACTATTATTAAAAGTTATGCTATTCCTTTTACAAGCATTTAAAAAAAATATTTCAAAAACGCATTCTAATCAGTCGTGTGCATTGGGCCACGCCCATTTTTCTATTTTCAGCTTAGTTCTTTTTTTTCTTCCAACGCTCGTTTGGGTCTGCTTCGTGCTGCCAAAATTGATGAAATTTTGAGCGAACACTCACGAAAAGTAGCATTTATAGAGAAAGTTTCCTGGCAACACCACAAGCGCTGCTGGTGGTGTTGGTGGCCACCCTTTGTTCTTTATTTGCCTTCGCTTCTCGCTCGGTTTTCTTCAGCCTTTGATTGGAATGGATGGTCAAAATTGAAACGTCAAAAGAGTTAGCGCGTTTGTTTTTTTGATGGCGCTTGCTAATTATTTACATGTTTCGGGATTATTTTTCAAGTGAGTGACTAAGTAACGGTCAAAAGAACATGTTGCCGGTAGTGAAAAGATATTGATGGCGACTTTCGTTAAGCAGTTAACCTCTGATCTTGCGTGTGGATGTGTGTGCCACCAAAATGATGAGAAATGGTCTCGCAAAATAGAAATTATGATCAAAAGTGCATTAAATTTGATCTTTTTGGCCAGTAAGTGGCATACATTTGCGTGCTTACTCGAGGCGGTGCTGTTGCTGGTAAGTTTACAGCCTAAATAGTATTTTTGGAGCTTTAATCGAGCATCAAACTCTCCATATGACGAAGATAGGTGTTTGATTAGAAAGGGTATATTTCCCCTATGTTACGTAAAACATTCTGAAAAATAAAAAAAAATATATTTTTAGCTGTTAACTCTTTTTTCACTAGACCTTCAAATCAGCAAATACGTTTTTTTTTAATTTTATGTGAATTCAGCTTTGTTTTTCAAATGCCTAAGTATTTTCAATAATATCTGAACTCCCAAGCTCGTGAAAAAGGGGGAATTTCCATACAAATTCCCCCTTTTTCTCGAGCTTTGGAGTTTAGGTTTTAATCGCCCAATTTGCGAAAATCGTAAAAAACGCATTTTTTTACCACTCTGTTTCGATAGGACCACTCTATGGCCTATCTGAAATCACTTAGCTTAGAAAATTGTACGTAGCGTAGGAATTTGGATCTGCGTCTTATGTTGGCCAAACTCCCATACCAAATTCAAACCAATTTAGAGAACTTTTGATTTGGATCCTTCTGGATTAATAGAAAAAACTGAGTTTATTTTTTGCAAGTTTTTGAAATTTTATTTTTTAAATTTTGTAAAACGAAATAACGAGTTGTTATGCTTTTTTGGAATAAAATCACTGTGTTTGTAAACATGGGAAAGATGCTCGAATTTAACTAAAATATTTGCCATCGTATTTTTCCCCTTAAAAAATCCACGAAAGAGATTTTCCTCGTTTTTCTATGTGTTTTTTTAATTAGCGCTCGATACCTTTGCAACTTTAATTCCGAAACACATCTTTCTGAAATAAAATATAATTCAGATGTCTAAAATCCCGACCAACATTTTATATATTTCGAAAACGCTTGATAGATCAATTTTAAAAGAAAAAAACTCACATTTTCTAGAGAATTGTCCCTCTCCAAAGTTTAATTACTGCCCTCATGATTAATTGGATTGGTTCGCTTCATCACCCGCAGCTTATCATATTGTTGTGCTCATAATTTCTACGCACTGATGCAGACAAACCGTTTATGTTTTTTTTTTGTTTGAATTCATTTCCAGCCTATGAAAATAGACTGATTTATAGCACGCTCACTGTAGCGTGATGATAAATATATCGAATATCGTCAACCTTTCACCAACCCGACTGATGCTGTAACAATCATTTGTGGTGGTGATAATTTTTAAAGAGTTTTTAAAACGGTTAAAAATGCGCATATAACGGAGGGTAATTTATTTGAAAGCGAAACACTTATGCCCACATCACGCATTGATCTGATTGATTAATAGAGAGACCCCCTTGTTCCGTTCACGCGTGTTTAATTGATTGAACAATTTGGCGATTATTTTTCACGAGTTCGTAAGCCGATTGTCCGAATAAAATCACGCCGTTTTAAAATGCAAATGTTCCTCGCGCGTGACGATAAGTCGAGTTTAATGTGTGCAAATTCATGCAACAGCAGCAGCACTGGCGCCTGTGGGTTGGGCGTGCAATCAATGGAAACATTCTTTCGAAGCGTGTGTGGTTAGGTCCATTAGCGTTAATTACACTTTGATGGGATGCAAAAAGTTACCCTTTGATTAGCCATAAGAATTCCTGGAGTTCATAGGGATGAACTAATTAAAAATAGGTGTCAATGATCCATTTATAAATTGAGTGAAATTCCTATACAAAAATGTCTCATCAGGGATGCCAGATGAAATGTGAAAATGTCTGTCAATTTTGCTTTAGCGTGTGAACTTTTTCACGAAAATCTCTAGCAAAACCAAAGAAATTTGACTCTTAACAAAAAAATATCTGCAATGATATGGCATCCGTGTTTCTCATAACTTGTCACATAATATTTTATCTGGATATTAGCTGCTTCATCTGGATGTTCTTGGTGCATGTTATTTTTTATCAAAAATCATCTAACTTAAAGTATCATGCTCCTCCATCGAATTGAGCTCCCAGTATATTTTGCTGGAGACGCATGGTACTTTACGTTTAATTGATGTACAGTCATCCCACATATTCCGAACACTCACAAATTCGGAACACTTTTGTCGTAATTTGTCAATAGAATGCAAAATGCAACTTTTCTGCCGACCCTGTTATTTTTAGGGCCTTTATTTGGACACTCTCTTGCTATTTCACTAGTAAAAGTAATACTTTTTAAACAAAAACTGCGTTTCCAGACTATTGTACCCAGAGCACCAAAACACTGCCTCCAAATTGCCTGTTCCAAGATTGTGGGATGTTTTTGTGTCTCCCACAATTGTGGAACACCTGAATTTAACTGATATTTTCACATAAAAGTTATCAGACCATTCATATAACATTACTAAGCATGATTTTTATTGGTTTCAGAGTGCAAAGTCATTATTTTGTAAAAAATATGTACTCCTGGAGAGAAAAAAAAAGTTTGTTTACATCGTAAGAAAAAAGTGTTCCGAATTTGTGGATTTCAAGGGTCAATGTTTTTCTTTGAAAACTTGATATAAAACGTAAAAATGTACAGCCGGTCTATACATCAATCGAAAGATCGCAAGAAAAGCTTTCACATGAAGGTAAAAGCAAATCATTATGTTCAATTATCGATTTTATATGATTTGTTGAACATTGGCCGATCTGTTCCGAACATGAGGGATGACTGTACCGAATTCAGATAATTTTCAATCAAAGTATTCATTTAATCTGTAAGTGTATTTAGCTTTAAAATGTCTTAATTTTTTTATTAAAGGTCAAAGTTACCAACATTATTTTGCTACTTAGCGATCGAAAATTGGTTTGATCGTTCCGGAGATCTGAGCTTTTTAGAAAAAATGTGATTTGCCGAAAATCCTCATCTTATTTCGGATAGGACCGCCTTTATCATCAAATATAATACAAGGGGTCATATTTTCTGCCCAAGTAACTTTCATGCAAATTTGAGCCAAATCGAACCTCTTTTGATGTGGATACTGCTGGTTTGACGTAGAATTGCTGACATCTAGAATCAGTGTTGTAAATGAGTGATAAAAAAAACTACACGGAAAAAAATGATGGTAATATTCACCCCAGAAAATGATGAATTTTCATCAGTTTTTGATGAATATTCATCAGGTTCACATTTTTACACATCTATACTGCCCATGTTCGCATAAATGTCCCATATGCAAAAACAGCAAGCTGAGAAAAACGCATTTGAAGTTTGTCCCATACATAAGGCTACGTGTTACGTTTTCGCGAAAAAAAACTGGATTTCCTCCTGATTTCTAGAACAAAGTACTGGATGTTATAGGCTCTTTTGAAAGAGCACACAATTTTGAACCAAACTGCATATTTAACTCAAAATCGATGAAAATGCATATGGGACATTTATGCGATCAGGGGCAGTATATATGTATGTATGTATGTATGTATGATCCCCATACCCGCAGGCAACTTGGTCCCGAAACACATGTGAGCGCTAGGTGAACAATTCGATCATCTTTTACTCCGTAATCTGTACACCCACGTGCATAAGTTTTTTTGCACGAATTTTAATGCTACAAATACCGGCGCATAGATCAAAATGGTTTCCCTCTTCCCTCCCCAAGCGCCGGAAATTTGTAGCGGGTGTAGGGACACTTTGCATAGACGCCCTTGCTCCCATCACGTCACTGAGGGTATGGAGCGACGAGAAATTAATAAGCATGCCCCCCCAGTCGAACCTTCATTAGAGAAGCAGGCAATCCACAACTCACAGCGAACGACTAAGGGAACACCCTACCGCGTATATAATAAGGTTGGCGTGGATGTCTTAAGTGGTTTGAGCGAATGTTAGAGTATGAGTGAGAGAGTTTTTTGTTTTAGAAAAGGAACGGGCTCACCAAATAATGTAATCTTCAAGACCAGCTTCATTTGAGTTCCAGGAGTTTTCCGATTTGAGAAACTTGCGACCGGATGAACTCCCTTCGACTTAAAACAGCCAACCACAACTTTCAGCTGGGATTGGTGACGTTGCCGATGGACTCCTCCGTTGTCCATGAAAGTGTACCGGATGAATTTGCTGCTGCTGGAAAATCTTGACTGATCTTGAACTTGACTATGATGATTCTTCGCGTTGGAATCCGGAAAGCAGCTCCGATATCTGCAACAGGCTCGGGCTCTACGTTATTTGGCCGTTTTGACACCAAACTTCTTTTCAAAATCCAGGTTGTGTTCCAATTGCTCCGCTGGATACTACTGCTGAACCGCTTGTCCTTGACCAGCAAGTTTTCCACCGAATAATGCCAGGAAATGGCAAATTTAAATATTTATTTTATTTTTTGGACGAAAAATTGAAGAACCAAAATGACAGCGAAAAAATTTGAACCGCACACGCGCATGGTTTACTTCGATCCTCATTATGCGATCAGGGGCAGTATATATCTTGACTTTTTTTTGATAAGGTCCTATAAACAAATGTAAACATTGAGTGTATCCCTTTCACACCTTATGTCAAAGTCCATCGGAGTAAGCGGGATACACTCAATGTTTACATTTGTTTATAGGACCTTATCAAAAAAAAGTCAAGATATATATATAAAAAATTTCGACGGTTTTGTTCGAACGCGAATCAGTTCAATACGGAGCGTCGGATCGAGGTGCTGTTTGTTGCGTTGGGTTCGTATAAGTCTAAGGAAGGTTCTTACGCCAACAAGTGACAACTTTGGCCACTCTGGAACCGATTCCGGATAATCTGCCCATTGTATGGGAAAAGTTACGTAAAATCAAATTTTGATCACAGGAGGCTGAATTACCAAACAAGCAAGAAACGTCAGGAAACCTTAAAAGGGCAGGACGAAGTTTGCCGGGAAGAGCTTGTTTTTTATGTAATATTACTCAACAAAAGAGGTAATATTCAACCTACCAAATTTTCAACATTCCAAAATTCATTTTTTTTCTGTGTATCATTAGATGATTCCTGCATCGAAATATAAGAAAATAAAGCGATGGTATGGTCACTGCTTGTGAGTTCCTTTCTTTTATCATGTGCTTGTCAGCAAGAGCATTCTCTTTCTATCACTTCTTCTCTCTTCCTCGCTCATGCACACTCGATGAAGATTCTTTTGCTTTCTCAGAAAAAAAAAAACAATGCAAGGACGCGAGTGGGGATTAGGAACCGACCACGTATTACGCCTTTTTAAACTGCGTTGGCAATTTTTAAATAGTGGCGGTATTTGTGGCTACTTTCTGTTGAGAGGGGATGACACTCAATGTGAATTTGCTGTGAATCTTGCGACGGAAAGAAGGGCAGTGAAAGTTGCGACATGAGATTTCGTGCATGATGTTTGTCGTCGCTGAGAACTAAAAGTTTGATAACACTGTCTGGAATTGATCTAGAATATAAAAAAAAATACTCATTATTTTCATAAATTGCAGCCAATCATAAATTTTGGATGTGATAAAAGATATAATTTTTTTTTGTAAATAAAATGGGTGATTCATATTATTTTTGATTTTTATTACAATCATGCTGTTTGAAAAAAAAAACTACAAGAGAATGAAAACGAGACAGACAGACAAACTGTTATCGAATTCCTACAGTCAATGCAGTTGTCCCTGTCTATTCAGAATGAAATGAATATTGCTAAAATTGCAGCCAAGATTTTCCTTTTTAGAAATTTGCAAAACAATACAACTGTTGTTCACAAGCGAATGATCTGTCACAATCTGTGCCACCGGAGCAGAAGCAACACTATTTGTGAAGTGAAAATGACAGTCAAACCCATGCAACTCCTGTTCGCACCACCGGTGCAGAATAATGAGCCAATACATCAGCACCAAGCATGGACGAATGAACAAATCCTTCGTTGACTTACATCACATTTCCACTCCTGTGTGCCTGCATTATTGTATGGGAACAGGCCTACAAAACACACAAGGCCGTAATTCGCTGTGGGCATTCGGCGGAAACGTGAAAAATTCACGCCCTGCTGATGCTGACAGCTGAAAAAGTAAAATCCGGCACCGGCAACCGACACGTCATGTCCCACCAGCGACTGACTTGCTGGCTGCTGCTGCTGGCGCTAAATTTGTTCGCCCCATCAAGAGGGAACCGTTTTTCCCGATTCCTCCAGGAGCTCCTGAAGCTAAATTTGTTCTCATATATGTTGTTTGGTGCAATGATTTGCTGTCGCAATCAGTATTTGGGCAAACAATTCTTATGCTTACAAAAAAAAAAAAAAAAAAAAACTGGTGAGCTCACGACGGGATTTGGTCCCCTGTCCTTTAGATTAGTAAGCAAAAAATATTATCCTCTAGACTGTTGATGTTTAGTGTCCTAGAACGGTATAGTTTCCAATAAGGGAATATATATGGAGAGAATGTTAGCTTAACCGTGGCCTCATAACAGTTTTTATGGACATTCTCTTTTCGTTGTATTTAATTTTATTCTCGTAATGCATGGAGCAATTTGGATACAATCTTTCGATCCTCCCTAAAGTGTGGAGGTGGTTATGTATGGGACAATACCAGTATAACACAGAACTAAGATCCTATGAAAAATCTCTAAAATATTTTATTTGTGGCTAATTCTGTTGAAATGCCAATTTTGATGTCCAGTTTCAAATACCATAAAGAAACAGTCAGATGAAAGCATGCTGAAAAGACACAAAGTTTTACACAAATCGATGGCTTATAAGCTGTCAGAATTCAATGTCTGTTTCAAACCCGCCAAAATGACTTTTATCCGAAGAAAGCACAACGATGACACGTCGTACGACGTTGAATGGCTCAACGACGACCGACCAACCGCCGTGGCGTGACGACGATTGGTTCCTTCACTAACAATGCAATTCAACGCTTTTCAACGCTGTTGAACGCGACGGAGTCGATGTAGGTGGTGAACTGCCTTGATACCACATCACCACCAATTGGAGCGGCGGCGGTTCTGTTGATTTATGGAGACGAAATTGATTTTCTAGTTAACGGATTAGCACCTTCCCGGCGAAATCACACCCGTTCGTGGGGTGTTTGGCGGGTTGGCCCCGGGGCGCCCTCTTCAAGCTGTCTGCATCAGTAGAATCAGGTATGAACACGCGGCGGCGATAATCTGGAAGCCAGGTAATATGTGAAATTTATTGCCCTGCTGGATCCAATTCGCTCGAAATTGGCGCACAAACGCTTTTCTCGCCAACTTACCGTCATGAGAAACGACCTGTCCATCGCAAAGCAGTAAAATCGGATTGTGGCCTCTTGGGTGTGATGAAGCAGCTCGCACAGAACGCTGATCTGCAGGGAGAGAGGATACATAGTTTTCCGAATTTGATTGGGGAATAAGTGGGTTTTGTCAGTTTGGAGATAGCATTGGGAAATGCATGGATTTGCATGAAGAAATATTGGCGAAAAATGCTTGTTACTTGGTGAAACTTGCTTTTCATACATTCTGTGATTGAAGGAAGTAAACCTGTAATAATTCCTGGCATTTGGTTGCATTCTTTTAACAGTTATAATTACACTGACCTACAAAAAATCACAAAAATTTCTGCGCAGGCTCAACTCGAGGGGAAGCATGAACTTTAAGGTCCCCAGAAACAGGTGCACTTTGGATTTCAAATAAAATTTAGACAGGGTCGAATGGTTTTTCTTCAAAGTTTGTATGGAGAATTAGGGCGGTTCGTCGTTGTTGCATAGTTGCAAAAATTGCAAACAAACGTTAAAGAAAAATCATTCAACCCTTTGAAGAAAAACCATTCGACCCTGTCCAAATATTTTTGAAAAATTCAAATTCAAATTCAACCTGTTTCTGGGGACCCCAAAGTTCATGCTTCCTCTCGAGTTGAGCCTGCCCAGAAATTTTGTTGATTGGTGTTATTTAAACCGTGGATAATTATACAACTTTCACGATCTTGTGTGTATTTCTATCTATAGAAGAACCCATGCAGGCATAGTACATAAGAGCTCATGCATACACAGTAAAATAAATCATGGTTAATAACCATTGGTTATATTACATCTGGGAAGGGGTACATCTTACATGTCAGAAACTATGTGTAATTTTACCTCCGAAAATGTGTAATGTTTCCCCTTTTCTGGTAATTGGGGTAAAATTAAAACATAAAAGAGGTAAAAGGGTAATTCTCCGCCAACTCACACAGCAGTTACCCCGACCCCTCTTTGATTTGTGTGAAACTTTGTGCTAAGGGGTAACTTTTGTCCCTGATCACGAATCCGAGGTCCGTTTTTTGATATCTCGTGACGGAGGGGCGGTACGACCTCTTTCATTTTTGAACATGCGAAAAAAGAGGTGTTTTTCAATCATTTGCAGCATGAAACGGTGATGAGATAGAAATTTGGTGTCAAAGGGAATTTTATGTAAAATTAGACGCCCGATGTGATGGCGTACTCAGAATTCCGAAAAAAACGTATTTTTCATCGAAAAATACACAAAAAAAGTTTTAAAAACCCTCCCTTTGCTTATAAACATCACGAGTTATCACGATTTTACGAAAAAAAAAATTTGAAAATAGTAGTTTATGCAACAAGTTGTAAAAAGAGGATTTTTTCAGCACGAGTCGTACATTTATCCAACGAGGTTCACCGAGAACTTTTAGAACTTTTCAGCATTTATTTTGAAAAGTGTTGCTATTCGATTCTGTTATTTTTGGTACAGAAAAGTAGGCTATTTCGTTGTTCAAGAATGACAGGAAAAGTAAGTAGTTTCACGACGAGATTGCAAAAAGTTACTTTTTGCGTTTCTCTTTGTTTCGTCGTCCGTGTCTGTCGCGGGTGACGATGAACGGCCATGATCGACGACGACCAACTTTTTCAAAACTTTTTTTTCGTAAAATCGCGATAACTCGTGATGTTTATAAGAAAACCCCTTATGTTTATAAATCATTTTTTTTTATTCATGTCTGCTCTACAACTTTGTAGAACAATGTTAAACTCTAAAAAATTACCCTGCAAAGTTAGAAAAAACACAAAATCTTAAAATGAAAAATTTTGTTCTAAATGTAAAAATGACCCTTCTGATGACAATGTGGATTCGAAAAGTACATTAAATTTCTTATAAAATGACATGTTCCAAAAAAATTTACAGTCGAGTAACGGAAAATGGGAGAGTTTTTTAGACTTTTTTTAGTGTTTTTCCGATGAAAAATACGTTTTTTTTTTCGGAATTCAGAGTACGCCATCAAATCGGGCGTCTAATTTTATATAAAAGTCCCTTTGACACCAAATTTCTATCTCATCACCGTTTCATGCTGCAATTTATCGAAAAACGCCTCTTTTTTCGCATGTTCAAAAATGGAAGGGGTCGTACCGCCCCTCCGTCACGTGATATCAAAAAATGGACCTCGGATTCGTGATCAGGGACAAAAGTTACCCCTAAGCACAAAGTTTCACGCAAATCGAAGAGGGGTCGGGGCAACTTTTCCCGATTTCGTGTGAGTTGGTAGAGAATTACCCAAAAGAAAATCTACAACATTTCAAATTAATCGCAAATAAATTTGTCCTACTCAATTTTCATCCTCTCTTCTCTGCTACTACAAATATACAATGTCACATTCTTCTGTTAGAAATGAAAAAAAAAAAAAATTCCCAATTTATGACCTCGGGGAGCACCCGGCGGTTCTTGTTGGTGACCGAAAGCGATTTATTATCCTTTCTTCAACAGAGGCTTGCCGACGGAAAGCTTTCGATAATTAGTGTCAAGGGCAGCTTTTAATTACCTGGACTTGTTGGGTGTCCATAAATTAGACAGCAAATGAGTTAATCGGTGCAAATAATGTGGTGAAGGAGGATGAAAAAAGGGGTTTTTTGTTCGGGTGCTGGAAATTTGGTCTGGTGATAATTTTAGGTTTAAATTGATGTTTTGTATTGTCTCTCGTGATATGATAGCTTTTAGAATCATTAAAATAATTACGTTTTGTTCCAGCTTTTTTGTGTTGAAATGTATGCCAATTCGTTGAAGTAGCTCAATACAACCATCCGTCTGAAATAGTTGAATGACAATGTGTTTTTTTTTGTTCCAATATTTCAATAGTTTTTTTGATTCATAATGAAGTGCATTTTTGAGCTTAAATTTGTTTTTGATAACAAAAGATTCTCAAATAATCTCTACCACAAATGTAATTTCAAAGAAAAATAAAACTTTTTGACCGCATTCCATGAGCAGTTCCCCGGAAAGTATTAAAACTAGGTGCCCGTGAGGTTATCCGGTGTTTAGAAGTGCAACGAGAGAAAGAGAGAGCAATTAGCCGGGTGTTCAAATGTGCCAGACACCCGTGCTTGTACGGTGTGTGTGTGGTTAGCCAAGAGAAACAAAGTTTTCCAATTACCCCCTCGGCGAACTTTGCAGTTCCGTCCACGATCAGCACTATTTCCAGGAAGCTAAGCAGGGCGGAAACCAGCGTGGAAGCCACATTATGGAGATGCTCGCCGCCGTCATCATTGCTTGGAGAGCTCCGTGACAGGTAGCAGTAAAACATGTACAGCTGGAATTGGGTTTTTGAGGTAATATAGTTTGGGTCAATCTTTGCAAACTCACATGACGTGTGTCAACTTTGAAACTTATTTCAATGATCATGATTAAATACCTAACATTTGTACCCAATTTTCCATAAATTGTGAAGGACCTAAAATTAAGCATGGAAGCAAAACGAATATCGTTCTCCACTTTACATAAAATAATAAAGTACGGTGTGTATTGATAAAGAATGAACATTAGCATTGTAATTATTGTCAATTTGACTATAGGTTCGGATTAGCTGAATAGATAAACGTAAACCGATTAGCATAATCGCCTACACGCACTCATAATTACCATTATAACTTGTCATCACCATCCAAATCCACCATCAATCACAATTTCTAATGGCCATAACAGTTTGATTGACAAACGAAACGTGTAAAATCAGAATCATGCGTCACACAGGTGCCCAACCAACGAATCAGCTGCCAGTGGGGGAGCGAGCATTGTGGGCCACCCGAAACCGCACGTCCATCCCACACAGCCCACGCAAATTCAATCCGATCCAATTCCGGAAATACTCACCTGGAACGTCACCTGACCAATGTCCAGCGTAACCAGAAACAGGATTGACGGCGAGTACATTTCAATTATCGCCGCCACGGTTTCGCCCAGCATATCGTAATGAATAATTAACCTGTCCAAATGATTGCTTAATTCGAGCTCCAGTTGTGCGATTGCTAATTCATTCGCCTTTCCGCTAATATTTTCACGCACCCGCAACATCCGACGGCGGAAGTGACGCACCCGGTCGCCGGTGTCACGGTTTAGGTTGGCCAAAATGCAGTTGATCGATGAAAAATTCACACAATAACGAACGGCGGTTAGCGAGCAAACGGTGACCGGGGCCATCAGAACCACCGACAGGAAGCCATCGTAGGCCGAGTACGAGCGATACATCGGGTTAATCACCAGCCACAGACCGGCCAGGCCGACCGATTCCAGGGCGAGAACGGTGGCCAAATGACGCAATGGGGGGTATCGGAAGGCACCGGTATTAGCGCTGTGAATGAGAGGAGAAAAAAGTTATTTGAAAAAAGTTATGCAGTACTTGCAAGGATTCAAAAGTACTTGATTCTTCTAAATGCATGTACTAGGGTTTCACTAGTAAAAATGAAGAACACACTCCTCCTGCTAAACTCAAAAATGCATGCAACTGGTCTCATGTCAATAAACTAATATTGCATTCAAAAAGCGTGATTGAAAAACGCCATTGGGAATGTATTTTGTAAATCTAGTTCTGGCTCGTTAATTAGGGACTTCTTTAAAAACTTCAGTCACATTAATCAGGAAAAAAAAATTATTTGATAAAATAAAATTCGAGTTCGTCAACCTCGAATTACTTAATTCTCAATACAGTCCAGACACGATTATCCGAAGTTTCGATTTTCTGAAGTTCGATTACACTGACTTACAAAACAAAAATTACTGCGAGGGAAAGCATGAATTTTCGGGTCCCCAAAAACACGTGCAATTTGATTTTTTCAAAAATATTAAGACAGGGCGGAATGTATGGAGAATTAGGACGGTTCATCGTAAAAATTGCATGCATGTCAATTCTTGTAGGTCAGTATAATCGAATTTTTTTTCGTATCGAATCGAATTTTTTCGAATTTTTTAATTTTCTTATTTTTAACATCAAATTCGAATTCCGCGACCCCATTTTAGTTACATTTGACTGGTGGATTACTTTAATAGTAACCAAATGCATTACAATCCAAGTGGAGATGAATCGACCACATACGCTATGAAAAGATGCGCACGAGATCTGCCGAGAACATAACTTGACATTTTTGAAGTTGATGTCGATAAATGATTAAGTTTCATAAAGGTACGGTAGATTTGGGCTCGCTGAACACGAACACACGAATCAACAGCATTTATTTTTAAGTCATTTTCTGCGAATGAAAAGCTTTTAAAATTTTGGGTATAAGTGCTATGGAATCAACTTAAGCAACCATGCGGATCCATTTCCACCTCCTTATTTTTGCCATCCTCCCCGGATCATATTCGTATTACCTCAGAGAGTATAGTAAGCTACTTTACTGATACAATGGGATGTTCTAGGACATCCGACGACTTCCTGGAATTAAGACCTTCCGGTCTACCGCTATAACAAGCAAGAGGTCGTCGGATTTTGACCCCGGATCATATCTTTATTATCTCAGAGAGTATGGTAGACTACTTAACCGATACAATGGGATGTTCTAGGTCATCTGAGAACTTCCTGGAGTTAAGACCTGTACCATACTCTCTGAGGTAATACGAATATGATCCGAGGTCAAAATCCGACGACCTCTTGCTTGTTATAGCGGTAGACCGGAAGGTCTTAATTCTACGAAGTCGTCGGATGACCTAGAACATCCCATTGTATCAGTAAAGTAAACTACCATACTCTCTGAGGTAATACGGATATGATCCAGGGTCAAAATCCAACGATTTCTTGCTTGTTATAGCGGTAGAAAATGACTTAAAATTAAATTCTGATGATTGGAGCGTGTTCAGGGAACCCAAATCTACCATACCTTTATGAAACTTAATCATTTATCGACATCAAATCCAAAAATGTCGAGTTGTGTTATCCGAGGGTATGAATTGGGATAATCGAATCATGAACAAATATACTTTTAATTTTCATGGCAAACTCAAAAGTGATCAAAATTCATTTGGAAAACAGCTCATTTGAATCATTAAGGATGAGGAATATTTCCAATATGACAATCGATAGTCTAATGGGATAATATCAGAAATTTGAATTAATGGTATATTTTACTGATAATTAACTCCTTAAAAAAGTGCTTCGAAACCCGAAACTAAATGACACAAATGATCTTATTGTAATGCATTTCAATTGCTGTTTACGAGACCAAACTATATTTAGCACAGGAGCAATCATTACCAAAATTGCTCATGCATAGATGCATATTTTACCTGTGCTGACTGGCGAGCAGAGCAAAACTGTCATTCAACGATTGGATCTGGCCACTATTCACCAACTGCCGCCAGTAAATAACCAGGGCAACAAACAAATTCAGCACCCACATCACTGCGAGTGAAATCCACTGTTTGAGGTACTTTTGGTCGATTCCATCGGCAAGCAGAACGGAAGTCCACTCGTAGCTGGCCAACAGCGTCAAACAGAGCACCACCAGGGCTGTCACCAGTGGCCGAGTAATCCTCGTCCCTGTTCGGCATCGACGTCTCCCTTCTGCGATTCGATCGAATTTCACCGGAAGCAAACCGACCACATGGTCCATCAGGCACAGTGCCGTCAAGCTCGAGTGCCACATCATTTGCACCAGGTTCGGAGCCATTCTGTGCTGTCCGCGACTCGAAGGTGGTGATATTACTAAACAGATTATTGTGATTTGTGAATGCATTTGGGCTGGGGACACAGTTCGTGCCATCCGCTCGCTGAATGATTGATCCACCAAATTGTGAATAATAAAATAAATTACACTAATGGGGTACTTAGATGGATTGAGATTTGCGGCTGATTTGGTTAGAATATAGTTTTGATTGATTGATTGATATGACACGTGTTCGATTGGAGAATAATCAACTCACATAATAAAACTAAACGTGATTTTGAATACGGGTTTTTTTTTAATTAAACGTCAATTAAATTAGTCTGATTTAAAACTCGGAAAAAATACAGAGGGAAGATAGGGTCACTCAATTCAGTTCTATTGATTCTGTTATATACCACACTTGCAAATGCAAACACACAAAAACCATCAAACTGTTCAAATGGTTTTATAATACTAAAAAAATTAAAGTTTAACAAAACAGCAGCTCTTCTCTTTGAGAAATGTAATGGAAGATCAGTCTGACAAAGTGAATTAAACCTGTTTTCAAAACCACTGTCAAAATGGCCGCTTCTTTGAACCTATCACAAATAAAAATGTGTTAATTTGGAAGGTGTAATTTTGGAAAGTTGAATACTACCTCTTTTATGTTGTAATTTTTCCTCAATTTAAACTGAAAACGTGACATTAAACCAAAAAACCAGTAAAATTACATAATTTCAGAGGTAAAATTACAGATTTTGTCTGACATCAAAAATGTTACCCCTTCCCAGATGTAATATTACCATGATTTTTTTTAAACTAGGCATTTATCAATAAGATAAAATTAAAAGTATTGTAATTTAAATCATTGTAAATTGCACCTAATATTGACTTATCGGCAACTTCAGTTCGAATACAGAATAGTGGTGCAAAAAGCTTTTATTCTGTTCTTCAAAACATATCTTAATTAAAAGTTGGAATTTTAGAATAAAATAAGGGTGTAATTCTCTACCAACTCACACGAAATCGGGAAAAGTTGGCCCGACCCCTCTTCGATTTGTGTGAAACTTTGTCCTAAGGGGTAACTTTTGTCTCTGATCACGAATCCGAGGTCCGTTTTTTGATATCTCGTGACGGAGGGGCGGTACGACCCCTTCCATTTTTGAACATGCGAAAAAAGAGGCGTTTTCAAAAAATTGCAGCATGAAACGGTGATGAGATAGAAATTTGGTGTCAAAGGGATTTTTATGTAAAATTAGACGCCTGATTTGATGGCGTACTCAGAATTCCGAAAAAAACGTATTTTTCATCGAAAAAAACAATAAAAAAGATTTAAAAACTATGCCATTTTCCGGTACTCGACTGTAAAATTTTTTGGAACATGTCATTTTATGGGAAATTTAATGTACTTTTCGAATCTACATTGACCCAGAAGGGTCATTTTTGCATTTAGAACAACATTTTTCATTTTAAAATTTCGTGTTTTTTCTAACTTTGCAGGGTCATTTTTTAGAGTGTAACAATGTTCTACAGTGTTGTAGAGCAGACAATTACAAAAAAAAAATGATTTGTAAACATAAGGGGTTTGCTTATAAAACTCACGAGTTATCGCGATTTTACGAAAAAAAGTTTTGAAAAAGTTACTTTTTGCATTTCTCTTTGTTTCGTCGTCCGTGTCTGTAGCGGGTGACCATGAACGGCCATGATCAACGACGACCAACATTTTGAAAACTTTTTTTTCGTAAAACCGCGATAACTCGTGATGTTTTTAAGCAAACACCTTATGTCTATATATCAAAATTTTTGTAATTGTCTGTTCTACAACTTTGTAGAATATTGTTACTGTTAAAATTAACTCTGCAAAGTTAGAAAAAACACGAAATTTTTAAATTAAAAATGCTGTTCTAAATGCCAAAATTACCCTTCTGGGTCAATGTAGATTCGAAAAGTACATTAAATTTCCCATAAAATGACATGTTCCAAAAAATTTTACAGTCGAGTAACGGAAAATATCATAGTTTTTAAAACTTTTTTAGTGTTTTTTTCGATGAAAAAAACTTTTTTTTTTCGGAAGTACGCTATCAAATAGGGCGTCTTATTTCACATAAAAAGTCCCTTTGACACCAAATTTCTATCTCATCACCGTTTCAGGATGCAAATTATTGAAAAATACCTCTTTTTTCGCATGTTCAAAAATGGAAGGGGTCGTACCGCCCCTCCGTCACGAGATATCAAAAAACGAACCTCGGATTCGTTATCAGGGACAAAAGTTACCCCTTAGGACTAAGTTTCACGCAAATCTAAGAGGGGTCGGGGCAACTGCTGTGTGAGTTAGCGGAGAATTACCCAAGGATCTATTCTTAACCTGACGAAAAAACGAAAAAAAAAAATATATTTTTGCGTTTTTTTACCATTTCCAGGTTGAGATAAGTTATACTTGGCTTAAAAACTAAGTTATGCATGTAACACCGTTGTAAGGCAATATTCAATGAGAAAGCATAGTTTTGGGTTCATCAATTCAGCACTTTCATACTTCCTTCGTGTTCCTTCAACCGATGTGCCAGCTTATCCAAAGCTTTTTTATTTATGCCTTACTTTTCAATTCGTTTCATTTCAAAAAAGCTCAAATATTCCTCAACCATGTCTGGTAAATTTGATTATATTCAATGATTATATTCAACTAATAAAATAGTTTAAAAAAATAATAAAAATACAAGCCACGGTTTCAACATTCCAATGAAAAAAAGTGTTATAAAATGAATAATACCTGTCTAGTTGTTTTGATATCATATGTTTCCAATATTTATATATATTGACGAAATTTTTATTTTCGCGAGAAAAAAAAAGTTTTTGCGGTGCTGTAGATTGAAATTTTTTAAAAGTTCAAAATATTTTAAAACGAGCCTGAACATGCTAAATATTGTTTTCAATCGATTAGACTTCTGATTTTATGGACATTTTCATGTTCAAAAAATTTTTTTTTGCTCCCGGAATTTCGGACCTATTTTGAAGAGGGGGTAAACTTTGAAACACATTTGCAATGGCCTAAATATAAATATGGAATTATTCAACTTAACTAAATGAACAATCTTTATAAAACTTAAAAACATAAACTAATTAAAAATTAAATAGTTTGTCTCAGTCCAACAAAATGAGGACCCCTGAAAAGACGGTGTGATTGTCTATTAAAAATGTGTACATCCATTTATGAATTTCAAACCTTTAAGTGCTCTAAACACTGCTGTCTTATCAGACTGTAGTCCCAATTCGCCCCAGATGACGGTACGCGTATTGATTGAAAATTAATTCAACATCGGCTGAAAACTAATTTTGGTAAATTCTGTCGATATCTGGGATGCTGTACGGATTATCTTTGTTCAGTCGAGCGTTTGAAATAACTGATATTCCTAAATTTATCTGGCAAAATTTCAACCCTGATAACAACAAGTTGAATTGAATACATTGTTATGAATTATTAAACTTTTTTTCCAATAATTTTAGCATAGTTGTACAATGTAATTGTATCTATTGATGATTTTCATTGATTTAGCACTTGAAGAATGTTAGATGTAACGCTAGAAAAAAAAATCATACAACTAAACCTGGAAACACTAAACTTTGTGATGGATTCCACTCTTGCCACTTGTGAGTGTTTGAAAGTGTTTGAGTGAATGAGTTTCGTTTAGGATTTCGCCATCCTCGAATCATTCATGTAGCGCATCCATATGCATCACTCTGGAGAGAGAGACTCGGGAGTGACAGCAACTTCATTTTCCAGAGTTTCATCCGTCAACCCACGAAAGAACCACCGCTGCTGCTGCGTGGACGATACCATCATCCATTCATTCCCCGGGGGGTGCTGGCTTTTTCAACAGGACAACAACGGCGATGGATTCACACGTTCGCTGCAGTGTGTCCAGACTAATCCTGACCAGCAACAGCAACATCAACAACGGTCATCGGGAAGTGGCCCATGGCCGGTGCTCGACTATGAAATAGTGGCCCGTCAGAAGTGTCGGGCCAAGTTCTGTAAAAAGTGTGTGCTTCACTTTGAATTGCTGTGCGTTGAAGCTGGTGTTTGTATGGTTGAGTTGATGGTTTTTACAATTTTGTAGATTTGTTTTGAGATTTATTGTATTTTAAGCTACGTCTTATTTTTAATCTCAATTTTGTTTTAAGTTTGTCAAATTATAACAAGAGGAAAATGTAAAATAAATGAAATAAAAGAATAATTGATCCTAATACACCTATGATACAACGCTTCACCCTTTTGGCATTGTCCCATAAACCAAAGGCACGATAAAGAATTTCACCAGTCACCGTCGCTGGACGGTTCTCCCGATTGGGCTATAAATTTCCGCAATCAAACAAACATTTTCACAGCGCAACCAACGGAAGAAGCCCAGAGACCCAGAATTTTGGAATGCACCGTCCTTGTCCTTGCGTCCTGATCCCCAAGGTGTCCAGTTTCGCCGGAAGAGTGTCATCGGGGCCCGAATGTTGGGCCAGTTTGGTGTTTTGTTTAATTTCCTATCGCGTATGATGAATTTTGGTCACACGTGGACACTCAGTCAGTAGGCCATGGAAGCGTGTTGTGCGCCGTTTTGCCCGCGGGTGCGGCTCGCTGTGCAAACAAAGATAGAAGAGCAGCAGGTCATCGGATTTTGGCACGGAAAGTAATGTGGTGGGTTGGCCACCGCTGATCACCGGCTGTCACGCAGATATTGCATTGATGGTGTGAAAGCTTCTGGTGACACACGGAAATGCATTCATCGCAATCATTGAATTATGTAGTGAGTGTATCAGGCCATCTATCTTGAAATGTTGAGAGGAGATGAATCACTGAGGGATTTAGTTCTAGCTTTGTGAATGTTGAATTGAAAATATCTCTAGAATAGATAATTTATTAATAGAACTTATTTTTTTAACAATGCAGAATTTCTTTCTAAGGATTAATATGGCTATTCTATTTGAAGAGAGAGAAATTAAACATTCAAATTGGTATTTCTTGCAAAAAATAATCAAAAAAGAAAAGAGAATTGAAAAAAGTACAAACCCTATCCTACTATCCTGCGATATCATTTCAAAATTGACATTTGTACTTATTTCGATCAGTCCAGTCTCCAGATAAACACTCTTTTCTCCTCAACCCTCTATCTGGCCCAGTCTTTGAACTGACGACAAAATTCCAACATTCCACGGCTTCAATTTCGCACTAATTGAATCTACTGCCTGGAATGTTTCCAAAAGAGGAAAAAAACTTCTTTTATGCTGCTCCTAATTGTTCCGTCCTTAGCGTCAACGCTTTTCCCCCCAAAGCCCTTGTTGAAAAGTGCGGAATTTTTTGGAAGAAGTTATCCTATCCGCTGTCGACGATGGTAATTATAGAAACTCCTCCAAAGCATGAGTAGAGGTAGTAAATTTTTCCTGATTGTCATAATCATTAGCCCACCCCTCCCAGCTTGCCACGGAATCTTCCGCGAAAGCTTCTCGAGCTTCACTTTTCCGAAGTTGGTCAAAGGCGAACGCGCGGGGCTCGGAATTTAAATTTAATTATAAAATAAATATCAACATCCACGATATAATCTGATTTATGGGACAATTTCACTTCGGTGCTCAAGCCAAAGCCAAAGTTTCCACTGCTATCGATGAAAAGTCCCGCGAAGATGAATAATATTTCCGTCTCTGCTTTCACTTGGGTGGCCCCTCGTTTTGCAAATCTTTGTCCTGAGCAAAATGTAACCTCCTCCAATGCAGTCAACTTTGTGATCTCCATGAAAATTAACGACTTTATCTCACCTTACACCGAAAGTCGTGGTCCTCATCAATTGCTCTGTGAAATGTGCGTTATCTTACGGAAGGGCTAGGAGTTCTAGCTGTAAGAAAGTTTTATTGTAAAATGAAATATCACCTGCCAAGCAACGTTTATTTGAATATTATTGATGATAAAATTGAACAGCAGCTCAAAAGCGCAAACAATAATTCTATTTTCCTGGCAACACTGCTCTGCCAGAGCACGCTATCAATCAATGGTCAGAACCCTGCCACGATCAAGTCTGCACTGCTCCCCAAACAACCATCATCAGAGAGAAGATCGACTCGAACATCTCCCGCTGTCGGCGTCGCTTACTTGGATGACGTGAAAATGCCGGCCCATGTCTTGCGACGCAGCGTCCCGACGCTTCTCGTTTGCTCTTTAACGCGCACACAAAGACACATTCACATACATACAGGCCTGGCTTCTCCAACGGTGATCGTTCGTCTTTGCATCGAAGAGCGATCATCATTGGCCGTCGGCCGGACAACGCGTGCGGAGTGATATTTTTGGGAGTTTGTTGTTCTTGTTGAGGAATGGTTTTGAGATCACTTGGATTATTAAGTTTATTGCTTGAAAAATATTTTCTGTGGTATATTTAGCCCGTGATCGCTAAAAAGTCCTACAAAAAAAAATTCTCATAAATTGGAAATTATTGCTATTTTTCTTGAGGTAAGAATAAATCAATAATTATTTTCTATACTTAAAGTTGAGCATTGAGGCTGAAAATTGAAATTCATTTGAGAAAAGTTTATTAAAAAAAATTAAGATAATGGAATCGATGAAGGATTAAGACTAACAATTTGATTGACACGTTTGTCAAGAAAATTGAAAAATGTTTTAAATGTTTTCAAATGAGAACAGCTAAATAAAAAAAAATCGGTTTTGAAGATCTATTGAATAATGACAGCCTGGCCTCGTGGTGCGGTGGTAAGCGGCTTTGGCTGCCGATCCCTAAGTTGCTATGGGGGCGGTTTCGATTCCCGCTTATCCTCCTAGCCTTCTATCGGATGGGGATGCAAAACGTCGGTCCATTTGCGTTAAAGAGGTTTTGGCAGTGCGTGGCCGAATGGTTACGCTGTCCGCTTTGTAAGCGGATGATTCTGGGTTCGATTCCCATCTGCTGCAACCTTCCATCGGATGAGGAAGTAAAATGTCGGTCCCGGCCTTGGTTGTTAGGCCGTTAAGTCATTCCAGGTTTAGGAGTCGTCTCCATGCCATAAGTACAAACAACACACCAAACCAAGCCTACTCCGGTGGAATCACTGGCGGCGGTTGGACTCGCAATCCAAAGGTCGTCAGTTCAAACACTGGGGTGGAAGGTTCCTTGGAGTAGAAAGAGGTTTGGGTGCTCTCCCCATTCAAGCCTTCGGACTCCTAGGTTCGAGCAGAAACTTGCAATAGAGACCACAAAAGACCTGGGGGTCGTTAATGTGGATGGTTTGATTTTTTTTGAGGTTTTGGGTGACTCACCACACATAACCTTCGGCAGCTAGAAATGAGCAGAAACTTGCAATAGAGACCACAAAAGACCCGGGGGTCGTCAAAGTGGATTGCGCTTTTTTTTGAATAATGACAGATAAGAGCTTAACATTTGAAGATTGATACCACTGTTATATAATATTGAAAAATCTATCAAACTTTGCATGGCCTAACGTAACTAATTTGAATGAACATTTCGATCAAAAACTTCAACATCTCATACATCGTTCGATTGCATTTGGAAACTTTTCTGATTTTTCTGTAACTCCGAATTCCGAAAAAACCTATTTTTCATCGAAAAGAATACAAAAATCGTTTCAAAAATTCTGACATTTTCGTTATTCAACTGTTAATAAAATTTGAAACTTTGTTATTTTTTTTGGAAAATTTAATGTACTTTTCGAATCTGCAATAAGACATCGATTTTTTTTTTCGTGATCAAGGACTAAAACTTATCCTTTAGGACAAAGTCACACGCAACTGCTGTGTGAATTGAAGGAGTATTACTCAAATATTCAGCTTCAATCAACTTAAATTGTTCATCTGTACGTCCTTCAGTGGATGCTATGATTTGTTTTAGAAAACAAATAAAATCAGTGTTGGAGGTCTTGATGTCTGTTACGTTTTGCAAATAACCAGATAATTTATCTAAATCGCTCGTTCAGTTTAAATTATATTCCTTGAAAATGATAAACATAAACTTTTAGTAAATTCAGTGAAAACTTTTACAAATTTAAATTTAGTTCAGTCAGTAAAACAAGTGAGTCTGAAAATTATTAGATTTCGATTGGAAACAATCAAAATTTGTTTAATATGAATTTGAAACAAAAATATTCATAACAGTGAAAAAAAAAAAACGAAACAATCGTCCAAACACAATGTAAAATGACCAACATCGGTCAATATTTACCCATTGATACTTGAAGGTGAAGATTGTATCAAAAATATCGGAAAAAAATTTATGATAATCCAAATTATCTTACTGTTTGTACTTCACAGTACGCTACTTCCATCTTAATATATAAAAGTAAGATTCTCATTGGAAATTAAAATTTTACATTTAATGTTCTACATCTTTGTACAACATGCCAAAGCTGTAAAACTCGATTCTGAAAAGTTATTTAAAATTTTACAATTTTAATTATTTTGCAGGATATTCACCAAAAATCAATTCGGTCGATTATAGCATCTTCAAGAGTCAGAGTCTACACTCAAAACAGAACAGCAATCATCCGAGAGAATAATGGCCTCAAATCGAGAGAATCGTGGTACCACTCACGGACACATATAAAAGTGCTCGAGATGACCGAGAGAATTATGCCCTCGAGGTTCATTTGCAAATAAAAGTTCATCCCTCAAAACAAGAAGTTTCGACTACGGGTATCGAACCAGAGACCTTTGACAGAATAACCCAGAGCAGTCAGATGTCGACTTATGACACTTGTTGGAGATTTATTGTTTCAATTAACGAATGAACACATTGGTGTTGATGGTGTACGTTGTTAGTTTTTTGTTTTGTTTTTGATCTATCAGTTTAATAGAATACGATGTTGATTGTTTTGATTATATTGAAGTTAAAAAAAACACGCAAAATGTGAGCAAGCTTCATTCCTGCTCACAGGTGGATTCAGTAATGTTCCTTTGAGATGAACATACACTCACACTTGGGGCGTGAGATTTGTATTTTTCATAATTCTACCCACCGGGAGTGGATCGCACTCTAGGCCATCGCGCCAGCCGATAGTTTTCCTCGGGGATTTACCGCGGATTGACCTCGGTTCGGATTTATTTTTCTTCTCCGTCGAGCGGGCGGGAAAACTCGTTTACAGATTGTAGCCAAAAGGGGTTTTTTCGTCTCGTCTCGTAACTGAATCGGTCGGCTGGATTTGTTGTCATAGTGGCAACATTGGCAGAATCTGTGTCCTTCAGGGTGATTGCCCAATCGTGATCGGGCAAAGTTTGGGCAAAAAAAAGAGGAGACAAACGAGAAAACGGATTTTTCTCCACTGACGGTCGTCCAAGTTTTCGCTGGATTTTGTGGAAAAGCTGTGTGTCTGAAAAATGCTGTAGAATGGCCCCCAGGTTTGCGCGTGCAGAAACGTGTTGAACAAAGTTTTTCTTACACGCGTTCAGGCAACGGTGGTGGTGAAGTGAATAAATCAAGCAAAAATTTCCGTGCTTTTCGGGGTGCCAACTTGGGAGTGAGTGTCACTCTCGGCTGGTGAGATTCAGACTTCCAGATTTGGTGGGTGCACGTGCCCCGAAGGGAGCCAGAAGTGTGCAACTGGTGTGCAACTCTCCGACTGAGTGAGTGGGTGATTAAATTATGAATGGAGTAGTTTTTTGAGCGTCGTTGCAAGTGCAGGAAAAATCTTTCGGCATTTCAACTCGTCAAAATCGGTAAACGACGGACGTGCTCCCCGTGCAAGAGTGTGTGATGTTTGATGGAAGTGTGTGCAGGGGAAAATATTGAGCAGTTCTCTGCGGTTTCGAGAAATGTTTTGATCACATATTTTTGATTTGACAGAAACTTTGTTTATCCAATCCACATATCGTAAGAAATTGTTTAAAAAAATGGTATTTGAATTGTATCACAAGTTGACGAGATAGAATATTTATGTTGTTGTTGTCTATTGGATTTAGATGACTTCTACCGAAATTTGGTTATTCTTCACCAAGAATTTGAATGTGTTTGCTAGGTTTTGATTATTTTTTTGGTTTCAGGTATATTAATTTTTAAACACCATCGCTTCTGTTATTTTAATTTAAAAAGATATTTTTAAAGAAATGATACCAATTTCGAACATTAGTTTTTCTAGATTTTTTTTAAACCAAAACTTTGCATATAAATTGGTTATGTCAAAAGAAGCCAACTATACAAAGACACCAACAAAAGTGCACCGACAGTTTTTTACTCATTCATTTGCATTTGAATGTCCCCAGAATCAAGGGCAATTTGTAATTTTTAAATTCTTGTTGGAAGGCTGAAAAGTTTGTATGAAAAATTTATAGAGCTTTCCTTTAATTTAAATTTTTGAGTTGTATGCAATAGCAACGATATGGCGCTAATTATCCATACAACCTCCCAACAAAATTGTAAAAAAAATCAAATTGCACGTGATTCTAGGTACCTTCTACTGTACACTTCCTCACGATGGGCTGGTCGTACAAAAGTGACATGCAAAAATATTTACATTTATATCACAACATGAAATTTACTTATAGATTTGGTGTTTTCGTGGTGGACCTCTTTTGCAATATTAAAAAATGATATATGATTATTTTTTAAACATTATTTCATAGAATAAGTTAGCTTTTGATAGATTTATATGGACTAAAACAGTATTTATTTAATTCAAAAATGAGCCAAAAGCAGTTATGAATATTTTTGAACAGCTGAAAATTTGAAATGAATGCAAAATTAAATACTCCCGTATATAGATATCAGGGTGCCTCAATATGCAGAACAGCCATTTTTTGGTCAGAATAACAACCTCCTAAAATTTGGGAGCAATCTAACCAGATCCGGCTTTCCGCATAGTATTTCAATTTTGCATGGGAATTGTTATGGAAATACCAACTTTTTTGATATTTGATTTTTGTAATATTCATAAAACGCATTTTCATTTAGTTTTTGTTGACGTAGGATTACATTTTCTTTTGATGAACTTTGGATGTTTGATCCTTAATCCTTCGAGATAGTTTTAAAAAATATTCTCAGTTGGAACGCTACTGTATTAGTTTTTTTTTCAATTGGCAGAAAACAATGAAATTACAAAAAAAAAAAATCAAAAGCATAAAAAAATATTTTCCTACACGAATTCCCATAAAAAAGAATTGCTTTGCGGAAAGTCAGGACTTCACAGATTGATACCAAATTTTTGATTACCGCCTGTTTTGATTGAATTGGACAATTTTTGAATTTTTTTATACAAATGTCAAGCCACCCTTAAAGATCATCTTTATTTGTCTGAAAAACAGCAAATCTAGAGTTTTTTTTGAAAAGGCCCTATAAACAAAATTTTAAATTTTTGCTTTTTGGGTGTTTTTAGAACCGCCTTGAGTCAGGGGTATTCAAAAACACCCAAAAAGCAAAAATGGAAAATTTTGTTTATAGGACCTTTTCAAAAAAAAACTCCAGAAATCATTTGGTTAGACGATCAAACATCCAAAGTTCAAGAAAAGAAAATGTAGTCTTACGTCAAAAAATGAAAAAAGATGCGTTTCACTCTATAGAACTGCTCAATAGCCAATTCCTGCACGACACGCAAAACTTTATGAACAAGTGTTTGATTTGCTCTCGTTTTTCGTTCTCCGCGGCGCTATTTACCTCTTGCAACTCTATCGATGTGTTCAGCTGGTGCTGGTGGTAGTCGTCGTCGTCGTCGGTGGTGGGGTTCCAAAAATAAAACTTTGAATAAACGCGCGCGATATTGCTTTTCAGTTTAAAAATCGGTTGCGTGTGTGTGTATGTGAATGTTGGTCAAACTTTGTTTCCAACGCTCTCCCGCTCTTGTTTGAACGAGTTTGAGTGTGAAGAAGTAAAAAAAAGATATGCGGAAAAACATCGGGAAAAGTGTATTAATCTTCTCATTGAAAGATGCCGGCGACAAAATTGGGCGAAATGTTCATCGCCCGGAGATCGCGAGTTGGCGCGAGCGAATGAACACCGCGAAAAAAGATTCGGGGGTGCATTGGGGTTAAATGATCACTGCGTCATTCGGTTTAATTGAAAAATAATTATTTTTTCGTTAATATCGCTACTTTGATGATGCGTAATTCATTTTTACAGTAAATTAGGCATTATTACATCAAATTTAATTATTCAAACGCACTAGAATGGCCAAATTTTAAAACAACAATGTTTGGCAATTTGACCGTTTTACCCCCAATTCCCTTTGTAGAACAAAAGAAAAGTTCATCCGCGGTCTGTCAGCAGCGCGCTGTTTTGTTTGCTGGATCAACATTTGGAAATGTCGAACGTTGAAGGAAATCGCTCAAAAAATGGAAATTAACCGATTTAATTTTTTTTGGCCGCAAATGAAAGGTAAGGGTGGCTAATTTTTGATTCCGATCTGTAAAACTAGTTCTGGCGAGGGTTCTGGGCACTGCGGCAATTGAATGTACCGGCGGGTTGCTTCCGGTTGCATTTCATTTGAGGAGAAGGTTTTTCAATCCACCAGGAGCATATTCGGGGGCAACAGCTTCGGTAATCCGGAACTTCCGGAAAGTTTCATATTTGCAGTGTTTTCAAACCAGTTTTTTTTTATGTAACTGAGTACAATAAATCTCATAAGTGCTCTCTTTTTGGGGGTCGCAATCCGAGTATGAACGCAATTCGGAGTGTTATTTCGAGGTTTTAGCGCAAATCGAGGGAGCGTGGTGTAGGGGTAAGCGTGATTGCCTCTCACCCAGTCGGCCTGGGTTCGATCCCAGACGGTCCCGGTGGCATTTTTCGAAGCGAGATTTGTCTGATCACGCCTTCCGACGGGGAAGTAAATGTTGGCCCCGGTCTAACCTAGAGAGTTAGGTCGATAGCTCAGTCCAGGTGTAGGAGTCGTCTCCCTGGGTCCTGTCTCGGTGGAGTCGCTGGTAGGCAGTTGGACTAACAATCCAAAGGTCGTCAGTTCGAATCCCGAGGTGGATGGAAGCTAAGGTGTAAAAAGAGGTTTGCAATTGCCTCAACAATCAAGCCTTCGGACACCTTGTTTCGAGTAGGAATCTCGCAATCGAGAATGCCAAGGCGATGGAGCGTTATTGCGGGGATTTGGCGTAAAACGGGGTTTTCTTTTTTAATATTATTTACAAATAAACGAAACATTTATATAAGGGGTCATCCACAAAACACTGGCCATCCTCAAATCTGGGTATCCAAGAACTCCTGGAAGTCATGGCCTATATAGCTACCTGATCAACGGAGGTCTATATGGGTGAACTAACCATCGGTATAGCTTCAGATAGCTATAGATACAGATTTGCGAAAACATTCACAGCACTTGTGTATAGACAGAAACCATTTTGTATGAAGAAAAATCAAAGTAGTTATGTCACAGACATAACCGGAATGGCGTAGACTACGTAAAGTTTTGATATGTAGACATAGGGTTTTCCATATCTTTATTTTAAAGAATTAGCTAGATACTTTAAATAGATTTACGGAATAAGAACATAAATGGGAGATGGAGCCCCCAACACGACAAAACTTACACACCCTTATGACCAACCCAGTAAAATAATTCTGGAAAGTAACTTACTCAGTAAAGTAATTCTGAAACAGAATTCATAAACGAATTGAATTCCGAGTGAGTTGACTGGAAAGACCCATGCCAAACACAAATTGGGTTTATAGGCCCAGTAAATAAATATAAACTCGAAAATGACTAATTCCTCGTCACAGTTTCCTGTCCTGATGCAAACCATGATCATGCATGATCGAGCTTGAACCACGCTTGAACTGTTAGAGCCCCTGGGAAATATCGGATGGAAGTTCAAAAAAAAAAACAGCTAGAAGTCGCATTTCATGTCAATAAAACATTTGCTAGAAAGAGATAGCTCATCTGTTGCAAACATATCCGCAGCTGCCATGTAAACATACTTTGAATGTGTTGGTAAATTTCTGACTAGAAAGTCTTATTCAAACACCAACACCAAAGAGAGGAAGGAAAGAGAAGAACGAACGATTGTTGGTAAAAGAATATAGGGGTGGAAGTGGTATTGGGGGCAAGAGCAGCCTCAGAAAGCTGCGCAGTCCGTCGTCCCCGAAGACCAAAATTTGTTCCTTAAAGGCATTTCACCGACTCGTCTCGGGTGAGACGAGGGACGGGGAGTGAGGGAAACTCCGAAGAGTTGGGCAGTCCTCACCCCCTTCCTTAGAAGATCCAAACGGTCCGGCCATCGAGAGGCAACTGGCTGACGAGAAGACGATGCGCGCTTCTTTTGCAGTTCGGGTCCCTCTCTCTCCTGTTGCTGCTGCTCTGGTCTCTCTCCTGCTGCTACTGCTCTGGGCTGAGCTTTCCTGCTGCTGGTCTGGCCGGTCCGACGTCTGAGACGTGAATGTTGATCTGAAAAATGGCGCACTTTCTTATATATGTTTTCGGCCCGCTACTTCCCCTCCTTTTTCGCGACCGACACGAGCTCGGATGATTTTCCCCTCAAAATAGGTACTTGACATTGATTAGTGCGCTGACCACGGGGACGCGCTGTCTTGTTTTTGCATGCTCATTTTCATTTCTTTTGTGTCGCTGTTTGTGTGCTTGGATGAGAGGTTATTATAATTAAATAATGGCATCATTAGTGCGCTGACCACGGGGACGCGCTGTCTTGTTTTTGCATGCTCATTTACATTTTTTTTGTGTCGCTGTTTTTGTGCTTTGGTGAGAGGTTATTATAATTAAATAATGGCATCATTAGTGCGCTGACCACGGGGACGCGCTGTCTTGTTTTTGCATGCTCGTTTTCATTTCTTTTGTGTCGCTGTTTTTGTGCTTGGGTGAGAGGTTATTATATATAGGCTGATACGCAGATGGGAAGGAACGCAAAACTCCATACAAAAAACGCCCAAGAAACGGTCAAGGAAAGGGTCACGAAAAGATTTTTCTTAAGCGGTACGCAGCTGAAAAGTAACAGAAACGGAAAGATTGCGTTTGACGTTTCTTCGCGCGGTGCTTGTTTATAATATGTTTTGCTGAAAAAATAAAAGAATTGTAATTTTTCTTTTTGAATGCGACTGATGATTACAAACGTTTGAATAATTTTGTATTGGAGATAATAATATTTAAAATTCCCGCCGAATCTCAGAAAGCAGAATATTGAAACTAAAAGGACAGATTTAGTTTTTCGGTCGAAATGGAGTAAAAAAAGAAGTTGTCTTTATAGATGTCGGCCATCGTGTCACCAACAATTTATTGCTAGTACCAACCAGCTACCTCTGGATTATGAGTCCCCTGCACTGTCCGATTTATCCACACTCGCGGGACCAAAATGAAGTAAATCAGAGTGAAATTAAACTTGACAATAATCATACAAATATCTATGTTCTTACTGAAAATACAATAATAATCTGAAATTTTGAAATCCAACCAAACAACAAATTCAAAAATGTGAAAAAAACAAACATTTCAGAAATTTCAAATAACATTTTAAATATATAATAATAATAAAGAAAATTTCAACAAAAATCTGAAAATTGGAAAACCCAAATTAAAAATATGCAGAATTGAATAATAATTTTAATTTTTAAACGTTTTTATAAATTCCATAGATCAAAAATGTTAAAATTCGTAACGAATGTACAAGTCGAAATTCCAAAAGTTTTAAAAATCGGAAATATAGAAATTCGTAAATACAAATTTACGAAAACCTCGAAATTATAACAATCAAAAACTCTATTTCTTCCAAAATTAAAAAATCTAGAATGAAAATTTAAGAATAAAGAAATTTAAAAAAATTAAGAAATTTAAAAAATTTAAGAATTTAAGAATTTAAGAATTTAAGAATTTAAGAATTTAAGAATTTAAGAATTTAAGAATTTAAGAATTTAAGAATTTAAGAATTTAAGAATTTAAGAATTTAAGAATTTAAGAATTTAAGAATTTAAGAATTTAAGAATTTAAGAATTTAAGAATTTAAGAATTTAAGAATTTAAGAATTTAAGAATTTAAGAATTTAAGAATTTAAGAATTTAAGAATTTAAGAATTTAAGAATTTAAGAATTTAAGAATTTAAGAATTTAAGAATTTAAGAATTTAAGAATTTAAGAATTTAAGAATTTAAGAATTTAAGAATTTAAGAATTTAAAAATTTAAGAATTTAAGAATTTAAGAATTTAAGAATTTAAGAATTTAAGAATTTAAGAATTTAAGAATTTAAGAATTTAAGAATTTAAGAATTTAAGAATTTAACCCGTACAAGCTAAACGTCTGAATGGAAGAATCGAAAAATCTTTAAAACTGCCGTATTTTTGACCTGTTTAACCAAATCCTTGACATCCGGTAGTCAAAAGAACGGGAAAGATGTCTAGTTTTCGATTCCGGGGAGAAATCCGAGTTTGGACCATTTTCACCGGAGTTATTCCGGATCGTAGTGGGGTACCTTTTTGACTGGCCGGCCGCATCCATACAGAAAATTAATTAAAATTGACAAAATTTACTGTAAATAAACAGAACATGCCCCAAAACATATTTGGATCAATGTTGGACCATCCTAGCAAGTGTGGCAACCGGTTCCAGTTCTGGCCACCCTCGGAACCGGTTCCACGAGTGGGTAAGACTATAACACATTACAAGTCACATTTTGCCTTCGTTGTGTTCGTAAAAATATACAAAAAAAAAATATTCAGATACAGATCCCAAATAATAAACAGGCCTTGTATGGCCACTATGGCTTGACCCCCGGAACATCCGGAACACGGTTCCAGAGGACCATTTATACGAAACTTGCACATATAGCTTGCGACATGTCAAAAATCATGGTTTTGTATCGTAAAAGTCAACCAACCCACTGAAATAAAGTTTGGACACAATGTGGCCACTATGGCTTGACCCCCGGAACATCCGGAACACGGTTCCAGAGGACCATTTATACGAAACTTGCACATATAGCTTGCGACACGTCAAAAATCATGGTTTTGCATCGTAAAAGTCAACCAACCCACTGAAATAAAGTTTGGACACAATGTGGCCACTATGGCTTGACCCCCGGAACATCCGGAACACGGTTCCAATAGACCATTTTTTGTAAACTGGCACATATGACTTGCGACATGTCAAAAATCATTGTTTTGCATCGCCAAATTCAACCAACCCACTGAAATAAAGTTTGGACACAATGTGGCCACTATGGCTTGACCCCTGGAACATCCGGAACACGGTTCCAGTGGACCATTTTTTGTAAACTGGCACATATAACTTGCGACATGTCAAAAATCATGGTTTTGCATCGCCAAATTCAACCAACCCACTGAAATAAAGTTTGGACACAATGTGGCCACTATGGCTTGACTCCCGGAACATCCGGAACACGGTTCCAGTGGACCATTTTTTGTAAACTGGCACATATAACTTGCGACATGTCAAAAATCATGGTTTTGCATCGCCAAATTCAACCAACCCACTGAAATAAAGTTTGGACATAATGTGGCCACTATGGCTTGACTCCCGGAACATCCGGAACACGGTTCCAGTGGACCATTTTTTGTAAACTGGCACATATAACTTGCGACATGTCAAAAATCATGGTTTTGCATCGCCAAATTCAACCAACCCACTGAAATAAAGTTTGGACACAATGTGGCCACTATGGCTTGACTCCCGGAACATCCGGAACACGGTTCCAGTGGACCATTTTTTGTAAACTGGCACATATAACTTGCGACATGTCAAAAATCATGGTTTTGCATCGCCAAATTCAACCAACCCACTGAAATAAAGTTTGGACATAATGTGGCCACTATGGCTTGACCCCTGGAACATCCGGAACACGGTTCCAGTGGACCATTTTTTGTAAACTGGCACATATAAAAAATCATGGTTTTGTATCGCCAAATTCAACCAACCCACCGAAAAAAAGTTTGGACACAATGTGGCCACTATGGCTTGACTCCCGGAACATCCGGAACACGGTTCCAGTGGACCATTTTTTGTAAACTGGCACATATAACTTGCGACATATCAAACATCATGGTTTTGCATCGCCAAATTCAACCAACCCACTGAAATAAAGTTTGGACACAATGTGGCCACTATGGCTTGACTCCCGGAACATCCGGAACACGGTTCCAGTGGACCATTTTTTGTAAACTGGCACATATAACTTGCGACATGTCAAAAATCATGGTTTTGCATCGCCAAATTCAACCAACCCACTGAAATAAAGTTTGGACACAATGTGGCCACTATGGCTTGACCCCTGGAACATCCGGAACACGGTTCCAGTGGACCATTTTTTGTAAACTGGCACATATAACTTGCGACATGTCAAAAATCATGGTTTTGCATCGCCAAATTCAATCAACACACTCAAATAAAGTTTGGACATAATGTTTCCACTATGGCTTGACTCCCGGAACATCCGGAACACGGTTCCAGTGGACCATTTTTTGTAAACTGGCACATATAACTTGCGACATGTCAAAAATCATGGTTTTGCATCGCCAAATTCAACCAACCCACTGAAATAAAGTTTGGACATAATGTGGCCACTATGGCTTGACCCCTGGAACATCCGGAACACGGTTCCAGTGGACCATTTTTTGTAAACTGGCACATATAACTTGCGACATATCAAACATCATGGTTTTGCATCGCCAAATTCAACCAACCCACTGAAATAAAGTTTGGACACAATGTGGCCACTATGGCTTGACTCCCGGAACATCCGGAACACGGTTCCAGTGGACCATTTTTTGTAAACTGGCACATATAACTTGCGACATATAAAAAATCATGGTTTTGCATCGCCAAATTCAACCAACCCACTGAAATAAAGTTTGGACACAATGTGGCCACTATAGCTTGACTCCCGGAACATCCGGAACACGGTTCCAGTGGACCATTTTTTGTAAACTGGCACATATAACTTGCGACATGTCAAAAATCATGGTTTTGCATCGCCAAATTCAACCAACCCACTGAAATAAAGTTTGGACACAATGTGGCCACTATGGCTTGACCCCTGGAACATCCGGAACACGGTTCCAGTGGACCATATTTTGTAAACTGGCACATATAACTTGCGACATGTCAAAAATCATGGTTTTGCATCGCCAAATTCAATCAACACACTCAAATAAAGTTTGGACATAATGTTTCCACTATGGCTTGACTCCCGGAACATCCGGAACACGGTTCCAGTGGACCATTTTTTGTAAACTGGCACATATAACTTGCGACATGTCAAAAATCATGGTTTTGCATCGCCAAATTCAACCAACCCACTGAAATAAAGTTTGGACATAATGTGGCCACTATGGCTTGACTCCCGGAACATCCGGAACACGGTTCCAGTGGACCATTTTTTGTAAACTGGCACATATAACTTGCGACATGTCAAAAATCATGGTTTTGCATCGCCAAATTCAACCAACCCACTGAAATAAAGTTTGGACACAATGTGGCCACTATGGCTTGACCCCTGGAACATCCGGAACACGGTTCCAGTGGACCATATTTTGTAAACTGGCACATATAACTTGCGACATGTCAAAAATCATGGTTTTGCATCGCCAAATTCAATCAACACACTCAAATAAAGTTTGGACATAATGTGGCCACTATGGCTTGACTCCCGGAACATCCGGAACACGGTTCCAGTGGACCATTTTTTGTAAACTGGCACATATAACTTGCGACATGTCAAAAATCATGGTTTTGCATCGCCAAATTCAACCAACCCACTGAAATAAAGTTTGGACACAATGTGGCCACTATGGCTTGACCCCTGGAACATCCGGAACACGGTTCCAGTGGACCATTTTTTGTAAACTGGCACATATAACTTGCGACATGTCAAAAATCATGGTTTTGCATCGCCAAATTCAACCAACCCACTGAAATAAAGTTTGGACACAATGTGGCCACTATGGCTTGACTCCCGGAACATCCGGAACACGGTTCCAGTGGACCATTTTTTGTAAACTGGCACATATAACTTGCGACATATCAAAAATCATGGTTTTGCATCGCTAAATTCAACCAACCCACTGAAATAAAGTTTGGACACAATGTGGCCACTATGGCTTAACCCCTGGAACATCCGGAACACGGTTCCAGTGGACCATATTTTGTAAACTCGCACATATAACTTGCGACATGTCAAAAATCATGGTTTTGTATCGTAAAAGTCAACCAACCCACTGAAATAAAGTTTGGACACAATGTGGCCACTATGGCTTGACCCCTGGAACATCCGGAACACGGTTCCAGTGGACCATATTTTGTAAACTGGCACATATAACTTGCGACATGTCAAAAATCATGGTTTTGCATCGCCAAATTCAACCAACCCACTGAAATAAAGTTTGGACACAATGTGGCCACTATGGCTTGACTCCCGGAACATCCGGAACACGGTTCCAGTGGACCATTTTTTGTAAACTCGCACATATAACTTGCGACATGTCAAAAATCATGGCATGACCCCCAGAACATCCAGAACACTGTTCCAGTGGACCATTGATACAAAATTAGATCATATAGCTTGTGACATGTCAAAAATCATGGTTTTGCATCGCCAAATTCCACCAACCCACTCAAATGAAGTTTGGACACACTGTGGCCACTATGGCTTGACCCTCGGAACATCTGGAACACGGTTCACGTGAATTATGTATACAAATAGTTTGCACAGCTTGTGCCTTTGGTTTTGATGCATTTTTCAAACCATTTATTTCATCATCATTATTTCCAAAATCAAAACACTGTCGTACATTTTTGGGATTTATTTTAGGTAGTAGTCAGGTTGGCAAATAGTGATCGTGCTCAGCACTTACAATTTGCACACAGCAAGAATCGAACACTTTCTCGGTTGTGTTTTTTTTCAACACATACGTATCGTCCACAGTTGTGGCAAGAAATGTCAGTCTTCTTGTCCTTGTGCCTCGGGCAAATTTGGCATCGGGGTTTCGTCGCCTTCGGTTCGTCGGGATGCGGTTTTTGAGGCTGTCGAATTTGTGGGTTCTCAACATGAGCACAATCACCGCAGCTTCTGCTAAGGAAAATTCAATGAATTATTCAAAATAAAGACAAGTAAACAACAAAATGAAGAAAAAAACATGGTATAAAGTAAATGAAAAATATAGTCAACAGGGGTGACTTTGAGCCTGATGGCTTGATAATGAGCAGTATAAATTCATGTAGATTTGTATGGCCTAATCTCACCCTCTGTACCGAATGTAACCCCTGCTGACAGTAAATTCAAACCCACTCTGTGTAAAACTATTCCACTGGAACCGGCATAGTGGCAATACTAGTCCTATTTGTAAACCACAAGCCATAGTGGCCACATTGTGTCCAAACTTTATTTCAGTGGGTTGGTTGACTTTTACGATTCAAAACCATGATTTTTGACATGTCGCAAGTTATATGCGCCAGTTAACAAAAAATGGTCCACTGGAACCGTGTTCCGGATGTTCCGGGAGTCAAGCCATAGTGGCCACATTGTGTCCAAACTTTATTTCAGTGGGTTGGTTGAGTTTGGCGATGCAAAACCATGATTTTTGACATGTCGCAAGTTATATGTGCCAGTTTACAAAATATGGTCCTCTGGAACCGTGTTCCGGATGTTCCGGGGGTCAAGCCATAGTGGCCACATTGTGTCCAAACTTTATTTCAGTGGGTTGGTTGACTTTTACGATACAAAACCATGATTTTTGACATGTCGCAAGCTATATGTTCAAGTTTCGTATAAATGGTCCTCTGGAACCGTGTTCCGGATGTTCCGGGGGTCAAGCCATAGTGGCCATACAAGGCCTGTTTATTATTTGGGATCTGTATCTGAATATTTTTTTTTGTATATTTTTACGAACACAACGAAGGCAAAATGTGACTTGTAATGTGTTATAGTCTTACCCACTCGTGGAACCGGTTCCGAGGGTGGCCAGAACTGGAACCGGTTGCAACACTTGCTAGGATGGCCCAACATTGATCCAAATATGTTTTGGGGCATGTTCTGTTTATTTACAGTAAGTTTTGTCAATTTTAATTAATTTTCTGTATGGATGCGGCCGGCCAGTCAAAAAGGTACCCCACTACGATCCGGAATAACTCCGGTGAAAATGGTCCAAACTCGGATTTCTCCCCGGAATCGAAAACTAGAGTTCTTTCCCGTTCTTTTGACTACCGAATGTCAAGGATTTGGTCAAACAGGTCAAAAATACGGCAGTTTTAAAGATTTTTCGATTCTTCCATTCAGACGTTTAGCTTGTACGGGTTAAGAATTTAAGAATTTAAGAATTTAAGAATTTAAGAATTTAAGAATTTAAGAATTTAAGAATTTAAGAATTTAAGAATTTAAGAATTTAAGAATTTAAGAATTTAAGAATTTAAGAATTTAAGAATTTAAGAATTTAAGAATTTAAGAATTTAAGAATTTAAGAATTTAAGAATTTAAGAATTTAAGAATTTAAGAATTTAAGAATTTAAGAATTTAAGAATTTAAGAATTTAAGAATTTAAGAATTTAAGAATTTAAGAATTTAAGAATTTAAGAATTTAAGAATTTAAGAATTTAAGAATTTAAGAATTTAAGAATTTAAGAATTTAAGAATTTAAGAATTTAAGAATTTAAGAATTTAAGAATTTAAGAATTTAAGAATTTAAGAATTTAAGAATTTAAGAATTTAAGAATTTAAGAATTTAAGAATTTAAGAATTTAAGAATTTAAGAATTTAAGAATTTAAGAATTTAAGAATTTAAGAATTTAAGAATTTAAGAATTTAAGAATTTAAGAATTTAAGAATTTAAGAATTTAAGAACTTAAGAATTTAAGAATTCCAGAAAAAAATACCAGCCTTATTTTATAATTTCCAAATTTCCTAACTTCCTAATTTCCTAATTTCCGAATATCCTAACTTCCTTTTTTCCTAATTTCCATACTTCCAAATTTCCTGATTTCTTAACTTCCTAAACTCCTAATTTCCTAGTTTCCTAATTTCCTAACTTCCTAATTTCCTGATTTCCTAATTTCCTAACTTCTTAACTTCCTATCTCCCTAACTTCTTAATTTCCTAATTTCCTAGTTTCCTGATATCCTAATTTCCCAATTTCCTAACTTCCTAACTTCCACACTTCCTAATATTCTAATTTCCTAACTTCCTAATTTCCAAATTTCCAAATTTCCTAACATCCTAACTTTCTAATTTCCTAATTTCCTAACATATTATTTTCCTAATTTCACGAATTTCTAATTTCTGAATTTCCTATTTTCCTTATTTCATAATTGCCTAATTTCCTAGCTTCCTAATTTCCTAACATATTAATTTCATAATTTCTTAACTTCCTAACTTCCTAAACTCCTAATTTCCTAGTTTCCTAATTTCCTAATTTCCTAACTTCCTAATTTCCTAATTTCCAAATTTCCTAACTTCCTAACTTTCTAATTTCCTAATTTCCTAATTTCCTAACATATTATTTTCCTAATTTCACGAATTTCTAATTTCTGAATTTCCTATTTTCCTTATTTCATAATTTCATAATTTCCTAGCTTCCTAATTTCCTAACATATTAATTTCATAATTTCTTAACTTCCTAACTTCCTAAACTCCTAATTTCCTAGTTTCCTAATTTCCTAATTTCCTAACTTCCTAATTTCCTAATTTCATGACTTCCTTATTTCCAAACTTCCTAATTTCCAAACTTCCTAATTTCCAAACTTCCTAATTTCCAAACTTCCTAATTTCCAAACTTCCTAATTTCCTAACTTCCTAATTTCCTAGTTTCCTAATTTTAAAAATTTCCTTATTTCCTAATTTCCTAATTTCCTAACTTCCTAATTTCCTAATTTCCTAACTTGCTTACTTCCTAACATCCTAATTTCCTTACATATTAATTTTCTAATTTCTTAATTTCCTTGTTTCATAATTTCATAATTTCCTAATTTTCTTTTTTTTTATTTTACTAATTTGCTAATATCATAATTTCCAAATTTCCTAATTCCCTTGTTTCTTAGTTTCCTAATTTTTTAATTTCCTTATTTCATAATTACATAGTTTTTTAATTTCCTTATTACATAGTTTTTTAATTTCAGTTTTTCTTGTTTTAGAATTTAAGAATTTCTAAATTTGTTTTCATTTATTGATTTCTTTATTTTGTTTATAATTGTTGTTAAAAGTTTTTAATTTATTGAATTTTAAGTTTTGAATATTTTTAAACTTTTTATTTTTTCATCGAAAGAACCTCAAGCGCGCACACCGTCAATCGCGCTCATACCGAACTGTCAACTTTTCTTGGGGGGGTCACGAAAAGAACACGCAACATTTCTTGACCGCGTTCCTTCCGATCAGCATACCGTACTTATAGGTGAAGGGATTTTGTTAAATGATCATTATATTGCATTATTATATTTAATTGATTATATAACCACACTATATTTTACACTTAACACATTATACAAAACACATATGAAACTGTAAACTGGAGCGTTTGGTACGGTATGTCCACGCATCCTTCCTCCCCTGTAGATTCTGTGAAATGTGATCCGTTCTCAGAATCCTCTCTGCGGTAAACACAACGTAGTAGGGCTGGCCGCTTTAATTTTTGCAATACATTTTCGGGTGTTCTCGGATGTACTGCAATTATTAATAATGACAAGAAAAGTGCTTGGGGCGTAATCTAATCACAAGACTTTCCAGCATGCTTTCATCGGACTGGCTGCGTTTGTGTTAGATTAGATTAGATTAGATCAAAATAGGTACTTGACATTCCCGTCCGTGAGTGGGAAGCGCTTATTTTGCTTCCAAAATCTCTGCATTTTGAAAACATTTTAGAACATTGAATTGTTTCAATAGTAAAACTATTTTGCCAACAATGAAAGTTTTATAGCAAATTGCTGAATAATTTTCGAATCGAATGGAACATTAATCGTGTCGATTCGATTAGAGGGAAGGAAGATATAAGCGTTTGATGGATGACGCACTATTCCAGGGCCATCGGCCCGGGTTTTTTGGAATGGCACCCCAGTAGCTTCGAGTAAGACGTAGTCTACGTCAAAAGCTGTGCAGATGGATACCCTTCGCCGTGTTAGATTGTTATGGGTCGTGGTTTACTGAAGCTACTTGAAGCTATACCGATGATTAATAAACCCATATAGACCCCCGTTGGTCAGGTAGATCATCAGGTCATAACTCCCGGGATTTCCTGGAGGACCCATAATAATCCAACATGGCGAAAAGTATCCATCGTGGTTCACTGAAGCTATCTGAAGCTATACCGATGGTTAATTCACCCATATAGACCTCCGTTGATCAGGTAGCTATATAGGCCATGACTTTCGGGAGTTCTTGGATACCCAGATTTGAGGATGGCCCTTTATCAGTGTTTTGTGGATGACCCTAGGGGGGTGCCACTTAGGTTCTGCCGGGTTTTTCGGGTCTGAAACCTCAGAAACCTCCTGAAACTTTGAGATCGGATTCGAACCCGATCCGAAACCTCGAAATTTTCAACCCAAATTGGTATGCTCCATGTAGCGTGTACAATGCTGTGGAGATGTCAAACGCGTTGCAATGTTTTGATAGATTTTGTTTTGACTGAAGTGAAGTGATTAGTTTTTCGCTTGAATGTGCTTTCAAAGGCAACATTGCTGACCAACATTTGCTTGGCCTCGGCCTTCAAATCTCTCCTGTTAACCGGTTGACCACTTCCCGGACCGGGCCCACAGGTTAGGCAGCAAGAACTTCCAGTGGCTTTCGGATGGCCATCCGTTCAAGGTGTGCTGGAGCGAATGCAACGTCCTTTCGATACCGACTGGCACTTGAAGAACCGGATTCTATAAGGGGATGACCCCTTATAGAAATGTTTCGTTTATTTGTAAATAAAATTAAAAAAGAAAACCCCGTTTTACGCCAAATCCCCGCAATAACACTCCCTCGATTTGCGCTAAAACCTCGAAATAACACTCCGAATTGCGTTCATACTTGATTGCTACCCCACTTTTGAGATTTATTGTACTCAGTTACATTAAAAAAACTGGTTTGAAAACACTGCACTGTTGCCCCCGAATAAGCCCCTGGTGGATTGAAAAACCTTCTTCTCAAATCAAATGCAACCGGAAGCAACCCGCCAATACATTCGTTTGCCGCAGTGCCCAGAACCCTCGCCAGAACTAGTTTTACAGATCGGAATCAAAAATTAGCCATCCTTACCTTTCATTTGCGGCCAAAAAATTTTAAATCGGTTAATTTCCATTTTTTGCGCGATTTCCTTCAACGTTCGACATTTCCAAATGTTGATCCAGCAAACAAAACAGCGCGCTGCTGACAGACCGCGGATGAACTTTTCTTTTGTTCTACAAGGGGAATTGGGGGTAAAACGGTCAAATTACCAAACATTGTTGTTTTAAAATTTGGCCATTCTAGTGCGTTTGAAAGGTCAAATTTGATGTAACAATGCCTAATTTACTGTAAAAATGAATTACGCATCATCAAAGTAGCGATATTAACGAAAAAATAATTATTTTTCAATTAAACCGAATGGCGCAGTGATCATTTAACCCCAATGAACCCCCGAATCTTTTTTCGCGGTGTTCATTCGCTCGCGCCAACTCGCGATCTCCGGGCGATGAACATTTCGCCCAATTTTGTCGCCGGCATCTTTCAATGAGAAGATTAATATGGAAAAGCAAATAAACGTGGTGACTGCTGCGAAACGGCGAGTGTAGTAGTTTAGTTAATGTGTGTGGTTTATTTTGATTACAAATAAGCGAGTTACTTGCCGACTTTTTAACAGACCGTTAATCAGGTAAATATTGTTGAAAAAGTTCGTGTTGCTTCGGTAATGTTGATTGAGATGAGTTTTATAGTTGCAAAAATTTGTTTGATTACCGCCGTAAAACGACTACTTCATGGAAAGATTTGGACGGTTGATTTTGGATAAATCAAGTACAGTCAACCCACATATTCGAAACACCCACAAATTCGGAACACTTTTGTGATAATTTATCAATAGCATGTCAAATGCATCTTTTCTGGTAGGGCGTCCAATTTTCCCGGGTTTTGAAATTCCCGGGAAACGGGAAAAATATTTTTGGAATCCCGGGAATTCCCGGGATCCCGGGAAATTTTTGAAGCAGTAATAAAATCAAAGTTTTCATTATATTTTTTATGTTTTTCAAGCCTAAAATTACAGAATTAGCTCAATACTGTTAATTGGTGATAATTCACACTTCAATCTTAACAAGGACAGCAGTTTTTAAGATAGCTTAAAATACATTAAAAAAATCGCTCTTTGATGTGCTTTGGAATTTAAATGAACCGCAATTTTTAATATTTTTCTTTCTTTTATTTATTTATAAAACATGACAACAAGAGCTTAAACAATTTCATTGAAACTGTCTAAAACAACAAGAAATAAAAAAAACAACACCTTAGATGAGTTTAGAATTTTATGTTTTATATTAAAACATATTTAAAAATTAAAGTCACTACCGCCAACTCGACGTCGTCGTGCTATCATGTCGCACCCGCCATTTTGACGTTCCGAGAAAAACGCGTTTCAATGTTTGACCTTGAATAAACAAAAACGAAAGCACGCATTGTTAACAATAACAAACACGTTTTGTTTGGCTGACCATTCTGTGCATTGTCCCGAAGTTTGGTTGAAGTTGGTTGCTGGAGTCCCGAGTTATAATTAAAAATGTTTACGGTAGTCTAACTTGTACGTGCGTCAAACGCATTCTGACCTGAAATCCCTTTGCCCTTTGTCGCACTTACATCAATTTTCAGGGAGTGACAAGATAGCACGACAGGATTGAAACTTCTTTTATATGTAGAGTGACAAAAATTTTCGGGGCTTTTTTGGTTTTCATTGAATATCTCAGGATTGAAATCGAATTTTGGGGATCTGTGAAGGTCAAAAGATGAGGCATTGTGAGCTGCACAAAATGGCGTTCTTAACTCAATTTGGCCCAAAATGCACGTACGACAACTTAGCACGACGGCGACGAACTGAAGATAATCGGGACTGCAGTCTGAATAGATACACTATTCCTGTTGTAACTAAAATCAATCAAATTATCAGAACATTATTTAGAAAATTGTTAAAACAGCTGTCTAAATTCCTTAATTTTGTCCTGATTTGCCACAAATGCCGGTTTTTGATGAAAAATAATTAAATATGATTTTTTTTTCAAGTTCAGAGTCATGAATATACTAAATAATACCAATTCTTTTTAAAATAAATTTAATTTAATAGAAATATTTAAAGCGTGAGGCACTTTGCGGATCTGTAAACTAAAATTTCAGCAATTTTCCCTAACAAGCCAAATTAATGCGAATACATGCCGATTACAAATTTTAATGCTTTAAAACTCTTATCGAGTACTAAGTATTCAACTATTCATCTATTTCCACAATCAAATCTAAATTTCCAAACCAAAATTTGATTTGTTTTCAATTTCGGGAATTCCCGGGACAAAATTAAAAAAATCCCTGGATTCGGGAATTCCCGGTTTTGGAAAAATCCCGGGATTTTTGTCCCGGGAATTCCCGGGATGGACGCACTATTTTCTGGCGACCTTTCTATTTTTAGGACCTTTATTTGAACATTCTCTTGCTATTTCACTAGCAAAAGTAGTTCTTTTTGAACAAAAACTGCATCTCGAGATTATTTTATTCAGAGCGGCAAAACACTGCCTTCAAATTGCCTGATTCATAATTGTGGGATGTTATTGTGCCTCCTGCAATTGTGGAACACCTGAATTTGACTGATATTTTCACAAAAATGTTATCAGACGAATCATAAAACATTACTTAGCTTGAGTTTCATTGGTTCCAGGGTGTGCAGTCATTATTTTGTAGAAAATATGTACTCCTGGGGAGAATCAAAGTTTGTTTACATCCGTAAGAAAAAAGTGTTCCGAATTTGTGGATTTTAAGGGTCAATGTTTTTCTTTGAAAATTTGATATAAAACGTAAAAAATTACAGTCGTTCAATACATTAATCGAAAGATCCCAAGTAAAGCTTTCACAAGAAGGTAAAAGCGTATCATTACGTTCAATTATCGATTTGCTATGATTTTTTTTTAACATTGGCCGATCTGTAAACTGTTCCGAATATGAGGGATGACTGTAACAATTAGCCGAATACGATACACAAAAAACTAACAAAAACTAAATGCAGCGATTATGCAGTAAGTTAAAAGATTGACAAAAGAGATCTGCGTGACATAAAACATTTTATGAAAGCACCATGAGCAGCAATGATTGCATTACCAACTCATCATTACTATCTCAATTTCGGTTGAAATTACGTTCCCACAAACAATGAGTCTAACCCGGCATTCATCAACCAAACCCCGCACCACAAACACATGCAGCATTGGAGTTGGATGCTGGTGGCGTGATAGTGGTAGGATGCGAAAAAAAAAAAACTCCACAGAAAATATCCCAGCGCAGTGTAATAATCCTTGAGTGCAATTTATGGAACCAGATAAAGTATATTTTATAACATTGTGGCTAGCCCGGGTGAGTGCACACTGAACCGCGTGAACATCCAGGAATTTATGGTATCGGAACCATTGATTTTTTTTGGTCTCTTTTCGGTGCGAATTGAAAGAGCTGAAAGTGAAAGAACCTTTAAGCTTTGAACTAGTGGAAGGGATTTGAATTTTTGATTGTCAATTTACCCAACCTTGCGGCAAATTATCATGGCACAATGTGCAAACATGTCATTACGGAACTTGCAAGTATCATCACAAATATGAACCGTGCATGAATTTCCATTTTCAATTCCGTATTTTCTGGTTTTACATTCGTTCTTGTTCCACATTGTTTCACACAAACGCACACACGTACACACAAACCGGATGTAGTACATCTACTGTCATGAATCAGCAAAAGAAACAATGGAGGGGGAAAAAGTTTCCTCACACTCACACAATGGCATTGTTAGTATCCTCGGTGAAAAAAAACACACACAGTACAGTAGTTAATTTGGTGGAAAATTTATGTCGAGTCATATTTGTCTCAAGTAACAAACGGCGATGAACGGCAAAGTATGGCACTGGGTTATTGATTGTGGCTCAGCCAGCAGCACCAGTAGTGTGACAGAGTGTGAATGGTGCATGAGTGAAAAGAAGGGGGGGAGGGGTTGGTGAAAAGTGCTCCATACGTCACAAACATTCGGAAAATTTGTTCTGCTTTCGTGCATTGCACGATACGACAGGAACCATCTGGGAAAATCACCCGGTTGAACAACTCCGGGCAGACGTGTTGCAAAGGGTACATTAAAATAATAAAAGAAATGTTTGGTACCAAAAATTAACGTGACGAATTAACGCAAAAATGGTGCAGAAATTAAATCTTATTTCAAACTCCTCCTTTTCTAAACAACTGAATGTAAAACTCGCTTTGTTCAACAATAGCAATTCGATTTTTATTGCATTTAGATTTCCATTGAATTGGAGGGCAAATTTATGGTAATGTATGTACATAAAATATCTACTTAAGCAGGATATACACACAGCCTAGTCTGGTGCGCGGCCGTGACAAATGGAAAAGTGTACCGTCTGATTGCGAAAAACCCGTCACATGACAGAAAACAACGCAGCAAAGAGTTTGAATTCTCGCTCCATATGCTGCTGCCGTCCAAATGAGATGCATTTTATCATGATTCTGGTCCGACGTTTATCGATTTATTTTAATTTCGCCAAAGCCTGCTGCTGCTTGTTTGGCGTGTCGTTTCCGCTTTCTGTAGGTGATGTGTGTGTGTGTGTGTTTGTGTGTCTTGGGAATGGCCCTTCCGGTCCAGAGAAATGCCGTTGTAGCCGTTAGTTGTGCATCTCACCGTAAGGGAGTGAAGCTTTAGGACAGGCCTGCCCAACGTCCGGCCCGTGAAGCCATTTCATCCGGCCCGCGACGGTTCTTCAAAAAAGTTCTATTCTATGTTCTGTATTCTATGAAATACTCAAAAAATGTTTTAATGTTTTGGCTGTTTTCACTTCTAATTGAATTGATTCTTTTTTGAGGATTTTTATTAAAATTTATTTTTCATAAACGAGTAAGCAAAAATGTTTTTTTTTCAGAAAAACTTTTTAATTATATAGTTTTGCTGGAAAAAAGCAAATTAATCATATTGAAAATAATGATCGCTACAAATATCTTTAAAATATTAAAAAATGTTTTAAATTGAGTCAAGAAATCAGATAGCATATTTTTTCATAAGTATCAATAATTCCAAGAAATGTGAAGAGTGACGAATTAAAAACTATCAGATATATTTTTTTCTACATTTTTTTTTTAAATTTCGCGTCTTTAAAATCATTTTGAAATGTTTTGTAAAATATTTGAATAAATTTGCAAACCAAAGCTAAAAAAGTTTTTTTCGTAAAGAAGCTTTGAATCCAAATTACGTTTCAATAAATTTTATCTTGTCTCTTGATTGTTCAAACTTGAAAAAACATGCAACGACGGAATTTGATTGTTTTTTTTTTTTTGAGTTTATGTTATCAGGCTATTTAATTTCAATCGAATAAACAATTACAATGCAATTTTAACCAAAACGAAATAAAAATAAATGAAATAAATACATCTTTCAAAAATATCTTTGTTTTTTTTTTCTTTCGTAAAATCAAGGTATATGAATCTTATTTGCAACACTAGTTTATTTATTTGTTTATTTGAAACAACCTAATAAAAAAATATATTTTATTTAACTATTTTCAGAATTATAAATTCTGTGGGTCTCGTGGCGCAGGGGTAGCGGCTTCGGCTGCCGATCCCGATGATGCTATGAGACGCGGGTTCGATTCCCGCCTTATCCACTGAGCTTCTATCGGATGGTGAAGTAAAACGTCGGTCCCGGTTTCTCCTGTCTCGTCAGAGGCGCTGGAGCAGAAATCCCACGTTAGAGGAAGGCCATGCCCCGGGGGGCGTAGTGCCAATAGTTTCGTTTTTTTTAAATTCTTAAATTCTTCAACGCCGCTATCTTGAATCACAAAAAATATATTTTTTTGGAGTAATATTTAAGGATAGAAACTTAAATTTGAAATTATAATATCTTTGATTTTTATGGTCTAAACTATTATGTTTTTATTTTGATAATTATTTTCATTTAGAATTTTCAAACATTTGAATTTAAATTAAAAACGTTACTTAATCCACCCTTAGGTGGTTGGTGCCTTCCTCACATTTAGAGGGTAATGCTATCCAAAATAGATACAAAAGGGCGGACCTTTCAGTGTTCTATCAACTTGATTCATTATTTATACCGTCAGACTGGGTATAGTCAGATCTTCATAATTCAGGGCTCTTATGTGCTTATAACTTTTGATAGGGTTGTCAGATCTGCAATCTATAAAACTCGTTGGAAAGGTCTTTTGATTACCTATCCAACGACCTGTCGCATGATAGATCCGGACAACGTTTTCAACAATATATATGAGATCCGGCCTGAAAGAAGTTCATAAATAACACTTAAGCGCGTATAACTTTTGATAGGGTTGTCATATCTGCAATCTTTTGAACTCGTTGCAAAGGGCTTTTAATTACCTATCCAACGACAGGTCGCATGATAAATCCGGACAACGTTTTCATCGAAATATATCAGATCCGGCCTCTAAAAGGTTCATAAATAACACTTAAATGCTTATAACTTTTGATAGGGTTGTCAGATCTTCAATGTCTTGGACGCGTTGGAAAGTTCTTTTGATTACCTATCCAACAATAGGTCGCATGAGAGATCCGGACAACGTTTTCATCGAAATATTCGAGATCCGACCTCCAATAAGTGCATAAATAACACTTAAGTGCTTATAACGTTTGATAGGGTTGTCAGATCTTAAATGTTTTTGACACATTGGAAAGGTCTTTTTATTACCTTTCTAAAAATGTATAGCATGACGGGTTTTCTTACAAAAACCACCCTTTTTACAATCTTCCGGACTTTTGTTAAAATCGTTTTTTTAGCATAACTTTTGAAGTACTTTACTAAACTTCATAATTTTCAATAGGGACTTATGGGACCCCAAGACGAATCGAATGAGACCAAAACGGTCCAAATCGGTTAAGCCAGTGCTGAGATAATCGAGTGCATATTTTTTGGTGCACAGACCCACATCCCTACACACACACACACACAGACATTTGCTCAGAATTTGATTCTGAGTCGATATGTATACATGAAGGTGGGTCTAGGAGGTAAAACTAAGAAGTTCGTTTTCTGAGTGATTTTATAGCCTTTCCTCAGTAAGGTGAGGAAGGCAAAACCTTTGAAATTTTTAAAGATTGTTTTATTTGGAGTTTTAAGAACCAGGTTTTTTTTATTTTATAATTTTGAATAGTGGTGCATTCTGCTAAAACGCTCAACCATACCACAATTAGATTTTTTTTTTAATTTTTGACTATTTGAATTTTTTGCTTTGATTTCGTAATTTTTTCTCATATAAATATTAGCATTTTAAAATTTCTAAAAAATCTGATTTATTTATTTTTAAGCTCCTCCGTGTACGCACGAGAGCAAGCAGCAGTCAAGTGCTCAGTGCTCCATCGTTTTTTTCGAATTTTTTCGCCGTAATTGATTGTGGTTACCCGCGAATTTGCTTCTCCAGCATGCCAAAGGCCGGCCGTGGCCGTGGCAGTTCGAGTGCGGCCTCGAAAAACCCGCGAAGTTCGTCTACCGGCCGTGTGCAAAAAGGTAAACAAACCAACGCCGTGTTGACCGCCATCGCGCAGGGGAGCGTGAGCGCAGAAGGTATCGACAAAAAGTTACTACATCCCGGATATGTTCCAAGATCAACAGTGCGAACCCGTTCCGGTGCCACGGTGCCATCATCCCCATCAGGAACGAGATCCAGATGCTGAGCGACGACGAAGAAAACAACAACAACAACACCGACGGTAGCAGCACTACCGACGACGACGACGACGATGGACGTGCACGCAAAAAAGTGTCGACGTCAAAAAAGAACAATTCTCCAGCGGAACGTAGACCACCTCCAATTTTTGTTTTGGACACGTTGGCGGACGATGTTGACGAGTTGCTGGAAGGCCTCGGATATTGTCTGAAAATTGGTAAGTCGGCAGTGCAAGTGATAACACTGGTGTTTGAAGAATTGAAGCGTAGCAACTTCAACTTCTACACATTCAACCCCGAGAAGCCCCCTGTTAAGGTCGTCTTACAGGGTTACCAAGACCGTCCAGTTTCCGACCTGAAGAAGCACATTTCGGACGCCGGAATAAAAACGAGGGAGATAAAAGGGCTCTCGCGCAAGACAACGGTAACAGGTACTCACATACTGTACCTGTTGTACTTCGACCGTGGCACCGTCAAGATCCAAGACCTGCGGCGGACTAAGACGCTGGACGGTTTTTGGGTAAACTGGCGGTTTTACACCAAGAACCCGACGGACGTAGCGCAATGCCACCGTTGCCAGAAATTTGGCTACGGCTCGCGGAACTGCAATCTCCGGCTCCGCTGCGTGAAGTGAGTCACACCTCTCGGAGGCGGGGGACAAGGCAGATCAAACCAAGCCGCGCGTAAAGTGCGCGAACTGCGGTGGTAACCATACCGGCAATTACCGCAGATGCGTCGCGCGCAAGGCCTACCTTGAGGAGCAGGAAAAGAGGAAGAAGAAAGCAGCAGCGTCCCACCCTCCTCAGCGAAGTACGAGCGCAGCCGTTTTCGCTTACGGTTCCAGCGGAAAACTCAGCGTTCCCTCCTGGTTGGGAGCGTTCGTTCGCCAGCGTGGACGCTGCCGGTAGTGGTAGTACGGCCCAGAAAGAAGTCACCGGGGAAGATCTCTTCACCCTGCCGGAGTTCTTTGCTCTCGCCTGGGAGATGATGACGCGGTTTCGGAGCTGCCGGAACAAGGCGGAACAATTTCTGGCCCTTGGGGAACTGATGATCAAACACATCTACAAAGGATAAATAACCTATGATCTAGATATAAGCTTTCTCTTCCTCTATCCCCTTTCCTTTGCAATTTATGTAAGTTTTTTTTTTCTTACTCTTGCTAGTGCCTTAGTTAAAGAGTTAATTGTTCCAAAATGGATTATGATGCAACACACAGCTAAAAGGAACTCCAAAACTCTGTTATGCACTTCAAAATAACTCATTGTATCTTGATTATTCACCAATAAAACCGAATTGAATTGAATTATTTTTAAGGCTCTCAATGTGAAAATATTAGTTTTTTATTATTTTGTATCTATGAATTTAATCTTTTCCGAATTTCCGATTTAGATTATTTTTTTTATTTTTTTAAATTTATTGCGTTACAGATGTTCTTCTATGTGAAATAGCCATAATTTATTTATGTTATACTGAATATTTTTTTTTTGCAATTCAAAAAAGTATTTTTGATTTCTTATATATTTAACCTTTTTTCGTATTTAAAAAAAAACTCTCATTACTATTTTTTTTTCTAAGGTAAAAGTTTTAAACTGTTTTTAATTTATAATTTCTAAATATGCATAATTAATTTCAAGTGAATAATAAATGGTACTTGCTTGATTTTCGAAATAAAATGTTGAGTTGCATAAAAAATAATACCCGCGTTGTTGAGTTGCATAAAAAATAATACCCGCGTTCTTGAGATAAAGTTTTTTCAACAACTAACTTTTTCAACACTTTGTTTTATTTGAAAATAATTTAAAATCTTTAATACCCATTTGAATAAATCCACTCAACTGTGTACAATGTTGCAGAAAAAGTACTGGAACGCGCCCCAGGCAAAAGTTTTGCCGCTTCTCTCTTTGCAGAACTTCTGCAAAAGAGAGAGTTAAAGAGAGCGAGCTGAAAAGTACGGGAACGTGCTGCATAAAAGTGACTTATGCTGGCTGCAGAATTCTGCAGAAGCTGCAGAAATTCGGCAATTCTGCAAGTACGGGAATAGACCTACTGTGTGACATGATCGACCAACCCGGGCAGACGGTTATAACAAAATTCATGCCATTTCAATAACAAATACTGTTAAAATAACAGAAAATGATATGGAATCTTCTTGAAAAATCTATTTTTGCATATGAGTTTAAGAACAATTTATGTTATCATAACAAAATTTGTTATTGGTCCGATATTGGTTGAAAGCCAAAACAACTGAGGAATAATTTTTTTGTTATGGAAGAATACCACCAATTGTTATTGGGATGATCGAATTAGTTGTTAAAATAACAAAAAATAATAACAAAGATTTGTTCGATAAATAACTCAAAATATTATTAGTCTGTTATTACAATAACAATCAAATAACAAACAAATCATAACGACGAATAACAAATCCTGTTATAAATAACGTGAAATGTTATCGGCCTAGTATTTTCAAATATCAAATAATGCTATTCCCAAGTTATTTCCGTCTGCTCGGGAAATCGCTGGCCTCTCTCGAATCCTGATAACTCAAGATCAGTTGCGTGCTGTCGATTCAAGCGATTTGATTAGCACTGAGTGAGTGTTTTCTGAAAATGAAATCCGTAATAGGAAATAGTTAGGGAAATATTGAAAATTTAACTGGAAAGAACATTTTCTCGATTTTTCAAGATTAAATATCGTCTTTATTTGTACATTGTTACGTTATTTCATGTAAACAGTGTTTGCCTTGATTATCGTGTTTATTGTTACCTATTATGGACACTTTGAACGTCAAACTATAACACAGAAACCAAGCCGATAAATAGCCCGCGTTTTTCTCTACCGCTGAAAATTTTTACCAAAGAAAATACAGTTTTTACAATACATAATTTGAGTTCAAAATGATCAGTCATTTTGAGCTAAAACCTTTAGAATTATTTATATTCGTGAAACAAAGTTTAAAAGCCTACTTAACAGATAATGCTTGACTGTCTCACCTTTCCAGAAATGCCAAATTTAGTTATGTTATGTTTCAGAAGAGAAACATAGAAAGTTGCAGGTAAATAACACATTTCTGAAACTGTTGGTAATCCAACAAAATACAAAAAATGCCGTTTTTCAAATTATTGCATTAATCTTTCTGTCACAAAATAAACTTTAAATGATAACAATGTAATTGTTTCTCTCACAAACGCGCCAACCCTTTAATCTGGTCTACTCGTTTTGAATTCATGTTGTTTCGCATTCCCCGCATCGTGGTGCTCGCACGATGCAATTGCGAGGGTGGTAATTTTCTCCGAGTGGGCTGTTCCAGGGCCGGCAACTGTGCAAAATTGTATTTTCTGTATCAATGTGGGCAAGGGCACGACCATGCTGAGCACGCGGCTCCTATTGCAATGATTTTGCCAAGCTTGAAGTTGTTTGCTTTATTTATAGGTGAAAGGAACGCCCTCGGGGTTGCCCCAACTTTGTAGATTAAATTTGCTGCTAAATATTGCCTTGGGACTAGTGCCGGTTTCGTTTTTGAGTGTGATTATGTGTTTTTCCATTAATGAACATAACTGTTTTGCCGGTGTTTTTGGGCACGTGTCCAATTTTGCGGTGGATATTGTTTAATTGGTAAACTATTGAAATGATGTTTCATGTGCTGGTGTGAATTAGATTTGGATATGCGTGGACCGAAAATTTAATGAAAGGCAAACAAAAGACTTGACGTGGCATTTCCATTTTGAAACTGAATGAACATTAAATAATGGCTCGATCTGTCTGTAACCCACTTCAATCGTTTTGTTATGAGTAGGGGAACCAAATCGCTCCAAAATTCCCAAAACGTCCCCCATTGAATGGTTTCGCATTTCAATTGAGTTCCAAAGCATTCAATTAAAACCCAGGTGGCCAAATTCAACGCTTTCCACACCTGTTGAGGGTGTACTTCAGGGCAACAAGTGTAAATTGGGCGCTTTCGTGATTAATTAAACCGACCCACCCTATCTGTCTGTCCGTTAAACAAAGGAAGAGAGGATTTCATCACAGTCAAAACGACCACCAACAGGGCAATGGAACCGACCCAATTTCGTACGAAATTCTGTAAACGATATCCTTTCTCTTCTTCAAATAATGAACGCATTGTCGAGCGTTCATAGCATGATCACAGTTTACTATTGCGAACGGAAGTTCAAGAGTTTTGTAATTATACTCTTCAGGATGCACAAATGCTGCACCATATTTGCATAGCCTCTCGCTGGGGGAAAAGTGTAAACTCATCGAAACTTTGCGTAGTTGTAATATGTTGCTGAGTTTAGAAAGTGTACAAGGCAGATTTTTTTTTGCTCCGTAATCCCCGAAGGAGCGTTCTAGCATGACGTTACAAAGGTAGGCAGTTTTGAATACCTCACTGTTAAAAAATCTATCCTAATTTATATCTTCGGGAAAATCAAAGTTTGTGCTTACTCAAGAGTAACTGTGTAAACCTCATTATGTTGTGAAACTAGTTATAATGGGCAAAACAATACAACCTTTATGGACGCTCCCCCAAACCTGTGCCTCACATCAAGTGGCTGTTGCCATCGTACGCATCATACTACGCTGAATTTTGTTGTCAGCCGTTCGTCGAGGTGCTACAGCACGTCCCATCCATCGTCATCGTCATCAACAGCATGGATGGATGCGGATGCTGCTGGTCCTGGTCCTGGTTAGTTAGTGTTTCTGCTCGATAAGTTGGCATGAGTTGGTTGCATCACCAACTGCAGGAACCACGTGCTCTGAACTCTGAAAACTCATTCTGGCTGGTTGGCAGCACCATCGGCAAATATTGGCTGGAATAGTTTTCATTTCAACTATCGGTACAACTTTTTGTTTAGGTGGAAAAGCTTGAAATATTGAAAAGTTTTCAGTAGCTGTGCTTAAAAAACTGTGTTGGGTGACAAAAAATATTTAAATTTTGAAAATATCTAGTGAAATTAAGGCACTTCCTTCCAATCGAAAACATAAAACATAAAACATAAAACATAAAACATAAAACATAAAACATAAAACATAAAACATAAAACATAAAACATAAAACATAAAACATAAAACATAAAACATAAAACATAAAACATAAAACATAAAACATAAAACATAAAACATAAAACATAAAACATAAAACATAAAACATAAAACATAAAACATAAAACATAAAACATAAAACATAAAACATAAAACATAAAACATAAAACATAAAACATAAAACATAAAACATAAAACATAAAACATAAAACATAAAACATAAAACATAAAACATAAAACATAAAAAATAAACCATAAAACATAAAACATAAAACATAAAACATAAAACATAAAACATAAAACATAAAACATAAAACATAAAACATAAAACATAAAACATAAAACATAAAACATAAAACATAAAACATAAAACATAAAACATAAAACATAAAACATAAAACATAAAACATAAAACATAAAACATAAAACATAAAACATAAAACATAAAACATAAAACATAAAACATAAAACATAAAACATAAAACATAAAACATAAAACATAAAACATAAAACATAAAACATAAAACATAAAACATAAAACATAAAACATAAAACATAAAACATAAAACATAAAACATAAAACATAAAACATAAAACATAAAACATAAAACATAAAACATAAAACATAAAACATAAAACATAAAACATAAAACATAAAACATAAAACATAAAACATAAAACATAAAACATAAAACATAAAACATAAAACATAAAACATAAAACATAAAACATAAAACATAAAACATAAAACATAAAACATAAAACATAAAACATAAAACATAAAACATAAAACATAAAACATAAAACATAAAACATAAAACATAAAACATAAAACATAAAACATAAAACATAAAACGAACCATCAAAAGACGAGGAAGTTAAGCAGATCGGCAACCAACAGGTCACCGGTATCGAGAACCAAGAAGTGTACACTGAAACCCTTGAGAGATCCGAGTTCAAAATATGGATCATCTTGATTATGGTGGGAATCCTGCTACTACTCAAGATATGAATGGAAAAAATGGAAAGACGTAGCATACAGAAGAGCACGAGAGCTGGCTGCAGCATTAGCATTAGCATTAGCATTAGCATTAGCATTAGCATTAGCATTAGCAATAAAGGTCGCACAATTCCGGATGGCTGCACAACGCTTATCTTCCTGTTTAACTGTAATTAAACGTATGATAGCACTAGACTCTCATCCGGTTACAATATTCCAACACGGGAGATACCATGTTTTCCTCTTTAGATGAGCGTGTAATACTATCCAGTAAGATAAGGGGCTCCTGGCCGGTACCTTGCTAACCTCGGGGATTGGAAGGTATGTTAGTAAACATCTATCTAGAATGCGCAGAGATCTCTACGTCACCTAGTGGTATAGATGTTTGTAGGGAGGTTTTGGACTCAATGTTAGTAAATTGAACGTTTGCTTTTTTAACACCATCACCACCACCACCAAAACCATACCATCACCACAAAAAAGCCATGCTAGATTTTAATACAAATACATTACAAAACGAACACAACAATAAAACCATCTTCCTGGCCCTGCTGCCCACAGCACGAGAGCTGGCTGCAGCCATCAAAAAATCAACAAATAGGAACACCAGAGTCAACATCGACGAGTGACGAGATGTCAGGAAAAACATAAAACAAAGTGTTAAAATAAGAAGTGTTTAACCTATTCCAAGAGACGAATGTTCACTTGTGTAAAAGGTTTTTGGCTTTTTGTTGAATATCAAGGAATCGAATTTTGGAAATCTGTGAAGGTAAATTAGGACGTGCGAACACGACGAAAGGATTTTTTTGCACTAAACTGTTTTATCATTTTGCAAATTTTTAATCGAATTAAGATCATTTTGGTCTTGTTTGCCGCAAAATAGTGTATCATTTATTTATTTATTTATTTATTTATTTATTTATTTATTTATTTATTTATTTATTTATTTATTTATTTATTTATTTTATTTTCTATTTTGGATAATTTGATGAACCTTCAAATGCGTAATAAATAAATGTGAGCATGAGAGACCACCCATGGTTGCCCTTCTGTTGCTGAACAGAACCGTAATATCCTTTCTGCACTACTGATCATAGGCTTCGACGATCAAGTGGTGTACAAATGCGTAATAAATAAATGAGTAATTCTCGCTGAAAGTGGACCACTATTTACACAAGGTGCTCAAAAATCAAATGCAATGTACTTTTCCAATAGCCCCCACCAAGTTATGAACGAAACCATGTTTGGTTGGTTGAATTTTTCCTCACCTCGGCGCCACGAAGCTACAACATTTTTTTAAATTGGTAATTTTGTGACTTGAGCGCGTCTACAAAATTGCTAATAACTTTGCAAAACTTCAACGAATCCTCAATGTTTAGGGGTGTTTTGGAAAGGAAATGAGCAGAGCTTTCGAATGCACTTGTCAGAAAAATACCGTTTCATACATTTTTTAGCCACAAAACACCAATGTATTTTTAAAAGTCATTTTTGAAGGCCGGCGCCCCGCTTTATCGAAAAACTGACAAATCCATTCGAAAGCTGAGACGATTTCACATAAAGGACCAATAAATCTAAGGTGTATGTTCCTCCTATCTTTTTTAATCTAATTTTGATTCTGCGAGCACAGCGCTCCGTTCGCATTTCGGGCACCCAAAATGTTGCAATTTGCTTGCCCCATTTCAAGGTTTTGTCAAAAAATAAAGGTGCTCACTTTTTAAATGATAGTTTATTGTCCAAGGATCAAAATGCACTTTCGATAATTGACCAATATTTATGTTTTTGGGTTCTTCCAGGCAATTTAATGTCGAAAAATTGTTTTTTTTTTACTTTTTTTTTGTAAAATGCTCACTTACAATTGGGTGGACTTTTTTTCAGTAGAACTAATGAATGTAGCATGTAGGAAATTCTCTACGAACATTTTTCTTTAAAAGAAAACGTAATTTCGATACTCCAGTGCCAAGATATTTTAGTTTTAGTGAGAAAAAAAAAGTGCCAATTTTACAAATTTCTCGGAATCAACAACAACGGCCTATTATTTACATGCGGCATATGTTTTAGAGGCCAGAGTATGGTTTCTTATAGTTATTTTGGTCGCTGAATTCGGATCTGGAATCAAATTTCAGATTAACAGTTAAATTCGGAGCCACGCCCAAAAGTTATTTTCGGTAATATGCTGTAATTTTAATCGCTAGTGAATTCGGTCATATTTCAACTTTCGCTCACCTTTAATTGATATTTTACTCACGGATTTTTTTATGGAGATTGTTTTTTTCAACTTCTGATTGTTTTAAGAGGCCTCGTGGCGCGGTGGTTAGCGGCTTCGGCTGCCGATCCCTAAGTGGCTATGGGGAATACACGCAAATAATATTTGAGCGTGGCTAAAATATCACGGTTCACTGTTAATCTGAAATTTGATTCCAGATCCGAATTCAGCGACCAAAATAACTATAAGCAACCATACTCTGGCCTCCAAAACATATGCCGCATGTAAATAATAGGCCGTTCTTGTTGATTCCGAGAAATTTGAAAAATTGGCACTTTTTTTCTCACTAAATCTAAAATATCTTGGCACTCGAGTATCGAAATTACGTTTTCTTTTAAAGAAAAATGTTCGTAGAGAATTTCCTACATGCTACATTCATTAGTTCTACTGAAAAAAAGTCCACCCAATTGTAAGTGAGCATTTTCCAAAAAAAAGTAAAAAAAAAACAATTTTTCGACATTAAATTGTCTGGAAGAACCCAAAAACATGCATTTTGATCCTTGGACAATAAACTATCATTTAAAAAGTGAGCACCTTTATTTTTTGACAAAACCTTGAAATGGGGCAAGCAAATTGCAACATTTTGGGTGCCCGAAATGCGAACGGAGCGCTGTGCTCGCAGAATCAAAATTAGATTAAAAAAGATAGGAGGAACATACACCTTAGATTTATTGGTCCTTTATGTGAAATCGTCTCAGCTTTCGAATGGATTTGTCAGTTTTTCGATAAAGCGGGGCGTCGGCCTTCAAAAATGACTTTTAAAAATACATTGGTGTTTTGTGGCTAAAAAATGTATGGAACGGTATTTTTCTGACAAGTGCATTCGAAAGCTCTGCTCATTTCCTTTCCAAAACACCACTAAACATCAAGGGTTCGTTGAAGTTTTGCAAAGTTATTAGCAATTTTGTAGGCGCGCCTAAGTCAAAAAATTACCAATTGAAAAAAATGTTTTAGCTTCGTGGCGCCGAGGTGAGGAAAAATTCAACCAACCAAACATGGTTTCGTTCATAACTTGGTGGGGGCTATTGGAAAAGTACATTGCATTTGATTTTTGAGCACCTTGTGTAAATAGTGGTCCACTTTCAGCGAGAATTACTCAAATGTAACTGTTTAGTTTGAGATTTTAAGTGTTCAAGTACTTCAACAACAAAACAATTGTTGAAATGTTAGCTACAAAAAATTGAGATCTAAACCACATAATTAGTTTTGCTTCAAAGAGGTTTCATGATACAAGTGGGTGTAGAAAGCTTAACGGAATTATTTAAATTTATTTAAATTTGGGCAACCAACCAAAATTTAATCTACATGAATGATGCATACACACATTCGTTATGCTGACGAGTGCAAAAAGTCAACATAAATTTCGAATGCTCTTAATTTAGGCACATTCTATTTGCTCAACACTTACGCTCTAATTCACTGTATTGTGTTTTGTTTGAAGCCAACAGCCTTCCCAGATTCGTTCCTGCTGCTCCGGCCACGGGTGGGAGGTGATTTAGATTTAATTAAACTCCGTATTGATTTACCGGTATTTATTCGATGGTATCTGCTGTTTTTGCATCAATTAGGCCTGATTATGTTACCGGCTGAGCGCTCTCTCGTATAAATACATTATACAATTATCGGATACAAACTATAAACACCCGGCTCTAATCCACATGAGTGACTTTTGCCCTTCCGGCAACGACCGACGACCCGAACAGCAAAGCCTCAAACTATCCTGCCAAAGCTCGGGAATGTGATCAATTTTACATGCTCTCTCTCCCAACCAACTACAAAAATGTTGTTTGCTTCGAAAACAACATGCTTCCTGGGACATCGAAATTGGGCCCAGCCCACAACAAGGCACACACAAGTCCTCACATGGGAAAGTTAGGGATGACGGACGAGGCTGAACGTCCTGACTGGCTTGGCTCGGACTGCAGCAGAGAGTCCAGTTTGGGACGTAATTGACTAGTACAGGAGGCAGGAAGATTGTGGTTGGGTGGGGGTTGGGAACATCTTGGGAACATTTTGAACAGTTATGTCTTGTTGGGAAGTTTTTCGCATGAGCAAAAGCAAGTGTTGACTTCTTGTGCGAAAATTTTAACAGCGCACAGGGATTGCAGCAAATTGTTTGGAAATCGAACATTAATAAGTTTTCTTGAAATTTCTGCTATAAGTTATGAATTTTCAAATAAAAAATCTTCTTTTTTTTTGCAATAAATTTTGAAAATCTCTGTTTTTGCTACCATTTACTTATTTCAGTGCTGAAAAATTCAAATGTTTTTTGTTCATACACAATACACATGGACGACAAAATAAAGAGGAGAAATCCTTTTCAATAGTGTTGTTTTTGGTTTGCTATCATTTTATGTGTAATTTCACTTTTTCCTACAAATTGTGGTACAAAAGAGGTAAAGTTACACTATCATTTAGTAGAGCATTTTTTTAACATTTCCGAAAGTGGATTCAAAATGATATTTTACGGATTTTGAAAATTCTTAGATTCTTTTCTATGAAACTTCATTCTGTTTAATGTACCTATACACTAAAAAAATATTTCCGAAGGTTACATTATTTATGATGTATTACTTTTGTTCGTCATTAAACATTTAAATTTAAATGCAATTTCATGTAAATTTCCAACAAATTATTCGTAAAAACATGAACGTAAAAACGTTTAAGTCGAATCTCAAGTTTACGTCAACTGAGTTCACATGTGATTCATCTTTTCCGTGTCGATTAAATTCACGCTTTTTTTCTGTGTAGATTTCGAAAATCGATTCCATCGAACAAGTAACACTGTTGGATGAACATTATCTATGTAATTGAGAATCATTTTAGTTTCATTCAACCCAATGTCACCCCTTCTAAGGGTTAAGATCAATTTTCAAATGATTAGCATTGAAGGTAGAGTTCATTAAAGTCATATGTAAGAAAATATTGGTAAACTATCTAAGATCAATCCTACGTTAAAAGATTTTCGATATCTTTTTGATGGCTTGTTTGTTATTTACTAATTAAAAAGGTGTAAATTATTTTGCGGTTTGATAGGTTTAAAATTTAGTTTATTTTCATAATTATGATGACATAAAACTTTTTAGGTAAACACCAATTCTTATGAATTTTCTCATTAAAAAAATAGTTTGAAACGGAAAACCAACTGGAACGACTCATTTTGACAAATTTCTACTAAAACAGAGAAATTAGTGTCAAAAAATAAACTTTTAAAAGTTATAGAATCAATATTTATTTTTTTCATTAACTTCTAGATTTTGAGAAGATTTCTGTTGGAACTTTTGCGTCGTGATCTTTACTGATGACATTACTTATTATTTTTATTAAACTATCAAATTATTTTTATGAATAAAACCGTTTCATATGTTTTTACAATATTTTTTTATTTACTAAACCTCAATTTAAATGATTTTTTTTAAATAAAATGCAAAAAACTTAATAGAAAAGCAGTTCTCTAGAAATTCGCAAAAAAAAAAACATCCAATGTACTTTTTCATTTGTATGAATCTTTGGCCTTATGTCCAAATAAGCCATTTTGCATCATTAGTTTCTTAATTCAAGTCTCCATACAAATTTGAAGGCTTTCCATGCTATGAAAAGATTCGAAAATCTGTATTTTTAGAGAGGGAACTATTTGGTGTCTTTGGAAAGTTGTGAATCAAAAAAAAAAAATAATAAAAAAGTTGTAGATTATGATTAAGAATATTCAGGAAAAAAAGCTACACTAAAAAAAATAGTAACTTAATATCACAAAAACTTGAATGTTTCAACCTTTAAAACTCCTTTTATTCTTTTTTTATGTATTTTGGTGGACAAGATTAGAATGACCAATTGGGTCCTTAAATGAAGCTTAAATTGCTGATATTATTGTTTACAGCGATAAAGCTTATTTTTCTGAGTACAATGACCCTTTGTACGACCACAAAGAGTTTAAAATGGATTTTTAAATCAATTTTGAAAAATTAACCTCGCGGTCCTTCTTGACAGCTCGTTCCAAGGGGACCATAGTTGATCCATCGAAAAAATGTTGTCTTGTCAATATTTTTATTGCATTAAAATGAAAAAAAAGGGATCAGAAATGGGTTTTAATCGTGTTTTTTACCGTTGTACATAAAAATTTACATAGGGCTTTAGTACCCAATTAAGATTTTTTTAAGTTCTACACAATTTACCCTCAATCAATGAAATATTAAACCATCCATCATATTTTTAATGTTAAAAGGTAAAACATAAAACAAAATTTTCAAAAAAGCTAGCTTGTTGAACAACAACTCTTACAAAAACTGATTCACCGTTTACAATGAAGCCGTCAGTTATAAGTTGTTTATAAATGATAAAACTTTGCTGAAATGATACTGATTTCAATTTTCCATATATTTGTAAAAAAATCAATCTGAACTGTAAGTCACTTTCAGTGACATGAACGAAACCAAAAGAGAAGTTGTAAGTTATTCTATTGTGAGGAAGATGCCAATGGTTCACCACTCTTGAACAGAAGCATTTACTTGAATATTTTACAAATTTAAATAGCCACAGCCCAGTATTGAAGGCATTCGAGTGCTCCTTCTGTTCATTACATTTTCGTCTGGTTGCATCCAATCTGAGAACTTTCTATTGACTTTTCGAGGCTTAATTTAAAGAAACAATTTCGGTTAACTTTGACATCACAACCTGGCGACAGAGGACTGTTGGAATTTTCTAAAGAGCCACACACAGTCACATTTTCAATCGGTTCTTGTGGAAATTGGGAGCTCATCTGGTTAGGTGTGGGCTGTGTGTGTGTGTGTGTGGTAGGGTATCAATTTTCAGAAGCCATTAGCAACGAGAGGACTTGAGAAAGTGGTGCGGATGAAGATGAAGAGTGTGTTTGAAATTCAAATACCTACTCGCTTTTGTTTTTTGGGGGCAAGGAAAAGATATCACTCGAGGGAGAGAACCGATCGTTTTGTGGGTGATATCACACCCACCGTCGGCATCGTCATCACACATGTACAGCGCACTTGAACGATTCACAAGCTACCCCCTCGAGCCTTGTGCCATTCATGCTATTTATATCGAGTGTGGACCCAGTCAACTTCAAGCATCCCTTTCTGGAAGGAGCGTTGAAAGGGGAGTTGTTGTTTTTTTCGGTTGTTATATCATCACAGAGGATCCGGTTGCAGTTTCATTGATTGGATGAGGCTGGCACAAGTATCCGGAGCTGAGAAGGAAGTGGAAGAATTAAGCTCAAGTGTTGAATCGATATTTATTTATAAATTTGAGGCTTGTGATGTGTGTACACCAAGAATGTTTTGAGTTTTCAATTAAAATGTTTTATCTTAAAGCTTTAATGGTCAGCTTATTGAATGTGGTTGATCTTTAACTAGGAAGTATTTGAAAAAATCTGAATTCAATCTTAGCTTTAACTTTTGTTTCTTTCAAATTCTGTTATTTTCAACAATATATTTGCTTTTAAAACAATCAAATTTTGTTTCTATGCACTCCGTATAACATCCTGAAAGCAATTTTTTTGCTCAAGCTTCTCAAACAAAATCGAGACCTTTCATTCATACTAGGTTAAGACACTTGTTACACATGATCATAAAAAAACACTCTGGTAAAAGAGATTCTTTTTCCATATCTATTGAAATTTCTGCCTCCAATAGCTTTATAACAAGATGATCCAATGTTGACAGGAAACAAATTACTTCACTTCTAAATCCGGCCTTACCTTCTATCCCTCTCTCCCGCAGGTCAATTTCCCGTCCGTCTTGCGTAACCCAATCCACCCGCGGCCCAACAATGTCAACGCGGCGCGCCGGACCACCCCAGGGGCTGCCGATGTCGGCCCAACTTCCGCTGCCGTACGAGAACGAGAAGAAGCAGCGCAGCAAGTGCATGTCCTTCGTGTGCTGCATGTGGAAGGTGTTCACGTGCATTTTCTCCCACGTGACGCTGGTGGCGATGGTCGTTGCGTACTGCTTCCTGGGCGCCGTCACGTTCGAGCATCTCGAGGCTGAAAATGAGCGAAATGTAGGTATAGAAGAAGGGCAGGTGGACGTGTGCCGGAAGTTTAATGCATCGCTGATTAGCTTTAGCTAACTAGTTTTTTGATGCGATCTTTTGTGGCACTAGGTACAAGATCTATGAAAGATTGACGATGGCTTGTTCTTGAAATGCAACAAGTAGGTGTATCAGAGAACTTAAACGCTCTACAGCATTGCCTTTGCGTTCTCGATTGCGATTTCAACTCGAAACTAGGCGTCCGAAGTGATTGTTGAGGCAATTGCAAACCTCTTTTTACACCTAAGCTACCATCCACCCCGGGATTCAAACTGACGACTTTTCGATTGTGAGTCTAACTGCCTACCAGCGACTCCACCGAGGCAGGACCCAGGGAGACGACTCTGTATTTCCACAAATGCACTGGACACTATTTGCCGCCACAAATCGCTCTGGGAAACTTGATCTCTTCATTTTTAAAATTATTAAAATTAAAATTGTTTTGTTTAGTTTCCGTACATGGATTCTTTCAACATATTTGAAGATGACTTACTGCTGCTTGAACCATTTTTCTAATATTTTGTTAAAAAAAGTTACTTTACTTACTTATGCGTCCTGCTCCCCAGTGGAGCATAGGGCCGCGTTGAAGGATTTCCACTGTTGACGATTCTCTGCTTTCGCCTTCACTTGGCGCCAGCTTAACGTCCCGTCAACAGCACTGATTTCTTGGTGGAGGCTTCTCCGCCATGAGCCTCTTGGTCTGCCCCGACCGCGTTGTCCTTGAGGGTTCCAGTCCAGCGCTTCTCGGCAGATCTCATGCGCATCCTTCCGTAGCGTGTGGCCGATCCATCTCCACTTGCGCTCTCGGATCTCAACGTGAATGGGCCTCTGCTGACACCGCCGATGCAACTCCGCATTCGATACCCAGTTTCGGGGCCACCAGGCGCGAAGGATATTGCGTAGGCAGCGGTTCACAAAGACTTGTAGCTTCGACGTGTTCTGGCTCGATACGCACCAGGTTTCACTCCCGTAGAGCAACACCGACTTGACGTTCGAGCTGAAGATCCGTAGTTTTGTGCGCAAGCTGACTTGGTTTGATCGCCACAAGGTGCGCAGACCCGCGAAAGCACCTCTGGCCTTCTTGATCCGCGTGGATATGTAGAGCTTGGTACCACCATCAGGCGCAATCTGGCTACCAAGGTACTGGAAAGTGTCGACCTTCTCAACGTTTTCACCAGCTACCGTGAAGCCTTGAGCGCGTTCCGTGTTCACTGCCATCGACTTGGTCTTGGAGACATTGACTTTCAGACCCGCCGCCGAGGAGCATGCAGCTAGGTCGTCCAGCTTGTTCTGCATGTCGTTTCCTCTCTGCGAGAACAGCACAATGTCATCCGTAAAGTCGAGGTCGTTGAGATGCTCCATCCTAATCGGCTGCCAAAGCAGCCCACGGTTTTGCACACGGTCCAACGCTCCAGCTAACACCTCATCGATGACGATGAGGAACAGTAACGGCGACAGGATGCATCCTTGCCTCACCCCAGCTACCACCCGGATTGGGTCCGACAAGACTCCGTTATGCACAACACGGCAAACGAAAGCCTCGTACTGTGCCTTGATGAGGTTGATGATCCTCTCTGGGACCCCCTTGCGCCCAAGGGCTTCCCACAGGTTTTCGTGGTCGAGACGGTCAAACGCTTTTTCATAATCAACGAAGACCAGATGGAGAGAATCCAAGTTTTAAAATAAGTTTTTAAATATTTTTCATTTTAAACATGTTATATTTTGTTAACCTGGTATTATGTGAAATTTGATGAAAAAGAAACATATTGCTTGAGATTTCTTCAAATGGGGAATCAAGAAACCCCTAATATTTTGAAAATGCAATTATTATTATTTTTTATGTTTGGCATGATTCGAAGAGTTCATCTAATAAAATACCCTTATCAGCCAAACATAGTTGAATGTTTGAGCTTTTAAATCATGCGATAAGTTCATAGTTTTGTGATAAATTGAGAAAGTTATATGCGATGCACAAAAGGATTTTTTGCCTTATTGTGCTATTCAAATCAAAAAAAGGGAAAAAAAAACTCGAAAAAATTTGAATTGGTCCAAAGACATAATTTTAACAAAATTGAAGAGTATCGTCTCGTCTCGATTTTGAGTTAGTGTGCGTGCGTGCCGGTGCAGGAGCGGCCGTGGCTGACTGGTTACGGTGTTCGCTTTGTAAGCGAATGGTCCTGGGTTCGATGCCCATCTGCTTCCAATAAGAAAGTTTAAGACTTAGAAATACTTGAAATACTGAATAAGAACGAAAAATCAAAGTTGCTCGAGGTGGGGTTCGATCCCCCGTCCTTTGGATTGGTAAGCAAAAATGCTAACCACTACGCCATCACGGCTTTGTGAGATATGACTGGAATAAGGAATACTGTTACTACCAACTATATACGCGCTGGGTCCTTGTCCATTTGACAAGGGTTCGGAAGTTCTAAATAACGTTTGAACCCGATTGGTGCAAACGTTCTTCAGGGCGGGGCTTGTCGATAAAGCTGAAGTACCTCGCGCTCGGCTAGCCAGCGTAGAAATGGGTCACCGAAGCTCGGCAGAGCTAACACCTTCCAAATGCCTATGCGAGTTATTTGCATGTATATAATTTAGATCTAAAAATACATGGAAACAACTCAATTTGTAAGAAGTGGCCGCGTGGTCCCGTTTGGTTGGTTGCACACACACACACACACACACACACACACACAGTGTGCGTGCGTGCCGGTGCGGTACTGTGTTCCGATCGATCCGCGTAATTTATTGTGAAAACCGCGGTTTTCCGGTACAGCGCGGCGAGAAGTTCCGACGAAACACTCCGGAATCCGTGTTGGACCGGTTGCCGGCGAAGTCCAATCCCGCCGATCACGATATCGCGAAAAAATTGTGAAATTGTTGGTCGATCTCGCGGACCAAAACAAAGAACAAAAGTGCTCCCCGCGTGGCCAGTGCAGCTCATCGTCGTCGTCGTCTTGCGTTCGTTTGCACTACAACAGTGAAAGTGGCCGTCATCGTCGTCGTCTACGAGACGTGTATTGTACCACAAGGAAGTGTGGAATAGAAGTGCACTGTGGGTCGGAGTGGAAAAAATTGTGAAAAAAAGAAATCGGCAAAAGTGTTTTGCGAAAATTGAAAAAAGAGAATTCAGTGCAGTTTTGAGTAACCACATCGTGCCTACGCCACCCGTTCCCCAGGTTAGGGGCGGCTGATTAACAGTCTCAGTGCCAGGGTGGGACTCTAAACAGTCCTGGTACGACGGTCCTCCGGCGAGACAGGGGGTTGGTGATGGCTACACGCACCCGCCGTAAAAACCAAGTGCAGAGAGCTCCAGATGCGAGCCGATCCAATCGCCGACCCGATTTTCGGGGATCCAGGGATTGGAAACTCGGGACGTGGAACTGCAGGTCTCTCAACTTCGATGGGAGCGACCGCATTCTTCACAACGAATTGCGGGTCCGCGGTCTCGAAGTCGTGGCGCTGCAGGAGGTGTGCTGGACGGGGAAGGACCACCGAGAACTCGGTGGGTATACTATGTATTGGAGCGGCGGCGATACACACGAGCTGGGGACAGCTTTTATCGTGCTGGGCGACATGGCGAAGCGCGTGATTGGTTGGTGGCCAGTCAACGACAGAATGTGCCGGTTGAGAATCAAGGGCCGATTCTTCAACCTGAGCATCATAAACGTGCACAGCCCGCACATGGGAAGCGACGCCGATGACAAGGACGCTTTCTACGAGCTTCTTGACCGCGAGTACAGGAAGTGTCCAAAACACGATGTCAAGATTGTCATCGGCGACTTGAACGCTCAAGTTGGCCAGGAGGAGGAGTTCAGACCGGTTATTGGGAGGTTCAGCGCTCACCAGCAGACGAACGAGAACGGCCTACGTCTCATCGATTTCGCTACCTCCCGAAACATGGCCATACGTAGTACCTTCTTCCAGTACACCCCCCTATACAAGTACACCTGGAGATCACCAAACAACACGGAGACGCAAATCGACCATGTTCTCATTGATGGTCGCCACTTCTCGGACATAATCGACGTCAGAACCTACCGTGGCGCGGACATCGACTCGGACCACTACCTGGTGGTGGCTAAGCTGCACCAACGCCTGTCCGAGGTCAACAAGATCCGGTACCGTCGCCCGCAGCGGTATAACCTGGAGCGGCTCAAGGATCCTGAGGTCGCTACCCAGTACGCGCGGGAACTCGAAGCTGCGTTGCCTGACGAGGGCGAGCTCGCCGAAGCCCCTCTGGAGGCCTGCTGGAGCCACATGGAAGCAGCCATCAACGCAGCGGCATCGAGCGCCATCGGGTACGTGGACCGAGTTCGACGGAACGGCTGGTTCGACGAGGAATGTCAAGCGATTTGGGACGAGAAGAAAGCAGCGCGGGACAGGTGGCTGCTGCACAACACCCGTGGGAACAAGGAGTCGTACAAACAGTTGCGAAGACAGCAAACCCATCTCTTTCGGGACAAGAAGCGCCGCCTGGAAGAGTTGGAGTGCCAGGACATGGAACAGCTGTATCGCTCCAACGAAACGCGTAAGTTATACAAGAAACTCAGCCAATCCCGGACTGGCTTCATGCCGCGAGCCGAAATGTGCCGGGATAAGGACGGAGGCATCTTGACGGACGAGCGTGAGGTGATCGAAAGGTGGAAGCAGCACTTCGACGAGCACCTGAACGGCCCAGAGGCGGAGTACCAGGGCGACGGGGAAAACGACGTCAGCGGAATGGTGGACGGCGAGGACGAGCCAGCACCCACGATGAGGGAAGTTAAGGATGCCATCAAGAAGCTGAAGAACAACAAAGCAGCGGGTAAGGATGGTATCGGTGCTGAACTCATCAAGATGGGCCCGGACAAGCTGGCGGCCTGTCTACACCGGCTGATAGTCAAGGTCTGGGACACAGAACAGCTACCGGAGGAGTGGAAAGAGGGAGTAATATGCCCGATCTACAAGAAGGGGGACAAGTTGGAATGTGAGAACTATCGAGCCATCACTATTCTCAACACGGCCTACAAAGTGCTGTCTCAGATCATCTTCTGTCGTCTGTCGGAGCGAGCAAAGGATTTCGTTGGGACGTACCAAGCCGGTTTCGTGGAGGGGAAATCGACGACGGACCAAATCTTTTTGCTACGCCAAATCCTTCAAAAGTGTCGCGAGTACCAGATCCCGACGCACCACCTGTTCATCGATTTCAAAGCCGCGTACGACTCGGTCGATCGCGATGAGCTATGGAAGATCATGTACGAGAACGGCTTTCCCGGGAAGCTGATCAGACTGGTGAAATCGACGATGGACGGGGCACGGTGCAGCGTGAAGATTTCGGGAGCGATGTCCGACCCGATCGAATCGCGCAAGGGACTGCGACAAGGCGACGGTATCTCCGGCCTCTGTTGCAACATTGGGCTTCAAGGTGTTATGAGGCGGGCGGGCTTCAACATGCGGGGAACGATCATCAACCGGTCCAGCCAGTTCATCTGCTATGCCGACGACATGGACATTGTCGGCAGAACGTTCGAGGATGTGGCCAGGCGGTACACCGAATTGAAGCGGGAAGCGGATAAGGTTGGATTGAAGGTGAATGTTGCGAAGACGAAGTATCTGCTGGCAGGAGGAACCGAGTCCCTTAGGACTCGCATAGTACCGAGCGTGACGATCGACGGCGACGAGTTCGAGGTTGTGGAGGAGTTTGTGTACCTCGGATCGTTGGTTACGTCGGACAAGAACTGCAGCAGAGAAATTCGGAGGCGCATCATCACCGGTAGTCGTGCCTACTATGGACTCCACAAGACCCTACGGTCTGGTCATCTTTCCCGGCGTACAAAGTGCACCATGTACGAAACGCTGATAAGACCAGTCGTTCTCTACGGGCACGAGACGTGGACGATGCTCGAGGAGGACCTGCAAGCGCTTGAAGTTTTCGAACGGCGAGTGCTTAGGACGATCTTTGGCGGCGTGCGTGAGAACACTGTATGGAGGAGAAGGATGAACCACGAGCTGGCGCAACTCTACGGCAAGCCAAGTATTCGGAAGGTCGCCAAGGCTGGCCGAATCCGGTGGGCCGGACACGTCGCAAGAATGCCGGACGCGCTGGATGCGCGCCAACCGAACCAGACTATCAATCCGGTGAAGTTGGTGTTTAATTCGGAGCCGGTTGGAACGCGGCGGAGGGGGGCGCAACGTGCGAGGTGGTTAGACCAAGTGGAGGAAGATCTGAGAAATGTGGGAGTTCCGAGTGGGAATTGGAGAGTAGCAGCCCAAGACCGAGTTCAGTGGCAGCGCATCTGGAGACAGCTCATGACCCGGAGGTTGTACGATCAGTAAAAGTAAGTAAGTAAGTAAGTCTCATCTTATAATTTCCTTGATATTTTTTTTTTGAATCTCCTTTCTTATGACATTTAGATCGAAAATATGGTCACTGACGGAACCAGTAAAATGAGTAAGGTAAAAACAAATGTTTTCGAAAACTTCACAATTTTAATGGAAAAAGATCTCAATTCAGTTGAGTACAATTTAAAATGCATTTTCCTGCGCAAATACTCATATTTACCGTTATTAGGGGTGATATTTTTGGAAACAAATGTTTGCAAACAAAAGACTTTTAAAATTTCCAAAATGTTTACACTTAAAGCTATTACAAAATGCATTATTCATTAGAATAGCTTTGCTACTAGTAATGAATTCCAAATTTTAATCAATTCATGAACATATTTTTTCCTCTAGTAATATGATCTGTTGTTTCAACAATCAAAATTGGAAATGCCGAAAGTTTCCATGAAAGTTCAAAAATAAACGTGAAACACCCAAAGAATTGGATGTGGTCAAGGAGCTATTCTTTAATTGTTTCGCAGTTTGGCTAACTTGGAAAAAAAAATACTATTTTTAGTTACTATTTTTACAACAAATTGAATTTTTTGGTAATCCTGTTTTTTAAATATAATATTTTGCAGGTTTTTCAAAACCAAAAATAAATAAATCATCAAACACAACACGTTTTCTCAAAAATGAGACTGCACAGCTCGAGCTACTTTGCACAACTTGCTGATGACTCTATCACCATCGTTGAAATTAAACTCACATCTCGCCCCCACGCTGTTCCCAATTAAGCGTAACGGAATTAGCGCTAAAATTCTCCGAACTTGCTTCAATAATTTTTACGTTACTTTAAACTAATTTGAATGCGAAAAGCTTCTCTAACGAACGTGGCCCGAGAGCGAGGGAGGGATGGAAAGCCACTTTGACAATGAACTTTATGCGGGCACTGTTCGCGTGGCCATGCCAAGTGCCACGTGGTGCCGATCTATTGCTCGCTGCTGATTTTGACCCCACCCTCCTACGGTAAAACCGTAAGCCAAAGTATGAAGTTTTGTAATTGCGTCGGGGGATTTTTGAATAAGCTCCCCCTCACTTATTCGAGGTTAATTTAATTGTGTAATGAATACGGCTGAAATTTGAGTTCTTCTTTTTTTCCCAATCAACCAAATCCGAGAGCTCTTATTGCCGGAAGACGATGAGTTTCGTCGTTCTTCATCCTGAATATTGATGGCAATTGGTGACGAGGAGGGCACAGAAATTTTCTTCCCCACAAAACCAATTTGCACGGTACGTGAAAAGAAGTCAAGTTTTGAAATAATTAATATTCTTTCGAGGCCCATACTTAGGCTGCGATTGTTTTCCACCAACAAGCGAAAAACTTCTTCGGGAAATCCAATTCTCCAACCGGGATGCTTTCAATCTGGGATTGTTCGTCCAATATTTGAGTTTGGTTTTTCCTCACTACTCGTTCGATTTTCTGATTTTTCTTCTGGGTTTGTGTGTGTGTGTGTATATGTGCCAAACCAAACCGCCAAAAAGTCGTTTGTGACAAAAAGCGAGCGAGCGAGAAAGAAACTTTCGGAAGTCAGCCACCCCCGTTGCCGTCATCATCCAAAGACTCCTGCCAACAAACCGAGTCGCAATTTAAGGATACGCTTGGCTAGCTAAATGGAATTGTGATGCAATTGCAGAAAAGCTTTCGTGCTGTTTTTTTCCTGATGCTTTTTAGATTTCTTTTTCTTTCAATCGATCCCTTTGCATCTAATACACAAGTAGTTCTCTAGAGAATAATAGCTTAAGAAAAAGCCTAATTATTCAACACGTTTTTATTAAACTAGGAACAAAAAAATAATAAATGTAAACTAAATCAGGTTTGGAATTTTTTAATTATACAATAGTCAATATCCCAGAGAACTGGCCATGCCTCAAAACTCAATCGTCACAAATTCAGACATTCCGGTCCGATTGAAACGCTTTTAAAAGGTATTTGGTCAAAAACACGTGCGGCGACGGCAAATCGACGGGACGGATGTTGGCAGTCGGGACGGGTCCACCCACATTTATCCCGAAATTCCAATGGAAAATGTGACTCGACGAAAAAGTTTGCGCCCCATGGGGAACCATGACGACAAAAAGTGCACTTCCTGCCTTTTTGCATTCAAATAATCATACTTTGTTCCACGTGGAAGAATGGGGGAAATTTTAAATTTGATAAATGCTTTGAAAATGAAGTTGGATCTTTTGGGAACAAGTTTCATTAATTTTTAGGGATCAGATTTTATTTAGTCATTGAAATTTAGTCAGAAAAAAAGAAGTATTCAACACAAAACTATTGATGTACATGTTGATTCCCCCCCCCCCCCCTCAAAAAGTACGTCATATTTTGTCAGACCCCCCCCCCTTGTTTTCGATGGGATTTTTTTTATAGTTTTTATATCTTCAAACTCTCATAATTTTGGTATTTTTGACAATTTTAATATGAAAAAGAATAATAAATTGTCTAATTATTCATTTTTTAGAATAAACATTACGATACAAAAAAAAACAGTTTTGTATCTTTTATAAATTATAAGATCTGGTACATATAATATTTAAGTATAAGAAAATCTTGAAAACTGTTTTTCACAGCTTTGTATCTAATAAGTTCAAACCATTTATAGCAGTTTTCTGATAAACACCCTGCTTTCAAAGCATTTATTTTTATTAAGCAAGAATTTGCAAAATATTGAAGTTCTAGCTGAAAAAAATGAGACTAACGTCATGATTCGAATTCCCGGACGCTTCGAAACCCGGACACCTCATCTTGTTTTATCAATTATTTGGATATAAGTTCACATTATGAATGTCAAAACTGTGTTATTTGATGAATTCTAACATCAACTTTCATTTAAAGTTTGTTTGAACGCTGTTGTTAATGTCAAAACAATTATATAAAATAAAATTATAAGATTGCATTATGTATGCATTCTGGCGCGATCAATCAGTTAAAAAAACAGTAAACATTTTTATGCAACTTGCCCTTTGCAAGGCTCCATACAATGTTGAAGGCTGGTAAAACAACATAGTTACTTTGATATTCGAAGATCTTTTTCGAATTCCTATTTTTTATTTGATTTTATTCCATTATTGAATGTTGAATTCCCAATATACGTATTTTTAAATTTTATGTTTCTTATGTTTTAGGAGACTTAAAAATCGAGAACAAACTATTTATACAGCAATTCCATTTGAAAAGGGCCCAATCGGAAAACAAAAGTTCTCCGGCTCAAAATTTTTGTGGGGTTCCTTGGCCAAACTAATTATACCCGTATTTTTGTGTTTGGCCATTAGGTTGACCTATACCGTGCTAGGGTGGTCCCAAAAATGACCATTTTCATCATTTTTTTCGAACCAGCGATGACCTAAACATGTTAGGGTACCAATTTGTGTGTAATTAAAACACGCAACGTTTTTGTGCTGATTTTTTTTATTAATTAAAGTAAATACATGGAATTTAGAAGTTACTACCATTCTTTTCAAATTGTGAACGCCTTTAACATAGAATCAATTGTCCTGCCACCCAGACAAAAATTCAAAGTTGAACGCTACAACTCTTCGGAGACTTATTTGGATAATTTCTGACGAATGCGTTGTATTTCTTTCTTTCTCTCTCGTTCCATTGTGGCCTTTCCGGACCCCCCTCTGTCTACCCTGCACCTGTTGCTTCCGGACGCTTCAGGTGAAGCGGGGCATCAGCTCCATCCGGGTGAACCTAACGGACGCAATTTGGAAGATGACTAATGACAAGCCGGTGCTGCATCAGCACAACTGGACCGAAGCCGCCGTCATCCATCTTCAGGTAAGGTCACACAGAGAAACCCCGGAACGGCCACTTTTGTCCCAGTGCTTTCGAAATTAATTAGAATCCGATTGGTCAGTGGCTTACCGACGGGTCTGTCTGTCTGTGTGCGGATATTAATTATCATTCCACTGAACTGGTTCCATTTTCACTCTCTGTCTATTGATGCGTTACAGTCGTTCGAGAAGGAGATTCTGAGTGCGATGAAAAAGGACGGTTGGGATGGCATCGAGGACGTCGACCAGATTCAGTGGACATTTTTCGGAGCGCTGTTCTACTCAATAATTGTCATCACGACTATCGGTAAGTCAAGTCAAGGGGATTGTTAACAACGTGGGTGCTTTTTATTTCGAATAAATATCGTTTTCAACAAAACATTATCATATCACAAGAGGGTAGACGCGCGTGGGCGTGGCAACAATCGATTTTAGACGGATTTCTTCTCGACTTTCTTGTTGGCTTGCTTTGCCTGGTCAAACTGGGGGCCAAACTGACCGAAAGGTCCTCCCCCGAACGGACCACCGATTCCCGGTCCACCGATGGGCCCAGCTCCACCAAATTGTCCGAATTGCGAAGGTCCGTACGGGCCTTGCCCTCCAAAGTATCCTCCAATTCCAGCTCCCGGGTAACCTCCAATTCCTCCCGAGGGATAAGGTGGATAACCGCCAACCCCTGGGCGTCCAAATCCTCCAACGTGGTTACCTCCCAAGCCACCGTGATTACCTCCAAATCCTCCTGGATAGCCCCCTGGGTAACCTCCTCCATTGTGGCCCCCGTAAGGACGCCCAATGATGCCCGTCGGTCCCTGGGGACCTACCAGAATTCCATTGGCTGCACCTCCATAACCTCCCCCAAAGCCACCTTGAGGCGGGTATCCACCACCCCCAAAGTATGGATTTCCACCGCCTCCATAGTAAGGGTTTCCACCTCCCAATCCAACGTTTCCACCTCCAAAGCCAGGATTGAAGCCGTACGGAGTCTGCGGAAACTGTCCGCCGCCGGGTCCGCCAAACCGTTGATTGAATCTGGACGGAGGAAAATTGAACAACAATAAAAATCCTTCCGCAAACACCAACACCAACTCGACTGCTAGCATTGTGTAATCTTACCCGAAATCGCTCTGTTGATTGCCGACTTCACCGGAAAACTCATCATTCTGGGGGCGGCCAAGCGTGGGCCGCTTCGTCGTAGATTCTTTGACTTCGTAACGGGCTAACCTGCAAGTGGATGGAAATAAGTGCGTCGAAGAAGAAGGACAATGCGCTTTGCGAGGGGAACTCATATTGACATCAAGCGATTCTCAGTGAAAATATTGTTTTTTTATTTCATTGGTGCACAGCCAAAAAAGTAGTAATCCAGCTGCGTGTAAAAGGCCTGGGTGTAAAATAAATATTGCATTATTTCATGCAATTTTATGTGATTTTACACCCTGAAATATGTAGCCCATCAGTATGGGAAACCTACTTGACCGAAATGTCAAGCTCATATATGCGTTTATCCTTACAACTTTTCTTCGGTCTGATGGCCGAGTGGGCTGAGGCGACAGTCCTTGCTGTTGGTGCTGGGTTTAAATCCCGTCAGTTACAACTTTTTTTGTGTTTGCAAAAAATGTACATGCAGTGTGTAATATTAAGTGTTTATTTTGACGAAGGTGATGTGCATGCTTTTGCATGCGATTTTAACATCGGATTTTTTGCTGTGTGTAGTTTTTTTTTATAGCATACACAAAATGGTTTTGAAATCTCTGCCATATCTCGTTACTCAATTGTCAAAAATCGTGAGACATGTCATTTTATGGGAAATTTAATGTACTTTTCAAATCTGCAACAACCCAGAGTGGTCATTTTTCATTAAGAACAAAAAAAATCTTTACCTTTAAAGTACAACAATGTTCTACAAAGTTGTTGAGCAGACAAAAACAAAAAAAGATTGACCCTTTGAATTTGGTTGTGGCTGTTGCATTACTAGAATAAGTGATTTTTTTCTTAAAAAAAAATCCTCTGTCAATTTTACGATTTACTTATACGTATCCTCTCAAAAAGTTCATATTTCCACTTGAAAATACTAAAAATGAAACAAATGAAAAAACAAAAAATAGAGAAGTAATATTCTTTGTAGAACAAAAGTTGCTAAAAATGTCCTTCTGAACACGGGAAAAAAATTCAGTGGAGGGTTACGGTGTGCACAAAAACCAGGGAAGTTGTTATCTTCTTATTTCTATCTACCGTACCCAATCCTGAATTCATTTGATTTTAAAAATTGTAAAATTTAAAAAAAGAAAGCATTTACACTTTCAAAGACAGTGGCATTGGGGATTATTCAAAAATTCTATCGAAAGTTTTTGTATTTTCTAAAATATCAAAAAGTTTTTCAAAAAGCATAATACAACTGCCCAAATGTTTTGCAATTATTAGTTTCCAAAATATCTAAGTATTAACGAAAAAAAAATGTTGTCCGGAAAAAAACTTTTCGCGGTACTGTACATCGAAATTTCACTAAAATTCTAAACATTTTCATTTGATCCTTAACATGCTTAATATGATTTTAAACCCAGAAAAATTATTTTTGTTTGGCAGTATTTTGAAGATGCTTCCTTTAAGTCTGAGCCACTGTAATTCTAGGCAACCGCTACATAGGTCATCCTTGTGGCCCTGTTGGTTATCAAATCAAATCAAATCAAAAGGAAAATGAATTTTAAATTGTTTTCAGTCGATTACACCTATATTTTCATTAAAATTTTGAAGATTTTTGAAGAAATATATTTTTTGACCCTTGATTTTTCGGGCCGATTTTGAAGGGGGGGCGACAGAAACTTTGAAAAATATTTGCAACGGCCTTACAAATATCTGGATACTTAGGCTCTGGTTGATGTCCACTGTTAAATGCATTATTGATTGATTTTATGGCTTTAATTTTAAAATGATTTTTTTGTAATAATTTGATTTATTTTTAAAAGTTCAAAAATCTCATAAATTATTTGTTAGACAATTGACTGCATAGTATTGGGGCCGACATTTACAAAGTAGATACAGAGATAGTTCACTGTATGAAGATAAATAATTAACAAAATTTAATACTAGATTCCGTATTTGGTTCTTTACAAAATAAAAACATTTTTCAGATACCATAGAAAAAAAACCGTGACAGAGACAAATAATTAGAAAATCAATCATATCAAAATTAATTTTATTTGTGAAATCATGAGATCAAGTATCGTTTGAGAATCAATTGACATAAAATAATAATGATAAAACAAGGGATCGATTTTTTTTATCTATTTTTTGTTTGCTGATTTTCTTATTAAAAATCAAATTTTTAAATCTTTTAAACTACAATGCTCTTTAATTCACCATGTCTCTTTTTACCTAGAATTCCCCATTTCTACGCAGCCAACATGGTTATTGTTTGTAGTAACAAAAATTGCCTTCTATCAGCAAGGTAAACATTATCGCGCACATTCCCCTTCACCCCACCCCTTACCTTTCATACCTAACGTCCTGTTGCTGATTGAATTTCCTGTCGTTGGCGGCGTCACTGCCGAATCGTTTCGTATCCTGGAACGCGATGACGTCACTACGCACTCGATCCGGCGAGCTTCGATCTGCTGCTGCTCCTCCACCACCGCCATTCGGCTTCGACCAGGACCATTTCTCTTCCGCATTGATTGATACGGCCACCGCCAGGAGCACCAGCACCAGGGGCTGGAAAAAGTGGCCTGTCAGCGGGGAAGGCGCGCGGTCGTGGTCGTGGCCAAACAATTGGGAAGCATTGGGAGAGAGACAGAGAGAATATTATTCATTGCGAAATCGAGATTTCTTGTCTGATGGGAAAACGAGATAGTGTTGGAGCACATGAAACAAAAAGAAGGAAAAAATAGATATGGGAAAACACAACATAAAAGATGACTTTATCATTCCTTAGAAAACAACAAATAAGGAGGCGGGGAAGGCACTTAGTGGGTGGCTAGTAGTGTGATAAAAATATGGCAATTTTCAATAAACTGACAAAAAATCCAGATAAACTTAATTGAAAATTACAAATACAGATACTTAAAACAACATTATTTCTGCATTTTTGTTTTGCTGTAACTTTGTACATTCTATTTCTTTCGACTTCCTCTATGACCAAAGAGGCAATATTCAATCAATAATTTGTCCATATAATTCTATAAATTTTTTAGGAGTTGTCCATTATGTTATGACCGAGCCACGTAGCCTAGTGGTAACGCTTCCGCCTCGTAAGCGGTAGATCGGGGTTCAAATCCCGGCTCGGACCAACACAACTGGTGATCTTTTCCCTTCTGGATTCGATTGCTTAGTAAAGGGAAGGCAGTGTATCGTCACAAACTGGACCTTATCACGACACCTTAGGGAGGCGACCTATGGAATGTTAACATTAACCTAAACATGTTGACATTAGTTGAGTGAAAAACTGCCACTGAATCCGCTTTGTAAATGCCGGCCCCGATACTCTTCACGGGTGTTCCCCTCAGGAACTGGGAAAGATTTACTTTTTTACATTATGTTGCAATAACGCAAATGTTTTTTTTTAGCATAACCATTTGTATAATTCTCTTTGGGTTTTTTAGCTAAACAACTCGTTTCAGACTTGTTTTGAGAACGCTGTATTTTTTAGGAGCATATTAGGCCGTACAAATATTTTTAAAAGTATTTGTCCCTCGGCTCTGGCTGGGTTCGAGGGAGGGGAGGGGGGGGGGGGGGGGAAATAAAAAAGAAAAAGAGACAAAAACTTCAATTAAAATTTGTACCAGCCTTAGCAGCAAACTTTGACCATTCTTTCTTCGGTGGTGTAGAGCATCATCTTGGACAAGTTAAAACGATCCCGGTTTTTATATAGAGTTAAACGTGTTTTTTAATATCAAAATAAAAAAAAAAAAAAACAAAAACAAAAACAAAACCCAAAAACGTGTTTGTTTTTTCTCCCAGAGGCTGTTTCTCCGCAACCGTAAGGTAAATAAAAATACTTGTGATACAAAATATATATAATACCGTAAGTACTCGATTATCCAAAACCCCGAGTATCCGAAGATTTGATTATTAGAAAGTTTCTTTAGAGATTTCGAATAAGCGAGTTATAAAAAATGTTTCCTTATACATAGAGGGTGACAATCCTCGAGATTTTAAATTTCCCGAAATCGAGAGTTGAACCTGGCCATTTCCTGGGAATTCCCGGGACCCGGGAGTATTTTTAACTACGCCAACAGTGCCAAAATTTTTAAATGAAAAAGTAATAAATTTGTTGTGAGCAAGTGTGACATTGCGTGTTGTAAGTATAGGAAAAGCCTAACAAAGAGGGGGAGGGGGGGGGGTTAATTTTGGCTGATTTAAGCGTGACGTAATTTATGGATGAAGCCTTACAACCAATTCATACTAATTCTATGAAACGTTAATTTAAGCAGCCTCATTATTTTGAGGAACTATATAAAACATTTTGATTTTTTTTCTGAATCTGCAAAAACAAAATCGTTTCTTGAGTTTTTAAAGACTCAAAATTTTAGTTTAAAATATTTACGAATCTAAATTCGTACTGAGTGATATATTTACAGTTATCAGGGAAACCCAAATGTTCACAAAAAACTAGATTATGAGGATTGCTATGCTCGAGAAAAGATATGGAAATTGAACTTTACTTGAAAAAGCTTTTCCTTTTTTAGAAATAATTAGAAAAAAAAAAAATTTTTAAACATTTGATTTCATATTTGAGGTAATAATTTTTAATTTTTAATGTAAATTTTGGGGTCCACCTTTTTTTGGTTCTCTCAATTATAGTTATTGGAATTTTTGACAAGTTAAAATTAACACTTTCTGAATAATCATTCTCAATGTTCTAAATAATTTTGAATTTTTAATTTTTTCTGATTAGTTTATATAATTTTGCTTCGATATTTACAAGTTTAAATTTCCCGGGAGTCTCGACCGACTTTCCCGGGAATCGAGAGGTCTAAAAATGGTCAATTTCCCGAGATTTTTTTCCCGGGAATTACCGCTCGTCACCCTCTACTTATACAGTTCAGACTCGAAAATCCGAAGCCTCGATTATCCATAGTTTTGATAAATAGAAGTAAGATTATCCGAAGTTTTGTGTAGGACTTTACCCAAATTACCAAATGCATTTTTTCAGTAGTCCCGCCCGTGTGGATCAATCAGACCGCGCACTGGACTCATAATCCAGAGGTCGCTGGTTCGAATCCCGCGGCAGGCGCTCTAAAATTCTTTGTGTAAATATGGGTATTCGGCGCCGTCGCTCCGTGCCATACTTTCATACACTTAGGAGCCCAGGGCGGCGAAGTCCTTGTAGATAAAAAAGGAAGACACTAGTGGTTGGTACTAGCAATGGTGGCCGAGAGCTATAAAGTCAACTTCGTTATTTTTTCAGTATATTTTTTACTAAACTAAAAAAGACAATAAAAAATCGTGATACGATTATCCGAAGTGGTATTTTTCCAGGACAATGGATAATCGAGTCTGGATGTATTTATCAAATTATTTAAAGTCAAATTTGAGGTCAGTGAACCAACATTAGTTGAATTTGATTTGTTGGTTGCCTAATATGTAGATCGCGGTATCGATGCTTCTGTGCTCTCTTGTACTAAGCTTGCTGGTTTTGCCTTCTTCACCTTACTGAGGAAAGGCTATAAAATCACTCGAAAAATGAACTTCTCAATTAGACCTCCTAGACCCACCTTCATGTATACCTATCGACTCATCAAATTCTGAGCAAATGTCTGTGTGTGTGGTGGGATGTTGATCAAAAAATTGTCACTCGATTATCTCAAGACGAGCCAAACCGATTTTGTCCGTTTTAGCCTCATTCGATCCGTCCTGGGGTCCCATAAGACGCTATTAAAAATTATGGAGTTTAGTTAAGTACTTTAAAAGTTATGCTAAAAAAACGATTTTAACAAAAGTTCGTAAAAAGGGTGGTTTTTGTAATAAAACCCGTCATGAAATACATTTTCAGAAAGGTATTTAAAAGACCTTTTCAACGCGTCCAAGATATTGAAGATCTGAAAACCCTATCAAAAGTTATAAGCACTTAAGTGTTATTTACGCACTTTTTGGAGGCCGAATCTCAGATATTTTGATGAAAACGTTGTCCGAATCTATCATGCGACCTATCGTTGCATAGGTAATCAAAAGACCTTTCCAACGCGTCCAAAACATTGAAGATCTGACAACTCTATCAAAATTTATAAACACCTAAGGGTTATTTATGCACGTTTTGGAGGCCGGATCTCATGATCATCTCATCTTATCTCATGATATTCATGCGACCTATCTTTGGATAGGTAATTAAAAGACCTTTTCAACGAGCACGAATTGGATTGAAGATCTGACTACCCTATCATAAGTTGTAACCACATAAGTGCCCTGCAATATGAAGATCTGACTACCCAATCTAGTGGTATGAATAATGAGTCAAAATTGATAAAACTCTGAAAAAACACCGCCATTTTGTGTCTATTTTGGATAGCACCCTTTAAATGTGAGGAAGGCACCAACCACCTAAGGGTGGATTAAGTAACGTTTTTTATCTAGTTAGCATAGAGGCGTCGGTATCTATCTCGAAGGGAAGCATGAACTTTGGGGTCCCCAGAATCACGTGCATTTTGAATTTTTCAAAAATAGTTTGTCTGGACCGAATGGTTTTTCTCCAAAGTTTGTATGGAGAATTAGGGCGGTTCGTCGCTCTTGCATACAACCCAAAAATTGCATGCAATATGTAGGAGAACCGAACCGCACTAATTCTTCATACAAACTTTGGAGCTAAACCATTCGGTCCCGATAAACTAATTTTGAAAAATTCAAAATGCACGTGATCTTTGGGACCCCAAAGTTCATGCTTCCTCTCGAGTTGAGTTTGCGCAGAAATTTTGTTGTTCGGTGTTATCAAATGGAAAAATAAATCTCTCGCGGTTGAACCACCACAAAATGGTGTTCACTTGTTCATTGAAACAGTTCATCTCATTGTCATTTAACTGTGGTAACCGATACGGCAAAGGCGTGGATTTGATATGTCGAAGGTCTTGGTTTCGAGTCTCAACATTGACACTTTTTTTTTGGCTGATGTTTTTTTTCTGAAAATGAACTCCTGAGAATAACGCTCTCGTCACTCTCGGGATTAATTATCTGTGCCCGTTCACAATACCTTCATACTACCAGATCATGTGCTTTATTCTCTCAGTTGGCGTTGCTCAACTGTGGGTGTAGATTACATACTAGGATGTAACAAAAATGACTTTCTGGTGGGCATTCAGGGGCTTGTTCCGGTGAGTGTTTTGAACTAAAGCAATAAATATTAGTATTATTTTACGTAACAAAAGCTGGCACATTGCACCTTAATTTTTAATGGGATTAAGGGGTAGAAAATAACATAATTTCATATTACAGAAAATTTATTAAATCCACTTAAAAGATGATTTTCAATCACTTCTGAAAGTTTCTTGAAGATATTTAATGATTTAACTGAGTTAGAAACGATTTATGCTCAGAATTTTGCCATGCGCAAACCGAACTGTCTAACTTTCTGAGCATTTTATCCTGAACACCAAGTTGATTTACGGGTGCCACGATATCTCAATATGCGACGGACCAAATTGGCTGAAATTTTGGGTGAAGTCTCCCAAGACATATCCCGTTTTTCGTTTCGTTTCGTTTCTTTTTTTTAAATAAACTTTTTGAAAATCGGCCTTCGTCATGCACACGAGACTGGTTTAACGCGTTTGTGCCAACAATTTTGAGCCGATTTGGTCGAAGCAGTTTTGAGATATCGTGGCACCCGTTTTTTGAAACTGCTAACTTCAAATAGCTGTATCTCGGCAATGAGACAACCGAATGTCTTCAAATTTGTTTTCTTAAAAGATGAAAATGTTTATTTTAATGCCCTGAAAACAGATTTAAAAAAAGTTTGAATGTGTACTCATACCAACCTCTGACATTTTTGACGATTTACATGTATGTAACCCCTTAAACCAGCAAAAAGACACTTAAAAAATATAGCTTTGAAGATGGCATTTTTTGTAAACCGAAAAATATCTACCATGTTTTTTTCAAACATGATTATTTTGCGCAATTTCTTTTTAAGTGCAAAAGTAGGATTATTAAAAAGATTAATTTGTCGAAGGAATAAAATATTTAAAAAACTAAATAAACAAATAAAAGAGAAAAAAAACTAAAAAGGCATCAAATTTATTAGAATTCTCTAGAAAGATACCGGGATTCGAATATTTTGATAGCATTTTTGTAGAAAATAGCTTTCTAAATTGTATTGAATGGACAAACTAATGATGAAAAATTTCATCTTTGGCCATAGAAAAAATACTCACAAACTTTTATCGTTATCCAGAAATTACAAACAAACGTCATGAAAATGCTTATGCTTGAATTTTATTCTGATTATTTGGAGTGTGATTTCATATTTTCAATCTTTTTTACCGGAGTTTCTGATCACTTTAGTGTCTTGGGCAAAGCTTTACATTAAATAACATAAAACATGGTTTTTTTCCCTTTGTTCAATATTTTCCGAGGTTGGGTTTCCTATACCTTTCTTTTGCAATAAATCTCAAAAAATACCACACTAATGTTTGCATAGGGTATCGAATGGCTTCAATTTTTACCCTAGAAGTAATCCAAAATGCTTGCTAGTCGCATGCCAACGTAATAATTCATCACCCTATAGTACCACCCAAACTCTATCTAGTATTGAGCGTATAGAGCAGAGCGAAAAGCTCACACAGCTTCCAATCTTCGAGCTGGGTTTACAAATTGAAGGAAGTGCTTTCATCATACAAAGTAGGCAACCACATCAAACAGACAGCGGCAGCCAGCGCTAAGAGAAATGTGGCACCCATGTATCACGATGTGCCAAAGAAATTAGATATCATACATCTTGCGAATATTATATGAATGTTCAGCACAGCACAGTTGTGATTTTCTTAGAATTTAATTTCGGAAGGTTGTAAGCAACTTGTAGGAAAGGTTTGGTAAGGTGAGATTCATGTACAACTCAATACCATTGATGATGTTTTTTTTCTTTGTTTGTTTTGTTGAAATATCATAAAAAAAAATCCAAAAGTCCTTAAATTGAAATACAATGTGATCAATTATCACAAAATATTTATTTTATCACCCGAAACAGAAATCACCTTCCAGTACCACGGTCTCAATTATTCATCATCCAATTCTCGACGGACGCGCACCCAATCTCTCGCAAAGTCAATTTACCGCGTGCAAACTGAACTTTACCGTCAAGCAAATTTACACTCCATTCGGGGGCTTCAACCGAGCTTCTTCTGCTTCGCAAAGAAAGTGTCACTTTCGCCAGAAGAAAGATAAATCTATCCGGCGCCCCTCGCCGAGATAACAACGTTTCAATTTTTCCCGCGCATTTTCACCCACCCTCCCTGGTCACAACACCTCGGTCATCGCTTAATGACCTGCCATGGGGTGATCCCTGGTGCTGGGGTTGTTATTAGCTTCTTAAATTTTTGCTTTCTTTTCATGGAGGACTGCATTACACAACGAAAAATAGTACATGTTTAATTTATAGACTGTGAGCAAAAATTTGAAGATATTTTTAAGTTCAATGATAAAATTCCACTTTTCGAAGTATGTTGAATTTAATTTCAACCTTATGTTTTTTTGACTGTGTAGTGTAGAGTTCAGTTCGGTTCGCCAGTTACTAAATCTACTATCGCTTCTCCCTGTCTTGTGTTTCGGTGACTTTTCCGATGGGTACACATTAAAAAAATGCTCTGGCCTGGCCGTGTTCCTTTCTGTGAGTGGTTCGTCCTATGAATGGGCGTCAAGATAAGATTTCATTATTTTTAATTAAGCGAAATATAAATTTACGATTTTAATCCAGCAGCGGATAATTGTGCTGTCAGGGATTCCGTCTGCATTTGTCAGATCATCTGATTGTGGCACTAACAATTTCTTTGTCCTTTGGTGTGGACAACATTCCCGACAACAAGGACAAAGACAGAAATATCGGTTGAAGTCACTTTTTCAAGTAGAACTAAGTGATCCCTCTAATCTGTCATGCTTCGTCGTGCCAGAAACAATTAAAATATCAATCAACGTCTTATATTTTATTGAAGCGATCTAAGGCCACTTTCCGATTAATTTAAAGCATGCAAAAGAACATGACCAAAGTCCACAGCACACACTCTAGATTAGTGTAGCTGCAAGCAAATCTTCTCCTTGTATTATCGTGTTCAGATATGTGTATGTTTTCTAAATCCCTAGACATGCATAAATCAGTTGCTTTTACTGAGTGGCAGCCTTGTAATCGCTTTCGTCGATGTGAAAATATGTGTGAATTGGAAGATGCTTCTGGCACATGAGTGCATCCTCTATATCTATCTATCTCTCTCTTCAGAAGTACCAAGTACAAGGCACCAGGATGGAAATTGCAAGTATTACATTACCAGATGTACGCAGGCACCATTAATCTGCTCAAACACACATTCATACGAATGCAGATGGTTAGTTGTAATATGCATACCTCGATGTTCGTACAAATTCTAAACATTACGAGCTACTCACAACTCCACTGCACCGCAGACCGACACCCCTAGTGCTTTCTTAGAAAACATGAAGAAAACCAACTAAACAACCCTTCAAAAGCATTGGCTTTCCTGTTGTGGCAAAAGTACAGTCATGCTGGTCGTTCGTACAGTTTTCACTTGTGTTCCCAGTACTATTACTTCAGTATGATAAAGCTGATGGTTGTCAGATCAATTGTTTGATTGACTTTAAAGTGACTTCAATACATCAACAATTTAAAATGGATTCATCCGAAGACAATATTTTAAATATACCATGAAACTCTTACAACCTTCGAAGAGGTTGACAAAAATAAAAATTGGGAGATTTAAATAAAATTATTTCAAATGTTGTTGAAATTATTACGGACAAAATTTTGATTTTCGCTGTTATGAAAAAGATATGATCATTTTAAAGAATTGTAAAATGATTGTACTGGGCTGAATCGAGACTACAGTCTGGATAGGGGCATTAGGTAGTTTCAAATAAGGAAATCAATGCACATGTAGTTTGATAATCAACATGTTTTTATTGTACGATCAACAACATTAAAACCAATATTAGGAATACAAAAACATCTAAAAACACATTAAGTTTCCAAAAATTTACATGTCTCACAATTGCACAAAAAAAACAAAAAACAAAAAACAAAAGTATCGATCACCCAGAAAAAGAAACTGAAAACATCCTTCACAGAAAACCCGAGTGAGTATTTTTATGTTTGCTCTACCGATTCGATCCAACCTATCAGTGCACTTGATCTGTCCCGCACTTCATAAGCTGGAAACTGAAGCTTATCACAGAGCTGGGCAAACTTCCGTAATCCTCAGAGTCAAGCAGTGTAAACCCCTGGCAGCAGCAGCAGGTGATACTACGAAACGAAACAAAATAAAGTCCGTCCAAGCTTCAACACGCTGTGCGCTGTATCGACAACGGGGGCAACGAAATACGGAGCTAAATGATAAATGTCTCCGAGTGGTACAGTTCTGCTGGTGACTATTTTGTTACGCCACCCCCACACCACATCATGGAAGGGGGGAAAGCAAGGAACGGAAACTTTTAATCGGGTTATCTACTCCCTTCCGTTTGTCTCTGGGACGAGAAATCTTTTCTAGAGAAGAAGGAGAAAAACAAAAAAGTGTCAGATGAGCATTTCTATGGCCATTTTCTAAATGATTTTTCAAAGCAATCTCAATGTATTCATGAAAATATTTAAAAAGGTTGACGTTTAAAAAAAATATAAGTTATGTATTTTTAAAGGATGTAATTGATCTGGCTTTCAATACATTATCAACAAATAAGATAAATTTAGAAAATCTTCAAAAACCATACTTCTAACATAACTTAAAAAGTTATTCAAAAACCTAAATAGCATAAAAAATCCTCATGAATCTAAGGTTCTTTCTAAAAATTTATTTTCCCTAAAAGAGCACTAAGCTAGCAAAATCTAAACGTAAAAATATGTACCCTCCCTGCAAAGGCTTATGAATTGATCTCAGTTAAAAGGTTCTCCAAAACTCATCCTGGTGCAACGACCTCAAATTTAAATCATTAAATTTGTCCATTTTCGATCATCACCACAGTTCTGACCATGCGCGCTTACGCAAGCATAAATAATTTTACACGTCGACTCGCGTTGCGCGACAAATAATTAAGCTTATGTACAGGTGTGGATCATGAGTCATTCTCACCTGAAAAGCCCTTTATTAAATTTCGCCAATTGTTAGGCAATCAAAAAAATGGTTAAGCTTTCAATTATGAATGTGCGATGTTATTCGACAGGGGAAATTGAGGGTGTGGCTTAACCAAATTCATGGGCATGTTTGTTCAATGGAGAATTCGACCTTCTCATTATTGACCAACATTTTTGAGAATGTTTTAGGAACATAATTTTGATATTCCAATAACATAATTTAAAGTTTCACGACAATGGTTCGAACCCATGACTTCCGATTTTGAGGTGTACTCACTACACCATACGGAAAGTCATGAAGAATTGCAGAGGTCTGCATAATTTAATTCATGAGGTTCATCGATGCTTCTCATCGAAACGGACCACTTTTAGTAGAACAAAATTTAGTAGAGTTTTCGGGGACTGACTATAAAAACCCCAAAATTCTTGAGGAGGGCAGTTAGTTCCAGTCAGTTCCAGCCAGTTCAAGCCCAGTCCAGTTGCAGATCCTGAAGAAGCCCCAGACCAGCCGGACCCGCCAGCAGCCACCAGTAGCAGAGGCCCCAGTCCAGCCGGACTTAGCGGTGGAGGCCGCAGTCCGCCGGGACTTAGCCGCTGTGAAGAGTCCGCCGGGACTTAGCCGCTGTGAAGAGTCCGCCGGGACTTAGCCGCCGTGAAGAGTCCACCCGGGACTTAGGAGTTCGGGTCTGGCATGGTTCGGCGAAGAGGTCTGGAGGACAAGTCTGGCTTCAACGTAGAGCATTGGCTCGACGAAGGTCTTAATGAAATTAGCAACAAAAAGTTGAGTGATGTGATCGTGCGCGTAAAAGTTGAAAGTGTTACCGCAAAAATGTAATCTTCAAAAAGTGTAATATACAGATAAGTGAAGTTTACTGATCTGTTTTGACTCTACAAGTAAATATCACAAAAATCCTGAAAGCCTAAACCGCTCGGGCCGTTCAGGTGGTGACTAGCGGAAAGCAACGCTGTGTGTGTTTGGACACGCCATTTTGATTGGACAAAACCGAGAGTTGAAATTGTGACTATGTGTGAAAGTTAATGAACAAAATGATTTCGCGAAGTAACAAACAGTTAAAATAGTGTAAAAAAAAAAAAAAAAAAAATCGTTAAATTGAAGAAAAGGTTATGTGAGGAGTTCTAAGATGGAAGCAAATGTGCAGCAGTACGAGATGGAACCAAAACGGGCTCGACCAATGGCAGAAGCATCGGAAATTTCAAAACCGGCCAACGATGGACAACACTAGGGATTCAACAATGACAAGATCATCTGGATCAACTGGAGACGAAATTCAGCCGCATCGAACACCCAAGAAGACGACCATGGAAATCTGGCAGTTTAGGGTGAGTAAACAAAAGTTATACCGAAATTTGATGTAAATAGTTAAAAACACGCTCAAAAGGGTGCACAGCAACCAAGGAAGTTGTTGTCTTCTTATGCCAAAATTGACAAACTTACGGACCCAATCCTGCACAAATCTGATTGTAAAAACAGGCAAATTTTGTTGTAAATCACTTAGTAGACAGTACTTTAGGGGATGAATAAAACATTATATCGATAGTTCCCGTAGTTTCGAAAATACTAAAATATCTGTAACAAAAATCTTGGTGCAAAAGCTCTTGTTGATGTGCACCGTTAAAGATGGCGAATTTGGAGACGAAGGATTTAATCCAGATTATTCCAGAATTTGATGGGTCATTAGACTCACTGGAGCAATTTTTAATATTAATAGAATATTATGCTGATCAAATTCCTGAAGGCGAAGATCAAAGTAAATTTTTAAATGTTGTTTTTATGAAACTAAAATTTAAAGCAGCAGCACGTATTAACCGAATTTATGCAAGCACTTGGGAAGAAACCAAGGCAAATTTAGTATCAAAACTACTTTTGGTAGTATAATTGAACAAATTGAAACTCTGAAACAAGGACGGGATGAATCATTTAAATCATATGCAGGAAGAGTTCTTGACATAAAATACGAAATCATAAAAATTGATCAAAGTTACAACGAAAATTCATTTACAGCTTATTGCTTAAAAAGCCACTTTATAGTTGGAATTATAAATAATGAAATCAAAGCAATTGCCACTAATAACCGTCATATGAAGTTGGAAAATTTGCTAGAATTTTTAGAAAATGAACGAATTGACAGAGAGTCTTTAAGAACTCTCGAACAAAGGTTACTTGCTAGTACTGAAAATTCAAACCTTAATTTTGACAGAAAATTCAGAAATTTCAGGAACAATAAAAATAAAAAATTTTATCAAAGAAATAATTATCAAGCTAACAAATTTTATGAATGTTATAAAACGAATACTGCAAAGAGCACTTTAAAACGAACTTATACAAATAGTCGACGCAATAAAAATCAAATTCCAAATAATTTTAAACTGCAATTTAACGAATACATTCCACCACATGAAACATTAAAAATCAATTTCAATAATGATTCAATATTTTATGCAAATATTGCTACCTTGGCAAATCCAACAAAATTTCACAAATTTATAATTGACTCCGCATCATGTAACAATTTTGTAAGATGGGATGTGGTTAGTAATATGCGTTTAACTAACATTGATTTCAACGATAGAATTTCCATTAGAGGGGTTCATGGAATAGCAGAAGATACAGTAGGATCTGTAAATATGATTTTATTGATAGGAAATTCAAAATACGAAGAAAAGTTCTACATTTTGAAGCATTTCGCTGATGATGCAATTCTTGGAGCACATTTTCTAAAGAAATACACCTTATATATTAGCCAAAGTTTCGACAACATAGTTTTACGAACGCCTGACACAAATAATATGCAATATAATAATCATGAAATGACCAATTTATTTAGAATCAATGACATTGAAAATATAAACAAAGTAAATATGGCAGGTATTGAAGCAAATAGTTATGACAATTTTAATACAAATTATGATGAAAATAATGGAAATAATTATGATAATGACAATGGCTGCAATGGCAGAATCCAACCGTGCATTGAAGAGTATTATGGTGATCAAATTGAAATTGATGATGATAACCAAGATTACCCAAAAGAGATGAATTTAGAAAATGATCGGGATTATGATGTGATTGAAAACATGAAGCATGAGAAACTTACAGGCAATGAAAGAATGAGAAAAATTTATGAATTGGTTAAAACAGACCACTTGAAAGGCGATATCAATCAAGAAATTAATAATATTTTGAATGATTTTAATGAAATATTTTATTTAGAGGGTGACGAGTTGACTTATACCAATTTAACCATGCACGATATAGAGACAACAACTGAAATTCCAATTAATAAAAGACAATATAGATTTCCTGAAGCCACCAAGAAACATGTTGAAGAACAAGTGGAAGAAATGCTAAAATTAGGGATAATACGCCCAAGTAAAAGTCCGTGGAATGCACCGGTATTATGCATCCCAAAGAAAGACTTAGACGCCGAAGGCAACAAACGCTACAGAATTGTAGTGGATTTTCGAGACCTAAATACAATTACTAAACCATTTGTGTATCCTATACCGCTCATTAGCGAAATTTTGGACAGTATTGGAGAAGCTCGATATTTCTCAACCATTGACTTGAAATCAGGATTTTATCAAATCCCAATTAACCCGAAGGATGCTGCGAAAACCGCTTTTTCAACATTTCTAGGACATTATGAATTTTTAAGAATGCCAATGGGACTGAAAAATAGTCCATCAACATTTCAAAAATTTACATTCACACTTATTTACGAAATACAACCAGTTAATGCGTTTGTATACTTGGATGATATTATTGTATTCGGTAGAACTATCGAAGAACACAATGAAAATTTATATAAAGTTTTGAATGCATTGCATGAACATAATTTAAAAGTTGAACCATCAAAATGTAAAATTTTACACAAAGAAGTCAGATATTTGGGGCATATTATTAGTGAAGAAGGGATTCGACCAACTAGTGAAAATATTGATACAATCAAAAACATGAAAAGGCCGCAGACGATTAAAAATGTGAGATCATTTTTGGGAACTGTTAATTTTTATGGAAAATTTATTCCAAACATTGCAGATAAACGTAAACCACTTAATGCATTGTTGAAGAAAAATGCTAAATTTATTTGGACAGAAGAATGTGAAAATGCTTTTGAAGAATTAAAAAACTATTTAATTTCAGAACCAGTCTTAGTTAGACCGAACTATAACGACAAATTTGTTTTGACAACTGATGCTAGCGATTATGCTATCGGAGCAGTTCTTACTAATGAGAAATCAAACGATCACCCCATCGCTTACGCAAGTCGTGCGCTTATCGGGGCTGAAAGAAATTATTTCACCATTGAGAAGGAACTACTAGCTATTGTTTGGGCAGTAGACCACTTCAAACATTTTATTTATAACCAAGATTTTATTGTTTACACAGATCATAGACCGTTGGTAGCTCTATGGCATTTGAAGGAAACTTCACCAACTTTGACAAAACTTCGTTTGAAAATCCAAGGCATTGGATGTGAAATACGTTACAAGCAAGGAAAGGAAAATGTAGTGGCAGATTTTCTCTCACGTTTAAATAATGATGAAGATCATGCAGATAATAAACAAGCATCAAAATTAGTAGCAATTACAACTCGTCAACAAGCAAAACAAAATAGACAAAATATTTCAGATAATCAAATCTCACCAAATACTCCAAACAGACAGAATTCATCTAGAAACAATGCTAATTGGAATAATAATATGAATGGACTTCAAAACATTGACATAAATTTAGATAATGACGATAAAAGTAACGATAAAACATTTACCTACAAGGATTTCCAAGATACAGATATCGATTTTAACGTTTTAAAATTTTCTAAAAATATTATACCATTTGAACAAGCCGAAGCTACATTTATGATATTAAACAGTGTTACGGTACACAAAGAATTGAGTAAATACATTGACCTTCCACATGGTATGAAGGATTACACCAATGAAAATATCTTTGTATTCCCGCAAAAGAAAATTTGGGGTTTAATTTTGAATGGAACATATCGTTCAGCAGTTAAGAATGAAGAATTTTTCGATGGTTTATTTAAAAGCTTTAAAGATTATCCTGATTTTGCTAAAGATGCATCAGTTATACAAATTATTTCTCATATAATATTTAAAACAGAGTTGGAACTAAACTTATTACGATGTTTTGCAATGAAACTTTCAAAGTCATTTACACTTTATGCAACAGAAAATGAACGAATTTATGTAAAGCCAGAAGACAGAGATCAAGTGCTCAAAGATTTTCACGACGCACCGTTGGGTGGTCATGTTGGAGGTAAACGAATGATTAAAAGAATGAGTCCTCTATTTACATGGGAAAATATGCGAAGAGATGTTTTGAATTATGTAAAGCAATGTGATTCTTGTCAAAAGAATAAAATATGGCCAGCAAATAAGATGCCAATGAAAATTACGACAACATCGTATGAACCCTTTGATAAAATTTATATGGATGTGGTTATGTTACCAATTTCTAATAATGGAAACAATTGTGGACTTGTGATACAAGATGATTTGACAAGATTTTTGATTGTAGCTCCCATGGAAAACCAAGAAAGTGCAACAGTTGCTAGAACTTTTGTTGAAAACTTTGTTTGTAAATTTGGTGCTCCTAAAGAAGTTGTAACCGATCGAGGTACAAACTTTGTAAGCAAATTATTGCAACATACATGCAAAATATTACACATTAAAAAGATCGTTACAAGTGCATATCATCCTCAAGCTAATTTAGTAGAGAGATCAAATAGAGAGTTGAAAGTTTATTTACGAAATTTTATTGGCAAAGATCAACAATGTTGGGATGAATTAATACCATATTTTATGTTTGAATACAACACTACAGAAAATTCATCAACTGGATATTCTCCCTATGAACTTTTGTATGGAAGAAAAGCTACTATACCAAGCACAATTTATAAAATCAATGATTCAGATTTAAATTATGACGACTATATTTGTTCAATGAAAGATATATTCAAGGATGCTCATGAAACTGCTAGAAACAACTTAATATTGTCAAAAGAAAAGAGAAAAGAAATTTATGACAAAAAGACAAATGATTGGGTACCAATGTGGGGAGATAGAGTTTTGGTACAAATGGTACAGACAGGAATTGGTCAAAAGTTACAAAATAAGTGGCGAGGCCCTTACGATATCGTTAAATTTAACAGCGATCAAACGACCACTATTAAAAATGGCAACAAATTCGAAGATGTACATAATAATAGACTAAGAAAATATAATGATTAAAATAACACTAAATGATAGTTCACAATGTACCCGTATTAAATACTTTTAAATTTTTTTAACATTATACATTTAACATAATTTAAATTTAAAATTAAATGCTCCAATACAAGAAAAATATTTTGAAATGACAATTACAGTACAATTAAAATAAAGAAAAAATAAGCGATTTATGCAATGAATGACTTAGTATCATAAACGATTAATATCAAAAGACTACAATGAATGAAAATATTTATTTTAAACACGGGATTATTTATGTATATTGAACAAAAAAAAAATAATAAAAAAAAAAAACTTATTGAACTGATATGATTGATGAATTAGAAAAAAAACGAGTGTTATCAAGAGAATTAAATGAATCTAACAAATGTGTTAGAAATACTGATTTTTATATAGAAAAATAAACATGAAAAAAAATACTATATGATTGATTTGATATGATAAATGAATTAATGTTGAGTTAAACAAAATATGAATGATTATTATCAAAAAAATGCGCAAACAAGAATGTTATGAATTGGGGATGAAAGATAATTTTTATAAATGATTGAATTGATGGGGTTTAAACAAGAAACAGATTAAGAAAAATACCAGTACTGAGTTTATACATATTTTTTTTTGAAAAACACGTGAAGCGATTATGATCAAATATAAACATAACAATGAAGCAGTGATAAAACACGTTAAAACAATTAAGAAGCTGTTGGGTTGCAATATTTGGGAATATACTAAATTTAGCTGAAATGGGATAACAGGGTTGAAGAAGAACAATGACGCACTTTTTACTAAAAAAAAAATATACCATGACTAAGCAATAATTAAATTTCATCGACAAGCAAATGAAGATAGTATGATTATTAAATGTTCCAAAACAACATGTATGCAAGTAAGAATGTGTGTGAGAATAATTGGACAAGGGAAGGCCACCCAGAATGATTGTTGAATGTAAACATGTGTTTTATAATTTACTTAACAAAGTATTAAGAATTTATTTTCAGACTTTTTATACGCTAATACGAAGGATTTACAGGAAACCATTGGAAGACGATCAAGAAGACAACAATATCAGCAAGGACGCTTGCAAGGACGAATATGGAATTCAGCTCAAGGAAGGGTAAAATTTGTGAGTATATCGTGGGGAATCTAAAAAGATCGAAAAGGACGGTAAAAGTTCTGATCTAGGGATACATAAACTGATAAAGCAACGCCAAAGGGATTAAAAAAGTAGACAATTGTACTCTATGGGGAGAGTTTTATGTCGAATAAAGCTTCAAACAGTTGTAATCCATGGGGGGATTCAATAAGTTAAAAACATTTCAAAACATTTGCACTTTACGGGGATAGTCAAATGAAAATTAAAGGGAATGGATAAATAACGCTTCAAGGGGAAAATCAAGGGATAAAATAATGCTTCAAGGGAAAAACACCTTTAAACTGATAAAATTCAGAGGAAAAAATCAGATCGTTATCATTAGAATGATAATTGAACCAACTAATTATCTTGCAAATTCAGCATTTATTGCGAATTGCTCAAATAAACAAATTAATTTAATGGGTTTGACAAATTTGAAAACACAAAGTGATGTACAGATTTCATAAAAAGTTGGAAGAACAGAATGGATATTTTAACATACGCAGTATTGCAATGACAAGATGATAGGATGTATAGATCAATGAAAAACTTTATAGAGTAATTTTTTTTATTCAAGTATAAAAATAATAGTCAATTAGAACTGATTTCTTTTTGTATTAAAAATAATAGAACTGATTTCATATAAAAATATCAACAAGATTTATAAAATTGTAAGTAAACTTTAATTTCAATTTTGCACATAAATTAAATGATAGATTCCTGAAAATTATAAAATAGTATTCATGCGAAGAAAACAAGTAAGAAATTTGTGTGGGAGAAACAAAACTAAAAAACTGAAGTATGGCAGAGACACAAGGATGATCGACGCGTTCGTAGGCTGAGAGGTTCTACGCGTTCGTATGCAGAAGTTTGTGATGGCAAGATGGTGAGTGGCAAAGTCATGCGGGAGGTTGGACAGGTAACGGTGTTGATGTTGTTGTAAAAGGTCATATCAATGAGGATCAAGTCGAATTATGACACAATTCTAGTAACGAGACACTCACGTAAAACAAATTACCAATCGAAATGTGGAATTAAGCGAAGCAAAGATGATTGAAATGCGAAACATCAATTATGCAACAAAAATGCAAGTTGAGATCATACTGCACGTCTGAAACTATTGAAAAGGAGAAGTTCATGATGAACAAATGATAACATAATCCGATGTCATTAATTTACAAAAGCCAAAGTTGCAAATTACACGAAAAGACAATTTTGGACAAACAACATTTCCTAAACATTTGGAAAAAGAATTACATCAACCGATATCAATAATTTGAGATTGTCAAAGACACAAAGCAACTGGAAAAGTCAATTTTGGACAACAATACTGGATTTACGAACAATTCACAATGCTCAGCAAGTGAAAAGTCAATGCACTCTCAAAATTGACCACAGTCAACTCACAGTTGAGTTATGAAGCATAATTCATGATGGAAACGACAATTGCACTAATCGGCGAAATTCAACACCTTAGCCTCGAAAACTGACCAAATGACCAAGTCACTGCGGAATGAATAGCCTCACGATAAAGACGATTTTTGATGGAAGACGACAACGATAACAACCAGCCAATCAACACAGTTCTACAACAACAACAAATTTTGCTTACAGTGGGAAAAATGCAATGATTTTTTTTAGGAGAGATAATGAAAATTAATTTCAAATGCAAGTTTATTTAAATCAGTTTCAATGAAAATATTTTTACAAGAGAAGTTCAAAACAGTAAATCAAGTAATTTAACAGGACAGAAGATCAAAAGAGTAATGAAAATAATTTTAAAGTAGAAAAATCAAAAGAACAATTATAATTATAAAGCAATTTACAAGAAAGCACAAGAAGAACAAATTGTAAACCGCGCGATCACTACACCCGACAATGTTCTTTCCATAGATGATCATTTCTTTCAGACGATCATCTAGCTGATAAGTGTGGGGGAGATTAACCGAACCAATTTTTTTTGATTCAATTTTTTTAAAGCCAGCCATTAAAGTATCTTTTAATGAATTTTTGCAAAGTAATTTTTACACAATTTAAATTATTAACTTTGGGAATATTATTTCAACCTACAAATAACTTTCGATAGATGTTCTTAATGCTTTTCAAGAATACAAACATCTAGCTGGTAAGTGTGGGGGAATGCAACGACCTCAAATTTAAATCATTAAATTTGTCCATTTTCGATCATCACCACAGTTCTGACCATGCGCGCTTACGCAAGCATAAATAATTTTACACGTCGACTCGCGTTGCGCGACAAATAATTAAGCTTATGTACAGGTGTGGATCATGAGTCATTCTCACCTGAAAAGCCCTTTATTAAATTTCGCCAATTGTTAGGCAATCAAAAAAATGGTTAAGCTTTCAATTATGAATGTGCGATGTTATTCGACAGGGGAAATTGAGGGTGTGGCTTAACCAAATTCATGGGCATGTTTGTTCAATGGAGAATTCGACCTTCTCATTATTGACCAACATTTTTGAGAATGTTTTAGGAACATAATTTTGATATTCCAATAACATAATTTAAAGTTTCACGACAATGGTTCGAACCCATGACTTCCGATTTTGAGGTGTACTCACTACACCATACGGAAAGTCATGAAGAATTGCAGAGGTCTGCATAATTTAATTCATGAGGTTCATCGATGCTTCTCATCGAAACGGACCACTTTTAGTAGAACAAAATTTAGTAGAGTTTTCGGGGACTGACTATAAAAACCCCAAAATTCTTGAGGAGGGCAGTTAGTTCCAGTCAGTTCCAGCCAGTTCAAGCCCAGTCCAGTTCCAGATCCTGAAGAAGCCCCAGACCAGCCGGACCCGCCAGCAGCCACCAGTAGCAGAGGCCCCAGTCCAGCCGGACTTAGCGGTGGAGGCCGCAGTCCGCCGGGACTTAGCCGCTGTGAAGAGTCCGCCGGGACTTAGCCGCTGTGAAGAGTCCGCCGGGACTTAGCCGCCGTGAAGAGTCCACCCGGGACTTAGGAGTTCGGGTCTGGCATGGTTCGGCGAAGAGGTCTGGAGGACAAGTCTGGCTTCAACGTAGAGCATTGGCTCGACGAAGGTCTTAATGAAATTAGCAACAAAAAGTTGAGTGATGTGATCGTGCGCGTAAAAGTTGAAAGTGTTACCGCAAAAATGTAATCTTCAAAAAGTGTAATATACAGATAAGTGAAGTTTACTGATCTGTTTTGACTCTACAAGTAAATATCACAAAAATCCTGAAAGCCTAAACCGCTCGGGCCGTTCACTGGAACAGAACTGCTAAATTCTAATAAAACACAAATTGAATTGAGAAAAAAATATCCCACAATTTCGATTTCTCAGAGAACTGGTAATCTGGAAAAAGTGTGCGAAATCCGTATCCGTATGCGGTGACGAGAAGACGTATTTTGTGTCCTTTTGCTTATCCTAAACCCCGGTCCCGATGTTCTGGCCATGGTCCCGGCATACCGGCTGGTGGTTCCATGGTTGGCTTGGTCGTGTCATTAGGGATTTGGATGATTCATTTTAAGTTTTGTTTTGTTTTCCTCTCGCTTTTTTTTTCCTTCTCTGCTTCTTTTCATCGATGTCATTGTGGCAATGTCGTTTTTCACTTAATAGTTTCTTTTCTCTGCGCTGACAGCAGATCTCCACACCGCAACATCGGGGCACAGCTGTTAGGATGGGAGGAAGGGAAGTTTTCCGGAAGACAGCAGCTTGCCACCGTGATGGCTGATTACTGCTTGCTACACGCCCCACTGACTAACCAGGGTGACAAGTTTTGGGGTTTGTGGGGGGAGGTGGGAGGAGATAAACCTTTGGAGTTAGTTTTTGGTGCATTCGAGCTCTGTGGTGGATCTTTTCCGCGGGGACACAGCTCAGAATTCATTAATCAAGTCGGGCTAAACTGTGGCATCTGGCTTTTTATTTGAAAATTGAAAATAAATGAGCAAAAAGATTTGGAGCTGGCGAACTTTATTGCCTCTGGTGAGCTCAAGTGACAAGGTTGAGGTTGCTTTCATTTTAATTTGATAGTTAATAAATGATGTTTATCACGTGTTTTTTTTTTGAATTTAATATCACAACATGATTTAATTTTGATATAAAATATTTGGTTTATTTTCATAAAATTTAGAAGGTATTAGAAGGTAAATTTGTTTCCTGATCATGGATCCAAGGTTCATTTTTTCAATATGGGTCATTCCATCTGAAGTGTGCAAGAAAAAGTGCAAATTTGGAAATTACTCTCTCCGATCCTGCTCAAATTTGGCAGGGCTGTTGATACTATCAAAACAGAATCCCGAATTTCGTCCAAATCGGACCACCCCCTCTATTTTGGTACCTCCCCAAAAATCGATGGAGATTTTTGAGCAAAACCCCTATTTTCAAACGGCGATAGCTCAGGAACCACAAATCTTAGAAGGTCGGTCATAACCTCAATTTTGAAATGGACATAAAATCCATTTCCGTGATCAAAATTTCGCCAAAATTTTTGCCTAATTTGCTAATGATTATTTGAGATGAAATCTTTTTTCAATAAATAATGAATCGGTACTACAGTCTGAATAGGGACAGCAGTGTTAAGAGCACTTAAAGGTTTTAAATTTGGAAATGGATGTACACATTTTGTTGGTCTGAGTCTGTTCTATCCGAAACCAACCAGAAAAATCAAAATATTATGCTCTAACATGGTTAAAACTGCTGTCCCAATTCGCCCCATGTGTCCCAATTCGCTCCAGTTGACGGTAGTAAATATTTATCAGCGCGCAAGTGTGCTTCTAGCAGATGCGGCGAATTAAGCTGATTTAGGTAATCTCAAAAACTCAAAACTTTAAAATTCGATATCTCTGGAACGAAACATATTCCTTTCTGTCAATAAGTGACTCTTATATAAATTTAGCAGGGGAATGCGATGGTGAGGTCAAATTTAAAAAAATAAATAGGGCTGTTTTGAGATACGGCCATTTAAAGTTATCAATTGCGTAACACAGGTAGAAAAAACATCTTAATCAAAGTTTTGTAACGGAAATGGATTCTACGTCCAATTTACTTCAAAATAATTATTAAAAAAAAAATCTCCATATTCAAGTAATACACAACCACAATGAAGGACCAAATCAGTGTTTCTAAAAGTGGGTACTGGGCCCACGAGCAAACTGCAAAGTTCCTGGAGTGGCCGTGGGCCTCACCATAGTAGTATGGGGGTTGGGCCAGGGCAAAAATAAAGTTTGGAAACTAGTAGGCTAAATGGTTATTCTCATGCAAATCTGAAAAAAAAACTTGTTAAAAAATTTCATAAGATGTCGTCAATTAAAAATATAAGTTTATGCAACAAATTGCAAAAACATTAGTTTTTCAGCAAAAGCCGTACATTTATCTAACAAATGCTAAAAAGTAGAACTTTTCAGCACTTGTATCAAAAAGTATCACTTTTTGAAACTTTTATTTTTTAGTAGAGAAAAGTAGGTCTTTTCGTCATGCGAAAATGACAAGAAAAGTAGTTAGTTTCACAATGAAATTGCATTAAAGATTTTTCGTAATATTCTTATCATTCTGAAAAAAAGTTTATGAAAAGTTACTTTTTGCGTTTCTCTTTATTTCGTCGTCCGTGTCTGTCGCGGGTGACGATGAACGGCCATGATTTACGACGACCAACGTTTTCAAAACTTTTTTTTCGTAAAATCGCGATAACTCGTGATGTTTATAAACAAACCCCTTATGTTTACATATATATTTTTTTAATTGTCTGCTCTACAACTTTGTAGAACATTATAACACTCTAAAAAATAATCCTGCAAGGTTAGAAAAAACACGAAATTATAAAATGAAATTTTTTGTACTAAATGAAAAAATGACCCTTCTAGGTCAATGTAGATTCGATAAGTACATTAAACTTCCCTTAAAATGACATGTTCCAAACAGTTTACAGTTGGGGAACGGAAAATGGCAGAGTTTTTAAACTTTTGTCGATGAAAAATACGTTTTTTCGGAATTCTGAGTATGTCATCAAATCGGGTGTCTAATTTGACATAAAAGTCCCTGTGACATCAAATTTCTATCTCATCATCGTTTCAGACTGCAAATTATTGAAAAACACCTATTTTTTTAGCATGTTCAAAAATGAAAGGGGTCGTGTCGTGATCAGGGACAAAAGTAACTCCTTAGGACAAATTTTCACGCAAATCGAAGAGGGGCCGGGCAACTGCTGTGTGAGTTGGCGGAGAATTACCCGTATCTCAACTTTTACAGCTGTTTAAGAATCTGAAAACCTGATTATTCAGCATGTGTTGATCATGTCTCCAAAAAAGCTTATTGAACCGAATTTAAGTTATATGCTTTGATTTCAAGTCTTTGCAGAATTTGTGAAAAATTACTTTGGCTCAAGTTTCTATTAATTTCAACAATTGTAATAAAATTAAAGCTCCGCTTTTTGTTGCAGTCAAGCACTAGTTCCTGCAATTCGAGCAAGCTGCAACCCATCTTTCTACATTAATTTTCCTGAGCATTGCAAACACGCTGTCACAATTAGTCAAGGGCAACGTCTGCCATGTGACAGATCATGAGAGTGCAATTGTAGTGTTGCGCTAGAAATTGTTACTTTTCAAGCGTAAAATTGCTCAGAACTGCAGGATTTGTCCAACTAGAAATGGGTGGCAAAAATGGATGCTTACAACTTCTTCTCGGAATTGTGTATCACGAACTGATACTTGGGCTTAAGAAGACGTTCAATGTTTTGTGCTGGTGTCTGCTTGATCTATAAAGTTTAATGAATAAAAACCCAAAATTTGTTTCTTTCAGTACTTGATAGAAATTACATTCTTGAAGTTGATGTCAGTAAACGCTTCAGGTTCATCAAGGTATGATAGACTTGGGCCTCCTTAACGTGCTCCAATCGATAGAATTGAATTTTAGTGGATTGCCTACCAATAACTAAGGTTGTAAATTTTGGGATAAATGCTATGCTTAGCCGGGACCGTGGTGTAGGGGTAAGCGTGGTTGCCTCTCACCCAGTCTGCCTGGGTTCGATCCCAGACGGTCCCGGTGGCATTTTTCGAGACGAGATTTGTCTGATCACGCCTTCCGTCGGAAGGGAAGTTAATGTTGGTCCCGGACTTACCTAAAAAGGTTAGGTCGTTAGCTCAGTCCAGGTGTAGGAGTCGTCTCCCTGGGTCCTGCCTCGGTGGAGTCGCTGGTAGGCAGTTGGTCTAACAATCCAAAGGTCGTCAGTTCGAATCCCGGGGTGGATGGAAGCTAAGGTGTAAAAAGAGGTTTGCAATTGCCTCAACAATCAAGCCTTCGGACACCTAGTTTCGAGTAGGAATCTCGCAATCGAGAACGCCAAGGCAATGCTGTAGAGCGAATAATTTAATTTGATTTGCTATGGAATCATCTTTAGCAACCATGCGCTCCCACGTTGATCTATGGGTCAGAAATGTCAACTTCAAAAATGTAATTTCTATCAAATAATAAACAAGAGAAATGTTGGGTATTTGTACAATAAACTTTTGCTCGCGTTTGTGGATCAATCGGTCGGCGTACTAGACAAACAACCCAGAGGTAGCTGGTTAGAATCCCGCGGCGGGCGCCCTAAATTGTAGCAATTGGCAAAGAGATGGCGTTAGAGTATTTTTTTACTATAGGTTTGACGTCTGCTACCTGTGGCAGTACGCAATTAAGGTATATGAAAATTTAATACCTGCTCGCAACGCACAAATTGTAAATCAACCTGCAAACTAAACTATCCCACGTGGAACCTCATTTGATCCTGCTAACTTACCCATGATTCTGGGCGCCACCGTGCTTATCCTAGCGGGACTGGGTTTGGAGGTCGTTCCGTTTTTCCAGCAGTTTGTCGAGCGATTTACGAGTGCGTCGTATCTTCGTTAGTTACTGCAGCGCTAATGTTTCGCCCAAACCTGTTTTTGCACAGTTTTAATAACGACTTATTTCCTATTTCGATGCGCTGAATTCGGCTGACGGTCTAGTTCCACTCTGCCTCATCCGGTCGGCAGTTCCGGTGGTGGTGGTGGTGGTGCAACCCTCGGGGGTAATGAACGTCGAGGGCGGGCGAGGGATGAGACCCCGCGGGATGTGGTTGTCGGCCTGGCAGTGGCACGTGTAACTTTCCAACAAAATGACACGGTCGATGTTTTCGGAGGCTTTTGATGCCGCCGTTGCCGTTGCTGCTGCTGCTGCTGCTGATGGATGCGGTTTTTGGGGTGGAAACTTTTGCCTCTTCTGTAACAGAGAAATAAATAGACGCAGGAATATATATTAACATTGTCACCATGCCGTTGGGGGTTTGGGATTCTGGAGGGAATTGTATGGGAAAATGGGGGAAGAAAGCCCCGTTGAAGAACATGCATGAGTTGTTGTTGAAGTGTGGCGATGTAAAGTTTTGGTAATTCAATTTCACTGTGCTGCGAACGAATGCTATCTCTTTGACAAGTTAAATAAGTTCATTACGAAATCGTAATTAAACGTCTTGTTCATGCTTTTGGGAAGAATAAGTTATGTCTTCACAGACAAAAATGATGGTAATATTCATCAGGAAATGGTAACAGATTTTGTGTCGAAAAAAGTGTATAATATTACATCAGGAACATCAGTTTTTGATGAGTTTTCATCAGATCCACATTTTTACACATTTGTTATGTAATATTACTGAAAAAGAGGTAATATTCAAGTTACAAAATTTTCAACCTTGAAAAATTCACCTTTTTTCTGTGTTGGTAATGTTTGAAAAAGGCTGCTTGTAAGTTGTAAAGTAAAAAATCCTCAGTTCTCCTAAATGAAAACAATTTTAAAAAGTATCAGGGCCGGGATTTACAAATGTATTACTTTCACTAAAAACTTGTACAAAAACAATCAAATCTTCAGAGTGGAATACTTTTTAACAAACAAATAGGATTTGGGTCATTCCACCTGAAGTGTGCAAGAAAAAATGCAAATTTGAAAATTACCATCTCCGATTCTGCTCAAATTTGGCAGAGCTGTTGAGACTATCAAAACATGCAAAAATCCCGAGTTTCATCCAAATCGGACCACCCCCTCCATTTTTGTACCCTCCCAAAAAATCGACTTTTTGGCGATTTTTGAGAGAAATCCCTATATTCAAACGACGATAAATCAGGAACCACAAATCTTAGAGGGTCGGTCTTAGACTCAATTTTGGAGGAAATTGGACGTAGAATTCATTTTCGTGATCAAAATTTAGATTAAAATATTTTTTCTACCTGTATTGCGCAATTGAAAACTTTAAATGACCGTATCTCAAAACAGCCCCATTTATTTTTCAAATTTGACCTCACCATCGTATTCCCCGTCCGATTTTACATAAGAATCACTTATCGACAGAAAGGAATATGTTTCGTTCCAGAGATATCGAATTTTAAAGTTTTAAGTATTTGAGATTACCTGTTTTTGCTTTATTTGCCGCATATGCCAGAATCACTCGGGCGCGCTGATCAATAACTGCTACCTGATTATTTATTGAAATAAAATTTCATCCCAAATAATCATTAGCAAATTAGGCAAAAATTGTAGGAAACTGCTGTATTAATCTTAAATTTAAAAAAAATAGTATACGGTGAATTTATGTGCTAGCCCACAGGACAGAGCAAGAACGACTTGCAATACAGGGCAAAATGGAGTTCCCGCTGAGCTAGCAGGAAATTGAAATTGATCTTGTAAGTAACACTTAAGAAAAAGTGTACGATACATTATCGTGTTAAAAATTATAAATTGGGTCCTAAAATGAAGCTTGGATAGCTTATTTCATTGTTTACAGCGATAGAGCCTACTTTCTGAGTACAATGACCCTTTGTACGACCACTAAGAGTTTAAAATGGATTTTTAAATCAATTTTGAAAAATTAACCTCGCGGTCCTTTTTGACAGAAAAGTTCCTACTTGACAGCTCTTTCCAAGGGAACCATAGTTGATCCATCGAAAAAATGTTGTCTAGTCAACTTTTTTTCTGCATTAAAATAACAAAAAGTGATCAGAAATGGTATTTAAGCGTGTTTTAATCGTTGTACATAAAAATTTACTTAGGGTTTTAGGACCCTTTTGACATGAATAAAACTCTCGTGAAGCATGGTTAAGCAAGATGATTTCTGGAAAATATAAACTGAAAAATGTAAGAAAATCACAAAGATTAATCGGATTTATTATCTGACTAAGATCAAATTCAGTGGTGTTGATTTCGACACCGTCCGAACAATTATCTTTTTTTTGTCAATCATTTCGAAATCTTGGAAGACGATACAGCTGCTGTCCACATGTATCAGAAGTATATGGATTCGTTTTTGAAATTAAATGTACCGCAATTGAAAAAAAAATCATCAATTATTCAGATGAAACTGGCTCACAATATAAAAATCGGTTTAATATGATCATGCTCAATCTTTCAAACCATTAGATAGATTTTGGGGTTTATTGCTGAATGGCATTATTTTGCTACCGCACATGGCAAAATCTCTAGAACCCATGAGAATGATTTCATCTACTGCAGCCAGCTCTACATCTGTTCTTGCTTCAAATAAAAGAAATAATTTGATAAAGTGGGAAGAAATGAGAAATTAGGTAAAATATGAAAACAATAGAAAAATGTAATTTTTTTTAATTGTGTTGTAAAAACGTTGCAGCATTTGCAAATAAATATTAAAAATTCAAATTTTACCTAATATGGTTGACACTGAGATCAGGAAAAACAGTGCATTCAAAATTACCCAAAAAATATTCCTTAAACAAAAAATAGATTGTTCAAGGTATTGATTATCTCAAAATCGTTTAAAATTATAAAAATAATTCATCTTGCAGAACACCAGGTAGTAATTATTGATCAGCACGCCCGAGTACTTTTATTATATGCGGCGAGTGTAGCTAATTTAGGTAATTTCAAAAACTCAAAACTTTAAAATTCGATATCTCTGGAACGAAACATATTCCTTTCTGTCGATAAGTGATTCTTATGTAAAATTGGACGGTAGACAGGTAGAAAAAACATTTTAATCCAAATTTTGATCACGGAAATGAATTCTACGTCCAATTTCCTTCAAAATTGAGTCTAAGACCGACCCTCTAAGATTTGTGGTTCCTGAGTTATCGTCGTTTGAAGATAGGGGTTTCGCTCAAAAATCGCCAAAAAGTCGATTTTTTGGGAGGGTACAAAAATGGAGGGGGTGGTCCGATTTGGATGAAATTCGGGATTTTTGCATATTTTGATAGTCGCAACAGCTCTGCCAAAGTTGAGCAAAATTGGAGATGGTAATTTTCAAATGCTGTTCCGCTTCAGATGGAATGACCCATTTACAATTTCATCTACAAATGATTTTTGAAATTTGTTTGACAAATTTATATTTTTTACCAAGTATTGTATTTATAAATTCATATGCTCGTTACCAGATTTTGCAACATACCAGATTTTCCGAGTAATTTGAAAAGTTATTCAACGTCGGACGCTTCGAAACCCGGACACGCCATCTTGTTTCATCTATTATTTGGATAGTAGTTCACATAATAATGATCAAAATTTGCTGAATTTTCACATCAACTTCCATTTCAAACTTTTTTTTAGGTTGTACACAGAAAAAAAGTTGAATTTTGGAATGTTGAAAATTTTGTAAGTTGAATATTACCTCTTTTTTTTAGTAATATTACATAAAAAATGTGTACAAATGTGAATCTGATGAATGTTTATCAAAAACTGATGAAAATTCATCATTTTCTGGGGTATTAATCATTTTTTTGCCACAAAATCTGTCACCATTTCCTGATGAATATTACCATCATTTTTTTTCTGTATAGTCAATGTCAAAACGATAAAATCAAATAAAATATGAGTTTACCAAAACTGTCAAACATTTTACTGAAACATTCCATTGGCAACGCAAGCAAAGAAAAAGCAAAGCAGAAATTTATGGTTCTGGTTTCCTTGAACCTTAGAAAATTGTTTTACAAAATATCGATTATTTTGATGTTCACAGCTTATGAGATGCCTAAAGATTGCCATTTACAAAAATTGTTGTCAAAGTTTGTGCAATTCATAAGCAAAAACGAGTGTCCGGAATTTGAAGCAAAAGTGTCCGGATTTCGAATCAGCTTTTATCAGTGTCCTGGTTTTGACGCACAACAAGTCATTTTGATTTTAATATTCTAAAGCAAAATTGATAGAAAATACATATTTTGCATGCATTCGCTTACAATTGACTGTAGTGTTTATTGTACATCCTGTTGATATTGTTACATGTTTAACTTGAATCCATGATTTTTTGCCAGCTTTTATCAAAATCATTTGCTACTATGTGTCCGGAGTTCGAATCATGGAGTTACTAGTTTTGATCTGGCAACCCTGTCTAATGTTATGTACTGTGTAGTGCAATTGGCATAATTTTCGAAGTCACATCAAATTCAAACTAGTTTTTAAAACTCAAAATCGATTTTCTTCTTAAGTCCAATCAATCACCTTTTAATTGCGTCTAAGAGAGCTAAATTCAGTTCGAGTTATGATTTTTTGAAAAATGTGGTCATTGCAAAAATTGACGTAAATAACTTTTTTTGTGGACCACCCTAACATAGCGTAGGTAACCCTAATGGCCAAACAAAGAAATACGGGTCGAATTATTTCGACGAAGGAACCCTCACTCCAAGTTTGGGCCTGATTTTTTTTAAATCATTCCTTTTCGTGAGTAATTGCTATATTTTTTATGACCAGCCCGCAAAATTGTATGAAGTCTTGTATGGCAAACTGCCAACTGTCTTCTTTGATATAGGGTACCGTCATCAGGGGTGACATTGGGTCTGGAGGGTGAGATTGGGTCATACAAATTTCTGTATTTTTTATGACCCAATCTCACCCCCCAGACCCAATGTCACCCCTGATGACGGTATGCATCTACTGAATTGTTCGAGCATTTTTTAAAGTTATTTTTATATTTTTGATATGGCAACTCTGTCTAATGTTATGAGCTTTGTAATGAAATAGACACAAAATCACTATAAAAATTGATCTCCTTGCTGTTTCTTTTTCATTGAGCTATTGAGTTTGCTGATCTGCAACACTATAACTTGATGTCACGACTTAAGCGGAATCTTAATAACTTTTCTGCCTTTTTGTGCTTTGATGGTACATTGAATTTGTAATTTTCGTGACCACTCAAATGGACCGTTAAAATTTGAGTGACAGAATTCAAATCTATCGTTCAACATTTGAGGAAACTAAAAACCAGCTACAGGATGTTTGTGGAATGTGAAAGGCCCTTTTCCTTGCTATTGTACATCAGTGATTGACTGCAAAGATTTCGAGCAAATTGATTGCAAAGCTTTGAATGATATTTAAGTGATTTACATCAAACTATGTCATTAGCATTTGTCGGTTTAATTTTGAGCAGAAGCATAGTTAGTAGGTTTCTTGCGAAATCATTTGCCTGTGGGATCCACCATGCAGGGCGTCTTCCAGATAGCGCATTATTCAGTAGTAATTATTCCGACTATTACTTGGAATTCTGCCATATGGAGAGAATGTGTTTCGCATACGTCTTCAGCGTTGACGAGAACTTGACGAATGCGGAATGTTAAGAACGTTTGACGCCTCGTCGAGAAACGTTTCGAGGCTTGTTATATTATGACTTAATTAGAAAATACGTCCCAGAGTCTGGGAAACCCCCAACAATGACGCGTTCGCCCATCTGAATTGATTATTACGTTAATTTATATGTATTATTTTCGAATCTACGTCACACTGACTGTTACATTATTTATTCAAGGCAGAAGAAGGAAACGTCCACAATTTTGGTTTACGTCCACGGACGGACTCGGGCACTCGGTGGCGTAGGTCAGCCACTGTCCCCCCGAGGCTTCTGGGCTGGGCCAGCTATCGCCACTCGTCACTGCTGACTGAGGGCTAATTCTGCAGTCTGCTGCTGTAGCGATGGAAGCACCAGCAGCAGCAGCTCGTAAATTTAATTTCCAGGATCGCGTTCGCTTCCCTCGAGATTAAAACTTCTGCGCTGATAAGCAACGGAATATTTTACTGACTCTCTGTGCATGCGGCCGAGGCAGAGAGAGACAGAGAGATTGCCGGAGGCGGTGAACCGACGACGATGGCCGCGGATGGCCCCATCTCGGCAAGATCTTGTGTGTGTGCGCAGCGCATATGTGTGGGGGGCGAGCTCTCGAGAACGGTTCCCGGGGTGACCTAGGGTGGACCGCGTCCGATGTCACCACACAATGTCCCCGGCATCGTTTTATGGTAATTTGCCACGGGTTTCTATGGGGAAATCATTATACGGCGCACACCGCCCCGAGCTCGGTTCCGGTTCCGGTGGCCAAGCGATTTGTACGACACGCCGTTAAACTTCCACAGGTCATATAATTTAGCTGTTTGCCGCCGGATTTTTTGTTTTCTTTGTTTCGTTGCCGAGGGACGACCCCACTTTGGGCGAGATGTATTCAACCATATTTGAATGGCATATTTTGTCACTTATGAATTTATGTGGTACACGCAGGGACAGCACATAAATCTTTTTTCCTCGAGGAAAACCTCGTCCCGAGGCTTTGGTTGATAGGGGAGTGTGATTTCCATAAAGGAACTTTCGCATTTTACTTGTATTTTTCAATGAACTTGCAAAAATTGCTGTTCTGGAACGCTTTGTAGTTATTAATTCAGTTTATAGAATATAATATCAAAAACACAGCCCTGAGTACTTTGCAGTACTTAAATTTTGAGCGACAAAAATGACAGGAAAAAAAAATAAGTTGCAAAATGAACTTTTTGCAATTCCGTCGTGAAACTACTTACTTTTCCTGTCATTCTTGAACGACGAAATAGCCTACTTTTCTGTACCAAAAATAACAGAATCGAATAACAACACTTTTCAAAATAAATGGTAGAAATAAATGCTAGAACGTTGAACTTTTCAACACTTGTTTCGAATAGTAACACTTTTCAACATTTTTTTTTATTTAAACGATTTATTGACAAAATTAATGAAAATTCGACTTAAAATTTCAATGGGTGTTTTTCGAAATTGCAAAAAATGTTGTATGGAACTCGTTGCAAAACTTGATTTTTTCAGCACTCGTCGTATTTATCCAACTCGGTGAATCTCGTTGGTTAAATGTACGACTCGTGCTGAAAAAATCCTCTTTTTGCAACTTGTTGCATAAACTACTATTTCAGCACTTGATCGAAAAGTATTAAAAAATCGTCGTAATATGGCAGAAGTGTTCAAATCTCCCAAGTCTCCCATATAACCGACAATCCACTCGAATCACTGCCTGGACCTGAGCAAGGGGAACATTCAGCCTGACTTTCTGATAGAGCCGAACCCCGATGAACAAGAGTATAAACAATTCATGAGCTTATCAATCATCGCACAATGTCACTTAAGCAAATATCTGCCCGAGAAGTTGTCCTGGCACGTTTTTCTATATAAGATAAACTCAACTAAACAAACACACACAGCCTCACACCAAAGATCCAAGTGACTTAGTTGGGGAAATGGAACAAAAAACAACTCCCCACACGTGCCCCGGAATGCACTGGGGCTTAAGGGCGTTTGTGTCTGTGTGTGTGTGAGGCTTCATTTCTTTCACAACACCTTCGGGAAATCCTTTTCGATACACGTCGGGCTTTTCCCCTTTCTTTGTGTGTCTCTGAATGTGTCTCTGTGTGTGTTTGTGAGTCCTCTGATGCCGCAACGAGCGCAACAAATCATTGTTTTCGTTTTCACATTCACTGAGCTGTGATTTATACGCAACACGATTCTATGGCGATCAGCCTTCCATTGAATTATGTGTGTGTGTGTGTCCCCTTAACTCCAACCCCCATCAGAATCAAGCAAAGGGAAATTGATTTTTATATTTATGAATTCATATTTTTATTGAGATCCCAGTTCCGACACAGAAATGGAGATAATAAAAAAATATGATTGTTTTGCAGAGGTCATTTGTTACGTTTTTGTGTGGCAATCAGGAGGATAGTCTAGTGAGCGATACCACAAGGATTTAATTTATTTCCAGTTCAATACATCTGCTGGCAGCCAGTGTGCGTGTGTGAGTGGATGTGTGGAACTAAGCCGAAAAACGTGTCGTGCTATAAAACGGGGATTGATTTGTGCCAATAAGTACACGCGTGAATAAAGTTTATTGTTCGTTGTGATACGTTTTACACTTTTTAAGGATTAGTTTCGTATAAGGTTTCCCATGACCCATGCGAGTGCCATTGATTGGCTCAAGCAAGTGGTTTACTGTACTCTAGGACATGGTCTGTTTATATTTTTATTGCTACTGTTGTGCTCTAATAAGCTTTCTCCCTAAATTTTAAAGTTAGAATAGTTTGATCCAAAATAATGTGAAAATTACAATATTTTCTTTTCGAAATAAGGTTTCACCGAATGTTTTAAAGATGTTAAATAATCTATTAGCGTCTGCATAAAAAATATCTGCAATAAAAAATCATTTTCTTTATAATAAAAGAACAAAAGATTCAAATCGTTTTTATACAATCTCTTACTAAATTTACAAATCTCAAGATTTTTGCCTTCCTCACTGAGGAAAGGCTATAAAATCACTCGGAAAATGAACTTTTTAAATTGACCTCCTAGACCCACCTTCATTTATACTTATCAACTCAGAATCAAATTCTGAACAAATATCTGTGTGTAGGTGGGGATGTTGATCAAAAATAAGTAGGTACTTGATTTTCTCGGCTTTGGCTGAATAAATTTTGTCCGGATGTTGTCCACTCGGTTCACTTTCAGGTCCTACAGCTGGGTATTGAAAATTGTACAGTTTCATTTAGTCGTTTAAAAGTTATGATAAAAAACTATTTAGACAACTACAAAAAATGGTGATTTTTAACATAACGTCAAATGGCCATGTCTGATCGCCTCGAAAAAGCCGTGTAAAGGGATGCCATTTTCTTCGATTGCGGTGTCTGTATGTTCTAGGCAAAAAGTCTGTTGGTAGTTTGATTTTTTTATTCATAAATTATTTTTGTTAGAATTTATTTAGGTTAGAATCATGAAGAGGAAGGCCACAACCTCCTTAAGGTGGATTAAGTAACGTTTTATTTTTGGTTTAAATACACTGACAAACAACAAATTATCAATTTGAATGCGCATTGCGCACAGGGCTATCAGGTCAAAATTTTAAAAATCTTGCAAAGTATCTATTAAAAATCTGGAATAATCTGGCAGACGAAAATCTAATAATTCTGAATGGTAAAGGGGAGGGAGGATATAAATTAATCAAATTCTTTGTAGAATTCAGATGGTTTAATTGATTTTATGGCCTTTAAAATGTAGATTTTTTTATTTTCGTGAAGAAAAACACATTTTTTTAATTTTCAAATAAATTCGTTCATTTTAATCAAAATGTTATTAGAAATGGGCATTACGTAAAAAATCTGACAAAATCTGTCAATATCTGGCACAGAGAAGGGTGAATCTTTATTCTGGCTGACACTTGAAAAATCTGGCATTCCCTGATTTATCTGGCAACTTGGCAACCCTGATTGCGCATGCTCAACTGGAGGGGAAACTTAAACGTTGGGGTCCTCTGAAACTCGTGTACTTTGGACTTAAAAACAAATTGACGGGGCTGAGTAGTTTGACTGCATAGTTTGTACGGAGAATTAGGGCGGTTCGTTGCTCTTGCATACAATCCAAAAATTGCATGCAAAATGTACAATGAGCAAAACCGCACTAACTCACGGAAATTCACGGACTTCATCCTCGAGAATTCGTCGTTAAATATCTACTGCATTGGGCACCAGGGATGCCACTTGGTTTTTTAAAATGTCTGTGAAAAAGTCTGTGTATGTCTGTGCACTTGTCTAAAATTCAAATATATCCATTCACGGTCATTGAAATCCATCAGATATTGCGTTTTTAAGCATTTGAAGACTAACGAAATAAGTTTCTACAAAAAAGATTACAAAATATTAATTTAATGAAGTTTTTTAAAAGTCTGTGCACCTCAAAAAATGTCTGACACAAGCTCAAAAGTCTGTGAAACACAGACAAATCTGTGTATCTGGCATCCCTGTTGGGCACACTCAACGTGAGACTGAGGACATGGTCATTTAAATCTTAGATGATTTCAACGCCTTTCTTCAGTGGGGAAAGCAAATCAGTCACAGACACTGCTGTGCCCAACGATTCTATTTAGCATAAATTCAATTCCCCCACCCAGGGATTCAATCAATTTTTGGCACTCTTGCGTTTGGAATGCACTAATCAGTTGTCGTACTTGTTGATGCATATCATTATGACCAAATTATTGATGTTAATTAAGATAAACACGTTTAAATTCATGTGGGCGTCCCCCTTTTGCGAAACAGCAACAGCAATAACGATCGGTGGCATTAATTAAGAGTTTATTATCCCTATTAATTAAATAAAGTCACGAGAGGCCAACTCGCACAACTGTGCACGATCCGGCGGGTGGGATTTGGCCACTACCACCCTGGAATGCAATGTCAGGAATTCGATTGAACTCCCAGACTCTGCTGCATCTGCAGCCTGAAACACTCTCACGTGGACTCGCGACCAGTGGTGCCCGGTATGTTGTTATCCGATGGATGCGTTTTCATAACCATATATTTCATGGGAAAGGGCCCAACTGGCCGCCACCGCACCGAGCGCGATGTTCGCACAGGGAAGTCCGGAGCTGTCTGGCATATTCAATTGTGCCCAAGCCGGTTTGGCCAGGTCCGCGTGGATTCTGTGGACAAATATTTCATTCGATTTCAGATCGCCACAGCTGGCAGTTGTACCCCAAGTGGATGGACGATGGTGGTGGAGGTGATGGCAGTCACCAAGGGAGGAAGCAAACGGGGAACCAGCGAGCTCTCCGGATCAATCAGGTGCCAATGTAAATAAAAGGACATGACGTGCCTCCCCGTGGTGTGAAAAAGCGATCGAACGATTTATTGGCCATATGGTGGGCTACCGAGGTGGAGCTGATTCACAATTTACCAGGATATAAATAAGAGAGAGAGAGAAAGAATTTTATTCCCCGGGGTTGTTCAATGACAATTGTTTGCCTGCGTTTGTAACGGGTGAAATGACGAAAATTGAAATGATGGGGATGATGATTTCGTGTGCATAATGACGAATAATTACGACATCAGCGTAACTTAACCTTTCTTTTATACGCGTGTGAAAATATTTATTTTATTCTACCAATCCATTATGTTCAATGAAACACGTACAGATGATTGCTATATTGTGCTTTTTGAGAAACAAATTGAAAACTGCTCGAATTTTTTTGAAAAATCCTATTAAGAAGCTGTTGCTAGATAGGGTAGCCAGACCTTCAATGTTTTGGACTCGTTGGACGCACTCTGGAGCTCAGGCCTTCAAAGTTTTGATTTTTTTTTTCGAAAAAACGGATCAGCTGAAAAGATAGGCGACGCGCCTTTTCATTTTGCTCAAAACTTTAATTTTATATATACCAAAACATGCGCATGGATCTGGCCTACACGCCAATGATGTTGAAAATAAACGCTTCAGTGGCCAAAGTGCCTAAAAAAACTACATTTTTGAAAAACATGTTTTTTACGAGTTGAATCCTATTTAAAATTCAAATGCAAAGCGACAACTCCTATTAAGTTCAATCAAGCTCATATTTGGGATTTGAGCTCAGTACGCCCACTGGAACCAGCCCCTGAATGCACGCCAAAAAGTAATTTTTGTTATAAATATCCTACTGAGTATGATCGTAGTAGCTGTTTATAACAGGAATGAGTTAAATATCGAAGAATTTTGAAAATTGGCAGCAATTTCCCCACTAAAATAGACATAACTTTACTGAAAATGGATAAAATATCATACTTTATTCTACAAAATTGTTCTTCATTTTGTTTGCAACAATGCTACTACATTAGTTTTTGAATTCAGACATGACAGTTGATTTACCAGAGCAAATTGAAAATATTTTTTTCAAATAACACCATTTTACACCTCCTGATGACGCTGGGACTCAAGTAATGGACCGATTTAAGGTGTACTATGTCAGGATTATATTTTGGGAACTAAGAATTGATATACTGGATGAAAATTAACTTTTTTGTCCAGAGTTAGACCGAGATTTTAGACGTATTTTTGAGGTTTTAGGTGATATATTATGTTTTTTTTAACTTCAAATCGAGATAAAATCAGTTTTCACCGACAGAATATTTCGGGAATCGATTTTTCTGACTCAGAATAGTCCCCCCAACAACCTCCCGGAGGAATTCCCGAGGTGCATGCAAGTTGCATAATAATCCCCTTCTTACCCACCGTGCACATTTTATTGAGATCCGGATAAATGCAAAAACACATTTTTATACATAACTTTTGAACTACTCATCGAAACTTCATAAAAATTAATAGGTACGTATGGGACCTTAAACAGAATCGAATTCCAAAATTTGAGCAAAATCGGTTCAGCCAGTGCTGAGGAAGCAGGCAGGATTACCTCAGTGAGGAAGACAAAAAGTTAGTGATTAGAAAATGATATATGAGTGAGGGGGGCACGTTCGGGATAATATGTAGATCTACTAGAATCAACAAGAAATCTATTTTTTGTAAGCTGGTGTAAAGAATTGTGATAACCTGCCAAATTTTGGTGTTTATGTGGCTAAAATGTTAGTTTCTCAACTGCAAACAACCCTGAATCGGTTGGTCATCCCATGTAGCCGATGTTGGAAGGATGTCGGTTTTCTAATTAATCAAACAATATGCACAATACAACTTTTGACGCCAAACCGAGCGAGAAGTGGTTAGGAAACTTTGAAACTGTTTCTACCCAACTTTCGTCCACACACACACACACATACTCTTGGTCATCACATTGGGAATAGTCGAGGTGAGCGCCGACAGTGAGTGAGTGCTTCATACTGCTCACTCACACACAAAGGGCACACAAATTGGCAGCATTCAGAGGGGGTTTTTATGAGTTTCAACACTTTTTGCATTTAAACTTTGTTATATTAACGATAATAGTTTCATGGTCTATTGTGTGCTCACTTCTTCTCTTGTGAATAAATGCATGCAGAACATCCTTGGCTCTGGCCTTGCTGTTCCTTTCTCTAGTGGAGGCCACTCTCAACTCTCCGAGCTCCTTTTGCATAGTCACCCCGGCTGTTTCCATAAAGTGCATTATACAAAAACTGCACCCCAACGCAGCAGCAGCAGAACAAGAAACTTTCCCAATGATCTCCTCCCTGACTATGGCTCTGGCCAACAAAGCAAACTGTTCGCCAGACAAGTTGAGTTGAATGAAGCTTTCATGGCTTATTTTCTTCATTTTCTCACCTTTTGGAGCAAACTCACACACAGCCACACTAACTATCGCCATCATCATCGTGTTCTCTATAAAGAAGGCTCATCATCGTCGTGGTGCGAAAAACAGCTGCAGTGTGTGACAAAGGAGCTACACACACACAATCTCACAAAAACACACACACACACACACAATGTGTTGTAAAATTACCTCCATATGTGTGTAAATGGTGGGATTTTCCCCCGACATCGTCGACGATAATGATAGTGTATGCTTTTCTATCACCTAAGTGACTCGCTGACGATTATTTCAAAGATGAATGGCGGGCTTTTTCCTGCTTTCACCGTGGAGGAAAGTAGGAAAGTAGGATTTTCCTCGGTGGCACTAAATAAGCCGCACATTCCAGGCATCTCCCCCTGTCGACGAGGATGATCATGTGGTTGGTGTGTGGAGGAAAAAGTGATGATGCCACATTTAAGCTGCTTATGGTGATGCTGCTTGAGGATATCACGTCGATTTCTGAGCCGGTGAAGCTGATTTTGAGGGGAATAGTTGGTAAATTAAAGCTTATACTTTTTAAGCTTTACATTTCAACTGGGAAATTGGCTATATGAAGAGTTGAACTTGATCATCATTACCAAGTGTTTTGTTGTTCCTTTTTTGACAAAAACTTTAACACGAGAGGTCTTTGGTTGCTGTCCTTGTTGTTTGATAGGAACAGTTAAATTAACTACACCCAAAGTTAAAGAACGAGGGGATAGTCCTCACGAAAAGAAACGTGAGGAAAGTGCTATTTTGCGAGAGTATAGTCCTCTCGCGTGTTCATTCGTTCATTGGAACAGTTCATCCTATTGAGTGGCTTATATGGACAAATGACCGCCACTTAGTCACCGAACCATGGTGTCCCATACGGCAAAGGCACGGTTCAATAAACCGAAGGTCTTGGGTTCGAGTCTCGGTACCGGTACTTTTTTTTTGATAGATGAACTTTTTTTGGAGATGAACCCATGAGTAAAGTACTCTTGGTAATTTCGGGATTTATCCTCTCCGTCCGCACACAGTACCATTTTACTACCGAATCGTGCTCTTTATCCTCTCGCATGCCGATGCCCAGTTCTGGGTGGTTTCATCTTTAGGATAGCTAAGCATTTTCGAGATTTAGGCTGTCTCATAGCTCTTTATTGCTCGCTGGTTCGTTCCACGTTCGAGTACTGTTCTCCGGTTTGGGCTCCCTTCTACCAGAACGATGCACAAAAGTTCGTCAAATACGCCCAACGTCACATCACCTGGTCTGATCCTTTAAATCCTCCGAGCTATGCTGAGCGTTGCAATAGGAGTAATTCTCGCTGAAAGTGGACCACTGTTTACACACGGTGCTCAAAAATCAAAAGCAATCTACTTTTTCAATAGCCGCTACCAAGTCATGAAAGAAACCATGTTTGGTTGGTTAAATTTGTCCTCCCCTGGGCGCCACCAAGCTGAAACATTTTTTTTAAATGGTATTTTTTTTACTTAGGTGCGTCTACAAAATTGCTAATAACTTTGCAAAACTTAAACGAACCCTAGATGTTTAGGGGTGTTTTGGAAAAGAAATGAGCAGAGCTTTCGAATGCACTTGTCAGAAAAATACCATTTCATAATTTTTTTAGCCACAAAACACCAATATATTTTGAAAAGTCATTTTTGAAGGCCAGCGCCCCGTTTTATAAAAAAAAACTGACAAATCCATTCGAAAGCTGAGACGATTTTACATAAAAGACCAACAAATCTAAGGTGTATGTTCCTCCTATCTTTTTGAATCATATTTTGATTCCGCGAGCGCAGCGCTCCGTTCGCATTTCGGGCGCCCAAAATTTTGCAGTTTGCTCACTTTTCAAATGATAGTTTATTGTCCAAGGATCAAGATACACTATCGATAATTGACTAATATTTATGTTTTTGGGTTCCATTAATAAATTAACATTAATCAGAATTAAAGGGAAAATATTTTTTTTGTCAAGTCAAAACAGTTTTCACTTCTATGAAGAAGAGAAAATTCTACTTTAAAGGGAAAATTCAGCTTATGTCAGTAGTTATCACAAGTCAAAAGAATTCAACTTCAATGAGAAAATTCTACTTTTGTCAACAGTAATCACAAGTTAAGAGAGTTTTTCCTTCTTTAACAATCAAACGCTCGGGTAGTCATTTGACCCCTATTTTTTTCTTAAAAATCTCATAACTATTGGTAGAATTGACCATTTTGGATGCTTCCGGTTGCAAAAGATCCAGATTTGTCTTTATTTATGACTGTCAGATTGGGGACAAATATGGTCCATTTTTACCAGAGTTATTTCGGATTCCGTTGGGGTACCTCGACTCTCCCATATGGGTTATTGTCAATATAACAAAAACTTCTTCACAGAACAATGCCGGAAATGATGCAAAACTTCAAGGCATTATTCTAATACATCATCCTGCATAGATACATGTCATGCTCAAGACCTTCGGGCACCGGAACAGGTTCCAACCGGAAACGGTTCACTGTGCTGATGTCGGTTGGTGCCCAACTGGAACCGGCTCCGGTGTCCCGTAGGACTTAACCATGTCAATTATTTTTGCAGGATGATGTAATAGAAAGATGCATTGAAGTTTTGCATCACTTCCGGTATTTTTCTGTGAAATAGCTTTTGTTATATTGACCGAAAACCTATATAGGAGAGCCGAAGTACCCCAACGGAATCTGGAAAAAAATGGGATAGAGCCAATAAATCCGTCTACAAATAAATTGATTAACATAAAATTCAAGCTAATCAAACTAATCTTTAGTTTTTTGTTGGTACAATGTCAACCCTGGGCTCAAAGATACCCCATTTTACATTAGTTTTATGCAATCTTGTTTTCCTTGGCTTGAACTTGCCTTATAAATAAGTTTTTTTAAAGATATTTATGTATAAACTTGAATATAATATACTTTAGTCACTTGACTAAGGCTTAATCCGGCTAAGTCAGTCCCTTAAATCGTTTTGTGTCATTCTGCTACATGTACACAGAAAATAAATGATGGTAATATTTATCAGGAAATGGTGACAGATCTTGTGGCAAAAAAAATGTGTAATATTACATCAGGAATTGGTGAATTTTCATCAGTTTCTGATGAATATTCATCAGGTTCACATTTTTACATATTTTTTGAGTAATATTACTCAAAAAATGAGTAATATTCAACCTACCAAATTTTCAACATTCCAAAATTCAACTTTTTTTTGCTGTGTAAGTACAATTTAATCACTCGAACAATTACATTTTAGAGTTAAAACATTGATATTTTGAACTTTTCCTACGCATTTCACATGCGATTTCCCCTTAATTTCTACTCAAAAAAATAAAACTGATCGTATTCGAAATTCCCTCGACAAATATTGGTCCCAGAAACCATGTCTAATCATTGGCTTGGGTGGAATTTTGTTTTTTCATGATAACGGTCAGTGGTGCCTTTGAGGTGTATAACTTTTTTCACATGCTGTGAGTTTCCATTTCTGTTGAGGTTTCTCGTTTGCAAATTATGTACATAAAACAAAACTGTAATTATTCTCGAACATTGTTAACCCATTCGGTATCCGAGTATGTTTGACCCAGCATCAATAACCGTCAACCCTTCGCTTTGTCCAAACAGACATTAATTTGTGTATATTTCATTTCTAAATATTAACGCAACTTTTCCCTTCTTAGTCACGGGGAAACCTCCCCGAAAACATGCCAGTCAGCTTTTTTGTTCGCTCCCTACACAGAAAAAAAAGTTGAATTTTGGAATGTTGAAAATTTGGTAGGTTGAATATTACCTCTTTATTTGTGTAATATTACATAAAAAATGTGTAAAAATGTGAACCTGATGAATATTCATCAAAAACTGATGAAAATTCATCATTTTCTGGGGTAAAATTTATCATTTATTTTGCCACAAAATCTGTCACCATTTCCTGATGAATATTACCATCATTTTTTTTTCTGTGTAACTCGGCGGTTATCAGCACAATTAACGCAGGAAAAGTACTCGGAAAAAACCAAAACCAATCCCCATAACCATTTACTGCCGCGTGCGATTCCGTGTCCCTTTGTCGTGTTGAGCCTAATACATTAAGCCAAGCCTTATCCACCGGCTCGCGAGCTTAGCCGTTAACAACCATGACATTAACTGGCAGATGGACGAATGACTGTTAAATTGTGATGAAAAATCTCGAAACATTAACAACTTCAATCATAAATCGATGAGTTTTGAGATATAACTCGCCCTTTTCTGAGCATCGTTGAATAAACTTTGTGCGGATGTCGGTGAACACTTTTCGATTACGTTTTCCTCGGGAACTGTGTCAATAATTTTCACTTAAAACAATAAAAATTCATAAATGGCTGGTATAAACCGTAAGCTTTTTTTTATTATTCCCCGTGCAGTAATTGGATGGCACTCGCAGACTTGGTACTCGAATACTTTGCGTGGTTGTTTTTTGCCGCACATTCAGCAAAATGGTGGGAAGGAATTTTCAGGGGGAAGTCAGAGTAGAGTTTTATTTCCTGGCGATGAGTTTTCTGCTTGGGTACACAAGACCGGAGCAGACAGACTCCAGAATCGATTTGAATTTGGCAATAAGTCACGGGATGTGGGCTTTGGATTTGATTAAAATTCGTTACTGGAAAGCAAATGTTAGCAGCCCTAGTCAAATATCGAAAATGTCGAAAGCAGGATCATTTCAATTGCCAGAAAGAAGTTTTATGGATTTTCGTGTTTTTGACAATCTGGTTCAACTGCTTGTTGTAGAAATGCTTTTTCATAATTTCCAAAAATATAACTCTTCATGTAGCAAAGACCTCATATGTCTTCTCAGTAATCAAAAGTGTTTCACTCAAAGTTGTTGAGACAAACTAAAGAACACCATTCAAAACAACTTTGTCACCTTCACTTCCACCTAATCACCCACAAACATAACTGGTATTGACACAATTTGTTAGTGAAGTTTTCCCTTCTCGGCAATTATAAATTTGTTCAGAATCAGCTCAGCTGCAGTGCACTCTCCTATTTTGAATAACACTAACACATCGAAAATTCAGAATCTCAACAAAAACTATCCGCACACATTTTAATTAACAAAACATTGGCATTTTCTGCACCACCACCACCACCGCCACCAACAACAACTACTTCGAAATCTACAGCAGCAAGTTGTTGGAACGACCAAGTTTTCCACCAGTTTTCTCGCAACTATTTGCTGCTAAGTTGGAAAGCTCTTCTTCTGCTGCACCTTGATGCCGGCAGCCATGTCTTGTGCTTTGGTTTGACTTGGTTCGAGGCAACAAAAGTTCTTCAAAAGCTTGGTCACAAGGGTGACCGGAATGCAATTTAGTTGTTTATTGTTAACTGGCCAGTAAAACATAACTGTTCACCGGAAAAAAAATCAGCAAATTGAATAAGATTTTAGTTCATAAATATATGAGAGAATATATGTACGGATTTGTAATCACCTTTCGATTTATAAACAAAAACAAATTATGTTTTTATTTCGAAATTCTATGATTACTCATTGGAGTTTTTATATTTTCAATAAAAAGACAGTCAAAAAATATAAATGATTTCATTTGTAACACTTGTAAAAATAATTTTCATGAGATAATTTTTTTAAAAAAAGTTTGCGTTTCGCTTTATTCGGGGAACAAAAACATTATTTTTTAAATAGAAAAATTTCCATCAATGCCAAAATTATGATTTTTATGCATTTTTATGCATGAATTAGTTGAAAATTGAAGGGGGGAATGAAGTTTTTGAAAATTAGCCAAGGGTGGAATAGATCGGAAAAGGTTAAGAAACACTGTTATGTTCAAACTATTCAGACCCTGTCCGAAATGTCGGGCCAATCAATAGCAGCAAAAAATGTTTTTTATACATTTTGTTAAGAGGCTAAATTTCCAACAAAAACTATCCTATTTCTTGTCACTCTAGTGCACACACTTCCACATTACACACGCACAAATGCACACTTGAATGGAGTCGATCTTCCTTCTTCTCAGAAGACGAAACAGTCAGTTCGGTTCAGTGCAGTGCAGCAATCCTCCCTCCCGCTGTGGGCGCAGAAAAGATCTTTAGTATTCGAAGAACTATGCAAAAACTTTCGATAACTGGCAGTGCTTTTTATATATTCCAAGCTATTGAAACTCTCACTCGTGTCTTACTGACAAAGCACATGCAAAACATCCCGGCACAACGTTCGGTGTCGGGGCGAAAAAAAAGTTTCAATAACACTTCAGCAAGCACTTTTGCAGCAGTCCTGTTTTCGAACCAAAATAATATTTCCTTCACTGGGTGGCACCGCGACCCCCCAACTGAAACTCGTGTGTTTCGTGTGGAGTTTCTACTTTGGCCCTTTTTTTCCTCGCTTGCTCAGGTTTTTTTCTTTTTTTTTCGTAGGTAGGAGGTTACACAATTCACTTTGCTTGAGAATTTTTGCAAGAATAAAATTCACAAAACTTTTGCCACTTTTATCTCTTTGCCAAAATATGTTACAGAACAGTAGAAATCGCGAGAACAAAACTTGGAGGATAGAAAAGAACTTCAACTCACATAATATCGCACACTTCTGCATTCACCGTTTGCCGCGTTCAAACTAAACGAATTATTAGAACATATCTTCTTCTTATACAAACGTTTGCCACGTTTTGAGTTTAATAACACTTTTAAAATACGGCCAAAGTTCTACCAGCTCATGCACACACACACTCGGTCCCACGTCTGACCCGATACTAAGCTACCTGAGAAGAGACTTCGTCAACGGTCACGGGGTTGCCTTCAGATCTGTGCCCACTCCACGCGACACAACTTGCTGGTTGACCTCGCACTTTGCAGAATCTCGGTGTGTGTTGGAGACGGTGACGTTGTCGTTTACCTTATTGTGCGTTTTGTTCTCGCGATTTGAATGACCGATGGTGGTGGACCGAAGGCGACGACATTAGTGCACAGCAGCTTGCTGGCCAAAAGTTTAGTAATAACATGGGAACCTAGTTGATTCATTCAACTTAAAGTGAAGGTGAAACAAAGGTTTAAATGCATGGAAATGTAAGCCGTATTAATTCGTAGCTCAAATTTGTTTTACTGTTACTGTTATACTGTTTTTTGCCTTTCTTACAAAAGAAAGGTTTAAGGTTTGCTTTTGGAAAAACGCTTTTTTCAGAAATCTAAAAAAATTCGTGCGCGGCGAGGATTCGTCCCAGGAAAAAATCTTATTACTAAATTGAAGGTTCAGATGTGCTCTTTCGATTGAATTTTGGCCCGAAACCCGGAACTCAAAGTTTGATTTTTGAGAGCTCTTTTTCTGAAATACATGAGCGATGTCTGTATTTGTGTCTTCCATCACTGGAAAACCGCTCGTAAAACCCACAATTTTTATAAGTCAGATCTGTAGCCGTGGGGTCGGAGATGAACATTTTATTTTTCGATTCACAATTTTCGACCAGTAAATGTGGTCAAAACCATTTTTAGAGGTATTTTTTGGACTATTTTACAGATAACACTATCAAATTTAAAGAATTCAGTTTCAAACAAAAAGCCATTCGAAAACATGCGCCATAAACTGTTTGGGCCCAAAATTTGAAGCTTTTCCAAAATGTATTTCCAGAGATATAGCGATTTTAGTGTTTTTCGTCTCATTTTTACCCTATTTTTTCCTATTAAATTTTTGGTTTTATACAGAATCATATACTCAACATCGAATTCGAAGTCCCGGCTCGTTCTCGCTCGACAAGTCGTCAAGTCGAAGCTTCAACGCCAGCGCTTCAACGCCAGCGCTTCAACGCCAGCGCTTCAACGCCAGCGCTTCAACGCCAGCGCTTCAACGCCAGCGCTTCAACGCCAGCGCTTCAACGCCAGCGCTTCAACGCCAGCGCTTCAACGCCAGCGCTTCAACGCCAGCGCTTCAACGCCAGCGCTTTTACGCTTGCGCGTTTTACGCTGCGCGTGAAAGTGTTCTTTCTGGCTTTTCATAATTGATCGACAAAGTGCAATAGTGATACATATTTTTTAAGTTAATCATAGACTAACATTATAGACTGAGTACCCTTAATTTTTTTTTCTAATAATGTCAATCCAATATGTTTTTCATAATTAAATTTAAATGTCTTGCGACAAATAATGTACCTCTGAAATTCAAAAAAATGGCATTTGATGTTTAGCCTAAAAAGATTCGAAGCTTTAGGTAAAATTCTCACTGGATTGTATCATTATGTTTTTGAAAAATTAATTGCACCAATATATTTCTCGGAGTTTCATCATTTTGTAAGAAAGGCTCTATTTCACCTCTGGTGATATTAAATCGGGTTTTTCTATACAATTTTAGAAAAAAAATATTCAAAATTAGTTTTTAAACGTTTCTATTTAAAAAGTGTACTGTAAACACACTATCCTTACTGCTTGTCCGACGGAGAGTTTGAGAGCTTGATGCTCGATTAACACCTAAACTCCCAAGCTCTAGAAAAAGGGGGAATTTCCATACAAATTCCCCCTTTTCTCGAGCATAGGAGATTAGGTGTTAAAGCTCCAAAAAACTTACCAGCAACAGCCTCGAGTAAGCACGCAAATGTATGCCATTTACTGGCCAAAAAGATCAAATTGAATGCACCTTTGATCATAATTTCTATTTTGCGAGACCATTTCTCATCATTTTGTTTGCACACTAGGGTGATAAGAAAAATTTAAAGTTTTGGAAAATCTTATGAGATACCCCCTGGTTCGATTCTTTAGGTAAAAATAAGAAGTAACTGTGCCAATTTTGAGCCAAATCGGTTAAGGTTCAGGTGTCGCTTTTAATCGTTGAAATTTATAGGGGAAAATTCGCGAAAATCATATCATACTGTGTTTGACATTCAATAAACAAAAGTTGCTGTGGTAATGCTACATGCATAACCATCATGACGAAGAACTTCGGACACAAAAGTAAATAATTTTTTTGTGGTTATTAATATTTGCGTTTCTTTGCCACAAAATCAATAACGAAAGAGATATTTCTAAAGGTCTATTTATTTCTGCTCAAAAATTGTCTCATGTTATTTTGACGTTGGATAACGGGGGCTTTGCCCGCCGCCCCTAATTTTTTTTGAAGACATCTGGGAGAGAAGGAAAAAGATGTAAAGAAGAAGAAAATTCCTTCTTCCAGCCATCCCCCCTCCCCCCAAATCTAAATTCTGGCTACACTCCTGCTCCAGGGGCCTCCGGCCACTCCAGGGTGTGGCCACAACTGCAAAAATGTCAAATTTCATGTCCAGTATCAAAATCCCTAAAGTTTGATACCCATATTGCCCCAACTCTTATGGTTCCGCAAATATCCTCTTATCGAAAAATCCCTGGGGCCTCCGGCCACTCTAGGTGGTGGCCACTACTGCCAAAATGTCAAATTTCAATTTTTCCCTACCAAAAGTCATAAGCACATAAGTGTTATTTATACACTTTTTGGAGGCCGGATCTCTGATATTTCAATGAAAATGATGATAATTGAAAAACTTTTCAAATGAGCCTAGATCATCGAAGATCTGACAACCCTATCACAAGTTATTAGCAATTAAGTGTTATTTGTACACTTTTTGGAGGCCGGATCACAGATATTTCAATAAAAATTAAATCCGGGTTCATCATCATCGTTAGTTAGATAATCGAAAGACCTTTAAAATGAGCCTGAAACATCAAGGATCTGACAACTCTATCAAAAGTTATTAGCACTTAAGTGTTATTTATACACTTTTTGGAGGCCGGAATTCAGATATTGTGATAGAAATATTGTCTGAATCTTCCATGTGAACCATCATTGGATAGGTTTTTTGTCAGACCTTGCCAATTAGCCAGAAATATTGAAGGTCTGCGAACCCTATCAAAAGAAATGAGTAATAAAGTTGATTTGTTAAACATTTTAAGGGGAAATTTGCTATTTTTACTGAATGTATTGACATTATGAATGTGAGGAAGGCACCAACCACCTTAAGGTGGATTAAGTAACGTTTTTATCTTATTTTTCTGCTGTTTTTGGGTTTTGTTTTTTTGTGGTTTTAAAGTTTTTTTTTTTTACTTTGCCTTCGATTTTTTCTTTTCATATTCTGTTAGTTTTAGCTGGCAGTGTTGTGTTCATTTCCGAGGATGACTTAGCTGACGCGTTGTTCGCCCGGGATGGTGACGACCATTAATCCTGGCGAGACACCGCTTGCGGGACGGCTTGCGCTCGTTCCTTCGCGCACCGCGATTTTGCAGTTACGGATAACATTGATGCCGGAGAATGTGATGAGTGTTTTTTTCGAAGATCCGTCTGCAAAACAAGGAAAGAACAGCCATCAAAATTATGTTATTTTGCAATAATTTTTATTTATAAACTTTTACTTACGATGATTAGCAGACAAGGCCTCCAAAGCAAGGTGGGAAAAGTTATCCTACAGATGGTTATCCTAGGAATTATTTATAGCGCTATGGCGGCCATCTTTATGGCATGCAGGATAACTTGTCATGGTTATCCCAGGAACAATTTTTAAGAGCGATTCCAAAAATTCAAAAAAACGAACAATTAACATTATCTGGACATGTTTCTTGGCAAAACTTACTGCCCTACATTCCTGGAGTATGAAAATTTGGATGTGAATGAAAAAAAATCCAGAAATATTTGAACTTCAAATATTTTAATTCAAATATGCAATAAATTTAAAAATCCTTCTGGGATGGGACTCTGGGTCATTTCCGGGACATGTATTTAGGCAAAACTTGTTGCCCTACATTTCTTGAGCATAAAAATTAAACTTGGCATGAGGCCATGTGGAGGAAAAAAAATCCTGAAAAATTTGAACTTCAAATATTTTCATTCAAATATTAAGTAAATTTAAAAATCCTTCTAGGATGGGACTCTGGGTCATTTCCTGGACATGTATTTAGGCAAAACTTGTTGCCCTACATTCCTTGAGTATGAAAATACAACTTGGCATCAGGCCATGTGGAGGAAAAAAATTCCAGAAATATTTAAACTTCAAATATTTTAATTCAAATATTCCATAAATTTGAAAATCCTTCTAGGATGGGACTCTGGGTCATTTCCTGGACATGTATTTACGCAAAACTTGTTGCCCTACACTGCCCATGTTCGCATAAATGTCCCATATGCAAAAACAGCAAGCTGAGAAAAACGCATTTGAAGTTTGTCCCATACATAAGGCTACGTGTTAGGTTATCGCGAAAAAACTGGATTTCCTCCTGATTTCTAGAACAAAGTACTGGATGTTATAGGCTCTTTTGAAAGAACACACAATTTTGAACCAAACTGCATCAATAACTCGAAATCGATGAAAATGCATATGGGACATTTATGCGATCATGGGCAGTACATTCCTTGAGCATAAAAATACAACTTGGCATCAGGCCATGTGGAGGAAAAAAATTCCTGAAATATTTAAACTTCAAATATTTTAATTCAAATATTCCATAAATTTGAAAATCCTTCTAGGATGGGACTCTGGGTCATTTCCTGGACATGTATTTAGGCAAAACTTGTTGCCCTACATTCCTTGAGTATAAAAATACAACTTGGCATCAGGCCATGTGGAGGAAAAAAAATCCAGAAATATTTAAACTTCAAATATTTTAATTCAAATATTCCATAAATTTGAAAATCCTTCTAGGATGGGACTCTGGGTCATTTCCTGGACATGTATTTAGGCAAAACTTGTTGCCCTACATTCCTTGAGTATAAAAATACAACTTGGCATGAGGCCATGTGGAGGAAAAAAAATCCAGAAATATTTAAACTTCAAATATTTTAATTCAAATATTCCATAAATTTGAAAATCCTTCTAGGATGGGACTCTGGGTCATTTCCTGGACATGTATTTAGGCAAAACTTGTTGCGCTACATTCCTTGAGCATAAAAATATAACTTGGCATGAGGCCATGTGGAGGAAAAAAAATCCAGAAATATTTAAACTTCAAATATTTTAATTCAAATATTCCATAAATTTGAAAATCCTTCTAGGATGGGACTCTGGGTCATTTCCTGGACATGTATTTAGGCAAAACTTGTTGCGCTACATTCCTTGAGCATAAAAATATAACTTGGCATGAGGCCATGTGGAGGAAAAAAATTCCAGAAATATTTAAACTTCAAATATTTTAATTCAAATATTCCATAAATTTGAAAATCCTTCTAGGATGGGACTCTGGGTCATTTCCTGGACATGTATTTAGGCAAAACTTGTTGCCCTACATTCTTTGAGTATAAAAATATAACTTGGCATCAGGCCATGTGGAGGAAAAAAAATCCAGAAATATTTAAACTTCAAATATTTTAATTCAAATATTCCATAAATTTGAAAATCCTTCTAGGATGGGACTCTGGGTCATTTCCTGGACATGTATTTAGGCAAAACTTGTTGCGCTACATTCCTTGAGCATAAAAATATAACTTGGCATGAGGCCATGTGGAGGAAAAAAATTCCAGAAATATTTAAACTTCAAATATTTTAATTCAAATATTCCATAAATTTGAAAATCCTTCTAGGATGGGACTCTGGGTCATTTCCTGGACATGTATTTAGGCAAAACTTGTTGCGCTACATTCCTTGAGCATAAAAATATAACTTGGCATGAGGCCATGTGGAGGAAAAAAATTCCAGAAATATTTAAACTTCAAATATTTTAATTCAAATATTCCATAAATTTGAAAATCCTTCTAGGATGGGACTCTGGGTCATTTCCTGGACATGTATTTAGGCAAAACTTGTTGCGCTACATTCCTTGAGCATAAAAATATAACTTGGCATGAGGCCATGTGGAGGAAAAAAATTCCAGAAATATTTAAACTTCAAATATTTTAATTCAAATATTCCATAAATTTGAAAATCCTTCTAGGATGGGACTCTGGGTCATTTCCTGGACATGTATTTAGGCAAAACTTGTTGCCCTACATTCCTTGAGTATGAAAATACAACTTGGCATCAGGCCATGTGGAGGAAAAAAATTCCAGAAATATTTAAACTTCAAATATTTTAATTCAAATATTCCATAAATTTGAAAATCCTTCTAGGATGGGACTCTGGGTCATTTCCTGGACATGTATTTAGGCAAAACTTGTTGCCCTACATTCCTTGAGTATGAAAATACAACTTGGCATGAGGCCATGTGGAGGAAAAAAAATCCAGAAATATTTAAACTTCAAATATTTTAATTCAAATATTCCATAAATTTGAAAATCCTTCTAGGATGGGACTCTGGGTCATTTCCTGGACATGTATTTAGGCAAAACTTGTTGCCCATCATTCCTTGAGTATAAAAATACAACTTGGCATCAGGCCATGTGGAGGAAAAAAATTCCAGAAATATTTAAACTTCAAATATTTTAATTCAAATATTCCATAAATTTGAAAATCCTTCTAGGATGGGACTCTGGGTCATTTCCTGGACATGTATTTAGGCAAAACTTGTTGCCCTACATTCCTTGAGTATAAAAATACAACTTGGCATGAGGCCATGTGGAGGAAAAAAAATCCAGAAATATTTAAACTTCAAATATTTTAATTCAAATATTCCATAAATTTGAAAATCCTTCTAGGATGGGACTCTGGGTCATTTCCTGGACATGTATTTAGGCAAAACTTGTTGCCCATCATTCCTTGAGTATAAAAATACAACTTGGCATCAGGCCATGTGGAGGAAAAAAATTCCAGAAATATTTAAACTTCAAATATTTTAATTCAAATATTCCATAAATTTGAAAATCCTTCTAGGATGGGACTCTGGGTCATTTCCTGGACATGTATTTAGGCAAAACTTGTTGCGCTACATTCCTTGAGCATAAAAATATAACTTGGCATGAGGCCATGTGGAGGAAAAAAATTCCAGAAATATTTAAACTTCAAATATTTTAATTCAAATATTCCATAAATTTGAAAATCCTTCTAGGATGGGACTCTGGGTCATTTCCTGGACATGTATTTAGGCAAAACTTGTTGCGCTACTTTCCTTGAGCATAAAAATATAACTTGGCATGAGGCCATGTGGAGGAAAAAAATTCCAGAAATATTTAAACTTCAAATATTTTAATTCAAATATTCCATAAATTTGAAAATCCTTCTAGGATGGGACTCTGGGTCATTTCCTGGACATGTATTTAGGCAAAACTTGTTGCCCATCATTCCTTGAGCATAAAAATATAACTTGGCATGAGGCCATGTGGAGGAAAAAAATTCCAGAAATATTTAAACTTCAAATATTTTAATTCAAATATTCCATAAATTTGAAAATCCTTCTAGGATGGGACTCTGGGTCATTTCCTGGACATGTATTTAGGCAAAACTTGTTGCGCTACATTCCTTGAGCATAAAAATATAACTTGGCATGAGGCCATGTGGAGGAAAAAAATTCCAGAAATATTTAAACTTCAAATATTTTAATTCAAATATTCCATAAATTTGAAAATCCTTCTAGGATGGGACTCTGGGTCATTTCCTGGACATGTATTTAGGCAAAACTTGTTGCCCATCATTCCTTGAGTATAAAAATACAACTTGGCATCAGGCCATGTGGAGGAAAAAAATTCCAGAAATATTTAAACTTCAAATATTTTAATTCAAATATTCCATAAATTTGAAAATCCTTCTAGGATGGGACTCTGGGTCATTTCCTGGACATGTATTTAGGCAAAACTTGTTGCCCATCATTCCTTGAGTATAAAAATACAACTTGGCATCAGGCCATGTGGAGGAAAAAAATTCCAGAAATATTTAAACTTCAAATATTTTAATTCAAATATTCCATAAATTTGAAAATCCTTCTAGGATGGGACTCTGGGTCATTTCCTGGACATGTATTTAGGCAAAACTTGTTGCCCATCATTCCTTGAGTATAAAAATACAACTTGGCATCAGGCCATGTGGAGGAAAAAAATTCCAGAAATATTTAAACTTCAAATATTTTAATTCAAATATTCCATAAATTTGAAAATCCTTCTAGGATGGGACTCTGGGTCATTTCCTGGACATGTATTTAGGCAAAACTTGTTGCCCTACATTCCTTGAGGATAAAAATACAACTTGGCATGAGGCCATGTGGAGGAAAAAAAATCCAGAAATATTTAAACTTCAAATATTTTAATTCAAATATTCCATAAATTTGAAAATCCTTCTAGGATGGGACTCTGGGTCATTTCCTGGACATGTATTTAGGCAAAACTTGTTGCCCTACATTCCTTGAGGATAAAAATACAACTTGGCATGAGGCCATGTGGAGGAAAAAAAATCCAGAAATATTTAAACTTCAAATATTTTAATTCAAATATTCCATAAATTTGAAAATCCTTCTAGGATGGGACTCTGGGTCATTTCCTGGACATGTATTTAGGCAAAACTTGTTGCCCTACATTCCTTGAGTATAAAAATACAACTTGGCATGAGGCCATGTGGAGGAAAAAAAATCCAGAAATATTTAAACTTCAAATATTTTAATTCAAATATTCCATAAATTTGAAAATCCTTCTAGGATGGGACTCTGGGTCATTTCCTGGACATGTATTTAGGCAAAACTTGTTGCCCATCATTCCTTGAGTATAAAAATACAACTTGGCATCAGGCCATGTGGAGGAAAAAAATTCCAGAAATATTTAAACTTCAAATATTTTAATTCAAATATTCCATAAATTTGAAAATCCTTCTAGGATGGGACTCTGGGTCATTTCCTGGACATGTATTTAGGCAAAACTTGTTGCCCTACATTCCTTGAGTATGAAAATACAACTTGGCATCAGGCCATGTGGAGGAAAAAAATTCCAGAAATATTTAAACTTCAAATATTTTAATTCAAATATTCCATAAATTTGAAAATCCTTCTAGGATGGGACTCTGGGTCATTTCCTGGACATGTATTTAGGCAAAACTTGTTGCGCTACATTCCTTGAGCATAAAAATATAACTTGGCATGAGGCCATGTGGAGGAAAAAAATTCCAGAAATATTTAAACTTCAAATATTTTAATTCAAATATTCCATAAATTTGAAAATCCTTCTAGGATGGGACTCTGGGTCATTTCCTGGACATGTATTTAGGCAAAACTTGTTGCGCTACATTCCTTGAGCATAAAAATATAACTTGGCATGAGGCCATGTGGAGGAAAAAAATTCCAGAAATATTTAAACTTCAAATATTTTAATTCAAATATTCCATAAATTTGAAAATCCTTCTAGGATGGGACTCTGGGTCATTTCCTGGACATGTATTTAGGCAAAACTTGTTGCCCTACATTCTTTGAGTATAAAAATATAACTTGGCATCAGGCCATGTGGAGGAAAAAAAATCCAGAAATATTTAAACTTCAAATATTTTAATTCAAATATTCCATAAATTTGAAAATCCTTCTAGGATGGGACTCTGGGTCATTTCCTGGACATGTATTTAGGCAAAACTTGTTGCGCTACATTCCTTGAGCATAAAAATATAACTTGGCATGAGGCCATGTGGAGGAAAAAAATTCCAGAAATATTTAAACTTCAAATATTTTAATTCAAATATTCCATAAATTTGAAAATCCTTCTAGGATGGGACTCTGGGTCATTTCCTGGACATGTATTTAGGCAAAACTTGTTGCGCTACATTCCTTGAGCATAAAAATATAACTTGGCATGAGGCCATGTGGAGGAAAAAAATTCCAGAAATATTTAAACTTCAAATATTTTAATTCAAATATTCCATAAATTTGAAAATCCTTCTAGGATGGGACTCTGGGTCATTTCCTGGACATGTATTTAGGCAAAACTTGTTGCGCTACATTCCTTGAGCATAAAAATATAACTTGGCATGAGGCCATGTGGAGGAAAAAAATTCCAGAAATATTTAAACTTCAAATATTTTAATTCAAATATTCCATAAATTTGAAAATCCTTCTAGGATGGGACTCTGGGTCATTTCCTGGACATGTATTTAGGCAAAACTTGTTGCCCTACATTCCTTGAGTATGAAAATACAACTTGGCATCAGGCCATGTGGAGGAAAAAAATTCCAGAAATATTTAAACTTCAAATATTTTAATTCAAATATTCCATAAATTTGAAAATCCTTCTAGGATGGGACTCTGGGTCATTTCCTGGACATGTATTTAGGCAAAACTTGTTGCCCTACATTCCTTGAGTATGAAAATACAACTTGGCATCAGGCCATGTGGAGGAAAAAAATTCCAGAAATATTTAAACTTCAAATATTTTAATTCAAATATTCCATAAATTTGAAAATCCTTCTAGGATGGGACTCTGGGTCATTTCCGGGACATGTATTTAGGCAAAACTTGTTGCCCTACATTCCTTGAGCATAAAAATATAACTTGGCATGAGGCCATGTGGAGGAAAAAAATTCCAGAAATATTTGAACTTCAAATATTTTAATTCAAATATTCCATAAATTTGAAAATCCTTCTAGGATGGGACTCTGGGTCATTTCCTGGACATGTATTTAGGCAAAACTTGTTGCCCTACATTCCTTGAGTATGAAAATACAACTTGGCATCAGGCCATGTGGAGGAAAAAAATTCCAGAAATATTTAAACTTCAAATATTTTAATTCAAATATTCCATAAATTTGAAAATCCTTCTAGGATGGGACTCTGGGTCATTTCCTGGACATGTATTTAGGCAAAACTTGTTGCGCTACATTCCTTGAGCATAAAAATATAACTTGGCATGAGGCCATGTGGAGGAAAAAAATTCCAGAAATATTTAAACTTCAAATATTTTAATTCAAATATTCCATAAATTTGAAAATCCTTCTAGGATGGGACTCTGGGTCATTTCCTGGACATGTATTTAGGCAAAACTTGTTGCGCTACATTCCTTGAGCATAAAAATATAACTTGGCATGAGGCCATGTGGAGGAAAAAAATTCCAGAAATATTTAAACTTCAAATATTTTAATTCAAATATTCCATAAATTTGAAAATCCTTCTAGGATGGGACTCTGGGTCATTTCCTGGACATGTATTTAGGCAAAACTTGTTGCCCTACATTCCTTGAGTATGAAAATACAACTTGGCATCAGGCCATGTGGAGGAAAAAAATTCCAGAAATATTTAAACTTCAAATATTTTAATTCAAATATTCCATAAATTTGAAAATCCTTCTAGGATGGGACTCTGGGTCATTTCCTGGACATGTATTTAGGCAAAACTTGTTGCCCTACATTCCTTGAGTATGAAAATACAACTTGGCATCAGGCCATGTGGAGGAAAAAAATTCCAGAAATATTTAAACTTCAAATATTTTAATTCAAATATTCCATAAATTTGAAAATCCTTCTAGGATGGGACTCTGGGTCATTTCCGGGACATGTATTTAGGCAAAACTTGTTGCCCTACATTCCTTGAGCATAAAAATATAACTTGGCATGAGGCCATGTGGAGGAAAAAAATTCCAGAAATATTTGAACTTCAAATATTTTAATTCAAATATTCCATAAATTTGAAAATCCTTCTAGGATGGGACTCTGGGTCATTTCCTGGACATGTATTTAGGCAAAACTTGTTGCCCTACATTCCTTGAGTATGAAAATACAACTTGGCATCAGGCCATGTGGAGGAAAAAAATTCCAGAAATATTTAAACTTCAAATATTTTAATTCAAATATTCCATAAATTTGAAAATCCTTCTAGGATGGGACTCTGGGTCATTTCCTGGACATGTATTTAGGCAAAACTTGTTGCCCTACATTCCTTGAGTATAAAAATACAACTTGGCATGAGGCCATGTGGAGGAAAAAAAATCCAGAAATATTTAAACTTCAAATATTTTAATTCAAATATTCCATAAATTTGAAAATCCTTCTAGGATGGGACTCTGGGTCATTTCCTGGACATGTATTTAGGCAAAACTTGTTGCCCTACATTCCTTGAGGATAAAAATACAACTTGGCATGAGGCCATGTGGAGGAAAAAAAATCCAGAAATATTTAAACTTCAAATATTTTAATTCAAATATTCCATAAATTTGAAAATCCTTCTAGGATGGGACTCTGGGTCATTTCCTGGACATGTATTTAGGCAAAACTTGTTGCCCATCATTCCTTGAGTATAAAAATACAACTTGGCATCAGGCCATGTGGAGGAAAAAAATTCCAGAAATATTTAAACTTCAAATATTTTAATTCAAATATTCCATAAATTTGAAAATCCTTCTAGGATGGGACTCTGGGTCATTTCCTGGACATGTATTTAGGCAAAACTTGTTGCCCTACATTCCTTGAGTATAAAAATACAACTTGGCATGAGGCCATGTGGAGGAAAAAAAATCCAGAAATATTTAAACTTCAAATATTTTAATTCAAATATTCCATAAATTTGAAAATCCTTCTAGGATGGGACTCTGGGTCATTTCCTGGACATGTATTTAGGCAAAACTTGTTGCCCATCATTCCTTGAGTATAAAAATACAACTTGGCATCAGGCCATGTGGAGGAAAAAAATTCCAGAAATATTTAAACTTCAAATATTTTAATTCAAATATTCCATAAATTTGAAAATCCTTCTAGGATGGGACTCTGGGTCATTTCCTGGACATGTATTTAGGCAAAACTTGTTGCGCTACATTCCTTGAGCATAAAAATATAACTTGGCATGAGGCCATGTGGAGGAAAAAAATTCCAGAAATATTTAAACTTCAAATATTTTAATTCAAATATTCCATAAATTTGAAAATCCTTCTAGGATGGGACTCTGGGTCATTTCCTGGACATGTATTTAGGCAAAACTTGTTGCGCTACATTCCTTGAGCATAAAAATATAACTTGGCATGAGGCCATGTGGAGGAAAAAAATTCCAGAAATATTTAAACTTCAAATATTTTAATTCAAATATTCCATAAATTTGAAAATCCTTCTAGGATGGGACTCTGGGTCATTTCCTGGACATGTATTTAGGCAAAACTTGTTGCCCATCATTCCTTGAGCATAAAAATATAACTTGGCATGAGGCCATGTGGAGGAAAAAAATTCCAGAAATATTTAAACTTCAAATATTTTAATTCAAATATTCCATAAATTTGAAAATCCTTCTAGGATGGGACTCTGGGTCATTTCCTGGACATGTATTTAGGCAAAACTTGTTGCGCTACATTCCTTGAGCATAAAAATATAACTTGGCATGAGGCCATGTGGAGGAAAAAAATTCCAGAAATATTTAAACTTCAAATATTTTAATTCAAATATTCCATAAATTTGAAAATCCTTCTAGGATGGGACTCTGGGTCATTTCCTGGACATGTATTTAGGCAAAACTTGTTGCCCATCATTCCTTGAGTATAAAAATACAACTTGGCATCAGGCCATGTGGAGGAAAAAAATTCCAGAAATATTTAAACTTCAAATATTTTAATTCAAATATTCCATAAATTTGAAAATCCTTCTAGGATGGGACTCTGGGTCATTTCCTGGACATGTATTTAGGCAAAACTTGTTGCCCATCATTCCTTGAGTATAAAAATACAACTTGGCATCAGGCCATGTGGAGGAAAAAAATTCCAGAAATATTTAAACTTCAAATATTTTAATTCAAATATTCCATAAATTTGAAAATCCTTCTAGGATGGGACTCTGGGTCATTTCCTGGACATGTATTTAGGCAAAACTTGTTGCGCTACATTCCTTGAGCATAAAAATATAACTTGGCATGAGGCCATGTGGAGGAAAAAAATTCCAGAAATATTTAAACTTCAAATATTTTAATTCAAATATTCCATAAATTTGAAAATCCTTCTAGGATGGGACTCTGGGTCATTTCCTGGACATGTATTTAGGCAAAACTTGTTGCCCATCATTCCTTGAGCATAAAAATATAACTTGGCATGAGGCCATGTGGAGGAAAAAAATTCCAGAAATATTTAAACTTCAAATATTTTAATTCAAATATTCCATAAATTTGAAAATCCTTCTAGGATGGGACTCTGGGTCATTTCCTGGACATGTATTTAGGCAAAACTTGTTGCGCTACATTCCTTGAGCATAAAAATATAACTTGGCATGAGGCCATGTGGAGGAAAAAAATTCCAGAAATATTTAAACTTCAAATATTTTAATTCAAATATTCCATAAATTTGAAAATCCTTCTAGGATGGGACTCTGGGTCATTTCCTGGACATGTATTTAGGCAAAACTTGTTGCCCATCATTCCTTGAGTATAAAAATACAACTTGGCATCAGGCCATGTGGAGGAAAAAAATTCCAGAAATATTTAAACTTCAAATATTTTAATTCAAATATTCCATAAATTTGAAAATCCTTCTAGGATGGGACTCTGGGTCATTTCCTGGACATGTATTTAGGCAAAACTTGTTGCCCATCATTCCTTGAGTATAAAAATACAACTTGGCATCAGGCCATGTGGAGGAAAAAAATTCCAGAAATATTTAAACTTCAAATATTTTAATTCAAATATTCCATAAATTTGAAAATCCTTCTAGGATGGGACTCTGGGTCATTTCCTGGACATGTATTTAGGCAAAACTTGTTGCGCTACATTCCTTGAGCATAAAAATATAACTTGGCATGAGGCCATGTGGAGGAAAAAAATTCCAGAAATATTTAAACTTCAAATATTTTAATTCAAATATTCCATAAATTTGAAAATCCTTCTAGGATGGGACTCTGGGTCATTTCCTGGACATGTATTTAGGCAAAACTTGTTGCCCATCATTCCTTGAGCATAAAAATATAACTTGGCATGAGGCCATGTGGAGGAAAAAAATTCCAGAAATATTTAAACTTCAAATATTTTAATTCAAATATTCCATAAATTTGAAAATCCTTCTAGGATGGGACTCTGGGTCATTTCCTGGACATGTATTTAGGCAAAACTTGTTGCGCTACATTCCTTGAGCATAAAAATATAACTTGGCATGAGGCCATGTGGAGGAAAAAAATTCCAGAAATATTTAAACTTCAAATATTTTAATTCAAATATTCCATAAATTTGAAAATCCTTCTAGGATGGGACTCTGGGTCATTTCCTGGACATGTATTTAGGCAAAACTTGTTGCGCTACATTCCTTGAGCATAAAAATATAACTTGGCATGAGGCCATGTGGAGGAAAAAAATTCCAGAAATATTTAAACTTCAAATATTTTAATTCAAATATTCCATAAATTTGAAAATCCTTCTAGGATGGGACTCTGGGTCATTTCCTGGACATGTATTTAGGCAAAACTTGTTGCCCATCATTCCTTGAGTATAAAAATACAACTTGGCATCAGGCCATGTGGAGGAAAAAAATTCCAGAAATATTTAAACTTCAAATATTTTAATTCAAATATTCCATAAATTTGAAAATCCTTCTAGGATGGGACTCTGGGTCATTTCCTGGACATGTATTTAGGCAAAACTTGTTGCCCATCATTCCTTGAGCATAAAAATACAACTTGGCATGAGGCCATGTGGAGGAAAAAAATTCCAGAAATATTTAAACTTCAAATATTTTAACTCTAATATTCCATAAATTTGAAAATCCTTCTAGGATGGGACTCTGGGTCATATCCTGGACACGTATTTTGGCAAAACTTGTTGCCCCACATTCCTTTAGCATAAAAATACAACTTGGCATGAGCCTTTAAGGGGGAAAACAATTTCAAAAATACTTGCACTTCAAATATTTTAATTCAACAATTCAATAAATTTGAAAATACTTCTAGTCCCATCCTAGAAGGATTTTCAAATTTATGGAATATTTGAATTAAAATATTTGAAGTTTAAATATTTCTGGAATTTTTTTCCTCCACATGGCCTGATGCCAAGTTGTATTTTTATACTCAAGGAATGTAGGGCAACAAGTTTTGCCTAAATACATGTCCAGGAAATGACCCAGAGTCCCATCCTAGAAGGATTTTCAAATTTATGGAATATTTGAATTAAAATATTTGAAGTTTAAATATTTCTGGATTTTTTTTCCTCCACATGGCCTGATGCCAAGTTGTATTTTTATACTCAAGGAATGTAGGGCAACAAGTTTTGCCTAAATACATGTCCAGGAAATGACCCAGAGTCCCATCCTAGAAGGATTTTCAAATTTATGGAATATTTGAATTAAAATATTTGAAGTTTAAATATTTCTGGAATTTTTTTCCTCCACATGGCCTCATGCCAAGTTGTATTTTTATGCTCAAGGAATGATGGGCAACAAGTTTTGCCTAAATACATGTCCAGGAAATGACCCAGAGTCCCATCCTAGAAGGATTTTCAAATTTATGGAATATTTGAATTAAAATATTTGAAGTTTAAATATTTCTGGAATTTTTTTCCTCCACATGGCCTGATGCCAAGTTGTATTTTTATACTCAAGGAATGTAGGGCAACAAGTTTTGCCTAAATACATGTCCAGGAAATGACCCAGAGTCCCATCCTAGAAGGATTTTCAAATTTATGGAATATTTGAATTAAAATATTTGAAGTTTAAATATTTCTGGATTTTTTTTCCTCCACATGGCCTCATGCCAAGTTGTATTTTTATGCTCAAGGAATGATGGGCAACAAGTTTTGCCTAAATACATGTCCAGGAAATGACCCAGAGTCCCATCCTAGAAGGATTTTCAAATTTATGGAATATTTGAATTAAAATATTTGAAGTTCAAATATTTCTGGAATTTTTTTCATCCACATGGCCTCATGCCAAGTTGTATTTTTATGCTCAAGGAATGATGGGCAACAAGTTTTGCCTAAATACATGTCCAGGAAATGACCCAGAGTCCCATCCTAGAAGGATTTTCAAATTTATGGAATATTTGAATTAAAATATTTGAAGTTCAAATATTTCTGGAATTTTTTTCCTCCACATGGCCTCATGCCAAGTTGTATTTTTATGCTCAAGGAATGTGAGGCAACAAGATTTGCCTAAATATATTTCTAGGAAATGACCCAGAGTCCCATCCTAGAAGGATTTTCAAATTTATGGAATATTTGAATTAAAATATTTGAAGTTCAAATATTTCTGGAATTTTTTTCCTCCACATGGCCTGATGCCAAGTTGTATTTTTATACTCAAGGAATGATGGGCAACAAGTTATGCCTAAATACATGTCCAGGAAATGACCCAGAGTCCCATCCTAGAAGGATTTTCAAATTTATGGAATATTTGAATTAAAATATTTGAAGTTTAAATATTTCTGGAATTTTTTTCCTCCACATGGCCTGATGCCAAGTTGTATTTTCATACTCAAGAAATGATGGGCAACAAGTTTTGCCTAAATACATGTCCAGGAAATGACCCAGAGTCCCATCCTAGAAAGATTTTCAAATTTATGGAATATTTGAATTAAAATATTTGAAGTTCAAATATTTCTGGAATTTTTTTCATCCACATGGCCTCATGCCAAGTTGTATTTTTATGCTCAAGGAATGATGGGCAACAAGTTTTGCCTAAATACATGTCCAGGAAATGACCCAGAGTCCCATCCTAGAAGGATTTTCAAATTTATGGAATATTTGAATTAAAATATTTGAAGTTTAAATATTTCTGGAATTTTTTTCCTCCACATGGCCTGATGCCAAGTTGTATTTTTATACTCAAGGAATGATGGGCAACAAGTTATGCCTAAATACATGTCCAGGAAATGACCCAGAGTCCCATCCTAGAAGGATTTTCAAATTTATGGAATATTTGAATTAAAATATTTGAAGTTTAAATATTTCTGGATTTTTTTTCCTCCACATGGCCTCATGCCAAGTTGTATTTTTATGCTCAAGGAATGATGGGCAACATGTTATGCCTAAATACATGTCCAGGAAATGACCCAGAGTCCCATCCTAGAAGGATTTTCAAATTTATGGAATATTTGAATTAAAATATTTGAAGTTTAAATATTTCTGGAATTTTTTTCCTCCACATGGCCTGATGCCAAGTTGTATTTTTATACTCAAGGAATGATGGGCAACAAGTTATGCCTAAATACATGTCCAGGAAATGACCCAGAGTCCCATCCTAGAAGGATTTTCAAATTTATGGAATATTTGAATTAAAATATTTGAAGTTTAAATATTTCTGGATTTTTTTTCCTCCACATGGCCTCATGCCAAGTTGTATTTTTATGCTCAAGGAATGATGGGCAACATGTTATGCCTAAATACATGTCCAGGAAATGACCCAGAGTCCCATCCTAGAAGGATTTTCAAATTTATGGAATATTTGAATTAAAATATTTGAAGTTCAAATATTTCTGGAATTTTTTTCATCCACATGGCCTCATGCCAAGTTGTATTTTTATGCTCAAGGAATGATGGGCAACAAGTTTTGCCTAAATAGATGTCCAGGAAATGACCCAGAGTCCCATCCTAGAAGGATTTTCAAATTTATGGAATATTTGAATTAAAATATTTGAAGTTCAAATATTTCTGGAATTTTTTTCCTCCACATGGCCTCATGCCAAGTTGTATTTTTATGCTCAAGGAATGTGAGGCAACAAGATTTGCCTAAATACATGTCCAGGAAATGACCCAGAGTCCCATCCTAGAAGGATTTTCAAATTTATGGAATATTTGAATTAAAATATTTGAAGTTCAAATATTTCTGGAATTTTTTTCATCCACATGGCCTCATGCCAAGTTGTATTTTTATGCTCAAGGAATGATGGGCAACAAGTTTTGCCTAAATACATGTCCAGGAAATGACCCAGAGTCCCATCCTAGAAGGATTTTCAAATTTATGGAATATTTGAATTAAAATATTTGAAGTTTAAATATTTCTGGAATTTTTTTCCTCCACATGGCCTGATGCCAAGTTGTATTTTCATACTCAAGAAATGATGGGCAACAAGTTTTGCCTAAATACATGTCCAGGAAATGACCCAGAGTCCCATCCTAGAAAGATTTTCAAATTTATGGAATATTTGAATTAAAATATTTGAAGTTCAAATATTTCTGGAATTTTTTTCCTCCACATGGCCTCATGCCAAGTTGTATTTTTATGCTCAAGGAATGTGAGGCAACAAGATTTGCCTAAATACATGTCCAGGAAATGACCCAGAGTCCCATCCTAGAAGGATTTTCAAATTTATGGAATATTTGAATTAAAATATTTGAAGTTTAAATATTACTGGAATTTTTTTCCTCCACATGGCCTGATGCCAAGTTGTATTTTTATACTCAAGGAATGATGGGCAACAAGTTATGCCTAAATACATGTCCAGGAAATGACCCAGAGTCCCATCCTAGAAGGATTTTCAAATTTATGGAATATTTGAATTAAAATATTTGAAGTTTAAATATTTCTGGATTTTTTTTCCTCCACATGGCCTCATGCCAAGTTGTATTTTTATACTCAAGGAATGTAGGGCAACAAGTTTTGCCTAAATACATGTCCAGGAAATGACCCAGAGTCCCATCCTAGAAGGATTTTCAAATTTATGGAATATTTGAATTAAAATATTTGAAGTTTAAATATTTCTGGAATTTTTTTCCTCCACATGGCCTGATGCCAAGTTGTATTTTTATGCTCAAGGAATGATGGGCAACAAGTTATGCCTAAATACATGTCCAGGAAATGACCCAGAGTCCCATCCTAGAAGGATTTTCAAATTTATGGAATATTTGAATTAAAATATTTGAAGTTTAAATATTTCTGGATTTTTTTTCCTCCACATGGCCTCATGCCAAGTTGTATTTTTATGCTCAAGGAATGATGGGCAACATGTTATGCCTAAATACATGTCCAGGAAATGACCCAGAGTCCCATCCTAGAAGGATTTTCAAATTTATGGAATATTTGAATTAAAATATTTGAAGTTTAAATATTTCTGGAATTTTTTTCCTCCACATGGCCTGATGCCAAGTTGTATTTTTATACTCAAGGAATGATGGGCAACAAGTTATGCCTAAATACATGTCCAGGAAATGACCCAGAGTCCCATCCTAGAAGGATTTTCAAATTTATGGAATATTTGAATTAAAATATTTGAAGTTTAAATATTTCTGGATTTTTTTTCCTCCACATGGCCTCATGCCAAGTTGTATTTTTATGCTCAAGGAATGATGGGCAACAAGTTTTGCCTAAATACATGTCCAGGAAATGACCCAGAGTCCCATCCTAGAAGGATTTTCAAATTTATGGAATATTTGAATTAAAATATTTGAAGTTTAAATATTTCTGGAATTTTTTTTCCTCCACATGGCCTCATGCCAAGTTGTATTTTTATGCTCAAGGAATGTAGGGCAACAAGTTTTGCCTAAATACATGTCCAGGAAATGACCCAGAGTCCCATCCTAGAAGGATTTTCAAATTTATGGAATATTTGAATTAAAATATTTGAAGTTTAAATACTTCTGGAATTTTTTTCCTCCACATGGCCTGATGCCAAGTTGTATTTTCATACTCAAGGAATGATGGGCAACAAGTTTTGCCTAAATACATGTCCAGGAAATGACCCAGAGTCCCATCCTAGAAGGATTTTCAAATTTATGGAATATTTGAATTAAAATATTTGAAGTTTAAATATTTCTGGATTTTTTTTCCTCCACATGGCCTCATGCCAAGTTGTATTTTTATACTCAAGGAATGTAGGGCAACAAGTTTTGCCTAAATACATGTCCAGGAAATGACCCAGAGTCCCATCCTAGAAGGATTTTCAAATTTATGGAATATTTGAATTAAAATATTTGAAGTTTAAATATTTCTGGAATTTTTTTCCTCCACATGGCCTGATGCCAAGTTGTATTTTTATGCTCAAGGAATGTAGGGCAACAAGTTTTGCGTAAATACATGTCCAGGAAATGACCCAGAGTCCCATCCTAGAAGGATTTTCAAATTTATGGAATATTTGAATTAAAATATTTGAAGTTTAAATATTTCTGGATTTTTTTTCCTCCACATGGCCTCATGCCAAGTTGTATTTTTATACTCAAGGAATGTAGGGCAACAAGTTTTGCCTAAAAACATGTCCAGGAAATGACCCAGAGTCCCATCCTAGAAGGATTTTCAAATTTATGGAATATTTGAATTAAAATATTTGAAGTTTAAATATTTCTGGAATTTTTTTCCTCCACATGGCCTCATGCCAAGTTGTATTTTTATCCTCAAGGAATGTAGGGCAACAAGTTTTGCCTAAAAACATGTCCAGGAAATGACCCAGAGTCCCATCCTAGAAGGATTTTCAAATTTATGGAATATTTGAATTAAAATATTTGAAGTTTAAATATTTCTGGAATTTTTTTCCTCCACATGGCCTCATGCCAAGTTATATTTTTATGCTCAAGGAATGATGGGCAACAAGTTTTGCCTAAATACATGTCCAGGAAATGACCCAGAGTCCCATCCTAGAAGGATTTTCAAATTTATGGAATATTTGAATTAAAATATTTGAAGTTTAAATATTTCTGGAATTTTTTTCCTCCACATGGCCTCATGCCAAGTTATATTTTTATGCTCAAGGAATGTAGCGCAACAAGTTTTGCCTAAATACATGTCCAGGAAATGACCCAGAGTCCCATCCTAGAAGGATTTTCAAATTTATGGAATATTTGAATTAAAATATTTGAAGTTTAAATATTTCTGGAATATTTTTCATCCACATGGCCTCATGCCAAGTTGTATTTTTATGCTCAAGGAATGATGGGCAACAAGTTATGCCTAAATACATGTCCAGGAAATGACCCAGAGTCCCATCCTAGAAGGATTTTCAAATTTATGGAATATTTGAATTAAAATATTTGAAGTTTAAATATTTCTGGAATTTTTTTTCCTCCACATGGCCTGATGCCAATTTGTTTTTTTATACTCAAGGAATGTAGGGCAACAAGTTTTGCCTAAATACATGTCCAGGAAATGACCCAGAGTCCCATCCTAGAAAGATTTTCAAATTTATGGAGTATTTGAATTAAAATATTTGAAGCTTAAATATTTCTGGATTTTTTTTCCTCCACATGGCCTCATGCCAAGTTGTATTTTTATGTTCCAGGAATGTAGGGCAACAAGTTTTGCCTAAATACGTGTCCAGGAAATGACCCAGAGTCCCATCCTAGAAAGATTTTCAAATTTATGGAATATTTGAATTAAAATATTTGAAGTTCAAATATTTCTGGATTTTTTTTCCTCCACATGGCCTCATGCCAAGTTTAATTTTTATGCTCAAGAAATGTAGGGCAACAAGTTTTGCCTAAATACATGTCCCGGTAATGACCCAGAGTCCCATCCCAGAAGGATTTTTAAATTTATTGAATATTTGAATTAAAATATTTGAAGTTCAAATATTTCTGGATTTTTTTCATTCACATCCAAATTTTCATACTCCAGGAATGTAGGGCAATAAATTTTGCCAAGAAACATGTCCAGGTAATGTTAATTGTTCGTTTTTTTTAAGTTTTGGAATCTCTGTTAAAAATTGTTCTTGGGATAACCATGACAAGTTATCCCGCATGCCATAAAGATGGCCGCCGTAGCGCTATAAATTATTCCCGGGATAACCATCTGCAGGATAACTTTTCCCACCTTCCAAAGCACTTCTATCCAGATTCGCGCTTATCGGTAGATCGGAAATCGATCTCTCGCCCGTCATGACGTTGCCTATGGAAAGGGCGGCGCTCGTTACCCCGCGCAACGTAATGTTGATCGGTTCCCGTGAGCCTGACGTTTTTCTTTATCTCGTAGATTCATCTGAAACAATTTAAAAGGTCGTGAATTGATTGCTAAAAAAGGACAGACTTAATTGGAGGAGCAGTTTATGAGTAGTTGGATTTATTACAGTCGACTCTCTGGCTGTCGATCTTCTCGATATCAATAATTCTCCATCTATCGATGAATTCTTCAGTCCCTTCAATCTGCATACTTCAATTATCTTCATTCCTCGATATTTTCCCTTGCTTGAAGGATATCTTCCTCGACGGTCCCTTGGATTCTGTTTGCTTTAAAAATCTCTTCCGGTTGTCAATAATTTCACTTTCTCATGGCTTGCATAGACATTTTTCTTGGCAAAACGAAGCTTTGAAGGGTGTTTGACATTAGTTTGTTTTTGTTTGATGGACGTTGCCATGATTCTCTCCCATAGCTGGGTATCAAGAAAAAAATATTTTCAATCGAGTCTTCATTTTGCATCGTTCTGTAAACTGATGATTCTCTTCCTCGACGGTCCCTTGGATATTGACAACCAGAGAGTCGACTGTAACTATTTACAATTATTTAGATTAGATTACTTACTGCCGGGAATAAGACTTTATACAGTGAAAGCTGAAGGCAACACACCTTTGCTTTGCCTTTGGGTTGGAATAAAAATAATAATAGAAACTCATCCCTTGGTCTTAAGCTCCACCTCCAAGATCCAGCTTGGTAAAATTAATCCGGGCGATGCAATCCGGCCGACACAATTTGACGGTAAGCCTCAAATTCCTGAAACGCCGCACACTTTTCACATACATACACACCCCACACTCCGAGCTACCACGAAATCCGGTGTTAACCAAAAAGCCCTGATCGCAGAAAACGGCACCCGGCCTCGCCACACAAATCACGTCCAAAACACGACGAGCCCCTGCTGCCGATTCACAAAATCACAATCTGGCCGGTACGGTGACTACGAAGCAATGACCGGCAACCTGCAAGTACGGCAATCCGACCACTCAAGTGGTCCACACCACGACGAACAAAAAAACAAAGCTGCCAGATTCCGCACACGAAACGAAAAAAAACTATCCGACAGCGATCGTTCCGTACGAACCACGCGGAACAATTAAATTCAATCAAAGGCAAGTTTGACAGATCGACGCGCGTTACGTAAAAATGTTGGTGTGCGTGACCGGCATGCACGAATCCTGTTGGTGTGCGTGTGCAAAACAAACATCGAAACTTTTATGGTTCGTGTCTAGGCTTATGAATCTAAACTGGCACTGGCAACCTCCGCTAATCGCAAGGCGCTTCCTAACACGGATGTGTACTTCAAGTACCTAAAATTCATAACTCGAAAAAAGTTACTAGCTCACATTCTCCGAAAAATGAAATTAGTTGCAATGCTCTTTTTAAATATTGATTGTTGTAACGATATTGTCCTTAACAGCTTCCGTCTTGATTCGCTTCTTTCCGTCTGGCGATCCAGTTCTCCTCAATGAGTAAATGTA